>NC_042623.1:215644925-216328948 GCF_901001135.1 Rhinatrema bivittatum | reverse complement strand
TCAAAGTGCTATATGGCATTTTCACATGCAAAAAATGCCTTTAATGCATGCGAAAGCACCATAACGTTTGGTGCAATGTAAATGAGAAAAAGGGGAGGATATTTGGCCAAGAGGTGTGAAGCTGTATTGCATGGCTTTAATGTGAATTTTAACTACACCTTTTCATTTGTGTAATAGGGCTTTATTGTGGTGTTTTTTTATACATGCTGTTTTGAGTGGTTTTAAGTTGCTAGAGAACCAGCCAAGCTATCAAGGCCTGAGAGAGAGAGAGAGAATCTAGCTGTACTGCCCTAACCCTAGATAGGTATTTATATCTCTATGGGAGGCCTCATCTTTGGGTGAGTTTCCTCACTCCAAAGGTCATCAAATCCTCACAAGAGAGTAATGTTCTGTTCATACATCTCACTTTGAATGTCAAAGTGGTCCCTAACCCTTACACTAATACCTAAACCTCACCTCGAGTTACTAGGTAGGCCTCCCATAGAGATATAAATACCAATCTAGTGTGAGGGTATCATGGCTAGGTTCTTTCTCCCTCTCCTCTCTCTCTCTCTCCTCTCTACAGAAGCTTAACCATGGTCCCCCCAGTGGTTGAAGCTTAACCATAGTCCCCCCAGAGGTTGTACATAGGAAATATATCAATTCTGCACTTATCACAAAGTGTGAAAAAGTTATCACAATTTACACTAAGATAGCACTTTGCATAGGTATTATTGCAATAAACTGCCTATTACCATAAAACACACCCCCTTTTCCTATCACATGCAATATTTAGTGCATTTTGATAAATCCAGGCCTAAGTGAGGAAATTTTACAAGGGATGCACGCTGCCATAGCTAGTCATACCCAGTTAGCACTTCCAAACCCCCCCTAGTTTAATAGCCTCCCTTCCCCCGTTAGCCCCAACCATTAAATCTTTGTTGACTTTCCTACATTTTTAAAATTCTTACACGCCATTCATAACAGAAGTAAACTGACCCTGCAGGGACCCCAGCATGCACAAGGGTGGAGAAGAATTTATGCAACATTTCTTGGCCAGGCCCATGACATGCCCATGCCCCATCCACTCCATGCCCCTTTCTAGAAACATTTTGCTTGTGCGTGCAGCAGGAGATGTGCACATCTGTAGGCAGCATTTAAAATTTGCTCAGCGCATGCCAGCCCAACTCGTGCTCATATCTCCCTGTTTTGGCATGCGCAGAGCTTTTAAAATTCAACTTAAAACTATTCATCATCATCTATCTATATCAGATTTTTTATATGAAATTCATATTGGTGGTTGTATGTCTTCTGTAACTTGCTCTCTGGGCCATAAGAAAAGAAATCAAGTAGAAATAAATAAATACATAAATCAATCAAAACCTGGGTAAGGCAACTGTGCCTATATCGGATTCATTATAGATTACTGTTGCTTCATCTTTTTCTAAGTATGCCAGGCTCTATTTTACTAGTTGATCAAACCTGAAGAACATCTTTCAGGAATCGTCCATTCTTTCTAAATGTTTCCATATTGAAGTGGAGGAGTAGCCTAGTGGTTACAGCAGCAAGCTGAACTGAAACCAGAATTTAAATCCCACTGATTGATGCTGCTTGTAACCTTGACAAAGTCACTTTATCCTCTATTGCCTCAGGTACAAACTTAGATTATTTTTAGTCCTATAGGGATGGAGAAAAAACTTTCTATACCTTGAGCTAACAATGAAAAGGTATGATCCAAACAACTTTGCATAATATTTGTTGAGTTTCTCATTCACAGTATAAAGCTTTAGTTTTTTATATCTTTATTCTTAATTATATATAGTCTATTAACCAATCTTAAAAATCTTAATTTCTGCTGCTTAAATTCTGATAATATCTTTGTTATGCATAATCCACGTTTCTTATCCATAGAAAGTATTGGTGCTTCTATAACTTCATAAATTTCAGCTGTGTTTTCTCTTCTATTTTGCCCCTTTTATGTTGTATGGATGGCTCCTCAGTGATTGAACTAAGAACATAAGAACATGTCATACTGGGTCAGACCAAGGGTCCATCAAGCCCAGCATCCTGTTTCCAACAGTGGCCAATCCAGGCCATAAGAACCTGGCAAGAACCCAAAAACTAAGTCTATTCTATGCTACTGTTGCTAGTAATAGCAGTGGCTATTTTCTAAGTCAACTTAATTAATAGCAGGTAATGGACTTCTCCTC
Organism: Rhinatrema bivittatum; assembly: GCF_901001135.1. Taxonomy (NCBI): domain Eukaryota; kingdom Metazoa; phylum Chordata; class Amphibia; order Gymnophiona; family Rhinatrematidae; genus Rhinatrema; species Rhinatrema bivittatum. The sequence continues at coordinate 216,326,759 of NC_042623.1, read as the reverse complement.
CAAGAACTTATCCAATCCTTTTTTAAACACAGCTACACTAACTGCATTAACCACATCCTCTGGCAACAAATTCCAGAGTTTAATTGTGCATTGAGTGAAAAAGAACTTTCTCCAATTAGTTTTAAATGTGCCACATGCTAACTTCATGGAGTGCCCCCTAGTCTTTCTATTATCCGAAAAAGTAAATAACTGATTCACATTAACCCGTTCTAGACTCTCATGATTTTAAACACCTCTATCATATCCCCCTCAGCCATCTCTTTTCCAAGCTGAAAAGTCCTGATCTCTTTAGTCTTTTCTCTTAGGGGAGCTGTTCCATTCCCTTTATCATTTTGATAGCCCTTCTCTGTACCCTCTCTGTCGCAACCATATCTTTTTTAAGATGCGGCGACCAGGATTGCACACAGCATTCAAGATGCGGTCTCATCATGGAGCAATACAGAGGCATTATGACATTTTCCGTTTTATTCACAATTCCCTTTCTAATAATTCCCAACATTCTGTTTGCTTTTTTGAGTGCTGCAACAGACTGAACTGATTATTTGAATGTGTTATCCACTATGACGCTCAGATCTCTTGGGTGGTAGCTCCTAATATGGAACCTAACATTGTGTAACTATAGCATGGGTTATTTTTCTCTATATGCATCACCTTGCATTTATCCACATTAAATTTCATCTGCCATTTGGATGCCCAATTTTCCAATCTCAGATGGTCTTCCTGCAATTTATCACAATCTGCTTGTGATTTAAGTAGTCTGAACAATTTTGTATCATCTGCAAATTTTATTACGTCACTTGTATTTCTTTCCAAATCATTTATAAATATATTGAAAAGTTTTGGTCCCAATACAGATCCCTGATGCACTCTACTGTCCACTCCCTTTGGGGCGGATTTTAAAAGGCGCGCAAATAGCCTACTTTTGTTTGCACTCCAGGCGCAAACAAAAGTACGCTGGATTTTAGTAGATACGCGCAGAGCCGCGCGTATCTGCTAAAAACCTGGATCGGCACACGCAAGGCTATGGATTTTGTATAGCCGGCGCGCGCCGAGCCGCGCAGCCTACCCCCGTTCCCTAGAGGGCCGCTCCGAAATCGGAGCGGCCTCGGAGGAACTTTCCTTTGCCCCTCCCCTCACCTTCCCCTCCCTTCCCCTACCTAACCCACCCGCCCGGCCCTGTCTAAACCCCCCCCTTACCTTTGTCGGGGGATTTACGCCTCCCAGAGGGAGGCGTAAATCCCCCGCGCGCACAGCGGGCCTCCTGTGCGCCGGGCCGCGACCTGGGGGCGGGTACGGAGGGCGCGGCCACGCCCCCGGACCGCCCCGGGCCGTAGCCACGCCCCCGTACCCGCCCCCAAAACGCTGCCGACACGCCCCCGAAATGCCGCGACGACCGGGGCCCGCCCCCCCAACACGCCCCCCGACACGCCCCCTTGGAGAACCCCGGGACTTACGCGAGTCCCGGGGCTCTTGCGCGCGCCGGGAGGCCTATGTAAATAGGCTTCCCGGCGCGCAGGGCCCTGCTCGCGTAAATCCGCCCGGTTTTGGGCGGATTTACGCGAGGAGGGCTCTGAAAATCCGCCCCTTTATGTGTTACATCATCACCATAGCTAAAAGTAATGTAACAATCATGTATGTAATTAAAAATGTGAAACTTGTTCAAAAACATAGCTGCCATTTTCCTTCAAAAACTATTGTTTGTGTTTTCTTTAAGGATTTTTTCAGATTATAGCTCTAACAGAATAGATGTAGTTCTTAAACTGTTTCTGAAGTTCTTTTTCAGTTTTATGCCATCAGCAAAAAATATCACCTTTCTAAATGCATTGAGATTCAATGGATTTCTGGGGTCAATTAATTTCTTCTGTTCTCTAAAAAAGCCATTTGATAGGTAGAATCCTTATCTAACTCATGTGTATTTAATTGATTTTGTAATTGTCTTTTTACAATCCATAGAGCTTTGTGCTTTCATACACTGTAGACTTTCCATGGCATTTGTTGATTCTCTCTTTTTCAAGATTTGCCCTAAAGTATTGCAGTCAACTTTGTCAATGGCTAAAGTCTCTGTTTTCTATTAGTTGTACTTCCAAAATATGCAGGTTAATTATTTGCTTCAAGTCAGAAGTTAAACAGAATCACCATTGTAATTGACAAATAAAGTTTATATTTGTACACAGGCATACTACATATGACAATAATGGAATAGGTGAACCAAATCTGTAGTTAAAATGCAGCATGAAATATGACACTAAATATATAAAATCAGTATCAACTTGATTATTACCAGTATATAGGTATTCACTAAGAATTGCCAGTATTGATTCATCAATATAATGTAAAGCTGAAAAATTGCTATAAAAGATAGTTATCCTATCTGCCATAGGCAAGAGCTTCTCTTTGTTCTGCTTCCAAAATATAAGAACATTTGACAGGAAAACCATATGTTTTATATAGAGGAAATGATACTTCTTAAAATATATCTCATCCTTTCTAATGGCACGTTTTATTATAAATTACAATATGCACTAAAGTTGGAACTGCTCTTCCTTCATCCAAGATGGCCACGATTGATTTTGGTCTCCATCTGGCTGTAGCAGTACTATGTAACTGAAGAACAGGCTCCCTCACAGTGACTCCCAGTACCTAAAATAGAGCAGCACTTCATTTGGCTGCATGCAGAGTAATCTATCCTTTCAAATTTCCTTGCTGTGAATCACTTTCAGTGATCACATGAGTGAGATGAACGTCAGCACTGAAAAAACTGCAACAAGATCTTGAAAAAAAAGAAAGAAAGAAAGAAACCCAAACAGGGATCTCACCTTTTCTTCAAGACCCAGACCCTGGTGATCACTACAGAATCCCTCTGTCAGTAATTGTTTCAACTCGGCTATTCTGTGAGGGCATGGCATCAAGTTGGTAGGATCAAGATAACAAAATTATGTTATGAATACTAGAATCAAAACATTCTCTAAAACACCATGACAGTCTCAGAGCAAAGGTGATATCATTGGCGGGAAGTATGTGTGGTGTGTGTGTGTGTGGGGGGGGGGTGGGGGGGGGGGGGGGGGGGGGCGGCGGAGGGTACAATAGTAGAGAATCTGAAAATGAAAGCACAAACTTTACAGATTTAGAAACCTCTCAGCAGATGGTACTTGTTGTACTTGTTTATTGTCATAATCTGCTGTAATTGTATTGTAAAGAATGTCTCATCTCTGTATTACAAATGGACAAAGGTGTGCTTAGTAGAGATGTGAATCAGTACCGGACTTGTTTCCGGTATCGGGTTCGTAGATCCGTGGGAAATCTTCATTTCCTGTGGTTGTGAACGCTTTTTTTTTTTTTTTTTTTGGCTGTCCTGAGCCGAAAAAAAAAACAAACACCCCGACCCTTTAAATTGAATTATTTAGAATCCCCCACCCTCCTGACCCCCCTCAAAACTTTTCTAAAGTACCTGTTGGTCCAGCCCCTGTCACATGGTAAGGGCAAAGGGCCATTGGCGCCATTTTGATTACTGGCAGCCGATGGCCAGAGAGTGGCTCCTGGGACCTCTGCTGGACTACCAGGTACTTTAGAAAAGTTTTTTTGGGGGGGGGGTGGGGGGGGGGGGGGATTCTAAATAATTCAATTTAAAGGGTCGGGGTGGGTTTGGGGGTTGTTTTTCTGTGTGCCCTTTTTCCTTCCTCCCCCCCCCCAAAACAATAAGAAAACCGCACGAAAATTTTGTGGGGTTTTCCTATCGCTTTCGGGGACCCCCCGATACCTCATAGATGAGAAGATATTGTATGATATTTTCATCCGTCAGAAAAGCGATTCACATCCCTAGTGCTTAGGTACTTGTTAATACAATCCTTTAGATGGAGTTGGCAAAAGAATAAGAATCATTTAGGGCAGTGGTTTTCAACAGGTGTGTCAGGACACACTAGTGTGTCGCAAGGTCATGGAAGTTGTGTCACAGACCCAGTAGAAGGCTGCTCTTTCCTCATCAGTCTGGACAGGAGTTGGCTGATTTCTCCTTTATTGGGTATGACAGAAGCTGCTCTTGCTTCCTTCTCTTCTTCTTGGCCCAGTGGGCAGTTATTCCCTTCACTTTCACCCAGATCAGAGCAAGATATCACCAACTCCTGTTCATATGGGCCCGGCAGGACTCAAACTTTATCTTCCTCTGCCTGGCCTGGCAGTGAGATGCTGATTCTCTCTTCACCCCATGGCACCCGGACATGAAAACAGGAGCATTGAGGGAGATAGGTGCGTGCTCTATAGATCCACTGCTGACTTCCGCTGCTGCTGCCTCATTCTTCTTCCTGTCCTCCATGCTTCTTGCTCTCATCTGCTGCTGGTAAAGCAGGATGGTAGTCTCTGGATTGGACTGAAGGCTTATGCTGGCTGGGAGCCAGGAGGAGGGGGAAATATGCGGGGCTGGAAGGCCTTGGGAGATAGGAAGTCAGGAGTCTGCCGAGTAGGAAAGGATAGGGGAAAGGAGGTTGGGGTTGCTGCGTAGGGGTTGCTGGGTAGGGAGAAATGGAGGAAAGCTGGGCGGGGAGGAGAGGATGGTATGGGGCCTGTTGGGTTGGGGAGAAGGGAGGTCAGGGGATGCTGAGCAGGAAGGGGTTGGAAAGAAGTGCTCAGAGTTATGCTGGGTAGGGAAGGGGAAAGGGAAGGGCAGGGAGAGTTGAGCAGGGAGAACGGTGGCACAGGGAAGAGAATGCAGGGGTGGGGTTTTTTGGAAATGTTGGACAGGGATATGAGCATGTGAAGGGACAATTGAGTAGTTGGGAGAAATGAGGGTTGATGGGGGCATGGAGAGGAGTGACAGGGTACAAGAGCCATAATATGTCCACAAAATAATCACAGGACAACAAAACTACTGGCTAACCCAAACACATCGAACTACATGCTCCAAAAAGGAACCTTCGCTCAATGAATAAAGGCCCTCCTCAAAATCCCTCACGTAAAAAACCATGCATCTAATAACAACCCATGAGAGAGCTATATCCATCGCCAGCCCCTCACTATGGAACTCTTTACCAATCAATCTAAGAATTCAACCAAACACCAAAACCTTTAAAAAAGACTTAAAAACCTGGCTTTTCAACAGAGCCTACTCAGACGCACTCAACAATCAACACCAACAGACTCCCACCCAATACAACACCAAGAAAACAGAGATACCATCTTGTCCACCCATAAAGTCTCAGCACAACCCGGAAACCCACGATACGCCGCTCAAGAACTTTTCTAATATATAATAACTAACACCCTTCCTGTTGATTCTACCATTGTTACCTAACTTTTATACTCACTGTAGAAACCCTGATGTTACTTTGTCTACCTATTATGATTACTGTAAACCGTTATGATGGTGAAACCGAATGATGGTATACAAAACATGTTAAATAAAATAAATAAATAATAATAAACCACCCAATTCAATGAAAGAATAATAATATGTATTCAAATATATTTAACTCTTTGAGCAAAGCATAAACACCTAGAAGTTCATATTCAAAATATAGCTAGTTAGATAAGTTAACAGACTTATCTGACTAACTTAGCTGGGATATTCAGTGGCAAAGCCATGCCACTGAATATACATGGACAACTTTAAAATTAGCTGGATATCCGGCTAACTTCAGACCTCTGAATGGCAGGTCTAACTTATGTAGCTAACTTGAAGGGGGTTATTTACCAAAGGATTTCTCCCATATTGTGTCTATGGAGAAAAAGCTTAATAAATAGCAAGTAGCTCATTTAAAACAAATTGAAAAAAAATATTTTTTACTCAGCGCATAGTTCAGCTCTGGAATTGATTACCAGAGATTGTGGTTACAGTAATTAGTGCAACTGGGTTTAAAAAAGGCTTGGATAAGTTCCTATAGAAAAAATCAATAAACTGCTATTACAGTATTTAATAAGCAATAGTAGCTTGTGAATTTTCTAACGTTTAGGTACTTGCCAGGAATTTGTGACTTGGAATAGCCACTGTTGGAATCAGGATTCTGGGCTTGATGGACCCTTGGTCTGACCCAGTATGGCATATCTTATGTTCTTTTGTTAACTCTCTTCGCCGGCTCACCTCCAGGGCTCGCGCGGCCAGCACTACCAAAATGCTCGGCCTTCCCCGACCATCAACCCGAGGCAGAAACCGCGTTGGCGAAGCAAGGCATGCCCCCACAATCAGCCTGCCGCCAATCAGAGGCCACAGGCAAAGCTGACGACACAGCGTGGCAACTAGAAAGCCCTTTGAAACAGGGCTCTCCTCAACGGTGCCCTCTCTTCACCGGCTCACCTCCAGGGCTCGCCCGGTCGGTGCTGCCTCTTCGGGGCTAAACCCCCGCCCCCCCAAAATGCTTGGCCTTCCCCAACCACCAACCCGAGGTGGAAAACCAAGTCGGCGAAGCAAGGCACGCCCCATGATCAGCCTGCAGCCAATCAGAGGCCACAGGCAAAGCTGATGACACAGCGCGGCGACTAGAAAGCCCTTTAAAACAGGGCTCTCCTCAACGGCACCGTGCACATGAAGGAGCTCAACCAAAGGGGCAGGCCCCTTTGTGCGCCCCTTCGTGCATCCGCTTCGTGCTCCTTTTATGACTTCCAGATCCTTCAGGAAGCAGCTTCTCAAGAAGCCTGGAAACGTCGGCACTGAATGAGTACTAAATACATGGCAAGCGTGCCCCCCCCAGTGCGATCCATAACACACGTCATCCAGCTCTGTACCACCTGTACTACAACAAGCATCCCAAGCCTTCACATCCCAACCAATAGACACAGCAAAATGGATACCACTACTCCCCTACCAGTAAACACATCTCATGAAGAACGCCGGAAACCGAAGAAAAAATGTGAATACAATTGTTCAAACATTACATATAAGAATTTGAAGACATATACCAAATGCATGCTCCTATCTTTCATACTTCTTAATGCTCAATGCATTGTAAAAAAAAAATGTCCATTCTCACAGACCTACTCACCGATACCAAACCAGACTTCATAGCAATCACAGAAACATGGATCAAAAACTCTGACAACATCTTAATTAATCAAATAGAAGACCCAAACTACAAAACTTTCTCAATCCCCAGACCAAAAAAAAAAAAAGGCGGAGGTCTCATGTTAATCATCAAAAAAAAGCCTGCAGATGAAACTAATCACATCTAAGATATGTTCCCCCTTCGAAATCGCTCTATTCGACTCTCCTAAATTACAAATCTGTCTAGCATATTGTCCAGCTGGCTCACTAGAACGAAACTATTCTCCAGTAATAGAATTCATCATAGCCAATGTAACGCTCAATAAACAATTCATCATCCTGGGCGATTTCAACTTGCATATGGACATCCGCCCCCTCACAGCCACATGCAAAACAATCACGGATGCACTAGCAACAATGGGAGTAGAATAAATCGTCAAGGAACAACTCATAAAGCAGGACACGCCTTTGATCTAATTTTTATCAACACGGACACCTGGGACACACATCAAACCAAAATAACCGAAATCCCCTGGTCAGACCACTCCCTCATCCAAGCCTCCCTTACCTGCAACACGAAACCCACCAAAAATGAAACTAACATAAGAACCATAGCATACCACCCTCCCTTTGAGATTGAAACACTGCAACAAAATCTCCAAGATGGACTCATGGGTACTTGCCAGGTTCTTATGGCCTGGATTGGCCACTGTTGGAAACAGGATGCTGGGCTTGATGGACCCTTGGTCTGACCCAGTATGGCATGTTCTTATGTTCTTATGTTCTTAACATTGACTTTACAAACTCAGAAACAGCCACAAACTCAGGGCTCAACATTACCAAAACCTTAGCAGATAGAATAAACCCTACCATCATAAAGTCAATAAAAAACCCAAAACACCAAAACGCGAACTCAGGAAAAAAGAGAGATCCTGGCGCAAGAATAAAACTGACATACTACTCAATGCCTACCGAACCCATCTAGCAAATTATAAAAAACTAATCCATAATGCAAAGAATGATTTCTACTCGAGCAAAATAAACAAATACAACCATAACCCCAGAATGCTATTCAACATCGTACAAAGCCTCACCAAACCACCAAATGAACTAAGAACACCTTCCAACACAGACAAAAGCAACAAATTTGCTGATTACTTCACCGATAAAATCAAAAAATTAATAAACAACTCCACCAACATCAACACACACACCCAAACCCCTAAATTGCAACTGAAAATTACATCAACTTGGTCTAACTTTGACCCCCGCCTCCTAGCTGGAAATACAAAAAATAATCAAAAAAATGAATCCAGCAAACCACCCCATCGATAATATCCCCATACCGACTATTAAACTGATTGAAGACTCAATAACAAAAACAATAACGACATAGTCAACCTTTCCCTCACCGAAGGAAAATACCCTGAATGCTTAAAATCAGCAATCATCAAACCATTAATAAAAAAGAACAACCTAGACCCGGAGAACATTCAAAACTACCGACCTATATCAAACTTACCTTTCATTGCAAAAATCATTGAGAAAATTGTCCACTCCCAACTCTCTGACTACCTCAACATGAACAACATACTTCACTCCTCTCAAATTGGATTCAGGAAAAACGTAAGCACAGAATCCCTACTCCTCTCACTAAATGACACAGTACTAGGGGATTTGACAAAGGACAAAGTTACCTATTAATCCTCCTGGATCTATCAGCTGCTTTTCACACAGTCAACCGTTCCATCCTAATCGACAGACTATCAGAAAAAGGAGTCATGGACAACACATTAAAATGGTTTACCTCCTACCTATGACATAGAACTTTCCAAGTAATGTTCTACAACAACCTCTCGAATAAAGTAAACCTCAACACAGGAGTGCCTCAAGGATCTGCCCTATCCTCTACTCTCTTCAACATATACCTTCTCCCAATCTGTCAAACACTAGAACACCTTGGTCTGACCCACTTCCTATACCTGATGATATACAAATACGGGTCCCTATACAAAATACGCTGGAAGAAACATACGAGAGAACAACTATATATCTCTCAGAAATCAAACAACATCTAACCAACCTGAAACTCATAATAAACATAGATAAAACCGGATTAATCATCCTTGACAAAAAAAACCATCACCGCCCCCTGAAACCACTCAAAACAGAAAACCCCAAAACATTAATCTCCCCTGTCACCCTTATGCGAAATCTAGGATTCACCATTGACAAAGAATTATCATTCAAGAACCACATAACCAACAAGATAAAGGAAGGATATCACAAACTTTTGACACTCAGACGTCTCAAACCCTTCCTTGCACTAGATGATTTAAGAACAGTCCTGCAACTACTCATCTTCTCCAACCTGGATTACTGCAACGCCCTACTCCTCAGCCTACCACTTGCCATCTGTCCTCTCCAAATCCTACAGAACACAGCCGCCAGAATTCTGACTGGATAAAAAAAACATTTATTTATTTATTTATTTATTTAAACATTTTTATATACCGGCATTAGTTGTGGACATCATGCCGGTTTACAGTAAAACTGGTTAAGCTTAGAAATTACATTTTAACAGGTGAGTCAAAACTGGGAGAGGGGGTAAGAGGTAGCTAAGAAAGGAAAGCTAAAACATGACCACATCACACCAACCCTAATTTCACTATACTGGCTCCCAATAAAATACCAAATAGAATACAAAATACTTACAATCCTGCATAAAACAATCATAGGACAACAAAACAAATGGCTAAGCAAATCCATCGTAATCCATACTCCAAAAAGGAACCTACGCTCAATGAACAAAAAGCTCCTCAAAATCCCACATGCCAGAACCACACAACTGAACACAACCCGCACATTCCATCACCACATTGTATATTTCTCTCCACGGCTACCCCAGTCTCTCACCGTCCTTGCGATCTTATCCCTGTACATCACTTATATATAGCATTATCTTTGTATCCTACATACAATCCTGTGTATATATGCTTTCTCAACGTTTACGAATTTAGTGCTCCACTAAGTTTATTTAAGTTTTCCCTGTAAAGCCTATTGATAATTTTTGCTCCTCCTTAGTTATGTGTTACCTGTAAAGCTTGTTCCTCTTTTAATCATGCGTTACCTGTAAAGCCTGTTGCTAATTTTGTTCCATGTAAACCGATGAGATGTTCCCAATGTTTGTCGGTATATAAAAGCCGTTAAATAAATAAATAAATGAACCCGTGAGAGAGCAATATCCATCGCGAACCCCACTCTATGGAACTCAATACCAATCAAAATAAGAATTCAACCAAACATTAAAACTTTCAAAAAAGAGCTAAAAACCTGGCTGTTCACCAGAGCCTACTCAAACTCACTCAATCAACCAGTCCACCAAGCATCCATGCAACCCAACACCAAGAAGAATGCCACATCCCTCGATCAACTTAATAACTCGTATCATTAAATGACCTAAGATAATAATCTGCAACTGACCTCACATAGGATATATTACATCCTCATAACATACCTTGAACTCCTATACCCCTGATGTTACTGACCAAACTATGCAACTCATCCAACCCATACACAATCTTTCCTCACCACTTATTAACCCTAAGCCTATATGTAACAACAGTTTACATGTAATAACTTTTCTGTATGTAATAATTTATATGTAATATCAACTTTTATATGTAATATCAATTTTTGTATGTAATAATTTTGCTGTATGCAATAATCCCATATGTAATAACAATACACTCAAATCCCAATATCACAACCCAACCCCATGGCAATCTGTTTTGACGATATCTATTTATCTTTGTTTCACAATTCTGTAAACCATTCTGATGGCGAAACCGAATGATGGTATACAAAACACATTAAATAAATAAATAAAAATAAATAACTATATAAATGTGAATATCACCACTTATCCAGCTAACAGGGTCATTCATCAAATCGTGATAGGGCCCTAATGCCCCTGATAATACCATAACGTATGCAATAAATAATGCATCGTGAGATGTGTATGCAAATTTTCAAAAATTAATCAAAGGGAGGAGTTTAGGCAGAGTTTATTAAAATGAGGGGTGTTTATCATTGCATGTGATAGCATAACACACACTTCACACAATTTAACGCCAGAAATAACTAAACCTTTTTTCCTAGCATTATGTCCAAAACAGGATTTACAATAAAAATCCCATTTGGGGAGGGGGGGGGGGTGAGGGAGGGGAGAGCCTCTGGGGAGGCACACATATTAATCAACTTTTTATCCCCATTGTAAGAGGGGCCATTCTGAACTCGGGGTGAAGTTTTGGTGGTGGCCTAAGTTTTGGAGGGCAGTTTTATATGCATAATCAGAGGTAAAAACAGCACAGTAGACATCAGTGAAGATTTGAATGATTTGGAGTGAAGAAACATACAAAAAGATGAGATTTGTACAATGTACTCTTGACTTAGCTTGATGCACTCTCTACCTAGCTGCTATCAAGCTAAGTCAAGAGTACAATGTACAAATCTCATCTTTGTGTTCCTTTCATCACTCTAAATCATATAAAATCTTCACTATGTGTACTGACCTGTTCGTAAAACTGCCCCCAAAACCTAGACCACCACCAAAACCTCATGCTCTTCTTACAGTGGTATAAATAGTTTACTTATATGCGAGCCTTATAAAGAACCTCTTTATAAGTCTGTGTGTGTGTCTGTGTCTCTCTCTATCTCTTGCCTAAAAAGTGGTAAAAGCCTGTCTGGGCACTTCTCAGCTCATGATGTGAAAACATTTTGATAAAATAACTACAGAGTGCAGTAAAATAGCACATGATGTGGTTATCTAAAAAATTACTCTAACCATGCCCCTTTTTATCACAAGCGCTATTTTTGCTATATTTATAGCAAATTGATGAATCTAGATCTAAGTTAGCTGGATAAGTAGCTCCTCCCCATTACGTGCATGACCTGCCTACCACTTAGCTGGATAAGTAGTTATTCAGCTAAGTGACAGCCCTTGAAAGGAACCAGATATGTAGCAGTTGCCACTTAGTTGGATGTCACAATTTATCCAGCTAAGTGACACTGAATATTGGCCTCACAGAATATAAGGATAAAAACCATCACGTTCATGCAGTTTAAGGTGAATTTTAAAAGCCAGACACATACCAAAACCAGAAGATTGGCACGAATCTCGCACATGCGCATGTCCATCTGATTTTACACCCTACCCACATATGCACACAAGTACTGGTGTGCGAATATCTTGCATCGGGAAAGAATGGGCAGAATGTGAGATGGCATGAGCGTTCTGGGACTGAGCCAAGAGAAATGCTTGCATGTAGCTACGTGCCTGGGTACACATCCAGATATATTTCAACGCAAAGTTATTTCTAATATGGATAAGTTGTAAGTATGAATACATTTATTTCCAGGCATCTATGAAGTGCTTGAGGGACCTGGGTTAGCTGGGGGCAGTGCAGGCTAAAATACTAGGAGGGTCTTGAGAATCTAGCTATAGGCTGCATAAAACTGGTGAATGAACTGGTGAAACTGGTCATGGCCTAGACCATACCTGTTATAAAATTCCCTCACTTGTGCTTCTCAAAGCCGGTATTGTCCTGCTGTGTGCATATACTCTTAAAATTTGAAGCACACATACAAGCACCTGGCCAATTTATAATGTGTGTACATACTTGCACACATGATATAAAATTTCAGCATGCCTGTTTAAAGTTACCATCTCTCTCTGTCTTTCCTACTGTAAAACTGCAGACTCTGGGTTCAGTTAGTGGCCAGATCCCAAAATAAGCGCAACCTTTTATTCTTTAAATTCCATATTCTGCAGTCAAATAAAATAATAAATCATACTTCTTTATTAGACATGTGTTTTGTAAGCAATGGCAACACAAGTATTTTCCGAGCCAAATTATACCCAATGTGATATCAAATGGAAGAACATTTGTACAAGTATTCCTCTTATTTGCATCTTGTATTTCACATCCCTTCATATTTTATGTTGTTCCTATGCAATTCCTAAGGTATAATTCATAACATTTTCAGAATCTTAAATGGCATAAATAAAAGTTTATTCAGTCTTAAACTGTATTTTGGCATTATTGGGTTATCTCTCACAGAAAGTTAAATCTGGACATGAAATGGAACACAACTGAATCTTGAAGTTTAGCCATGTTGGGCCATCAGTCTTTAATGTAATATTTCAGCAGTAACTATATCATTCCTAGAGAAAAAAATCTTTCAAGGTATACTTTCTATTGAACCAAAATGAAAATTATACAAAGATTTTTTTGTCACATGATCTTTTTGAGATTATGAAGTTCTTTTCTTCAGAAGACATGGGCTTATATGATCTGAACATTATATTAAAGACATTTTTGTATAATACCTCAGCAAATTCAGATATTACAAGGAACAAAATTAAAGTGTTCTAGACCCATAAGATGTTACAATGCAAAAGTTGAAATTTGTTTAACAAGTTCTGATTTCTATTGAATGGAAATATATCATTGATGGCTATTTTTATATTTCATGGATATTTGATTTTCAGTGCAGAAAAGCTGAAGATATTTAAAACTAAGAGGTGTTCAATTAAAAACTACTTCATAATACTTGTGTGCCATTAACCAATGCATTATTCTTCAGATATGATAAGGCTATAAAGTATTCTGATAGCAATCACAATAAATTCAAGTGAGCCCTACCCTGGAAGATGTAATGACTAATATTTTAATAGTAAAGCATTATCTTGAATGTACGATCAAGTAAAAACATGTGTAGAATGTTATCCATATACCATAATCCAGTTCAGTGTAAACTAGCAAGGGGCCATGAACAAAGAAGCACTGTGTAAGGCACAACCAGCTGCAGGTACTGTGGATTAATTTTATCAGCAACTTTGTCTACTCTTTACCCCTGAATGACTCAGGCCAGTCAACTACCAAATAAATCACTGTTTAGAAACAGTAGAAATACCAGTCAAAAGTTTTCTTTTAGTATTCATGTCCAAGTTAAATTGCAGCTGGAAAATTCATATTGGTATAGGCAAATGATATCAGTTCTCTTCTTGCAATTTCATTTCAGTATACATTAGTAACTTTACGACTATCTTTGAGGTGTTACATTTATGAAATTTGTTGACCAGGCATCACCAGCAAAGGCAACAGTACCCCAAAACACCAAATGTAGCATGGTATCAAAAGAGGTGTACCAACAGTACCCAAAAGCATAGTGGGCAGTATAGCAGTGGTATGACCCCAAAGCAGAGAGTGAGAGTAGGGGCTTTTAGTGTTATAATCAATGAGGACACACAAGGAAAGCAGACCAGTCACTTTGGTTACAAAAAGAGCACAGAAACTGCAGATGATTAATACATACATTATGAGAACAATGTACTACGCTGTGAAAGTTTTACACAAAAAGGGTTTTTCCATGGAAAAATTAAAAAATGTAAGAATGTAATGCAAATTTTAGTGTGAAAACCCTTTTGTGAATTAATTTTGCAAGAATGGACTTCACAGAAGAAAGCTTTCATGCATCGTCATCTATATGCAAAAGTTTACTTTTCCCCAATAATCCTGCAATGCAAAATCATGCAAAGCATCTCATTATTGAGCAATTTTGCAAAAAAAAAAAAAAAAAGGCTTTGTAAGGCCTTTTAAAAAAAAACCAAAACAAAACTACAATTTAATGAAGAATAGTTATTTTCCAAGCTGGGCCTGGGAAGAAGCAATTTGTGCAAACATCTATATGCAGTTCAAGGGGCCTCAAGGCCTGTGTGAGCACCCCACCCCCACCCCAATTGTAAGTGAAAGTTCTTAGCAATTTTATTTGCTCCCCCCCCCCCCCACACCCTGACCTTCAAGGCCCTGCTCCTTCACCCCTGCCCTATGTATAAGAGAAGGACTCCTTAGGGAAGCCCCACCCCTTTCTGTTCCATCCCCTTGTCCCAAAAATCAATGAAAATGCCTTTTGGGGTTGACTCCCCATCTATCATCACAGTGCCCCAAAGAGTTAACCCTAAGAAAGGAGTGATCTTGCAGAGGCAGGAGTGATCCCCACCTGCTCCTGCTCTGCCAGTGCCTGGTTTCAAAATGGCACTGGTTGACTGAATGAGTACATGCCAAAATAACTCCTGAAGTCAAACTGGCACCATTTTGAAATTGGGCACTGCGGGACAGGTGCAATTACGGATCGCTCCTGTCTCCTGAAGACCACCCCTTTGATGAGGTAAACTTTTAGGGCATGGGGGGAGCATGAGTTTCAACCCCAAACTGGGATATTCATCAATTTGGGCAGACAAGGCAATGGGGTGATAAGGGATGGGACTTCCCTATGGGATCTTACTTTTATATTTACAGCCCACAAGGGGATCAGGGGTTAGAATATGCAGGTCAAGAATACTACCAGGGAATTGTACTTACAACTGGGGGAATGGGAGAGTGCTCACATGGGATGTGAGGCCCCTTTAACTGACCTAGGTGTTTCATGGAGCCAAGGACTGGTTCACATGTTGCCATGGTGGGGATTTCATGAAGTTCCTGGCTGTAACAATGTATGAAAAACTTATGGGTGAATTTTAAAACGTGTGCACACGCAAATACTAGGAGATACACATGTGGCCGGGCCCTGCGCACACCGAGCACATTTTCGAAAGGGCCCAGCCATGCGCATATCTCCCGATATGCGCAGAAGTGCCAGGCCAGCCAAAAGGGGCTGGGTGGGGAGGGGTGGGGGCCGGCCGGGACAGCAGCCATTAGACCCTGTCCCAGGGAAGCATGCACCGGTAGCCGGCCGGCACACGTAACTTACCTTTGCTCCGAAGGAGCAGGTAAGTTAAAAAACAAAAAAAAATAGGGTAGCTAGGTAGGGATTAGAGGTTGGGATGGAGAGGAGAAAAGGTAGGAAGTTTAGGTAGGGGGGTAGGGAAGTTCCCTCCCAATCCGCTCCTTAATTGGAGCAGACTGGGAGGGAACTGGGAAAGGCCTACCTGCGCACACTAGATGACACCCGCCCATACATGCACGCGCTGGTTACAAAATCGGTGCGTCCATGTGTGTGCGGACATGGATGCGCTCAAGTCTTAAAATCAACTCCTAAATGTGCAATTTTGCTACATATGCTAATGAGCTCAGAGTTTATTAGCATGTGTAGCAAAATTGAACATAAAATAGCTGATAACCTGTACAAAATTTCATGGAATAGTACATCAGCCTCTAAAATGTTTGTAGAAGAGTCACATACAGAAAAATGAGTAGTGTTGCTGACTTTTTTACATGGAAAAAGCAAGCTGCTCCCATCATAGTCAGTCACTGGCCACTGTACTGTACTTTTCAAAAGAAAATCAATCTCTTTTTCTGTATGTTTCCTATAGATATATAATCATGCTGCCTGCCTGCTGCAAAAGAGATATATTGCTGCAATATTCAGTCACTGGCCATATTGCAAAGTTAGCCAAATAAACTTATCCAGCTAACTTTCGAGGATTATTCAACATTGCAGCTGCAGTACTGAATATAGCTCGCTTTCTTAAAGATAGCTGAATAACTTTATCCGGCTAAGTTTAGGACAGCTCTTTGATGCAACCAGAGTTAGCCGGATAACTTACCTAGCTAACTGGTTAATGTATCACCTCCCAGAAATACTCTCGGAACACCTGTATGTGATCTGGCTAAATGTTAGCCAGATAATAAGATATCCAACTAAAGTTTAGCCAGGATAAGTACCCAAAATATTCAAAAGTTGGTATTTAGCTGGATATGAACCCATGCAGTCTTACCCTGCTAAAATACAGTACCACTATAACCCTCTAACAGAGATATTATAGTTTCCCCTGCTGCTAGCAGCAAAGTTAGGACAGTGATTGTTACGATCCCGGTCACTAGTTTAGTGACCGGGCCCTTACCTTCCTCACAGACGCCGCATGGTGCTGGATTCCGGGCCTCCCGAGCCGCATGGCAGCGGCGTCTCCACGAGGGAGACGCCGCCGAAGACTCCTCCCCTCGGCAGGGGAACGCGCGCACGCGCGAGGGACGGCTTCTTGAGCGTTCAGCACCCGGATGTGCTGAGCCGCCCCCGAGTGACGTCAGACGCCGGCGGGGGATTTAAACAGACGCCGGCGCTCCTCACTTTGCCTTTGCAACGCGGTCACTCTTTGAGTCCTAGTTGCCGTTCCTGCTCGCCTGGTTCCTGATCTTTGCCTGCTCATTCCTGGATTCTGCCTGACCTTTGACTCGTGCCTGCCTGCTTGGTTTTCCGGACTCTGCCTGCCTGCCTGACTTCTGACCTTGGCCTGTCTGCATCCTGATCGCTGCCTGCCTTGACCCCGGTTCGTGACTTCTTTTCTGCCTGCCTGCTGCCTGCCTTGACTCCGGTCCGTGACTTCGTTCTTGCCTGCCTGCCGCCTGCCTTGACTCCGGTCCGTGACTTCGTTCCTGCCTGCCTGCCGCCTGCCTTGACTCCGGTTCGTGACTTCGTTTCTGCCAGCTTGCTGCCTGCCTGGACCCCGGTTCGTGTCTCCGCTTCCTGGTTCTCCGGTCCCTTCTCCTAAGTCCCAGAGGTCCGGGTCCCTACGGGCTCCTCCTGGGGGGACCTCGGGCTTCCAGGGCGAAGACTCCTAAGTCCTAGCGACCCGGGCTCACACAGCTCCTCTGGAGGGGTCACGGGTTTCCAGGTGAAGCTCCAGCTCTTCCAGTGAGTGTTCTGCCTCCCGACTGTCCTCATACGCCGGTCGGCCCAAGGATCCACTCCCGGATTTCGGCAGTCACAACAGTGACAGTGGCTATAAGAGCACCCTTGCTTTCTTTTCTACAACTAAAGCTTTTGTACTGTTTTCCTTATTGCTGGAACTTTGGATCTCTCTCTGAGATCCAACAGAGGAATGACTGGCAACAAAATAGTCACTTGTAGCTCAAAGTGCTTTTATTTTCATGTTCACCTAAAAATATTAAGTCAATCCATGCAGCTGCCAGCTGGGATAGGCTGGCTGAAAACTACCAGTTTATCCGGATTCTTCATTGTGTCATCCCCAGCTGGCACTGTTCTGTCTGGCTTTGCTTTCCCAACAGAGTTCAATGGGACCAAATCAAATGAGCTGAAAAGGATATAGACTTTTAGAGGAACTGCACCCATTCAGTTGATATGATTCAGATGATATGCACCAAACCAAAAACTAATGTATTCAAGTCAAATTTCACATTCAGATTATCCAAATGCACATCCCTAACCCTAATAAATATGAATGAGTTACATATGTATGCAATGGAGGAAGTATATACACATCATACATATTCATTGTGGATATCCTGGAAACCAGACTGCTATGAGGATCCTGGGACTAATTTGAGAAACACTGGCTTAGAGCATTCCCATTGCAGCAAAGGAAGACACTGATCCCAGATTTCTGTCAAAGGTTGCTCCTTAAGCAACTTAACAAAATTCACATAGAATGGGGGAAATAGAATAGAATGGGTGTCTGGTAAAATGGCAAATGTATTTTTTTTATGTCACAATAGATGGTTACCTGATCTACAGTGATCAACAGATAGAGTGAGCTAATGTAAGAGCAAAGGCATCAATAGGTCACACAAAGGTCAGAATGCTAAAATTCAGGTATTCAAACTTAGTTAAGATGAGAGCATGTTTTAAGGAAGCACTCAGAAAGTGGGAGAATGAAGTAGGAGAACAGTAAACAAAACTAAATGGAGCCAATGTAAAGGCAACAAATCATGACAATGGAAAGGAAATAAAGGTAAGAGAAAAAAAAGACCAGTATAGATTTCAAAACAGGTAGCTGAAAAAATAAGTGTAAATGATTAGCACCCAAAAAACACAAGAGATCTCAGGCAGAGAAGGATGGGAAAAATATATATAACAGCTGAGGTAAGTAGGGGAGGTAGTAAGGTCAGAAAAGGTACAAGTGGAGGGAAAAGTAGCAGACACTAAATCAAGGTAATGATTAACTTGGTGAAAGGACGTACGGGGGCCAGATTGTAAAACAAAGATGAGAAGAAGGAATGTGAGGAGAATGAAAAGAGAAGAAATACTGCATTTATACTTTTGTTCATTTCTCACTGGGCAAACAAGTCTGCAGAGTGCAGAGTAGGGAAATGGACACCTCTCAATTTACAGAAGAGAGAGAGAGTACATATGGGGATAACAAAACTGAAAGTAGACAAAGGAATGGGGCCAGGTGGGATAGAGCCCAAGAGATCAAGGGAGCTTAGAGAGGTTCTGGCAGCTCCACTGCCATCTCTATTTAGTTGTTCTCTGGAGATAGGAAGAGTGCCAGAAGAGTAGAAATGAGCATAAACTTTGCTCCTGTTTACAAAAGTGGGCATAGCAAGGAAGCTAGTAAGTGCAAAACAGTTAGTTTGACTCCACCAAAGGATGCATTATTTGTATTATTACTAAATGAAACCAGCAGATTACAGAATCAAGGCAGGATGGTTCTACCAGAGGGGCATCAGATCAAACAATGTCAATCAATTTATTTGACTGGGTGATCAAAGAAATACATCTGGGATGGGTGCTGGATGTGGTATCCTTAGATTTCAATAAGGCCTTTGACTGTTCTATAGTGAGCAGCCTAGGATTAGGTAAATTGAGATAGGCAGTGATAAAGGAATTCACGACAAACTTAGGAGGGTTGTCAGAGACCTTAGATATCTGATGGGAGTTTAAGTCTGTTCAATATTTTCATGTGTTATTTTAGAGAGGGCTTATAAGAAGCACTATTTTCAGATACTGAGATCTATAACGAGCTGGATAATAATAGTGTGAAAATATAAGGAATGATCTAATTAAATCTATGCAGTCATCAAGCGTTTGACAAGATTTAATGCAAAAAAGTAAAATTATGCCCTTGAGACACAAAAATGCATGAGAGTAGTAGGTGATGGTTATGAACGACTGCTCTGCATCAAACATGAGAGCACACACATGACCTTTCCAAGCAAACAGATCATTGTAAAAGTGGAACTCAATGCAAAAGGCTGGGTAGCCCCCATTCCACTGCTAGACTACTATTTGGGAGTGGGGAGTTTAAATTACATAAAATGCTAAACTGCATGGTCTTAAAAGTTAGGTTAGGAATTTATTAATAGGGATTTAATAAAACAAGCCATTCAAGAGTTTGATACTCTACAGATAATAGTCTAGTGCACAATTCCCTAAACCTCCTCTCTCTATTGCCTCATAGATGCCCAGCTCTAAGCAACTCACTCAGCTAGTGTCTCACTCCCCTAGAGGCTCTCTCTGCCTGCTCTAAAGCTAATGATAATGATGAGGCAAGAAGTAGAGGAGTAGCCTAGTGGTTAGAGCAGTGGGCTACAAACCAGGAAACCAGGGTTTAAGTCCCACTGTCACTCCTTGTAACCTTAGGCAAGTCACTTTACCCTCCATTGTCAAAGTGGCCTCTAACCACTACACTAATACCTAAACCTCACCTCGAGTTACTAGGTGGGCCTCCCATAGAGATCTAGTGTGAGGGCATTATGGCTAGGCTCTCTCCCCCCCCCCCCCCCCACTCTGTGGTTGTAAGAGGGCCCTGATAGCTAGGCTGGCTCTCCAGGAACTTAAAACTACTAAACATGTGCCCCCCCCCCCCCCCCCCCATGGTTGTATGTAGGAAATACAATAATTCTGGCACTTATCACAAAGTGCAAAAAAGTTATTGCAATGTGTGCTAAGATAGCACTTCACATAGGTATTAGCACAAATTGTGATAAACTGCCTATTACCACAAAACACCCCTTTTCCTATCACATGCGATATTTAGTGCATTTTGATAAATCCAGGCCTTAGATTGTAAGCCCTCTAGGGATAGGGGAGTACCTGAATGTAATCTGCTTTGAAGTGCTGCAGAAAAGTTGAATCTAATAAATAAGTAAACAGTTTTGGTGATGCTATCCTGTTTTCACTTTTATGTGTTTCAGATGGATGAGGAAGTTGCTCCTTATCTGGGGTGATATCTGGGATACTCTCTCTCCTGTTCATCAGGAAGAAGAATAACTGGACTGGAGAAGGATAAGCATCAAGAACAACCCAGTTTCACCACCAGCAGCAGTCAAGAGATGAGCAAGGTCCAGAAATAGCCCACCCCTACTTTTTCCTAGTGACAACTATGAAATAGATTAAATTATGATTAATAATAGCACAAAAAGATTGAAAATACTGTCTCAAGCAAATCAAAGAGCAAAAGAAGGAGACAGAATAAAAAGCCATATACATGTTTAGGCACTAGTGAATTACAATGATGTGAAAGATAATGATATAGTAAGGTGTGAGCAAGCCAGTCGGTATGTGCAACAAATTCAAACACCCAGTCTTCTCATCATCAACCTATGATTCTAGTCTTATGCCTTCTGTCACATTATCTTATGCTCTTATTTTAATGTCCTTTTTTAATTGCAAATAAAAACCACGACATCAGCCTATGTTTCATATTCTACTACTTCAGGGGGGAAATTATAAAGAAAGGATTTTGTCTGGAAAACAGTGCTCTCATTTGAACCGAATCTCACAACACTTCCAGATAGAGGGATCCTCCGGAGGGACAACTGTCTTCCTATGAATTCTTAGTTTAAAGTAAACACTGATGATGTGTAGACATGATGACATCAGTATCGCCATTCCTGCAGTAAAAGCTGCTATCAGTGGGTTGAGCGAGGGTGTATTGCTTTGTATCTGAGTGTGCTTCCACGCACATTTGTATAGGTGCACTTGTGCACCCATTTGAAAGTTACCATCCCTGTTTCTAGTTCTTTTGCTGGAGTTGGCACAAAAAAAAGGCATTTTTTTTTTGCCTTTGTTCATTGTTTTTACCAACAAATCTGTGGTACTGCCATGGGAGACAATGGCCCTGTATCTCACAAATTTGTATATGGGAGCCTTCAAGGACTCTTGATGGCTTAATCAAACCTTTCAATCACAATTAGCCATATGGAATCACTATATTGACAATGGTTTCCTATTATGGAAAGGCACCTGGTCCCAGCTTTTGACCTTTGTTCAGTGGCTAAACTCATTGGACGCTCATTTAAAATTAATGGCAATAACTGATGAGAAGCAGATTTTATATTTTGATTTACTCACAGATAAAACTCATGATGGGTTTAAACTTTTTTATAGCATAAGCCTACTGTCAGCAATAGATTACTTTGTTTTGACAGCACATACCTGAGGGCATCAAAAGAGTTTGCCATATCTGCACTACTCTTGCAGATTATTAAGCACAAACCATGTTTTTTAGCTAGAGGTAACCCTTTGACAGTGGTGTATAAAGTCTCTTTGCGAGACAGGTTTAATCACTGAAAGTGACTTTTTTTGAAACCTCAAGAGAACATAGACTTCTGGATTACTCGTGTTTTACCCTTCTCATCTCATACTAATGAAGTAAGGGCTTCCATTTTACAATATTGGCATATTTTACAGCTGCACTTATTTTTTCTGGAAGCTTCCCCATACAGTTTACAGTTGGGGCATTCATTTGAACAATATGTTGGTTTGCTCCAACTTTTCTAGACAAGGAAGTTAAGGAACTAATATGTTATCCATAGCCAACATGACTCAGGTGAGGCACAAGTTTTGTAGTGCTTATTCTGTATGTTCAGTTTGTTTGTGTACTGATACTATTTGTACCATCGATTCAGAGGACCATTACTTTGAAACAACAGTACTTGTCAATCTTTCTTTGTAATGTATATTTGTTGTCCTTGCATGAAATTTTATGTTGTAAAACCACTAGGGCACTGAATATCGAATGACTGAATGCATCAACATTTAATAGCTCCCTTGATTTCACACTGCTTAGAGCTTAGTGATCATTTTCTTGACTTACAATTTTGTGTGATCGATCAGCTCATTAGAGATTGGCATGGTGGGGATCTCCCTTGGAAATTACTCAGATTAGAGCAACGTTGAATTTATTATTTACATACTTTGGCACCTTATGGATTAAATGCAGAACATGACTTTTCAGTGTTTCTGTGATTTTCACAGTGTGATATTGTTGGTTTCTTTCAACTGGAACACTATTTTGATCTTAGCATTCCTGCACTTCGGGATCCAGTAATCAGAATTACATGGGAATATTTTTATTTCATAAGACTGTTTATAATTAGTATTCCATGTGATCCTTATTTTGAAAGTGTTAAATTGATTGCAATCGCTTTAAAGATCATGTATTCTGGTGTTTTTACAGTAACAGTGATACTGATGTCATGGCATCTACATATAACAGGGCTTTGCCAGTCGCTAACATTTGCTCCCAAGAAACTTTTCCAGCAATAGTCAAGTAGGAGGGGGTTTTGATAGCTGGGATTCCTCCCCTTGGCATAACTCCACTTTTTTGGGGGAAAGTCTTCAGTGGGATATAAAATCCCCTGGGGCATGCTCAGTTTTTCAGTGGGAAGGAGTCAGTGGGTTGGAGAGTTGGAGAAGGCGAAGGAGTTTCGCTATTGGATTGTTTCCTCATCACTGGGGGTCTTGATCAACAGCTGGAATTTTTGGAATAAAGAGGAGATAGATATTTGGAAGAACACTGATCCAGTCTGGAGGGAAGGGTATTCCCCTGGGATCCTGAAAGACTAGAATCAGAGATATTTTTGCCTGCACAAATAGAGAAGCAAGGATGAGAAGACTATGGCACTGTTCACCACAAAACTCAAGAGACCTACAGTTTTGCATTTCATTTAGAGAGATTTTCTTTTACTAATTGGACATTGTTTAATATTCCTGAGATTAGGAATCTTTTTCCATCTTTTGACCAGTGCATGCTGGAACTTCACTCCAGTTACCCTACCCTTCAGGGGGAGGGGTTCCTGAATATGGATGGTTGTGCAAGAAAAATGGAATGTATAAAAAAAACTGAAATGGACAAGGAAACTATGGTTTTTATCACTTTAATATTGTTATGCTATCCTTGATTTTTTTCAGTTCTGGCCTGGTTACTCATTTTTAAGACAAAGACATAGAGTGGAGGAGTAGCCTTGTGGTTAGAGTAGTCAGGCTATAAATCAGGGTTCAAGTACCACTGCTGCTCCTTGTGACCTTGGGCAAGTCAATTTACCATCCATTGCCTCAAGTACAAATTTAGGGCCTGATTCATCAAGGTATTTTCCCATAGACAAAGAATGGGAGAAAAGCCTTAGTGAATCAGGCAGTTAGATTGTAAGCCCTGTGGTGTTAGGGAAATACCTACTGTACCTGAACGTAATGCACTTTGAAGTGTCAAAAACCTAAATATAAATTTAAAAAAATATGGTAAAATAAACTATTTGGAACACCACTCAGAACCATTTTTCTATTACCCCCTTTTTCTTGTGTGGATGTACATTGGGTCGATTGTTCCTTTTTTGGACCCTCATGCACTTGGTGGGCATCATTCAGCTGGAGTGTGAGTTTGTGTATGAAAGAGCTAGTGACTGTGCCAGAGGCCCAGGAAGATAACTCCCCGCACCCCCCCCCCGGACTTGAACTCTGGAACCCTGGAACCTGTAGCACCCCTGGATGAGGTAAACAGCACAAATGGGTAGATCTACATATATATCATCAGCTTTTAAACTCAGTATTCATAGGACTCTCATCCCTCCAGAGCAGTGGTCCCCAAACCTGTCCTGGAGGGCCACCAGCCAGTCGGGTTTTTGAGATATCAACAATGAATATGCATGAGAGAAAATTTGCATGTTATGGAGGCAGTGCATGCAAATTAACCTATTAACTATTAACCTGCAATAATCCTCGGAGACTTTAATTTACATGTAGATGCTACTACACAATCCATCAACTGCCAAACAGTCCTCTCCTCACTCAACCATTTGGGCTTTACGCAAATCATCAACAGTCCTACCCAAAAGGCAGGCCATACTTTGGACCTTATTTTCATTAACGAACCCTTTACCATTCACACCAACCCCACCTGTTCTCCAGTTCCCTGGTCTGACCACAGAGTCATCCACACAACCCTTAAGATCAACAACCCACCACCTCAAGTCGCTACCAAATCCACCATCCACTTCAGGAAACCATGCTCTCCAGACACACTCAGCGAAAAGATGTCCGAAGCACTAAATCAACTAGACCTTACAGACGCAATAACTGCACCCACCTCATGGATCACTATCAACAATAAAATTGCAGATCAAATCTGCCCTACTTCAACCAAAACCATACAACCCACATTAGACAATAGAAAACCCTGGTTTACCCCAGAACTTAAATCACTAAAGCAATCGCTAAGAAAAAATGAACAAAGCTGGAGAAAAAACCCAACCACTTCGACACAGGCCATCTACAAATCCCTCCTCAACACTTACAGGAATACTATCCTTAGAACAAAGAGAGAATTCTACGCAAAAAAAATCCACAACTTCATTTTCGACTCAAAGGCTCTTTTCTCTTACGTCTCCTCTCTAACCAAACCATCTCCTCCCATCATCCAAGACCACCAAGCTCTCAACAAAGCAAACGAACTCGCCGACTACTTTAAGACAAAAATCACCAACCTTACACATTCAATCACAACCAACAGCTCCACCCAAACATACCACCTAACAGCCCTGCCGCAACAAAACACATGTCTGGATTCATTCGAGCTCACTTCTTCACTGGAGATAGAAAATACACTCAAGAAACTCAAACCATCCTCCCATCCATCAGACCCATTACCAACAAATCTCCTCATAGCCATACCAAACACCATCTCAAAACCAATTGCAGAAATTATTAACTCATCCCTTTCTCAAGGTCTAGTTCCCAACCAGTTAAAATTGGCAATCCTCAAACCACTACTAAAAAAACCAAACGCCTCTCCATCGGACCCAGCTAACTTTCGACCTATCGCTAACTTACCACTCATTGCCAAACTGATGGAGAAAATTGTCAACAAGCAACTGTCAGAATATCTGGAAGATCATAATATTCTATCCCTGGCTCAATATGGTTTCCGAAAACGCCTAAACACCGAATCTCTATTACTATCTCTCACTGACACCATCCTCGTTAACCTGGAGAAAAAACAATCGTACCTGCTTGTTCTTCTTGATCTTTCTGCTGCGTTTGACATGGTAAAACACACGATA
The DNA here is from genome assembly GCF_901001135.1 of Rhinatrema bivittatum. Taxonomy (NCBI): domain Eukaryota; kingdom Metazoa; phylum Chordata; class Amphibia; order Gymnophiona; family Rhinatrematidae; genus Rhinatrema; species Rhinatrema bivittatum. The sequence continues at coordinate 216,300,710 of NC_042623.1, read as the reverse complement.
CTTATAGACCAACTTGCCAATATAGGGATCAAAGGCACAGCTCTAAGATGGTTCCAGTCCTTCTTAAGCAACAGATTCTACAAAGTTAGAATAAACAACAAAGAATCGCATCCAGTCCTCACAGATCTAGGAGTCCCACAAGGTTCCTCACTTTCACCCACCCTCTTCAATATCTACCTCCTCCCTCTCTGCCACCTACTCTCAAACCTCAAGCTTACACACTACCTCTATGTAGAAGACATACAAATCCTTCTCCCGATTTCAGAATCCCTTCAAAAAACCATCACATACTGGAACGAATGCCTACAGCCGATTAAAAACATTCTCTCAAACCTCAACCTAGTATTGAATGACAACAAAACCGAAATGCTCATTGTCTCCCAGGATCCCCTTACAATCTCATCAAACCTCTCTCCTCCTAACTCAAATAGCAAGTTCTCACCCGACGTCAGAGACCTTGGAGCCTGGCTAGACAACCATCCAAACCTAAAAAAGTTCGTAAACACTACCACTAAGGACTGCTTTTACAAACTGCAAGTCCTTAAAAAACTTAAACCCCTCCTCTACTTCTCGGACTTCAGGCTCGTACTGCAATCCATCATACTATCAAAGCTCGACTATTGCAACTCCCTTCTGCTAGGTCTACCCTTCAACACCATCAAACCATTACAGATGGTACAGAATTCCGCTGCTAGAATCCTCACAAGTTCTAACAAAAAAGACCATATCACCCCAATCCTTCGTAACTTACATTGGCTTCCCATCAAACATTGGATACTCTATAAGATACTCACAATAGTACACAAAGCAATATACAATCTGGCTCCTATCATGCTAAGCACTCAACTTCAACCGCATACATCTTCTAGACCAATTAGAAGCGCATACAAAGGAACACTGCATGTCCCACAAGTAAAATCAGCATTGAGCAAACGAGCATTATCTTCAGCAGGACCCCACCAGTGGAACGCGCTCCCCCCAGATCTAAGACTAGAACCCAGTCATCAAGAGTTCAAAAAAAGGCTGAAGACCTGGCTTTTCCAACAAGCCTTCCCAGATTCTCAATGATACTTAGACAGGAGGACTTCCTAAATACTAGGTATCCCTAAATTATTGACACCTCACCAATTCCTACTATCAGGACTCCACAACTGCACAATCAATTTTTGAGTCCATAAGTTCACTATATTATTCTTATTGTATCTATATGGTAGATTTGACAGGTCATCACCACTACGTTAAATAGTTAAATTGTATGTACATATTATATTATAGGGATGTGAATCGTGTCCTCGATCGTCTTAACGATCGATTTCGGCTGGGAGGGGGAGGGAATCGTATTGTTGCCATTTGGGGGGGTAAAATATCGTGAAAAATCGTTAAAAATCGTTAAAAATCGAAAAATCGAAAAATCGAAAAACCGGCACATTAAAACCCCCTAAAACCCACCCCCGACCCTTTAAATTAAATCCCCCACCCTCCCGAACCCCCCCCCCCAAATAACTTAAATAACCTGCGGGTCCAGCGGCGGTCCGGAACGGCAGCGGTCCGGAACGGGCTCCTGCTCTGAATCTTGTCGTCTTCAGCCGGCGCCATTTTCCAAAATGGCGCCGAAAAATGGCGGCGGCCATAGACGAAAAAGATTGGACGGCAGGAGGTCCTTCCGGACCCCCGCTGGACTTTTGGCAAGTCTCGTGGGGGTCAGGAGGCCCCCCACAAGCTGGCCAAAAGTTCCTGGAGGTCCAGCGGGGGTCAGGGAGCGATTTCCCGCCGCGAATCGTTTTCGTACGGAAAATGGCGCCGGCAGGAGATCGACTGCAGGAGGTCGTTCAGCGAGGCGCCGGAACCCTCGCTGAACGACCTCCTGCAGTCGATCTCCTGCCGGCGCCATTTTCCGTACGAAAACGATTCGCGGCGGGAAATCGCTCCCTGACCCCCGCTGGACCTCCAGGAACTTTTGGCCAGCTTGTGGGGGGCCTCCTGACCCCCACGAGACTTGCCAAAAGTCCAGCGGGGTCCGGAAGGACCTCCTGCCGTCCAATCTTTTTCGTCTATGGCCACCGCCATTTTTCGGCGCCATTTTGGAAAATGGCGCCGGCTGAAGACGACAAGATTCAGAGCAGGAGCCCGTTCCGGACCGCTGCCGTTCCGGACCGCCGCTGGACCCGCAGGTTATTTAAGTTATTTGGGGGGGGGTTCGGGAGGGTGGGGGATTTAATTTAAAGGGTCGGGGGTGGGTTTTAGGGGGTTTTAGTGTGCCGGCTCACGATTCTAACGATTTATAACGATAAATCGTTAGAATCTGTATTGTATTGTGTTCCATAACGGTTTAAGACGATATTAAAATTATCGGACGATAATTTTAATCGTCCTAAAACGATTCACATCCCTATTATATTATATTTATTATTACTATGTTAAATTGACATCCGGTTTTATTGTTCCTTATGTTCTACAGTTATATGTAAAGCCCCCTTCCGCTGTTGGGCAGTTCATCGTTTTATGTAAACCGGAGTGATTTGTAATTCCCACAAGAACTTCGGTATATAAAAAATTAAAAATAAATAAAAATAAATATTGGAATCCCCTTTTTTATCTACCTTCATGTAGTTATGTATCGTAGTGCTGTATGTGCCAGAGAAGAAGATAATGATCACCTGTAAGTAGAGATTTTGTGTATGTAGTACCAGGGACTATATGAATAAAAATGTTTGCACTCTGTTGTATGCTAGAAATATGTCTGCATTTCGTAATCCTACCCAGTGAAATGAGTAGTCATGTGGGTGACTCATGCTGCTTGCTAATATGTCTGATCATCATATTAGTATTTTGTGTCTCATGTTTTCCCTACAATCCATACTTCAATTAATCAGATCATTGTAATAAGGTACGCTTGGCAGAGTGCAAAGTTGTACCTGTTATTGAGCGCACATATTTAATGTACAGACTTTACTTTTCTATACAGCAAGGAATTTTGCCCACAAAAAAAAAAAAAGAAAAGTGCACATAAATATGCATACAGATAAGTGCTCTCCCATGTAAGTTTAATGGTAATGAAGGCATTATTTATTACCCCCCACTCCAGAGAGGTGCATTAACTTAACACATGTTTTTCCAATGCTCAAGATTTTACTCCTTGTCAAAAGTGGAGTAAAGTTCTTATGACCAATGTTAGTCTAAGGGGATCATGATATGGGCATCCTGTACTTTATGTGCAGAAAACAGTATATAAATTGTGTTTTAAATGCAGAAAATAGGATTTGGGTTCACAATATGCTTTGTGCACAAATCTTTTTTTTTGTGTGCATAAATCATTGGGAATCAGAAGGAAGCCTGTACTATACATTTCCTTCAATCAGCTATGGTGTCTTGGTTATTACTGCTGGAATCTACCCCCTTTACTCCTCAACTAGCTAGCTTTGCTAGCCCCTATCACGAACCCCTGGGTCTCCTGAGATAAAATAATAATATTAAAAAAGCAGACTAGCAGTGAATGGGCAGCAGGAGGGAGTCCCTATCCTTAGGTAGGGAACCGAGGTGATAGGGAAATGGCTTCTTGGGAGTCTTACAGGATCCCTTGAATGTGCCTCTCATCATCAAGATTGTAATAAAAAAAAAGCAGCAAAAGAAATCAGTGTGCATGAACCAAAGTTAAAATGTGTACTCATTTGCAAGTCAGCAGACGTTATTAACACCCGATGCATTAAAATAACATTAGCTTACTTTCGGGCCGATACAGTAAACCATGCGGGCCACTCTCCTGTGCGCGTGATTCAGTAACTTAATTTATTTAAATTAGGGCCCACTAGCGCATCCCTAGCACCTTTTTTTTGACGGAAGCGGCAGCTGTCAGCGAGTTTGATAGCCGACGCTCAATTTTGCTGGCGTTGGTTCTCGAGCCCGCTGACAACCACGGGTTCAGAAATCGGACACCGGCAAAATTGGGTGTCCAGTTTTCAACCCGCGAGCCGCGGGCCCACTTTACATTTTTTTTTTATTTTTAACTTTTTTTTAACTTTTGGGGCCTCCGACTTAATATTGCCATGATATTAAGTCGGAGGGTGCATAGAAAAGCAGTTTTTACTGCTTTTCTGTGCACTTCCCCGGCGCCGGCAGAAATTAACGCCTACCTTTGGGTAGGCGCTAATTTCTTAAAGTAAAATGTGCGGCTTGGCTGCACATTTTACTTACTGTATTGTGCGGGAATGACTAATAGGGCCATCAACATGCATTTGCAATGTCTCTTTGTGGGACCATGGAATTCATTACTTTGGTGATTAAGTTATACCGTTAATCATCTTTAATAGAAACAACAGTCATAAAGTTAAGGTGGAGCAGAGGCACATTCATTTTACAAAAGCAAATGCATGTTGATGGCCCTATTAGTCTCAAAGGGGTTGGACACGCGTTCTCGACACGCTATCACCCCTTACTGAATAAGGGGTAAAGCTAGCGCGTCAAAAATGCACATCCAAATGCCGGTTAACAGTGCACTGTGCTGTATCGGCCTGTGCGTTGGGAGTTTTAGCACATGGGTTAAGAAACTGTGCTGAATTTCAGCATAGTTTAACTTTGCAGCTTACTACATTAGGCCCAAAATGTCTAGAAAAAGTAACTTATATACAGAGGTTGTCACGCATAATATATTACACTGTAAGTGTGAGCATGTGAAGTGTGTGACAGAATGAGTTTGTATATGAGACAGAGAGAGACAGTAAACAGTTATGATTACGATTAAAAAGATGCTTAAAATAGGATAAAAGAGGTCATGTGTCTATTGCACAGGACAATGAAGCAGGTTAGGGCAGTTTCTAAATGCAAACACCATGATTCCCTAGCCCTTTATAAAAGTTAATTTTTCCAGAGGAAAGTTCAGTCAGCTTTTTAAAAATAGGGGTGCATTGTTAAATGTTTTAGTGGGTGCTATCTGACAGTGTAAAAGAAGAGTTTGTTCATGCTATCTTTCCAATTTCAAAAGTGTAAGTAAAATCAACCCCTACCCCCCACTCCTCCATAGGATGTAATGTGACTGCAGTTGTGGCAGTGCTCCAGGCTGGACCCACACCAACCTCAAGAAGGAGTAATACAGTCTATCTGAACCTGAAAGTCACTGAAGGTGAAGAACAAACATTTTATTAATGCATAAGTAAATCAAAACTGAGATGCACTGGAGGAAGGCAATGTCTCTTTGTGGGGCCATGGAATTCATTAGTTTGGTGATTAAGTTATACCGTTAATCATCTTTAATAGAAACAACAGTCATAAAGTTAAGGTGGGGCAGAGGCACATTCATTTTACAATCATGTTTTGACAAGTTAATGAAAAATAATAGGTCTCATTTTGCTTTTATTTATTTTTTAGACAAGTGCTGCCCTTTTTATGCAGCCTTACCCCTGTTTAAGGCATGAACACACAGCTCTCTTAAATACAGTAACTGGCAAGTCTTTCCAGATGTACACCCAATGCAAATCTTAACAATACTGCCATTGTGTCGTTCAAGTGATGAAGTTGCACTCTGACCCTTTCTGTTGAAAAATATGAGACACATGATGTGTGAAATGCAATAATGTGGGCAGCATGCAACTGTTGCTCTCAGATGTGTGCTCGCTGGCAGCAAGCAGGCTGCGAGGTCCACCACGGCCTTTCTACAGTAGATTCACAGTAATATCAGCTTCAGCTAGTAATCTGATAGCACACTGCTGACTCAGACATGAAAGATTGCACTATCACTTTCCTGCTATAAGAAGTGATCCTGTCACCAAGATGTTAAGAGTTACATAATTGTTGCATATTCTGTACTACCAGTTTTCTGTACAGGATTAATCCATCAATAAATATTTCTAATTCTTTTTTTTTTTAATAAATGAAAACTGCACTTTTTTTGTACCATGTAACATTTCAAAAGTATGCACAGTCAGTAATCCTGGTGCAGATTTACTGCTAGGTCCTTATTTTGTAATTCCCTAAGTTGCTTCCTTGCAATTTTTCTGACTCTCCTGACATGACCGAGGTCTATATTCAGACACAGACCAGATAGCAAAGTTATAGGGGCATTCATCAAAATGCGTTATGGCGTTAACACACACAATAATGCGTTAACGCCATAACGCATGCGTTAAGAACAATAATGCATAGCGAGAATGCAAATTTTTTTGGAGGGGCATGATCAGGGAGGAGTTTGGATGGGATTTAGTAAAATCCTTCAGAGGCAATTTTGCACCCTGCTAGGGTGAGAGAACATAGTAGAAATTTCATGTTTGTGAGACTTTCCTCACTGCAAATGATGTCAAATATTCACCAAGGTGTACTGTGCTGTTTGTACATCTCACTCTATATGAGAAACTGATCCCTAAACCTCGACCTATTAGATGGCCCTACTATAGAGATACAAATACTTCACTATTATGAGGGCCTTGTAGATAGTCTCCTTCTCTCTCTCTCTCCCTCCCCCCCCCCCCCCCCCCTTAGCACTAGATGTGAAAAATAGGGATTATTGCAGGGTGTGCTAAGTTTACTGTACCATACAATACTATCAATGCAAAGCAGTAAGTTACTGCATGGTGCAGTAATTCTAAAATGTCCTCTAACACACCCCTTTTTCTTAACACGGAGGTTATCAGTGCATTTTGATGAATCTAGGGGTTAACCATATAAACTTATCCGGCTAGCTTTGGAGGCATATTAACCAGTGCAGCCACACTACTGAATATAGCCGGCTAACTTTAGAACATACTGACCCATAGATTCATTAAAATGCTATAATTTTTGCATGGATAATGCCCGTGTTAAGAAAAAGGGGCATGGCTATGATAATTTTGAGAGAGAGAGAGAGAGAGAGAGAGAGAGAGAGAGAGAGAGAGAGAGAGAGAGAGAGAGAGAGAGAGAGAGAGAGAGAGAGAGAGAGAGAGACCTTCATAGTAGTCAACTATTTATATCACAATAGAAGGGCCAGCTAGTAACTTGAGGTGAGGTTTTGGTGGTGGTGCAGGGTTTTGGGGCCCGTTTTACATGCAGAGTGAGACATGTGAACAGCACAGTACACCTCAGTGAAGATGTGATGTTATTTGGAGTGAGGAAAGTTAGATTAAGATGAGATTACTTCAGTATTCTCTCACCCTAGCTTGATAGTACCCTGGTAGAGAGTCCATCAAGCCAGGGTGAGAGAACATTGTAGAAATCTCATCTTTGTGTGACTTTCCTCACTCCAAATGACATCAAATCTTCACTGAGGTGTACTGTGCTGTTTGTACGTCTCACACTGCATGTAAAACTGGCCCCAAAACCTCACCTTGAGTTACTAGCTGGCCCTCCTATAGCAATATAAATAGTTGACTTCTATGTGTGCTACCCCAAAGGCTCTCTCTCTCTCTCTCCCCATGCCCAAAAATGCCAAAATGGAATTTGCAATATTTATCACAAATCGCGTTATAGGCAGTGTAGTTATTTCCGACGATAGTGTGCGTTACACTATCGCACGGTGCAATAATGACCCTAATTTTTCCCGCCCCTTTGAATAAATTTGTCAAATTTGCATTCACGCCATGTGTGCGATAACTATTGCGGGCGTTAAAGCCATAAAGCACTTTGATGAATGACCCTGTTAGTCGGTTAACTTAACTCCTCCCAGTTATGCCCCTAGACTGCTCCTAACTTACCTGGCTAAATTCTAGCCATCCAATGTAATAGTCGGCTAGAATTAGCCAGATAAAGGCTGAATATAGCTGGGTAAGCCATTTAGACAGATAATTATTATGTTATCCGTCTAAATGGCTTTTGAATATGGACCTCAACCTGCTTAAAATAGCATTATGGATGAGGTATCTATTGGGGGAGGGGTCATTCATGGTGAGATGAATTTTAAGACCTGCATCATTTGCCGGCTTGTGCACATGGACGTGGCGATTTTATAACATATGCGTGTATATAATATACGTGAGCCTGTGATAAAATCAGCTATATGCACGTACCTGTGTGCACAATTTTATACTGGAGCATGCATGTGCGTGTAAATGCTGCCTTCATCGCATAAGGGGGGGGGGGGGTGGATTTTGGTAGATACACACACTGACACAATTACTTGTTTCCCCAGTTCGTTCCCAGTTTGCCCCAGCAAAGGAGAGAACTTCCTAAACTCCCTAGTTAACTTGCCTCCCTTTTACCATAACATTGGCAGCTTGCACTCCCGTGTCCCCCCCCCCTTTCCCTTTGTCATATATAACCACGTAATAACCACAAGTATACAGTTATTGGTGAAAATAGGCCGCAGCTTTTATTAATAATTAATATATAAACCAAACTTTTCGGTACCCGAGTATGAGTGCGTCCATCAAATATATCTAAACCGGGCTTCGTACCGGCGTCCGCCATTTTAGCCAGTCCGCCGCACAATCTTCCCGGCCCCTCGCCATGTCCAAGCCGAGGGGCCACCCCCGGGCAGCCCACGCCCACCTCTACGCACTTCTCCTTCCTCTCGGACCCCGGTTTGTCCACCGTGTCCTCCAGGCCCCTCCTGGCCCCCCCTTACTCGGGTACCCCCGCCACCAATATTGCTGCGACAACTTCTAACTGGCAAATTCTGAGCTATCCTTAATTTCTGACTAACTGTCCCTATTGTTCCCCTTCTTAGGCCTTCTGATCCTCCCTCGTTGGAGCTCCTTGTTGGGTGGGTGGGTGGGCAACGCGAGCGCCGGCCAGCCGAAAAGGCCTGGCCCGGCGTTCACCTTGTATTTGAGGCCCAAGATCTCGCGAGACCTCGGGCCGAGATTCTCGCGGGGCTGTGCGCCGGCGCGATGATGTCAGCGCGCGCCTGTGCGTCGACGTCATCGCGCCCCATGCCCGCCCCAGCCTTCCCGAAGCGCCCGCCCTACCGGGGAGCTCCGCCCACCGCCGCCTGGACGCCGGGCCCCGGGATTGCACATGGTAAGCAGATCCCGGGGCGGGAGAGGGAAGAGGCGGGGTCGACCGGCCGGCAAGCGCCATGTTAAGGGGTCCCTCCCCGCAGGCGCTTGTCGGGCCGTCATAACATTGGCAGCTTGCACTCCCATGTCCCCCCCCCTTTCCCTTTGTCATATATAACCACGTAATAACCACACGTATACCGTTATTGGTGAAAATAGGCCGCAGCTTTTATTAATAATTAATATATAAACCAAACTTTTCGGTACCCGAGTATGAGTGCGTCCATCAAATATATCTAAACCGGGCTTCGTACCGGCGTCCGCCATTTTAGCCAGTCCGCCGCACAATCTTCCCGGCCCCCCGCCATGTCCAAGCCGAGGGGCCACCCCCGGGCAGCCCACGCCCACCTCTACGCACTTCTCCTTCCTCTCGGACCCCGGTTCATCCACCGTGTCCTCCAGGCCCCTCCTCGCCCCCCCTGACTCGGGTACCCCCGCCACCAGGCCGGGATAGTGGTACACTTGTCCCGGACCCCCCAACACCCCTACTGCGGCCCCAACTTGGCGAGCGCCTGCTCCAGTGCCTCCTGTATCGCGTTATTAAATATATCGTACCCCACGTCCGATAAGTGAATCAGGTCCTTCCTATACAGGCCCAAGCATGGCTCGTCGGCCCACTTGTGCCGTATGGTAACTATCGCCGTTGCTTTAGCCCATACCTCAATCTGCCTGTTCACTTTCTTCCTCCCTCTGGCCCATAATCTGTCACCCTGCCATTTAAGCCTGGGTATGATTTCGGACCATATTATGATTGTGTCCCATGTCAATTCCTGTATCTCCTGCAGATCTCTTTTTATGCTGTCTATGAGCTGCTTAGCCGTCGTCCCCCCCAGGTCGTTACCCCCTAGGTGTATGACTATGGCGTCTGGCTTCTGGCGGGTACGCAGGCTGCTCCGCACCTCCGGGATCAGTTGTTCCCATCTCATTCCACGGATTCCCATCCATGTCAGGAGGATTCCCCTTGGTGCCATCCCCAGGTGCGCTCCATATGTTCTCTCCCGGGCCCTCTTGGCCGCCCAATGCACGAAGGAGTGTCCCATAACCCACACTATCTTCCTTCGTAAGCCGCGACCTGCGGGTAAGAGGAATTGCATGATTAGTGACCCAATTGCACAGCCCCCGGCCTAACGTATCTGTTGGCCGCCACCGACCGCCACCTACCAATTTTTTGTATGACCTCCATAGGTAAACCCGCCTGGGCTGCGCTTGTCGCCGCCCCAATTCGGAACGAGTGAGTACCGTACTCGCCCGGGTTTAGCCCGATGGAGGTCAATCCCTTACGTAGCACTGCCGCAAATTGAAATTTAGTGAGTGGTACCCCGTCCCCGTGAATTAATAAATGGCGACCCCCCTTTGGTCTAATCTGCAGAAAATTTAACACGTTCCTCACTGGGCATGTCACCTGTGACGTCACCTGGGACAGCCTTACCTCTGCCCCTTTTGCCCTCTGATCGGTTTTTGATTTGTGTACCCTTAGCCTGATTGCCTGTCCCTCGAATACTACGTTGTGCAGTAATATGCCGTCGTGTCCTGTGTCCCGTTTGGATGCAGCCACCAATTCGCTAACTCTTAAGGCCGCGAAGAATGCCGTGCAAAAGTCGGCCCTGAACAATATCACCTCGAACCCGTCAGAACATACCTGCGCGGCTGCGTACCATAAGCGCACCAATATCTCGTGCGTTATTGGCCGCCGCCTATCTCCCTCCCATGCTACTGTCCTGGCCCATCCTGCCAGCATCTTTTTGACCATGAAGTCATCGAGGGGGTCCCCCCAGCCTTGTGCCTTCGTGAAGAAAGCGAAACCCGCTAGCTGGTTGACCGTCGCCCCCCTGGATAAACCCTCCTCCTTTGCCCAAGCCACAAATCGCTGCAGGTGCCTGCCCTCTATCCTGCCCCCTTGCCAACCCTGCCCCCTCAAGAAGGCCTGTACTCTGGTAAACCCTTTACGGTAGGCCTTCCATGTCGCTGGAGCAACGGATGCCTTCAGCAGTCCCCATTCGGTTACATTCCAATCAGCCATAACCGGCTCGGTATGGGGGCTCCTTCGACGTCTGCCTCTGGCACCTGTTGATGAAAGAGATCCCACTTAGCTCGGGATAGCGCATCGGCCACCTGATTATGAACACCTGGCACGTGCTTGGCTCGTATCGTTGTGTTCAGTCGCAGACCTTGCAGTACCACCTCCCTTAGTAGTTCCGCCACTTTGGAGCAGCGTGCCGCTTGTCTGTTAATAACTGTCACGACTGCCAAATTGTCTGACCAAAATATTATCTTTTTGTTGCGCAATTTCTGAGCCCAGACCGTGATAGCCACTAGGATCGGAAAGAGCTCCAGGAATGTGATGTTCCTCACCAATCCGCTCTGTATCCATTCAGGCGGCCATGGTGCTGCACACCATGCACCCTGGCAGTAAGCCCCAAAACCCCATCCTCCCGATGCGTCTGTGTGTATGTCCAGATCATGATTTGACACTGCCTCGTCCTGCCATATTGATACCCCGTTAAAGTTATCCAGGAATTCCAGCCACATTGCCATATCCTTCTTTATTGGCCGTGTGATCCTGATGTGATGTCGCGGGTTTTTAACTCCCCTTGTCACGTCGGCCAAACGCCTCAGGAATGCCCTCCCCATCGGAATCACCCGGCAGGCAAAATTTAAACTACCGATTATGGACTGAATGGCCCCCAACGTAAGTTTGCTGGATGCCAACGCCCTCCGGAGCATGGTCCGTAACTTGTGCAACTTTTCCAGCTGCAGCCACGATGTCATGGCCTGCGTGTCCAGCTCAATCCCCAAGAATGATAATGTGGTCACTGGTCCCTCCGTTTTCTCCCCGGCTAACGGAACCCCGAATTCTTGGGCCATGTCTTGGAATGCAGACAAAGTTTTAGCACAAGTGTCCGTGTGAGCTGGCCCCACAAATAAGAAATCGTCAAGGTAATGCGCCACATTGACATTCCCCGCCCTCTGCTGTAACACCCAATGCAAAAACGTACTAAACATTTCAAAGTATGCACAAGAAACCGAGCACCCCATCGGCATGCACTTGTCGAAGTAATATGACCCCTGGAAGTGAAAACCTAGGATGGGAAAGTTTTCGGGGTGCACCGGGAACAGTCTGAATGCCGACTTAATGTCTGCTTTTGCCATCAACGCGCCTTCCCCGCAGCGCCTCACTAACGCCACGGCCTGGTCGAAGGAGGCGTATTGCACTGTGCACGCCTCCTCTGGCAAACCATCATTCACGGAACGCCCCGGCGGGTAAGACAGGTTCTGTATAAGCCTGAACTCGCCCCGTTCCTTTTTTGGTACTACTGCCAAGGGTGACAACATCATGTTACTAAATGGCGGGTCCGCAATGGGACCCGCCATCCTGCCCAACTCAATTTCCCTCTCTACCTTTCTTTGCACTATGTCTGCTTGCCTCACTGCTGAAGCTGAATTCGTGTAACCCGTACCCTGAAATGGAATCCTGAAACCATATGCAAAACCGTCCCGCAACTGCTTAGCCTCCCTTCGCTTTGGGTATTTTTCCAGCCATTCCCCCATGGTGGATAGCCGCACCGGGGACGGTGCCTTACCCTCTGCTCTACTGCTTCCCTTTACCATTACTCCCGGCTGAAAACCCCTGCCCCTTCTTTGGGCATCTCGCTGCCGAGTGCGGTGCCGCACATACTGCGCATATGCGTTTGAACCGACAATCCTGGAAGGTGCACCCTGCCTTGTTAAAGCGCCAGCACACCTTACTGTTACCGCTGTCCCCCCAATGGGAACTACCCGCACCGGCCTGTCCGCCGGATGGCCTCGACGGTTTGCGTGCCGCCCCTGACTCCATAACCTTGCTAGTCATCTGACGTAGCCACAATCCCACATCTTGAGCTGCCCATGACAAGTTCTTATTATCCTCCATCCTATCCCTGAACTTCTCATCGTAATTCAGCCAACACCACCCTTGATACTCCTTGTATGCTTCCAAAATTGAGTCCGCATAACTCAGCATGGGGGCGTATTGTGAAGGGTCCTCCCTCCCGATTACACTATCCATCCTCAGGAATGCCCGTGTCCAATTAGTGATATTCCTAGCTACCTTCACCTCATCCCCTTTCTGCTCCTCCTTCTTCTTTCCTTTCCTTTTTTCCGCTGCCCCCTTTCTTCCCTCTAATATTGTGAATATATCGATGTATTCACGTTTGCGGATTTTGCTCTGTAATGCCTTCGGCACGCTCTCCCACAACTCGTCCATGTTTGGCAGAGCTGTTGCGGTCACGTTGGCGGCCCCCGGGTCTCGAGCGGGGGAGGCCGCCGAGCCCACTGACGCCTCGCTCTCCTCCGACTCCTCCCCTGAGGATCGCCCCGAGGAGCCACTTTCGTGTCTCTTTCTTTTGGCCCTCTTGCCTTTTGTGTCTCCGGCCGATGCTGTCCGTCCTTCCCGGGTTCCGGTCACCTCGTCGCACGCCTCTCGTGCTGCCTCTGCTGCGCTTGGTGCCGTCCCTGTCTGTTCGATGGCGTTACTGGCCTCGCCCCGAGTTGTCCCTTGCACTGTGGTAACGCCTGTGTTACTCCCCGCCGCTGAGTCTTTCGCCGTCTCTCCTCTCGCTCCGCCGGCCGATGTCTGCTCGCCCGCGCTGGTTACTGGTGCAGTGTACCATGGCGGTGGGACCTGCCACCATGGTGGGTACATCTGCGCTTGCCATGCGTTGTAGCTGTAAGGGCCGCCCTCTTGTGTCCGCTGTGCCGATGCTGTCGCCTCCGCTCCGACCGGCCCCATCGGAGGCCACGAGGGCCAGCCCCACGTGGATGCACTGTATCGGCCGGCCCCTGGCTGCGTCTCGATCACGCCTGCAGCCTCTCCCGGCGCCGTGTTGCCTTCAGCCGCCGGTGTCGGTCCCTTTGCAGCTTTTCCGGTCTGTCTCTTGTTTCCTTTAGCCACTTGAGTTTGTTCCCACTCTCGAGCCTTGACGGTGGCCGTCCTAAGGCATTTTCCGCGACGTCCGCCCGCCTCGACCGCAGGATCGGGTCTCGTCGCTGTCCCCGTCCGTGGTTCGGCCACCTTCGGCTGTCGACTCCGCCCCCCTTGTCTGTCTTGGGGAAGGGCCTGCGTTCTTTCCTCTTCCTGCCATCCCTGCTTTGCCGCAATTCAAAACACTCTCGCTTGCAAAAGTCTCACTTGCAAAAGTCTCACTCGGCTGCCACGTTTCCTCCCAGCCTTAAAATTCCGCTCCGCTTTGAAAAGGCACTCCCACGCTTTAATGTCGCCTCACGTTAAAATTCCTCCTCAACTTAAAAAGTCCCTCCCCGGGGGCACTCTCCGCTCTAAAGTCTCGCGCTCCCCGTTCCGGCGAGATAACAATGTTACTCACAGTTCAGCTGCCGTGCCCCGGTCACTTGTATCCTCCGGCGTCCTCTGGCCTGTTCCTATGTCCGGTCCAGGCCTTTTTTGTGCTGCTCCCCGACCAGCGTCTCCGCCCAGCGCTGGGATGGGCCTGCGCTGAGGACGCTGCAGCCCCAAGCTGCCTTCGGACCTCCCAAGGGCCTGCCAACCACGTGGCGCTGGGAGCCGGGATCCGAGTTGTGGGAAGGCTATCAGCGCTTCCCCTTCGCTTCCCTTTTTTTTTTTTTAAAGCTTTATTAAGGGGGTCCTCCGCGAACGCTCGATCGCCTGCTGGCAACGCTCCTCGGGCTGCACGATCCGCCGGTCCGCCTCGTCCACGTGGCCTCCCGGTTCTTCCTGGACGCGGTTGCCCCCTTCCTGCAACGCGAGCGCCGGCCAGCCGAAAAGGCCTGGCCCGGCGTTCGCCTTGTATTTGAGGCCCGAGGTCTCGCGAGACCTCGGGCCGAGATTCTCGCGGGGCTGTGCGCCGGCGCGATGACGTCAGCGCGCACCTGCGCGTCGACGTCATTGCGCCCCATGCCCGCCCCAGCCCTCCCGAAGCACCCGCCCTGCCGGGGAGCTCCGCCCACCGCCGCCTGGATGCCGGGCCCCGGGATCGCACATGGTAAGCAGATCCCGGGGCGGGAGAGGGAAGAGGCGGGGGTCGACCGGCCGGCAAGCACCATGTTAAGGGGTCCCTCCCCGCAGGCGCTTGTCGGGCCGTCATAATAGCCCCAACTCTTAAAACCCCCTGATTAGCCTAGTTTATTTTATTTTAATAGTTAGATGCCATCCATAGCAGAAGTAAAGTTACACAGTAGGTGACCCCGGCACATGCTTGTATGCGTAAATACTTATGCACAGGCTTCATGTTACAGACTCGGCCTGTCCATGCCCTTTTTTCAATTTTATGATTTGTACACGTACCAGGAGATTTGTGCATCCTCGCATGGTTTTAAAATCTGTGCGGCACGCACCAGGTACAGCCACGCACTTATCTCCCGGCTTTGGCATGTGTAGGACTTTTAAAATCGATCAGTATGGTTTTAAGTATAATAATGTGATCTTAATGCCTAAATAGAGTTAGCTAAGTTTTAGAAAGGTCTGCATGGAATGAACGGGAACTGTGGCAGGATCTACAGCAATGAAGATCCTGTGCATTGTATTTCACTTTTCTCCATGGTCTTAATTTTGTTTTCCGGCCATTTCTTCCTCCCTCTCTCCCTTCCTCTTCTCACTCCAGCCTTCCTTCTTCTGTACCCTTTCCCCTTCAGCTTCCTCTTCTACACACCCAGACTGCAGTAGTAACCTATCAAATTTCAAACCCTTACCAGAACACACAGGAAAATGGATGAATTTGAAAAAAACATTTTAAACATGTGATCAGTATCATCAATGGACAAGGCTTCAGCTCACTGATTGGTGCTACCACTCACATGTTTCAAATGTGTCTAATACATGTATTTTTCACCTTACAATAACGAATGTTACCTTTAAAACAGTCTTCATTTCAATATCTTTCATCAACTTTGTTTGTGAAGTAGACATTGGGACTTAATATTTAAGAGTGGTGGGAAACTGAATAATACCAATAGCTCTAGTCTAAAAATCTCCTCCCTTCATTACGAGACTTTATCATGCTTAAAATTAAATATGTAATTAACATAAGATATCTATTTTATGAAAAATATAGGTTAAGCATTGGGTTAATTACCAATAACTTATTTCTAAAGGCAACATTTTACCCTAAATATTTTTACTTCTTTCTTTTTAAAAACAAACAAACAAAAAACCCAGTATCTCTGAGAAAACATTTTTAGACTCTTATTATTTTCCATGCTTGGGTGACCAGGTTCCTCGTGCTGTTGCCAAGGCATTAGGGCGCCTTCTCCAATGTGCACTCAATGCTGTTGGTAGTTCAGTAGGGTCCACCATTGTAGCAGCAACCATATGTCCTCTTTCTTCAGGCCTGAGCACACCTTCTCTGCAAGGCACCCATTAATCATTCAATAAAATGGTAACTTTCAAAGCGGCGCGTGGGTACACATGTGAATGCGTTCATCGGTCTGCACCCAGGGACGTGCCTATATGCGCACATGTTATAAAATAGCCTGGCCACACGCTCAAGTGTGCCTAATTTTAAATGGACGCAAGCATGTGCGCACAAAAGCCGCTTCTACTCCATAAGTGGGGAAATTTTAAAAAGGGACGCGCGCCAACACAATTGCCTGTTTTACCAGTTCCTCCCCAGTTTGTCTACTTAACAGATAGGTCCTGGTTTCATAGCCTGTACACCCCACATTTATCCGAGACCCTTTACCCCCTTCAGATATGGCTCATTACATTTTTTTGAAAATGTACACACCATCCATAGCAAAAGTAGATTTATGTGGCAGGGGACCTCGGTGCATGTCTGATCGTGTAAGTTTTTATGTGCAAATTTCTGATTCAAGTATCGAATCGCCCATGTGAGTCCATGCCCTGCCCAGACCACACCCATACCCTGCCCCTGTTTGAGAAATTCTGAGATGTGCACACAGCGGCATACATGCACATTTCCGGGCGGCTTTTAAAATCCACTTGGCGCAAGCACAACATAGTCTTGCATCCCCTAATTAATGTGCTTGTCAGGCTTTTAAAATTCACCTTTGTCTATTCTTAATCCATGCTCTATTCATTTTGCAGGACCTTTTGTGGTTTTATGTTTAGTTTATGTTAATTGTTGATTATTCTGATTTTATTGCTGTATTATTTGATGTTAGTCATTTTAGTTGAGGTTTGCCTGTTGAGTCTGTATATTTTATGTGATTATTGTTATATATTACTTATAGAGGTAATATTACTTATGGGGTAATTTTCAAAAACACTTACACATTATAAAATGCAGTTTTATAGGTGTAAATGGGCATTTTGAAAATCACCCTGGAAAGTTCATGCATAAAAGTAGATGTGGTAACAAATTCATGTGAACTTTTATGTGTACTTTAAAGAGGTACCTCCAGAGTACTGGGGAAAGCATTTACATGCATACTTCTGATTTTCAAAAGAATTTACATAAATATATGCATACCCAATTAAACCTGCTCCCAAGCAGGTATAAATGTGTGAACCTATGCTGTGTAGGGGCACACGTGTACCTGATAATTTTCAAAGTGGACTTGGGCATGTATTTCTGCTTTAGAAATTAGGATTGATGTCCACTTATACTTTCTTTTTCTACAAGCAGAATTCAACCCTGCATGGGCTGTTATAAAATTACCTTTTAAATAATAGTGTGTGGGGGGATGTCTTATCAATGAACATAAGAACATGCCATACTGGGTCAGACCAAGGGTCCATCAAGCCCAGCATCCTGTTTCCAACAGTGGCCAATCAATGCCATAAGAACCTGGCAAGTGCCCAAAAACTAAGTCTATTCCATGTTACCGTTGCTAATGGCAGTGGCTATTCTCTAAGTGAACTTAATAGCGGGTAATGGACTTCTTCTCCAAGAACTTATCCAATCCTTTTTTAAACACAGCTATACTAACTGCACTAACCACATCTTCTGGCAACAAATTCCAGAGTTTAATTGTGCGTTGAGTGAAAAAGAACTTTCTCCGATTAGTTTTAAATGTGCCACATGCTAAATTCATGGAGTGCCCCCTAGTCTTTCTATTATCCATAATAGATATTATAATATCTATTATGGATAATAGATTTTATAATATCTATTATCTATCTAGATATTATAATATCTATTATATATCTATTATATAACATATCTATTTCTATTATCTATCTATTATATAACATAAATAGATATTATATAATAGATATTATAATAGATATAATTATCTATTATAATATCTATTATAATATTATATAATTATAATATTATAATATTATGTATAATATAATATATTATATATAATATATAATATATAATATATATTATATTATATATAATATATATATATATAATATATAATATATATATAATATAATATATATATATATAATATATAATATATATTATATATATAATATAATATTATAATATTATATAATTATAATATATCTATTATAATAGATATATTATAATAGATATATCTATTTCTATTATCTATCTATTATATAACATAAATAGATATTATATAATAGATATTATAATATCTATTATATAAACACTGCACAGAGCGGCAGTAGCCACAGAGGCATTCATGGAGCGGGATGTCAGTGGCCAGTGGTTGGTGTTCCACCTTCACGGAGCGGAAGGATGGAGGGCTGCCATCTCCAAATTAAAAAAAAACAAAAACAGGGGTGGGTTCATGGGCCTTAGGTATTACCAATTATTAGGCTTATTCAATTACCAATTATTAGGCTTATTCAATATTTGTTGATAGTTAATGTGACCTTCAAGGCATAATTCACTTTCAATGCATATCCAGCATAGCTCTCTGCTTCAACGGTAGGGGAGAAGAAAAACTAATACTTCACGCATATCCAGCATATCCAGCATATCTTTCTATCTGCTTCAACGGCGGAGAGCTATGCTGCCGCTTACCCAACTAATCAAGCTTGATATTTCACTTGGATGCAGCTCCATCACTGCTTTCTACATTAATGGTGGGGGTGAAAGGGAATTAGAACCTAAAGTTACTAAGAGCTAAGAGAAACAGATAAGTATGAGAAAAAAAAGTTTGAAGCTTGCTGGGCAGACTGGATGGGCCGATTGGTCTTCTTCTGCCGTCATTTCTATGTTTCTATGTTTCTATATCCGAAAGAGTAAATAACTGATTCACATCTACCTGTTCTAGACCTCTCATGATTTTAAACACCTCTATCATATCCCCCCTCAGTCGTCTCTTCTCCAAGCTGAAAAGTCCTAACCTCTTTAGTCTTTTCTCATAGGGGAGCTGTTCCATTCCCTTTATCATTTTGGTCGCCCTTCTCTATACCTTCTCCATTGCAATTATATCTTTTTTGAGATGTGGCGACCAGAATTGTACACAGTATTCAAGGAGCGGTCTCACCATGGAGCGATACAGAGGCATTATGACATTTTCCATTTTATTCACCATTCCCTTTCTAATAATTCCCAACATTCTGTTTGCTTTTTTGACTGCCGCAGCACACTGAACTGATGATTTCAATGTGTTATCCACTATGATGCCTAGATCTCTTTCTTGGGTAGTAGCACCTAATATGGAACCTAACATTGTGTAACTATAGCATGGGTTATTTTTCCCTATATGTATCACCTTGCACTTCTCCACATTAAATTTCATCTGCCATTTTGATGCCCAATTTTCCAACCTCACAAGGTCTTCCTGCAATTTATCACAATCTGCTTGTCATTTAACTACTCTGAACAATTTTGTATCATCTGCCAATTTGATTACCTCACTCGTTGTATTTCTTTCCAGATCATTTATAAATATACTAGCCGTTAAGTTACGGGCTACTTTAAAAAAAACTTTTTTGGTCCATTTCCTTCCCACTCATTCTCCTTCCCACTCCCTCCCCCTCATTCTCCTTCCCTCTCATTCTCCCTTCCACCTCCCCTCCCCATTCTCCCTCCCACCTCTATTCTCCCTCCTACTCCCTCTCACCTCTCCCCTCTAGTCTCCCTCCCTCTCACCTTCCCCCCTCCCCTCACTTTCTCCTCCCTCCCCTCAGTCACTCCCCCCTCAGTCACTCCCCCTCTCTCAATCCCCTCCCCTTTCAGCTCATCCACAACCCCTTCCCTCGGATGGCGCAGACGGAAGATCTCTGGGGGGGTCCATCCCTCGCGCGCGCCGCTGCCGCCACTACTGCTCTTCGCCGCTGCTCCTCGCCGCTGCCGCTGCTACTGCTCCTCGCCGCCGCCACTACTGCTCCTCCCTGCGCCATTTTTTTCAGGCATGCTCCGCTCTGACCGACTTGCTTGCCCGCGCCTGCGCGGTAGAGGTGCTCTCTACTGCGCATTTGCAGCACGTCAGTCAGGGCTCCCTTATCTAGTAGATTGAAAAGTAAGGGTTCCAATACAGATCCCTGAGGCACTCCACTGCCTTCACCCTTCCACTGAGAAAATTGTCCATTTAATCCTACTCTCTGTTTCCTGTCTTTTAGCCAGTTTGTAATCCATGAAAGGACATCGCCACCTATCCCATGACTTTTTATTTTTCCTAGAAGTCTCTCATGAGGAACTTTGTCAAATGCCTTCTGAAAATCCAAGCCATCGTGACTGTTTTCAGAAGGACAGGGTGTAAAATGAATAAATAAGCAAATAAATAAATAAAAGTGTCTAGTCTATGACTGTACCTCTATCCCCTTTACAGGTCCAAACCTGGACCCTTCATACTATACCCTGTTCCAAATTTGATGCATAGCACTGTTGCTCCTTCTCTCCCTTGGCCCCCCATACATTTAGAATAATCTTCCTCCAGAGAGTCTAATATTCTCCATAACTGCTCATCTTCTACTCATGACTAAAGACACATTTCTTCAAATTTCTTTTGCTAGCAACCTCAGTTCATGTCCATATTTTTTGGTATCCAGACTGTTTCTTTTTACCGCTGAATTTGTTTTACACATTACCTGTAATGTGCCCCAGTCAAAAGTACCGTATAAACAATCAAATAAAATATCTCCAGACTTCTGTTTACACAACTTAGAAAATATTATAGTGTAGATTTCTACTAGGGATTAAAAGATTTTTGAGATGCATAATTCTTCTCAGTCCAAATGATAAATCTGCAGTATGTAATGTCAAACATCCTGACACTTCACTGAAACATAATTATCTCCATGCTTGCTTTGAATGCCAATGTAAAGTCAGCATTATGCCCTCAGTGTTCAATAACACCAAACAAGGAAGTCAATTCCTAACTGCTGCAAATGGCTTGTTTCAATTTGGCAGTTTTCCCACCCAGCTTTTCTGCAGTCAGTAAAAGTATCCCTAGCAAAATGGGACTTGCAGAATGGCATCTTAACCTGATATTTATGGGTGATGAAAACAAACCATCACTTGTGGCCCCCTGTACTGTGGTAGTCATTTGATATCATTTGCTTCATTTCAGTGAAGTTCAACAAATTGTTTTTGACCATGAAGAGAATATTTCCTCCTTTATTTTATTTATTTATCTGATTTTTATATTCTGCTTTTCGGCACTTCAGAGCGGATTACATTCAGGTACTGTGGGTATTTCCCTGTCCCCAGAGGGCTCAGAGTCGAGGTTTGTACCTGAGGCAATCAGGTGCCATTAAACTTTTTTCTCTTCTTTTTTTTTTTTAATTGGAAATTTTTATTGCTGTGATACACAATAAACAAGTACAGCAGCTGGTATAACACAACCATCATCGAAAGCAGATGTCAAAACACATAAAAACAGCCTTATACAGTAACAACAGCAAAATTTCGATAATGATCCCCTACCCCCCGCCCCCCCAACATGCCATTGAGAGTCCAATTAGTCGTGAACAAAAATGTATTACTCCAGACTACAACATCTCGAAGTCAAAGCATAGAATGATTAAGTGGTAGGTATAGAAAATAAAGAAAAATAAGTCAGGTGGTTGCTCAAAAAAGCTTGAAAGTTAAGGGTCTCCATGTAATATAAGGTTCCCAGATCCGGTTGAATTTGGTAAGTCGTTGATATTTCAGCGCCGTGAGTCGATAAAGAAGGCAGACACCATCCAGACGTTTCAACAGCTCCTCAGAAGTAGGTGGGTGTGGACGCTTCCAACGATAGGCGATCTCCATTTTAGTCGCCGTGCACACTTGTTGCACTAGGATTTGAGCATATGGAGGTAGAGAATCACAGGGAAAAAATAATAATGCCTGTTCCAGCGTAAGCAAGCAGGGAGTGTGAAGCAGGTCAGTGAGCAGCCGTGAAACATACGACCACAGGGGACTAATAAAAACGCAGTTCCACCACATATGGAGAAAAGTCCCGTCCTGATGACAATTCCGCCAGCATTGACGATCCACGTGCGGGTAGTAGCGATGGAGCCGAGACGGGGTTAAATGCCACCGGTAGATGACCTTGTAATTGGCTTCTATAATTCGGGTGGACACATTCCCACGAGATAGTTTAGAAAATATGGAAATCCAGTCCTCTTCCGAAAGGGATGTGTGAAGATCAGCTTCCCAAGCCTTCATGTGGGCATGTTTGCTAAACGGACGGTGCAGTAGTTGCTTATAAAGTTTGGAGATAAGGCCTCCAGTGGCCTTAGACGAGACACAATATCCCTCAAATAAGGAGCGTGAAGGAGCCATAAGTCCCCGGGATTGAACAGATAGTAAAAAGTGACGGAGTTGCATGTAGGACAGAAATTCCGTGGCCGGTAAGTGATATTGAGCACAGAGAGTGGTGAAGGGCAAGGGTCAGTCCTGATGCATGACTTGAGAAAGACAAGAGACACCTCCAGCCTTCCAAAGATCATATGCTCTGTTGGGGAGACCAGCCGGGAAGTCAGTATTGTGGAATAAGGGAGTGAGGGGAAAGTAAGCATAGCGTCCCACCAGCCGGTGTCTCCACTGTTTCCAAATATTGTAGGTATGTCTGGTGCAAGGAGTAAGCTGCAGAAGAGGCCTCCACGTGGTAGCAGGTTGCCAAAGGAGAGAGGTCAGAGGTACCGGTGTAAGCCACGCCTGTTCCAGGGCCACCCAAGGTTTCACAGCCGTGGTGCAGTGCCAATCAATAATGGGCCGAAGTTGGGCAGCCACATAATACCATGTCAAATTAGGAAGTCCCAGACCGCCCGACAACTTGGGCTGATAGAGAATAGTTTGGGCCACGCGAGGAGGTCGATGGCGCCACAAGAAACAAAGCAGCTTCCGCTGCCATTGAAGCAACGTGGCACGAGAGAGTGATATTGGCAGTGTCTGAAAGAGGTAGAGGAGCCGAGGCAACAGGTTCATCTTGATGGTAGCCAAGCGGCCAAGCCACGTAAGCGGCAGGGAGCCCCACCTCTCCAAGTCAAAATCCATTTTCTGAAGCAAAGGCAGATAATTAAGCTTATACAGATCACATATATCATTACTCAAGTACACCCCCAGGTATTTAAGTTTGGTGGTTGCCCATCGAAATGCATGAGCTTTGTGTAGGTGATCTACTATATCAGGTGAGCAAGTAAGATTTAGAATCTCGGACTTGTCCCAGTTTATCTTAAAGCCCGAAAGGGCACTAAAGTGGGACAGTTCCGTCTCCAGCACCGGGAGAGATGCTATAGGATTACAAACTGTGAAAATAATATCGTCAGCAAAAAGTGACAGTTTGGGCTCACAAGCACGTATGGGAAAACCCTGTATCTTTGCATTGTTTCTAATAGAAATGGCCAAGGGTTCGAGAAAAATGGCAAAAAGTAAAGGTGACAGGGTGCACCCCTGTCTGGTACCCCTCTGGACTTGAAAGGGGACAGTATATCTGCCATTAATTTTTAAGCACGCTAAAGGATTATGATATAGGGCTTGAATCCAATTGTGAAAAAAGGAGCCAAACCCCATCTCTTGCAGGGTAGTAAACAGGAAAGGCCAATGTACCATGTCAAAGGCCTTCTCCGCATCTATGGCCAGGAGAAGATGGGCATCCCGGCGTTGCATGGATCCCCAAATTATATTAATAATTTTGCGGACGTTGTCACTCGCCATTCGGCCTGGGATGAAGCCAGCCTGATCTGGGTGGATGATATGCATAATAAAAGTGTTAATCCTATCTGCCAGAATTTTAGCCAAAATTTTTAGATCCAGGTTAATCAAGGAAATTGGCCGATAGGAGGCGCACAGTGCTGGATCTCTTCCGGGTTTGGCGATGATAGTAATGCCTGCAGTATTGGAGTCTGGATTTAACTTACCCCCTCCTCTGAGATAGTTAAAGTGGCTCTGGAGGTGGGGTGCCAGGACATGCTTAAATGATTTGTAAAAAGCGGCTGTCAAGCCATCGGGTCCCGGGGCCTTACCCGCCTTAAGAGTCTTAATGACCGCAAGAATCTCGAGGGTCGTGATGTCCGCATTCAATGTATCGTGCATATCCTGCGTGAGTCTGGGGAGGGGAAGGGCGCGGAGATATTGACAAATATCCGCAGTCTGAATATGGGATTCAGCGGAGTACAAAGTCTGATAGAAATGAAGAAATTGTCGGGTGATAGCTGCGGTAGATGTTTCGACCTGCCCCTGATCATTCTTAATTTTAAGAATGTGGTTTTGAAAGGATTGTTTTTTCAGCTGGTGAGCTAGTACCTTGCCCGCTTTATTACCACCCTCAAAATGGAGTTGTCTGGTGAGGTTGAGTGCATGAGTGATATGATCGAGCTCAAGTCTGTGAAGCTCCTCCCTGGATTGCATGAGCCTCGTCCGTAGACGATGAGAGCCGGATTTACTGTGCTGAGCAGTAAGATACGCAATTCTGGCCCTAAGGGTAGAGCAGGCCTCTTCCTTTTTCTTTTTAACATAAGAGGAATGAGAAATAAAATGCCCCCTGATGTATGTTTTAAAGCAATCCCATACAGTAACCGGAGAAGAGACAGACCCAGCATTTATAAGAAAAAAATCTCTAATCACCTGCGTGGTGGTCTGCGTAAATTGAATCTCTTGAAGAAGAGAGTCATTGAGCCACCAGAACTTAGAACCATGATCCCCGGTCGGTGTACGAATTTGTAGAGAGACAGGGGCATGATCGGACCAAGTCACCACCCCAACCTCAGGACAGCGAGTCAGGTGAAACAAGGTTTTATCTACCATCAGGTAGTCAATGCGAGTGTAGGAGTCGTGAGGTTTGGAATAAAAGGAGTAAGAGCGAGAGTGAGGGTAAGTGGCTCTCCAGGAGTCAACCAAGTTATGCTCTGATAAAAGATCCCTGAGGGCCCTAGTGTGCACCCTGGCGGTATGAGTAATCCCCTTAGAGGTGTCAAGGGTCGGAGACAGCGGCACATTAAAATCGCCGCCCACTATCAGGGAGCCCTGTGCATGCTGAGTAAGAATATGGTGAAGATGCCCAAAGAAGACTGCCTGTTCCCTGTTCGGGGCATAGACTGTAAGGAGAGTGAACTCCTGGTTAAACATCGTGACCACCAACAGTAAGTAACGACCCTGTGGGTCAGCAACCACCTTCTTGCATTCAATCACTACATGGGAGGCGAAAAAGATGCCCACTCCTGCATACTTAGCATTTTTGTTTGCTGCAGCAAGAAACTGAGTAGGGAATTTAGAGGACCTCATGAGGGATTCATATCTACGCGTGAGGTGTGTCTCTTGCGCAAAAATGATATCGGGCCTAGAAACGGCTGCCTCCCTATAAAAAAGAGAGCGCTTCTGAGGGGAGTTGAGTCCCTTAACATTAAGGGACAAAACTTTAAACCCAGCCATGTAAACCGTCAGAAACCCCCCAAGAGACCTGCCACTGGAAACCTACGGCCCCAGCATAACAATAGATACCAGCAATGGTAACTAAGAATGTCCAAAGAGAATCTGAGAACAGCGCAATCCTCTGGGAGAGAAAAGCAAAAATGACAGAGGAGAACCCAGGAAAAAAAGAACCCACCATTAGCAAAAAATATGCAGCATGGAGGAACATCGCATCAACAACCACAGAAATAACAACAAGAAATGGCATGACCCCTATGTGGACCCAGCCATTGCTGTGGCCCCCAAAAATAACGCCTGCCATAGCCTCCTAGCAGACTATCTCCCAACCCAAATAGGGGAAGTGAGTAAAATCACTGAAGGAAGAAATGGCGCCCACCCCCTCCCCCCCCCCCCAACAATGTAAACACAGAATAAAAAATGAACCATGCATCCGCATATGCAGAAGTGTCCCAAACCTGAAAACATTTATAAGCAAGTATAGCAGTAGGAAGTCTTTCGTCGCTCAGAAGGAGAAGTAGACCAGCTTACGAGCACAGGTGGAGAAATCAGGTCAAACCCTGATCAGAGGTGGGGCCCCCTGTTGGTCTCCGGAGCCGGCTGCTCCGTTTTCCCACCCGCTGCCACGTTGGTGTAGCCACCCGAGCAGATAGAGAGCCGGAGGTCGTACGGGGCTCCTGTAACCTCACATGGCCCATAGCAGTAATGCTCGGCATAGCTTCCTCCGGGGTGCCATATTTATGGGCAACGCCCTCGTGAGAAAACGAGAGGCCGAAAGGATGCAGCCAACGGTAACGTATCTCTTTAGCGCGGAGGAACGTGGTCACTTCCCGAAAGGCCTGCCTGCTCTGCAATGTTGCTTGGGATAAATCTGGGAATATAGCAATGGTTTGATTATGCCATGTCCATTCGTTTTTCGTCCGGGCCACCGCCGCGATCTTCTCCTTAAGTTTAAAAGATGTAAAGCACACAATGATGTCGCGTGGTCGATTGGGTTGGGGAGCGCGCAAAGCTCTATGCGCCCGTTCGAATTGAACATCAGGAGGATCGAAGGCCTCCGTGGTATCGCTCTCCCGGAGCATAGAGACACAAAATTCACGTACCAACTCGTGGCAGTCCTCGGGCCCCCTCGCCTCCTGGAAGCCCCTGAAGCGGAGATTGCTCCGGCGAGCTCTATTCTCCAGATCCGCAATTTTTGCTGTCAAGAGAGCATTCTCGGCCCGCAGTGAAGAACAAGAGGTCGTGTTAGCATTAATTTGTTCGGCCTGTCCCTCTACGCGCACATCTATATCGCCGACGCGATGGCCCAGGGTCGTAAGATCCTCCTTCACCTCCTCCACACGGGTAAGCAGGTCCTGCCGATACGCCTTAATATCAGCCCTGATCCCCGCAAACCACTCCCGGAACTCGGCACGGGTCGGGTGCTCAGAGAGGGCATCGTCCGCGGTTTCTCTCGCGCCGATAGCGGGGTCTGTGAACTCGGCCCCCGAGGCGCCGCCATCTTGGCCACCGTCCTCATCCATAGGGGAGGCGCTCACCTCTTTGACGCCATCCTTTTGATAAGAAAAGCGTTGTAGGTCCGCGGTTTTTTTCCTGCTGGTCATCGTGCGGGAAACTGCACTCTCCTGCGTCGAAAGCGGAACGAATTAGGCAAATAGGATGCGGATTGCGATAGATTTAGTGGGGAGGCGGCGGGAGCTCCGGGATCAGGCAGCCATCTCGTAGCGTGACGTCACGCTCCCCCAAACTTTTTTCTCTTCTGACTTTACAAAGTCACTGTTAATTAGAAAAACTTCTTGCACCAATAAACTTTGCAACTTGAAACACTGGCATAATAAGTATCAGATGGCAAAAGTGAGAAGGTTTAGTATTGCTGGGAAGCCAGTTGACACACTAATACTCTTCAAAAAACATACGTGTTGGGAGCAAAAATGTAGCATAGGGATGCACAGCCAACATTTTTTTGTTTTGGTTCTTTCTTTCATTGGGGGGGGGTCTTTTTTTTTTCAGTTCGTTAATTTTTTGTTTTGTTTTGTTTTGTTCGCTTGATAAACTGAAAGAAAAATATTGAATTAAAAAAAAAAAAAGAACCTCCAGCATACCTGGCAGGTCGTCACTGAACCCAAGCAATCCCTAATCTCCAGCCAAAAAGGAGTGGCCAT
Source organism: Rhinatrema bivittatum (assembly GCF_901001135.1). Lineage (NCBI taxonomy): Eukaryota > Metazoa > Chordata > Amphibia > Gymnophiona > Rhinatrematidae > Rhinatrema > Rhinatrema bivittatum. The sequence continues at coordinate 216,272,894 of NC_042623.1, read as the reverse complement.
GTACTGGGCCTGCCTGTGCCAACCTACATTCTGGGCCTGCCCTGAGTCAGCCAGGCATCGAGAACTACCAAGCACCGAATGGGCAGGAGTGATGTCTGTGACACTTTAAAACTGGTGCTATTTACCTGGAGAATGGTGCAAAGTGAGATCATTTTGGTGCCTTCCTCCAGTGTAGCTGGACCATTCTTTTGTACAGCCATACAAATTCAGCAAAATGGCACTGACCACACTGGCGGAAGTTGCCAAAATGACATCACTTTGGAACCATCCTTTAGATGGATGGCACTATTTTTGAAACACTGGGGACCTGGTCGGGAGCGACTTGGCATCGCTTCTAGCTTTTCTGGAGGATTGAGAATGGGGGTAAGAGCGAGCTCCACAACCCCAGGGATTTTAAAGGGGGGTGGGGGTAGGGAGAGAGCGTGAGCCCTGGTCCCAGGTCCCAGCCCCCAGTCCCAGCCTCAGGCAGTCCCTGGCACCGGACCAACTCGGAGCAAGCCCTGGTACCAGGCAGGCTTGGGGTAGGCCCTGGTACTTAGCAGGTCTCCACACCAGGCTGGCTAGGGATAGGCCCCAGTGCCAGGTAGGCCAAAACAGCAGGCCAATTTTAGAAAAAGTCCTAGCACCGGGTAGGCTTTAGCACCAAGCTAACTTCAGGTAGAACCTAGCGTTGGGTCAGAATTTTGGCCAGAAAGTCTCTACCAGGCTGCTGGAGGTCTTATTGTTTTCCACAAATATGAAAATACCTCAAAGGTTTGGGGTATTTTTAAAGGAGGCAGTTTTTAGTTTGTTCCATTTGGCATAAACCAAAAAGGGTCTCGTTCATTGCATTTTTGGCATTCTTTGGAAACAAATGGACATTCCTGTTTCAAAAGTTTTTTATATTGAGACACTCCCAAAATGCATTGAAATTTCATCAAAATCACTCCCATAGTGACCACATTTACAGCTAAGAAAATGTTGTTGCCTACTACAAATATTACTACCACTTCTATAGTGCTACTCGCATGCATCGTGTATACAAACATCAAAGAGAGGGTCCCTTCTATATAGAGCTTACAATCTAATCAAGATAAATACAAAACAGACTTTTGGATTTAATTTGTTAAGAAAATAAAAGGTGAATTTTAAAAACGATACATGCGACAATACCAGGAGATGCACGCATATGTACTGCTTCAGTGCGCCCAGTCAATTTTATAAAGCTGCCACATACGTGCACAAGTACCAATGCACGAATATCTCTCGTCGGGGAAAAAAGATGTGGAGTATGGGCAGGGCATGAGCCTTCAGGGGTGGTGCCAAGAGATATGCATTAAGCATAGGCAATAAGCACTGAAACCCTACTCTTATTGCTAACAGACCACCTCATCATGGGTTTGGACAAAGGACAATCTTTTTTGCTAATTCTCCTTGGCCTATCGGCGGCTTTCGACACCGTAACCACTTCATCCTCCTCAACCGTCTATCGGACATTGGAATAACAGGCACTGCTTTCACATGGTTCAAAACATTCCTCTGTAACAGAGGTTACAAAGTCAGAATCGATAATAAAGAATCCCCACGCATCAATTCCTCACTAGGAGTTCCTCAAGGTTCCTCCCTGTCCCCAACTCTATGCCAGCTATTAACTAAGCTTCAACTAAAACACTTCCTATACGCTGACGATGTGCAAATCCTGATCCCCATCAAAGAATATCTTACTAAAACACTCAAACACTGGGAAAACTGCCTCCGAGAGATCAACCTACTCCTCGCAAACTTAAACCTGATTCTAAACCCAGCAAAGACTGAACTCCTTCTCATCTTCCCAGAAAAATGTAATACCCCACAAAGTGCACCAGTAAACACCATTGTAACCCAAGCAAGAGACCTAGGAGTAGTAATAGACAACCGCCTGAATCTAAAAACTTTCATCAACAACACAACCAAGAATTGCTTCTACAAGCTGCAGGTATTAAAAAGAATCAAACCACTCCTTCACTTTCAAGATTTCAGATCAGTCCTCCAAGCCATAATATTCTCCAAGATAGATTATTGCAACTCTATCTTGCTAGGTTTCCCTTCCTCATCCATCAAACCTCTTCAGATGCTCCAGAATGCGGCAGCCAGAATCCTGACAAACTCCAGAAGAAGAGACCACATCTCACCCATTCTCAAAAATTTACACTGGCTACCAATACACTTCAGAATTTTACACAAGTCCATCACCATCATCCATAAAACCATACATTCCCAAGCCCCTCTTAACCTCCAAATCCCCCTCAGACTACACACTTCATTCAGACCCATCAGAGAAGCCTACAGAGGTTCCCTACTTGTTCCCCCAACCAAATCTACGCACCATCTAGCTTTTAGAGGTCGGGCCTTTTCTACAGCGGGACCTTCTCTATGGAACACCCTACCCCCTGATCTCAGAAAGGAACCATGTCTATTAACATTCAGAAAAAGGCTTAAGACTTGGTTATTCAAACAAGCCTTCCCCAAGTCTAACTGATGCACCAAAACAACTATTAAGAGACCTTTCAGCACAATGTAAATAACTACTACTTTAAAGTTACCCTTACTCTTGTCTCCTTCCTCCCCCAGTTCTTTCAATCCTGTTTTATTGTAACTTTTGTTTCCTTCTACACTTGTTAAATGTTCAAGGTTATCGCACCCCTTGTTACCTGTAAACTGGCATGATATGATTGTATCATGAATGTCGGTATAGAAAAGCTCTAAATAAATAAATAATTGAAAAATTAAGCAAATAAATAAATAAATAAATAAAATAAATAAATAGATAGATATGCGTGTATGTAGCTGCGTGCTTCGGCGCACATCCAGCTCCATTTCAGCACAAAGTTACTTCTGCTGCAGATGAGGTGTAAGTCTGAATAAAACTATTTCCAGGCATCTATGAAGCGCTTGAGGGGTCTGGGTTAACTGGGGGAGTGCAAACTGATGGGTGAACTGGTAAACTGGTTATTTCTTGGACATGCGTATGTTATAGAATTCCCTCACTTGTGCGTTTAAAAGCCAATTTTTTCCTGCTGAGCGCACACATACTTAAAATTAGGAGCACACATACACGAGCCAAGCCAGTTTTTTAACATGTGCGCGAACGTGTGTGTAGGATATAAAATTTCAGCGTATCTTGCTGCATGCCCATACACATATGCATATGGCACCCGCAGTCTTGTCTTAAAAGTTATTGTCCCTGCTTATAAGAGGGATAATCAAGGGTTAAGTTTTAAAAGCAGCCTCGAAAAGGCGGGTTTTTAGACTGGTTTTGAATACCAGAAGAAAGGGAGAATGATTCATCAACTCAGGAATTCTTTTCTACACAGCTTGGGCCGGATTTTAAGAGGTACGCGCAGGCGTAGATCTGTGCACGCAACCTGGCGCGCACAAATCTATGCCTGATTTTATAACATGCGCGCGCATGTTATAAAATCCAGGGTTGGCGTGCACAAGGGGGTGCACACTAGTGTACCTTGCGCGCGCCGAGCCCTAGGGAAGCCCCAATGGCTTTCCCTGTTCCCTCCGAGGTCGCTCCGAAATCGGAGCGGCCTCATAGGGAACTTTCCTTCCGCCCCCCCCACTTTCCCCTCCCTTCCACTACCAAACCAACCCCCCCTCAGCCCTATCTAAAACCCCCATTTGACCGTTGTTTTTAAAGTTGCGCCTGCCTCTGTGCTGGAGGCCTCCTTCCCGCCCCGCCCCCAGACCACCCCGCCCACTCCCCGCCCCTTTTTTCAAGCCCCGGGACATATGCGCATCCCGGGGGTTGCGCGCATCGCCGGGCCTATGCAAAATAGGCTCTGTGCACGCAGGAGCAGGTACGCACGTAACCCTTTTAAAATCCGCCTCCTTGTGAAGCCAGGTGGAAAGCACAGGGTCAGGTTTTGGTAGTAGAGGAGAAGGGCCTACAATTATGCTAGACTGGACAGGAATAAAGTGATTTAGGTCTGAGGACTGCCATAGGTGATTAAAAGTCAAATCTATTTTTGGGTCAATAACCTTTTGTGGGCATGTCTGGGGCAGATTGGAGAATGCTAATGGAATATCTATGGTAACTGCTGGTAAAATCTGAATACCCTTTTCAGATTGTGATGAATATTTGGCATGTTTTATGCCAGCTGTCACCCAAATACATATGCTTCCTCAACATTTGACATTTGATCTTTTTCATATATTTAACATAGTTTTTCTAGAATACATACTGTATTCAACTCTTGTTGACCAATTAAAACTCAATTCACATATTACATTTCTGAACTAAAATCTATTGCTACTGACATGTCATCAAGGTGAAAATGTGTTTTTAAGAGAAAGGAACATTTTAAAACTGCCACAAATAGTAAAGATGGTGTCTATGGACATTAGAATAGCAGGATAAATGTTATTCTTGCATGCACAGGCATGACCTATGTATTCAAAACCTAGTGTAAAATGTGTCTGCACCCCAAAATGCCACTTCTGTTTTGTGTGGAGCTACATGACATATGTAACATATTTAACCCCTTTCAAGCCCTTGAAACCTTTAAGGTAGATTTTTTAAAAGCCGCGTGTGCATCCATGTGCACACAGTCCCCGGCACACTCGCATGGACGCGGCTATTTTATAATATGCACATGTCGGCGCACGCATGTTATAAAATGCAGGTCCTGCTCACACATGTGCGCCAAATTTTCATCTCTGCATGCAGGGAGATAATTTTAGAAAATATGCACAGTGACGCAATTGGGCCTCTCCTAGTTCCCTCCCAGTCCACTCAAATTAAGGAGAGGACAGGGAAGGAACTTTCCTATCTCTAACCCTACCCTTCCTATCTCTTCCCCTCTCCTCCCTGACCCCTAAACTAACCCTAACCTTCCCCATTTTTTATATTTTTATACTTACTGCTCCTTGGGAGCAGAAGTAAACTCTGCGCGCTGGCGGCTGCTGGCACACACTTCCCTGCGACAGCAGCTAATGGCACTGCCCCAGCCTGCCCTCGCCCTGCCCCTCCCCGCCCAGACCACCTTTTGCAGGGCCCAGCACTTCTGCACATAACGGGGCTATGAACCTGGCTGGGCCCATTCTAACATAACATAACATAAGAAATACCATACTTAGTCAGTATCCTGTTTCCATCAGTGGCCAATCCAAGTCACAAGTACCTGGCAAGTACCCAAACATTAGATAGATCACAAGCTACTATTGCTTATTAATTTCCGTAATAGTAGTTTATGGACTTAACCTCTAGGTTTTTTAAACCCAGTAGCTTTAACTAAAATACGCGCAGCGCTCATAAGGCCCGGCCACGTGCAAAACCCCCTGTTTTTACGTGTGCAGCCCTTTTAAAATCGGGCCTTTTGTGTATTAAGTATATCACAGAACTTGCCACTTTGTATACTGAAGTCTCATTTAACATAATGCACTATTGAATTATATTATTGTTCTTACTGTATATTATATTATATGCTTCAGACCAAATGGAAAATATAGAAGTATTGTGCAATAAATACGGTATAACATCAATAAAAAAAAATGTGTATCTGATGGAACATTTTGGCATTTTGGATATCATGTTTAATAAAACAGACTATCATCTGATTCATCAAGGGAATTTTCAACCCTAATCAGGCTATATTTTTCTAACTCCATTTGTATAGCAATCTGTGTTTATCTTATAGGACTCAGTTGTAGAAAATTCCCCTACTGTTGTGTAAACAGAAAACTATCTTGAAATGTTTAGCACTTGACATTTTTTATCATGCTGTAAAAGTGATGATCTAGCTAACTCAGAGGATATTCAGTTTTAGCCCATGCAGATATACTTCTATCCATAATTATTTGTGCATTGTCAAATTCTGCAGAGTTAAGTTTAAAAAAGCTCTTCTACAGTGCAGTTGAAACTGTATTGTTTATAAAATCATTACGTTTTCCTTTTTGGACATTAAAATGTGAATTTTCAAAGCTGGATGCACACTGAAATCAGGAGATGGGTGTGCATCTAGAACTTGAACATGTCCACCCAATTTTATAAGGCGGCCAGATGCGCGCACAGGTGCTGATGCGCAAATATCTCCTGGACAAATAAGGGGAGTTTGCGAGGCATGGACGTTTCATGGCATAGATGTTTCGGGACATGGCCAAGAGATGTGCATTCACCAGCTATGTTCCTGGACTCGCATATAAGTCCAGTGCCATGCTACATTAGTTCTGCTATGAAGGAGGTGGAAGTCTCAATAAAAAAAAAAAAGTCCAGGTATCTAGGAAGTGTTTGAGGGGTCTGGATTAACTGGGGGGAGTGCAAACTAACAAATAAGAGGTGGGGGGGGGGGGTTTAAGGGACCTAACTAGTGGACAAACTGGTGAATCTGGTCATTGGCTGGACACATGTCTGTTATAAAATACGCATATCTGCACGTCCATAAGCTGAGTTACGCTGCTGGGCACCCACAACCTTAAAATTAGGTGCACATATATACACATGCCTAGGCTACTTTATAATATTCATTCGGATGAGCTCGCTTGTTATAAAATTACTGCGTATTTGGCCACGCTCGAACACACATGTGTATATGTGCGCCCAGGCACCCATTTGAAAGTTACAGGCCGTAGGATTAATGTATCTGCCCACATAGATTTAAAGGCAATTCTAAAATCAAAAAGCATGCATATAAATCCAAATTCCACCCCTCCTCCACTCCGCCACTTCTTCACGCCCGCCATCCGGAATGCCTCTTTATTGCATACACAAAATTATGTGCAGAACTGAGTTATATGCACAAATTTTACACGCAAAGATCAGCAAGTTTTCTAAAAAGCCATTTATGTACATAAACCAGTGATTTAGGGCCTCATTTTCCAAGCACTTTAACGTGTGCGATAAATTCGCAAATTAGTCATTTGGTATTCAGGGGGCGGAGCATATGTAAAGCAGGAACCTGTGTATCGTGTGCGGCGAAACAGCTGCAGTGTTAGCGTGGCTAATAACTACAACTCCAACCTCGCGTTATGGGCCTGAAAAGGATTACCGCCATCCACGATAGTCCCAGGAGAGAGAGAGAGAGAGAGAGAGAGAGAGAGAGAGAGAGAGAGAGAGAGAGAGAGAGAGAGAGAGAGAGAGAGAGAGAGAGAGAGAGAGACTTACTATAGTGCCTATGCCCTACATAGGTATTTTAACCCCTATGGGAGGGCCACCTACTAACTCGGGGTGGGGATTAGGTATGAGCGTCGGGGGTTGGGGCCACTTTCGCATTCCACATGAGACCTACGGACTGAACAGTGGTCTCTAGTGCAGATTTGCTGGCCGTCGGAGTGAGGACGCTCACTCCAAGCGGAGATTTGGCCAACATTCTCTCCACCTAGCATGTTGTTGCCCAGGTAGAGTGTCCATCAAGCTAGGTAGAGAGAACGTTGCCCAAACCACTTCTTGGAGTGAGCGTCCTCACTCCGACGGCCAGCAAATCTGCACTAGAGACCACTGTTCTGTCCGTAGGTCTCATGTGGAATGCGAAAGTGGCCCCCAACCCCCGACGCTCATACCTAATCCCCACCCCGAGTTAGTAGGTGGCCCTCCCATAGGGGTTAAAATACCTATGTAGGGCATAGTCTCTCTCTCTCTCTCTCTCTCTCTCTCTCTCTCTCTCTCTCTCTCTCTCTCTCTCTCTCTCTCTCTCTCTCTCTCTCTCTCTCTCTCTCTCTCTCTCTCTCTCTCTCTCTCTCTCTCTCTCTCTCTCTCTCTCTCTCTCTCTCTCTCAAACATCGCGTGCGGCGCTAATGTTTTCGTGAATGGCGAAAACATCGCCGCACGCGATTTTTCCCCACTGCACGAAAGAAGCCTCATATGCATTGGTAACGCCCCCTAATGCGTTACCAATGCGATATTGGAAAATAAGGCCCTTATTCATGTAAATGACTTTGAAAATTGGCCCTGTAGGGATATGCAGTCATTTCATTTGTTTTGTTTGCTATGAACATATAACTTTTTATGTGCATAAAATTATACTTAACATTCATAAAATATGACTTTACATGCATAAGCTTGACTTTATGCATGCATAACGTGACTAAATGAATAGAAACATTTAAAGAACATGAGAAAAAAAGGAATACAACAAATGAAACGACCAGAATAACATTTTGCCCATGCACACCCCTAAACTTCAGAAGGCTTTTCAGCATTATTCCTTTGAGGAGCAGCTGTCTTTGGATGATTTAAATGCTAGAGCAAACACAGGCGGTTTCTTCTGCTCTGCTGCCTGACAGGAATAAGGGTTTGAGAATGATTTTGTCATAAAGATGCCCTTTTTGGGTAGCAGAAACTATGTCTCCTCCCGTGACCACTGATGTTCTAGAGCAGTGCAGAACAAACAGGAAATGTTTTTGGAATTGCATCTAGAAATGTTTGCTATTGGGGGCCAAAATTTTTCTTAAGCATTCATATAAATGCTTAGTTAAATTGCAGGTGCCTATTTTATTTTCTTTAGCTCCAATTATTAAAGATATTTAACAAAGACATTTAAGTCTGATTTTTCCCTAACTCCCAACAGTTCAGAATACCTTGCCTAATATTTAAGGGGTAAATAAAACAGATGTTGATTCTGATATTCTTTTCGTCGGACATTTTCAAATGGGTGTGCGGGGCCAATATACATGTGTTTTATATTGTGACTTACACCACAGCAGAAGTAACTTTATGCTCAACCACACATGGAGCGTAGGTACTTGCGTACACATCTCTCGGCCCCACCCTGGAACGCCCACGCCCCGCCCACATTCCGGCCCTTTTTTCCATATTCATGCATCGGGACTTGTGCGTGCATGTAGGAGACTTATAAAATCGGCTGGACGCACATGTGCTACATGCATGCACATCTCCTGATTTCAACATGCGCCCAGCTTTCAAAATTCACCTTTTAATTTTTAACTTAATATTGAATTGTGAATAAACCATATGCCTGACAGCTTTTTTTTTTTTCTGAACGTAAATTCTTCTTGACTTTTTCAAAGGCTTGGTGAGGCACTATTAGTAATTATTTTTCTTTTTTCTAGTGGTGGGTAAATGTGGCCTATATGTCATTATGTTTGCCATTGTTGGCATTTATTTTTAAAGTGTTCTTGAAATTAACTCTATAACATTTGAATAGAATAATTTTAAAAGTGTCATAAATTACAAATAGCAAAAACTAAGTTCATGATCTTAAATCATGCCAGTTTTTAAATTATAGCAATGATATAACTGTGCTCAATTAATAAAAATTAGCATTCTGATATTATAATATACTTTTTGATGTAGACAATGTCAATAATGAGGGCTTGCTCTGAATATATTTCCACTTTCTTATTTATGTTGGTTTTACAGGACTCAGTCCACTAACGACTACAAAGTTGTGCTGACCTCCGTATTGTGACAGATACTGAAAACTTAAAGGTAAATTTTTAAAAACACACCGGCGTCCATGTGCGCGCAGTAAAATCTGATACCCACGCGCACATGCGCACCTGATTTTATATGGGTGCGTGCATGTGTGCACGGGTGCCCACCTGCGCGCGCAAGAGGGGGAGATTTTATTTAAAAGCACGCAGCGACACGATCAGGCCTTCCCCAGTTCCCTTCCAGTCTATTGGAAAGGACTGGAAAGGAAATTCCCTAACCCCCTAACTATACTTCCTCCCTTTTCACCTCTCAACCTCTCCACCCTGACCCCTAACCCCCCAACTCACCTACATTTTTTGTTTTAAAACTTACCTGCTCTTACTGGCGCTGTCCTGGTCAGCCCCCACCTTGGCTCTCTCCCGGCCCGCCCCTGTTTAGGAACCCGTCACTTCCGCATGTACCTGGAGATACGCACATGGCTGGGCCTGGAAAATACGCATGTATCTCCTGGTATTTACGTCCACTGGGGATTTAAAATTGACCTGTTAGTGCTGATCCATCTTTGTGGATGGCTTTACACTCATTGTCATAGATCTGACAAATAGATCAATGTATCTCAGTGTCATATCTGTTCTTTGTGGATGGTAATATACGGTTATGAGAGGGGGAGTTTGCAATAACATGTCTTGATATTATAGACTTTGTACTGATTCCTGACTACCTGACCCTTGGTTCGTTGCAATGTATAATATTGAACAGACAGCAAAATGTTAAACTATACATCTCATGTCCACATATAAAGTTGAAGATTCTATTTAATATATACAAAGATATCTCAAATATCTCAGATGTCAGAATGCTCAGTTTTGAAATGGTTGGGACCAGTCTTGTTCCAGGTAATTATTTTTTTTGCCTAATAAAAAGTCTATATCACTGGAGTTTTGTGATAGAATTTTGGATAATGGGAGTTTTTCTGAACAATGGAACATGAAGTCAACCAATTTTCAGAAATCAAAGGTTTTTTGGATAATGGACCCTGGGCCGAAGCCTACAATTGTTTTTCAGACAATGGGAGTTTTTGGATAAAAGAGTTCCAAATATAAAATATACTATTGAGCTTTGAAACACCCTAAGAAAGAACACCATATTGAACAATGGTGGCATGAGACTAAGTACTATATTTCTTTATTTTCATTGCATTAAAAATTACTGGTTGCTAATTTTGGGCTTCATTTTCACAAAATAGGGACTGTCAGAAAGACTCATCAACTTTGAAAAATAAGAATAGTTGCATCATATGTTTATAAAACTGAGGCCAGACACATTTCAAGAAAACCAAATAAACCTTCTCTTTGTATTTTTTTAGGCTGGTCCCCATTTGGAATTGCATAATCTATTATCAGCTGCCCTACAATATGGATGACTCTAATTATCCCTCCCCTCATATGTCGGGCTGCTTGCTCAGAAGCAGCGTTTCACACCGTGAAGTCAGCTCAAAATACAGGTAAGACATCAAGAACAGCTCAATTTCTACCCTGTCTAATTTAAACACTCTGAAAAATACGTAGCAGCTCAAGTCAATCAGAATGAGAAAGAACAAATGAAAAAGAAAGATAGAAATATTTCATTTCTGGTGGAACGAAACCACTGAAATAAACAGAAGGAATTTAAAGGAAATGCTAAACAGTAGTTAAGGATGGCAACAGAATGTAAAATGAAAGCAAAGAAAAAAACCCTACATCAAACCACTTTACACTCATTGCCTTCCTCATTCATATTAAGACTCAACCCATTTTTACTGATCCAGCCCATTATGTTGTCTAACCATTGTGATAATTCTGGAAATAAAAGACACAAACAAATACCTGTTATACTGAAAATCATTCTGTCTTCTTAACTCCCAACTTTGTATGTGATTTGCCAATTTTGATTACTCATACACTTAGGGCTGGATTTTCAAAAGGTTACGGCATGGCGGGCCTATTTTCAAAAGGCCCGGCGATGCACATAAAGACCCGGGACGCATGTAAGTCGCGGGGCTTGCAAAAAGGGGCAGGGAGGGGCGGGCGGAGTCAGAGGCTCCCGGCACCAGGGCTGAAGTAAGTTTTGAAATAAAGAAAAAAAAGAAAAAGGTAGGGGAAAAGGGCGGGGGAGGTAAGGGAAGGAAAGGGAGGGTTGGCGTGTGCATCCCCTTGCACATGCCGACCCTCGATTTTATAACATGCATGTGCATGTTATAAAATCGGGCATACATGTGTGCACGCCAGGTAACGTGGGAACATGTACGCCCGCGCATTGTCTGAAAATCTACCCCTTAGTTATTCCAATTTATTTATTTAATTTATATTCTGCTTTTCAGAAATCTTGACATTTTTGAAGAAGTAGCATCATTTATAATTTTAACTGAATTTTCAACGCATAAGTCAGAAAACAATGGGAACAAAATCCCTTTTATGTGTTATATGGAGAAATTTGCAAGCAGACAACTTTATATGTGGACAGGAGGAGGTAGATATTCAAAAGCCATTTAGACGGATAACTGAAAAGTTATCCATATAAATGGCTAACCAGGAATATTCAGCACCATATGCATCTAAATTCTAGGCACACATCGAAATGTGCACCTAGAATTTAGGAGCATAAGTTAAAAGCATTCCAGGGGTGGGCGGCAGGCGTTTCAGAACATATTGGAGTGAGCTACTTAACCAATGCGGCTAACTCTGGTTGACCCATAGGGCTGTTCTAAAGTTAGCTGGTTTGACAAAACCTGCTAATTTTAAGATAGCTGGGGATATTCAGCGGCACGGCTGTGCCACTGAATTTCCCCATTAATTTAGCCGGATAGCTATATCCAGCTAACTTAACCAGCCACTCCACGGCTGAATATCGACCTTGAGAAGTATAGTTTAGCTGGATAAGTCAAATTTTATCTGGATAAGTGGTGAGCATCTGCTATGTGTGTGTATTTGTGCTCTTAATTTTAATTATTTACACGAGAAAATGCAACATGTATTTTTCTTAATACTTGTCGGCTTTAACACATATAAATTCTCAAATTTTATAACCTGTATGAATGAAATTGCCAGTTTTATCAATTATTTCATCATTTTGCCATCTATCTCTAGGTCATTAAGACCCCTCTGGTTCTTCAGCCTGCTCTCTCCCAAGTTTACCCAGACCTCTCACCCTGTCAGTATTTGGCTATAAAGAATTCTATTCTGACTTACACCGGATAATTAGCAGGTGTAAATATGCAGAGGGAAGAGCCGAATGTGCATCACATTCACAGGTTATCAAATAGCACCTTATACACATAAATTATGGCCCCACCCCAGAAAGGCCCTGGTCCAGCCCTCTTTTTATTCTAGCAAATTTATTCACACACCATTACTTGCACAGCTATGCTTGAGGTTTATAAAATAGTACTTGAGCAAATATGTGTTATTTGTGCACAGATGCCTCTCGCAGGCGTAACTTGCACGCGCCGGCTGGCCAGGTCCCGACACAGGCCGCTGTGTTGGGGCACTCGGCCACGCCCTGGACCGGCCCGGGCCGTGGACATGCCCCCCAGACACGCCCCCGGACCGCCCATTTTAGCAAGCCCCGGGACATACGCACGTCCCGGGGCTTGCGCGCGCCGCCGAGCCTATGCAAAATAGGCTTGGTGCGCGCAGGGGCAGATTTCCTCAGGTTACGCGCGTATGTTACGCTCGTAGCCTTTGAAAATCTGCCCCAGTGTGTATACACATGTAAATGAAGACATGTCAGATGAAAATTAGCTTTAGCAAGGACACATTAAAATAGCATGACATGCTCTCTGCCATGCACCATTCAGCACACACTCACTAAAGTTTAAAATTTAATACCTGCATGGGTGGCTGTTAAATGTTAGCGTGCACACAGGGAGGCACGCTAATATTTAACACTGGGGGAGGGAATATCTTTGGGACCTCTTCCCTTCTCACAGGCTTCCCTAACCTCCTGAAGCCTAATCATTCTCAAACCCTTAACACAGGAATAAAATGTTTGGATGTCCCAACTCTCCCACCCCTTGACTTAAGAAGGGGACCCCATTCCCAACACCCCAACATCCACACATCTCCCCCTGGAACATTAAGGGGCTTTGCCACCCTGATGCCCATCACGGACCCCCTCCTTCTTCTCATCAGGAGTCCCCAGGCATAGCCTTTTCAACAATACTAAAAATAAGAGGAAGTAGATTTCCTCCTGCCAAGATTCAAAATGGCACCAGCTTATCTCTTGCACTCTTTTGTCCATCTTTTGTGCCATTTTTTAACTCTGCAGTAGTGGGTCAGAAGAGGATAGTACTGTCTCCTACCCAGGCTTCTTTTTGACATTGTTAGAAGGAGTAGGCAAGGGGATGCCTAATGGGGAGAGGGAGGGAAGGGCTCTAGGACAATGGGGAAGAATCCCTTGATCTTGGTGCTGAGGTATGAAGGCCCCTTTCTTTTCTGAGTTGGAGGGTTAGTGTTTTAGACCATCAAAGCCCCTTTCTTCTTGTATTTGGGATGTACTGCTGGCTTTAGGGTACGGCAAGCAGGGCAGTCTCCCAGAGTGAAATGTGATGAAGAGCACTTCAAGATGGGGGCCACCATCCCCACTAAGCTCTTCATAGGTGGCAGAGAGCCTGTGGCCAGATCCTCTTCCAACTCCCCCATGGCATGCCACATTCAGTACAGCCTCTGCCCAGTGAAACAAGCACAAGAAGGTGGAACTGGATGCCGAGAACAATAGATCTCAGGAGAAATCACGACCCTCCCCTCTCCCAAGCATACGGGGCCCTCCCTGGGGAACAGAACTCTGCCTTCTGCCTGGAAACGAAATGAGATCCCTCTCCCCATGAGAATCAGAGGAGCACAGCTAGGAGTACCTGCCTGGCAGCAGCAGCGGCGCTGCCATCCGGGAACCCCAAATTGGTTCTGGGGTCACTCTGCCTTCATTCAGACAAATCCCTCATTTAGACAGCAACAGGTGAGAAGGCACAGAGGAAAGGAGGGAGGGAAGAAGGAAGGAAGAGTCTGGGGATGCAGAGATGACAGAATGAAGTAGAGAATGTGTGCTCCCCTGGCTCTGCACCAACGTGGGAAGGGCAGAGAAAGCCCACATATATCCTCCACCTGTCAATCCACCTCAAAGATAGGGGCAAGATATCATAGATTATTCTTGCCTAGGGTTTCACCCACCCAAGTGCCATCTCTCAGGCCGATACAGTACAGTGCGCTCCGGTGGGATGAGCGATGTCAAGTTAAGGAAGCCCCTTGATTCTTAAGACAAAGGAATAAAAATCTTCCATTGAGAGGTCAGGGAGGAATGATGTCCCCTGTGGTAACTTCCTTTTTCACTTTGGGCGGATTTCAAGATGTAGCTCATGTATGATATGCTTTTTGGGGTGGCATGTATACTAATTTTGTGTTTTCATTATAGAGGCTGAATTTTTACTGTAAAAAAATGAGTGCATCACCCTTTAAGAGCCATTTTAACATTCATGCTAAAACTTATTTTGCAAAAGTTTTAGTGCATAGGCCCCATAGTATCTCTGCTTGTCAGCAGACCCTTATCTAATCGTTTTACCATTTCCCTCTCCTATGGAAAAACAACATACCTAAATACTGTAGCAAATTCCATATAAATATAAACACAGATTATGACAGCATAAAAGGACCATAAGGGCCTTTTAGTCTACCAACTTACTCTGTCTTTTCCCTATCTTAGAAATGTTGATGTTTATTCATAGATCAAAATAACAGACAGCAATATTTGCATGGTGAATGGTTGGCAAGCTATTCTTGCCAATACTATATAGACTTATCTTCCGTAATTAAATCCGAGTTCTCAAAACAAGACTGAAAACCTAGGAATATAATGCATTGCTATTAACTTTGTACACAGAAAGAAAAGAAATAGCATTCAAAAAACAGACGAGAAAATAAGTACATATTGCATTATACTTTTTGCTTAGGTAGCTCAATTGATATTTAAAAGAAAAATATAAGAATACAGACTAAAAACATGTTTCAAAATGTTTGATGGCCAAATAAAACTGAAAATTAATCAATATGCTTACCTGGAACTAATAAAATTGCAATTGGGTTTTATAAAGTATATAGAAGCTCGTAAAAATGCTCAATGTAAATGCTCAATGTAAATGTTCACATATAAACAATAGGGCTGTGCAGCCAAAAAAATTTGGTTTTATTTTCCTTTTTTTAATGATATTAATCAGATTGGTATTTTTTATTCATTTTCATTTTTGTGTATACTAATGCGAGCTAGTGTGCATTAAATTGCATTAATGTGCATTAACTCGATTTAGTGTGCACTAAAATGAAAAATACAATGAATGCACATCCTTAGTAAAATAATAAATTGTTAAAGTCTATACAGGTCGGGTAGAAGGGAGAGAAATTAAATTTTGCCACTAAACTGTTTTTAGATGGTTGGAGATCTTCTTCTCTGTTCTACATTAATGCAAAGAGTTGGAGAAGTTTTTTTTTGTTATGAATGGATTTTGACTTACTTTTAGGACTCTACATGATTCGGAGCCTACAGCTTTCGAAAAAATACAATATGGACATATGAAGACTAACGAAGTCTGAAATATTATTGGGGAGAGAAAGAATTAGACAGTAAAGATAATGAATAAAAAACACACTCTAGCTAGCCTACTGAAGCAAATAGACAATAACCTTGATAATTTATTTAACACTTTTCTATACCGACCTTCATGGTAGAGACCATATCAGATCGGTTTACATCGAATTGGGGAACTGAACCAAGAACAGTAACCAAAAACAATAGGTTGAGCATGAAAAAACAAAGTTACATTTAACAGGGAAATTAAACTTGGAAGCATAAGCTGCTGGAAGGAAGGAAAGGCTTGAGATAACGGAGGAATTATTAGTATAAACAAAGCAGAGTCAGGGGGCTCTTATTCTGGACATGGGTAATATGGAGATCCTTTGCTCCTGAAGGAAGTTCTGTCGACTATTGTGTGTCATGGGTATCTGAGAAGGCTTGGCGGAAAAGCCAGGTCTTAAGTTTTTTCTTAAATGTTAGTAGGCAGGGTTCCATTCTGAGGTCAGCTGGGATGTTGTTCCAGATAGTTGGGCCTGCTGTTGAGAAGGATCGGTCTTTAGTTGAGGTGAGACGTGTGGCTTTTGTAGGTGGGGTCTGTAGGGTTCCTTTATATATTTCTCTAGTCGGTCTGTTGGTGAGGTGGAGATTGAGGGGAAATTCGAGGTCCAGATGCAAGTGATTGTAGATGGCTTTGTGGATTAAAGTGAGTGATTTGTGGAGGATTCTGTACTTCACTGGGAGCCAGTGTAGGTTACGTAGGATGGGGGATATGTGTTCTCCCCGTTTGGTGTTAGTCAGGATTCTTGCCGCAGCGTTCTGTATCAGCTGTAGCGGCTTAGTGGTAGAGCTGGGGAGAATAATGGCACGAGGCCACATGTTAATGCATGTATTCCGGCTCGCACCAAAGGTTGCGGCTATTTTATAACATACACGTATGTACGCGCATACATGTGTGCACAATTTTATATGGACACGCATGTGTGCACAAAGACCGCCTTTACCGCGTAAGTGGGGGACTTTTATAAGAGATGCAAGCCAACACCATAGGGAGTTTTCCCAGTTCATTCCCAATTCACCCAATTAAAGGCTAGGACTTCCCAACCCCCTAGTTACCCTTTCCCCATTAGCCATGACCCTTAAAACCCCGCTGACTAGCCTAGATTTGTTTATTTTATTACTTACACGGCTTTCATAGCAGTAGTAAATTTATATGGCAGACGACCCCGCCACGCACTTATGTGCGTACTTACATGCGCATTCCATGTTAAAGTCCCAGAAAGCCCATATCCCGCTCTTGCCCCAACCACACCCCTCCCACACCCCGCCCCTTTTTTGGGCTTTCTCACTTATGTGTGTGTACCAGGAGATATGCGTGTACACGGGTGGCTTTTAAAATCCCCTCGGTACATGCCAGCTGGACATATTCACTGGGCCAAATACGCACGGGCGTAGATTTGTGCGTGCAACCCGGCACGCACAAATCTATGCCCAATTTTATAACATGCACGCGCAGCCACGCGCATGTTATAAAATCCAGGGTCGGTGAGCGCCAGGGGGTGCACAATTGTGCAACATGCGCACGCCGAGCCGCGCAGCCTTCCTCCGTTCCCCCCCACCTTCCCCTTCCTTCCTCTACCTAACCCGCCCCCCAGCCCTATCTAAAAACCTCCCTTACCTTTAATTTTTAAGTTGTACCTGCCACCGGGCAGGCAATGGCCGGCCCACGATCCCGGGCACAGCGGCAAATGGCCACTGTGCCTGGAGGCTCCGGCCCCGCCCCGGCCCGCCCACTCCCCACCCATTTATTCAAGCCCCAGGACATACATGCATCCCGAGGCTTGCGCTCGGTGCGCGCAGGAGGCTTTTAAAAGGGTTACACACGTATATTACGCGCGTAACCCTTTTAAAATCCGCCCCACTATCTCCAGGTTCTGGTGCTCATCAAGCTTTTAAAATTTGCCCAAAGATTAAGAGGGAGAGAAAATTTCTCATCAATGCTGTCATCTGAAAAGAGGCAATTTTAAAATGGCTTGCATCAGCAAAGAAGGGTCTGTTATTATTAAATCAAGTACAATAGGAAATTGCTTTAAGTACTAAAAATATTGGAATATTTTTTGATTATCTCTTAAGAGATCAATTGGGGAGCGGGAAAATTATTCAGGAAAGTATTCAGATATTCAACAAAATATATCCAGATGTGCATTCCACTGAATATTCCCAGCTAAAGTGAAATTCTCCAAATAAATTTAGGAGAGTCCTGCGCCTGCGCCTTAACCAGACTTATAGCTTTATCCGGACAGAGCTAACCAGCTAAAGTTAAGCCCCACTCCGGAATGCCACATCGCCACCTCGTTTTTTAATCTAAACTTTGTGTCCCTAACAAGTTACCTGGACAAAATTTACACCAAAAGTGGGGGGCAATTTTGAACCCTAAGATTTATCCAGGTATCTCCCACAACGTTATCCAGACATATCTTCTGAATATGGACCAAAGCATTTACCCTTGTTAATCGGCTCTCTGAATACAACAGTGCACATCGACCATGTTGAGAAGAGACATTCTTCGGGATATGTTTACGTTAGGGGAGGTAAATTAAGCACATAGGGCTGGATTTTAAAAAATGTACATGCCTGAAACCCAGGGGTTTACGGGCGTGTCCAGGTCTTTAATGCGCCGTGACAATTTTCAAAGGGCTCGGCCACACGCGTAAACCCCCGGTAAGCGTGTAATTCCTGGGGTTAGTGAAGGGGGCGGGGCAGGGCTAGAGGAGCATGGCATAGCAGCCTTTTGCTTCTATGCTGAGGGTTCGCGTGCCAGCAGGGTCCCGGCATGCACAGCTTGCTCCTGCTCAGAAGCAGGCGCAAAAGGTAGGACAAGGAATTTGGGGGGATTTAGGATAGGGATAAGGGGAGGGCAGGATAGGGGAAAGGGAAGGGTGGTCAGGCTAGAGGGTTGGGAAGTTCCCTCCCAGTCCGCTCCTTAATTGGAGCGGACTGGGAGGGAACTGGGGAAAGCCCCGATGCGTCACCACGCATAACTGCATATGTCTTCCCCCCTTGCGTGTGCCGACCCGGCATTTTATAGCATGCGCACACCAGCGCACGCATGTTATAAAATTGTGCATCCATGTGCAGGTGCTGGGTAGCACGTGTAATGTTTTAAAATCTACCCTATAGATTACATTTTAAAATCTTCAGTCATATTTTTTAGGGATTACACAGGAACAATTTTTTTTCATTTTGTATGTTTTTTTGTTTCATCTGATGTTCATTTCTTTTTAACTGAAAAGAAATAAACAAACAAAAAAAAAGAAATGAAAGGTTAACTTCCCCCCTTCCCCACTGCAGAACCCCCTAAGTTATGTCAAAATACAATAGTTGGACACTTCTGGCCCTTCCCTATCCTAGATACCTGATCTTACCCTATCCGGGGGGTCGAATAAGTCAAAATAAAGCAAGAGCTATCCCTAGTTGCTTCTTCTCCACTGCGTCCTGCTGTATGGCCAGGATGCCAGCCTCAAAACTGCTTGCTGGCACCATTTCAATATCAGGACCCAGCAGGGCAGGAGCAATTAATGATTACCATTGCTCCATTTCGCCCATTTTGACTTTTTCACCCCTATGGATGGGGTAAGATCATGCATCTAAGGAAGGTGGGAGGATAGAGTAAAGGCAAGGATAAAGAGTTAATTTTAGTATTTTGACAGCACTGGGGAAGTTTGTGGCAGTGGCGGCAGTAGGTCCATTCTGAATAAAAGAAAAAAAAATGTTAATGGTTTTTCTTTTTATTTCATTTTTGAAAGGAAAATAAATGAAATGGAGCATTTTGTTGTGCTTTTCGTGTCATATCTTTTCCAGCACAATTCTATTTGCGGGAAGAATTTAATGTGGATAAGTGCAAGGTGATGCATATAGGGAAAAATAACCGATGCTATAGTTACACAATGTTAGGTTCCATATTAGGAGCTACCACCCAAGAAAGAGATCTAGGCGTCATAGTGGATAACACATTGAAATCATCTGTTCAGTGTGCTGCGGCAGTCAAAAACGCAAACAGAATGTTGGGAATTATTAGAAAGGGAATGGTGAATAAAACGGAAAATGTCATAATGCCTCCGTATCGCTCCATGGTGAGACCGCACCTTGAATACTGTGTTCAATTCTGGTCGCCGCATCTCAAAAAAGATAATTGCGATAAAGGTACAGAGAAGGGCGACCAAAATGATAAGGGGAATGGAACAGCTCACTATGAGGAAAGACTAAAGAGGTTAGGGCTGTTCAGCTTAGAGAAGAGACGGCTGAGGGGGGATATGATAGAGGTGTTTAAAATCATGAGAGGTCTAGAACGGGTTAATGTGAATCAGTTATTTACTCTTTTGGATAATAGAAAGACTAGGGGGCACTCCTTGAAGTTAGCATGTGGCACATTTAAAACTAATCGGAGAAAGTTCTTTTTCATTCAACACACAATTAAACTCTGGAATTTGTTGCCAGAGGATGTGGTTAGTGCAGTTAGTGTAGTTTTGTTTAAAAAAGGATTGGATAAGTTCTTGGAAGAGAAGTCCATTACCTGCTATTAATTAAGTTGACTTAGAGAATAGCCACTGCTATTATTAGCAACAGTAGCATGGAACAGACTTAGTGTTTGGGTACTTTCCAGGATTTTATGGTCTGGATTGACCACTGCTGGAAACAGGATGCTGGGCTTGATGGACCCTTGGTCTGACCCAGTATGGTATGTTCTTATGTTCTTAATTGACCTACTTAGTATTCATGGCAAGTTTCAAATCAAAAGTATGCACTCATTTTCGCTTTGAGAACTGGTATATATAATGCCGGCAGGTAAAAAAGTACTTGCAGTCATTTTCCCCTCAATGGGCAGTTCAAAAACTGTCCTATTAGAGTACTGGTAACTTGAAAGAAATGAATTTCTTTTGTCAGTGATTCAGCCTTGTGCTCTGTTACATGGCAATTATATGTGACTCTTATAGTGCATTGTCCAAGACCAACAAGATTTCTGGTGCACTGCACAAGAAGTATAAATCTACAAGCTCAGAGATGGCTTCCCTGACAAGTGTTTCATTTCTGCTTCTTTCATGGCCATTTCAGAAACATGTACAGAGAATCTTTATATCTGAATCTAGTTAGCATACATTCCTTTGAATAATGACCACTGAAATATTTTAACATAAGGAACTTCCAGTAGCAATACAAATGTATGCAATATAAAATGCTGATTGAAATTCTTCAGTATATTCAATATATGATTGTTGCCAAATGGATAAGTAAAGTCTAAAAATCCATTCATTTTCTTTCCTTAGCAGAAATATTTTCCTATTCCCTCCTCCTCTAGATCAGCATGCTTTTTCAATTCTCATACATCCCAAATTTGGAACTGTTTTATTCCTGCATTCCTTTAAGTGTCTAGCCATGGTGAATGTTATGTCCTCCCACTTCCTGGCACTCATCTGTTCTTGGATCCTTATTTTCAACATTTGTATCATACATTACATATCTAGTTTTTCCCAACAATATAAAATGCAGTAAATGATATAAGTATTATAGTTTATAAATATTTGAGAATGTATTAATAAAATTGAATTTATTTTTCAAAATCTTTTTCTGTTCTAATAGCTTACACATGAAACAATAACCATGTTTATAAACTTTCAAAAGCTGTAACCATTCCTCAAGCATTAAGCCTGACCTCAACTCAATATCTGTGGTCCCCATATCATAGTCAGAGCCCAGTCTAATTCAGGCCATTTTCTCAATCCCTAAACAAGCCCTTCATGCTCTTACTCCCAAACCTTCTTCCAGAAACCTATCATACATCACGTGCAAAAAGTTGAGAGGATTCATCCTACAACCCTTGCTTCCACAGACTCACTAGTTGAAGAACAGAATAATAAGTTCACCCTAACCCCTCTCAAACCCAATACTACCAGACTCCAAGGAATTCTCCATGGTTCCACAAAGGTCTTATTAAATAACAATCCTGACAACCTGAACAAGTATGGCAAAAATTTCATCTCTGCAAGGAGCACTCCAAAAACTACAAAGCAGCCATGTATCAAGCAAAAAAGACTACATCTCCTAAGAACCAAAACTATCAATGAATTACCCAGGTAAGCTCTTTGAACTAGTATAAAAACCTTCCAAGTCTGAACCCCCTTCTATCTCTTACTGCCACAGAGGATAAATCTCTCACCTAAAGACTTCACCAAACTTTTCATTGGAAAAAATCCAAACTATCCATTCCTCCTTTGATAACCCTACTCCCATCTCCATTTTCCTTTTCTTTGATCCAAACCAATTCAAGAAAAGAAGCATCCCTCCTCCTACTCCCAGAAAATGTTATCCCTTTGTATAATTTCAGGACAGTCTCCCCCAAGATGTGGAGAAGATCCTCCAGAGACTTGTCATTCCATGAACCTACTAGACTAGACCCTATCTCCCCCAGAATCAATCAGAAGAGCTAACCCCCAATGTAACAAACACCATTTTAACCCATGGTTCTCTACTTTGCCCACTTAAAAAACAAACAATGGACCTATCCCAAAGACACCTGGCTCAGATCCAAAAATAATTGACAACTATCACTCATTTTCTAGCCTACCATTCTTATCAAAGTTGGTGGGAAAAGTAGTTTATTTCCTAGGTTTCCTAGAATACAATATCCTACATTACTACCAATCTAGTTTCAGAAAAGGCCATGGAATGGAATCTGTCCTGTTGACCATCACCAACACTATTTATCTGCACACAGAACTCGAAGTTAAATACTCAGGCTTTCCAATGCAATTCCATTTGTAAATAAATATGATCACCACTGTAAGTTATTTCAATTGCAAATTGTTAGATCTAAAATTGTTTGTAATCCACATTGAGGCCAACATGGTAAAATACAGAATATCAAATGCCAATAAATAAATAAATAAATAAATACATACATACATACATACATACATACATACATAAATAAATAAATAAATAAATAAATATAGAAAATCTAGCCGGTTAGCCAAGTTAGCTAGTTAGACATATTCTGCTAACTTAGATGGGATATTCAGCAGCATGGATACTGCTACTGGTTCACCACCTTCCCAGTCCTCTACGAGGATGTAGAGGAGCAGGACTTCACTAATCTGGACAACCCCAGACACAGGGTTCCCCATGCCCTGAGCCCAGGTGGGCACAAGGTTTCACCAGGTTTCCTACAAATTAAAATGCCTTCAAATGCCCAAAATAGTCGTCGGATGCAGACCTTCTCCACCAAGGAACGGAAGAGAAAGGAAGATCCCTGACCTAACTCACAGACTCCCAGCAGGGTTTGCTGGAACCCTGAGAGCAGGCCCAAAAATTCAAAACAGGAAAAACGCCAAACTCATTCACTAACTTCAAAATCAACTCACACCTCCCCCCAGAGCCCTCTCAAAGGGAGGGGTTGCTTGTGAATGGTTCCTCCCCCCTTCACTAACCTGCACTGCCCTAACTGGAGAGGAAGTACCCAGGACTTACTGGTAATGGAACTGGAGTTCTGTTACATCTATATCTATATATCTATATGTATGTGTGTGCATGTATAAAAGAATGGTTTATGCACGGCCATAACTTGTTACAAAATTAGCCAAGGTTTTGGGCAAGTAAAGGTATGTGCAAAATAGTATTTTACACTGTCTTTTACCGGCAGGTCCCACCACTAAGCATGCATGCTATTACATAGGAAATTGACAATCATGGTTATTTTTCCTTACATTTCCTCTATCTCACTTGTGTTACTGTTGGCATTTGTGTTATCTTTAATATTTGTAAGTTTTGCTATAGAATTTCTTTTTTGTTGCTTTGGAAAATATGTTGTATCTTATTGAGAAGATCTGGCTGAAGAAATCCCCTTTCTTACACCATCTCCCTTGCCTCAGAGATGAATGAGGGTAGATAAGAAAGGAAATAGATGTAAGCTTGGGGAGGACCCCTTTCCTCTCTTAACCTTTCCATCTCTCTTCCCATGTTCAGGTTCCTGCCCCCTGCTGGGCCACTATATTCCATGGCCCACATCTTCTGCAAACTAATACTCATCTCTTCTTTTTCTACCACGGGTCAGCCCTTGACTCTTTCTTCCACCCCACAATGACTTGTTGAGTTAGACGGGGACAATGCAAGGTGTGTAGCCAGGTCTGGCTTTATACAGGTGGTAGGAATGTGCTGTCATTTGAAAAGAAATGGGAAATATCAATGACATTTCCTATTTCATTTTGTTTACAAAGCAAAAGTAAAGGAAAATAAATGGAATGTTGTTTGTTTTTCATGCTGTTTCATTTTGCCAATGGATCGACAATAAAATAAAGTCTACCTTTTTAATTAGCCCTTCCAGACTTTCTTTTACACCCCCCCCGCCATTCCACAGATCCACCCTGGACTGTTTCACATCTCCTGCATGGCCCCCACACTCCCACTTACATAGCTTAAGCTGGATCACTCCTGCCCCAATGGCACTGTTTCTTAATATGGTGAACGGCTTCAGTGTGGCAGTGACTGGGAATAGATCTTGTCCCTGGGTGGACCCAGCTTAAGGTATGTAAGGTAACAGGAGGTCTGCAAAGGACCACAGAATGAAGTCCAGGGAGCCTAAGAGGGAGTAAAGAAAGCCCTGAGGGGCTATTTATAAATAGTGATCTGAGTTTGCATGCTACTGTAAAATAGTGCATACTAAAACCAAAAAAAAAAAAAAAGAAAAATATGATACCATCCCCGCAAACAAAGTTACAATAAATGAAATGAAAAATAATTCCCAGAACACCCTAATGCGGTGGTTCTCAACCTTTTTTCTGTCGGGACACACCTGACAGATGGTTCTCACATGCGTGACACACTGAACACATGACCATTATAGGGCTAAATGTAAAAGTACAGTTTGCATCCACAGGAACTCCCCTGACCCACAATTTTGGATGTAAAGCAGAATTATGACATTTCCTGTACAACTCACCATACAAAAAAGATATTCTGGTTCTGGTGTCATCTCAGTAACAGCAACACAAACTCCTTCTACCAGGCTCAATAGCCCTACTTATGAAAAGACAGCAGTTTATCACTATTGCATGTCCTCTTGAGAAAATACAACAAATATGACTGATACAAATGCTTACATGCTAGTAAAATACCTCACTTCGGTCACATACACAGAACTGACCTAATATACTCCCAGGATCTGCAGTAATGCACATCAACTAATCAGCACACAGTTACACCTTAAGTATTCAAACAGTAACAACCCTACCTATGAAAAGCCACACTACAAATATTAAATCAGGCCATAAACGCCAATCACCTCCTGTTAGGAAAACAGAAATAGACAAGCAGCCATAGATCCCAACACAGAAATAATTGTATAACTATACTAATAAGCAGAATAAATGTTTCACAACAACTATGAACAGAATAATATCCAACAATTAAAAACTCATAAAAATTATTTAAAGTTCTCCAAACACCAATAAAGTTCTCCAAACACCAATCAAAACAGCAGACACATCACATAGGGGCGGATTTTCAGAGCCCTGCTCGTCTAAATCCGCCCAAACCGGGCGGATTTAGGCGAGCAGGGCCCTGCGCGCTGGTAAGCCTATTTTACATAAGCCTACCGGCGCGCGCAGAGCCCCGGGACTCGCGTAAGTCCCGGGGTTTTCGGAGGGGGCGTGTCGGGGGGCGTGCCCGAACCACACGGCGTTTTCGGGGCGTGTCGGGAGCGTTCCAGGGGCGGGCCCGGGGGCGTGGCTACGGCCCGGGGCGTGGCTGCGCCCTCCGGACCCGCCCCCAGGTCGCGTCCCGGCGCGCAGGAGGCCCGCTGATGCGCGGGGATTTACGCCTCCCTCTGGGAGGCGTAAATCCCCCAAAAAAGGTAAGGTGGGGGCTTAGACAGGGCCGGGTGGGTGGGTTAGGTAGGGGAAGGGAGGGGAAGGTGAGGGGAGGGCAAAAGGAAGTTCCCTCCGAGGCCGTTCCGATTTTGGAGCGGCCTCGGAGGGAACGGGGGTAGGCTGCGCGGCTCGGCGCGCGCCGGCTATACAAAATCGATATCCTTGCGCGCGCCGATCCAGGTTTTTAGCAGATACGCGCGGCTCCACGCGTATCTACTAAAATCCAGCGCCTGGAGCGCAAACAAAAGTAGGTCTATTTGCGGAGTATGAAAATCTGCCCCATAATATTCAGTAATTAAAATGGCAGTCAATCAAGAAAAATAAACTTAAAAAGCCACCTTTACTAACCCCCTCCAGCAGTTCTCCTACTCCTCTTCCATGCAGGCCAGTAGCACACACCAGAAGCAGCCGTGGCTTAAGCTCTGTACTCATGGTCCTCTTCCTTAGGGCCCACAACCAGGCTCTCTGTCTCTCTCACACACACACATACCAGTCACACCCCCATGACCAGTTTCTGTCTTTACACACCAATCATCTCCCGACCAGTCTTTCTCTTACATGCACAGGCTTCTCATTCCCATAATCACTTTCATTCTCTCTCACACACACATACCAGTCACACTCACATACCAATTTCTGTCTCTCACACACCATTCATGACCAGTCTTTCCCTTACACACAGATACACCAGTCACCTTCCCAAACATTCTCTTTCTCTCATGCATACACACACACACACACAGGCCTCCCACTCCCATGTTCTATCTTACATATACAGGCTTCTCACTCCCATGCTGTGTCTCACACACACCCACATACCCAGTTTTCTCACTCCTCTGCTAGCTCTCTCCATATGCACAGGCTTCTCATTCCCATAATCACTTTCTCTCTCACACCACACACACTCCAGTCATCTCCCTGACCAGTCACTTCCATTGTCTCTCCTATATACACACATCACCTCTCTGACCGGTTTCTTTCAATCACACACATGCTCTCTCTCAGACACTTACATAGATGATCTCAATCAAATGCTCTCACTTTCACACAGGCTCTCAATCACAGTTACACATACACACTCTCAATCACACATATATTCTCTCACTTACAGACAGGCTGGTTGGCTGTCTCTCTCTCACTTCCTGCCTCCTTCCCCCTCCCCGAGCACAAATGGTAGCTGCAGCAGCAGCCTCCTCCTCTAGCCCCGCAGGCCAAGAAAGAAGAATCCCATCGGCCAAGGGAGGCTAATTCTGCTGTCCCATGTGCTGATTTCTGGCTGCTTCTGATTTTGCTCCGGTCCCATGATACTGCTTGGTGCTGATGCTGCCACTGCTACGTTTTCGTGCAGCATGGCTCTTTCTTCCCGCGCACCCCACTGCACATCACTTCCTGTTCCAGGCCAGGTGCGGGAAAAAGAAAAGGCCCAGCCGCAGTTGCCAGCTTCCATTAACACTGCTGCCGTTCCCATCGGGCTTGAACACGCTGATAGCCCAGGCGACAACGGCAGCAGTGGAAGACTGTCCCTCTCTCGCTTGGTGAAGGAAGAAGAGGGAAGAGCAGCGGGAGACCAGTAGGACGCAACACACCTGCCACTGCTTGGCGACACACTGGTATGTCGTGACACACCAGTTGGGAATCGCTGCCCTAATGGATGGCAGCAATTTGTCCTGGGCCTGAAAATCCAGAGACATGGCTACTTCTTGCATTCCTCTGTTTCTATCATCTCTCTCCTGCTCTTCCCCCTTCCAATATACCTCCATTTTCTCCTACAAACTGCCTCTGGCCAACTGACGATGTTCATAGGGTGTGCAAACAGTACACTGCCTAATGCATGATCAGAAGTGGGAGATACATTTTTGGCTTAATATGCAGTCAGAAAATAGAATGTGGTTTAGTGAATAGGGTAATAACATTAGCATTCTTGTTATGCATTCATTTGCACATTACTTTGCTCATAAACATGCATTTCGACATTACAGTTTTCCATCCACTTTCTAAAGCATTCTCAGGCACAGGAGCCAACTTTTGGAAATGACTGGGGGTGCTGAAAACACAAATTACAGCGCCCCAGAAAAAAGGAAAAAACAGAGCACAGTGTGCGAGTGTGACTAACATGCATGCATGTAAATGTCCAGAGAGGAACAGGTAGTATGGACATGGGTAAGACTCCAGGACCCATCAGTCATTCTTTTCTCAAGCCCCAGCTCATCCCCACCACTCTCTTCTCTCCTGATCTATTCCCCCACCCCCACAGCCCATCTACACCACATTCTCTTCCCTTAAACCTAGCTGTACCTCTCTCTACCCCCTTTTTTTCTCTTTTTCCTCTTCCTCTTCTCCCCATTTTTTCCTCTTTTACCCCTTCCATGTTCTCCCTCTGCTTTCTTAATTCTCTTCCTCCTGCATGAGCATACTTTGAGTTTTATATTTGAGGGAGGGGGCTAATATACCTCTTTCAGCTCCACATCTGCTCCCCATTTCCTACTGAGCTATCCTTCTCTGTTCCCCTACAACAGGGGTCGGGAACCTTTTTGACTGAGAGAGCCATGAACGCCACATATTTTAAAATGTAATTCCGTGAGAGCCATACAAGACCTCCAAAATTAATTTACTACAATCCCCCACCCTCCTGACCCCCCCCCCCCCCGAGACCTGCCAAAAGTCCCTGGTAGTCCAGCGGGGGTCCAGGGCACAGGGCCGTCGACGCCATTTTGACTACTGGCAGCTGAAAGCCCAAGTCCAGGAGATCGCTCCCGGACCGCTCCTGGACCCCCGCTGGACCTCCAGGGACTTTTGGCAGGTCTTGGGTGGGGGGGGGGGGGTCAGGAGGGTGGAGGGTTGTAGTAAATTAATTTTGGAAGTCTTGGGGGGGTGTCAGGAGGGTGGGGGGTTTTGTTAAGATTTTTACTTTTTTATTAAAGATTTATCTGCGAGCCAGATGCAGCCATCAAAAGAGCCACATCTGGCTCACGAGCCATAGGTTCCCTACCCCTGCCCTACAACTTCATCTTCCTAACCCTCCACGACCCAACAGGTCCCTCCTCACCCCTCAACTAGCTTGGGATTCCCATCCCTCATCAGTAATATTAGGCTTAACTTTATTGGCAGACTCGGCTCATCTCTCAATTTAGGCTTACTCCTCTTCCACAAGCCTGGCTCAATTCCTTGTGATGCATTCCCTGGAGCTGATGAAATAAGGCGTGCTGACCCCATCACAGGTTCTTACTTATGTTTTAGTGCAGGTTTTTTATGCTAACCTAATCCCGGTATGTAATAAAGGTTTGATGGAAGTTCCATCAATTCGCCAAGCTCACGTAAGTGAAATTAGAGAATGTGTATTCTCTGTGGTGGGTCTAGAAGTGTGGAACTCTATGCCTAAACAAATGAGAACTACAACTGACCAGTATATTTTTTAAAACTTTAAAGACCTGGCTATTTAAGCAAAACTTTTAAGGGTCTTAAAAATTAAATGGCACTGTTATTATGCAGAAATGACGACACTATTTTTTTTTTTTTTGCACAGATGTATACATTACATTTTTGTTGTTAAGCAAATTGGATTTGAATTTGGATTCCGCAAATCCCTCAGTACGGAATCACTCTTAATCTCACTGACAGACAGAGTCCTCTCCGGACTGGAGAAAAAGACCCCCTTCCTCTTGGCTCTTCTAGATATATCGGCAGCATTTGACACTGTAAAGCACTCGATCCTCATCACCCGCTTCTCAGACATTGGCATCTCTGGATCAGCCCTCGAATGGTTCAGATCATTAATTACCAACAGGACATACAAGGTTAGAATAAGCAACAAGGATTCTCACCCGGTCAAGTCCACTCTCGGAGTCCCTCAAGGATCCTCCCTCTCTCCAACCCTATTTAACATCTACCTTCTCACCCTTTGTCATTTGCTCTCAAGCCTAAAGATCACTCATTTTATATATGCTGATGACATCCAGATTCTGCTGCCAATCACTGAATCTTTATCCAGCACCATCAACTTCTGGAACAAGTGTCTACAGTCCATAAACTCCCTCCTCACTAGCCTCAACTTAGTTCTAAATACTTCAAAAACAGAACTTATGCTGATCAATTTCGATGACAACTTTCAGGCCGCCAGCAATCTAATCACACCATCTTGGATCCCACCCACACATGTCAGAGACCTTGGCGTCACCATCAACAATAAGCTGAATCTCAAACAATTTGTCAAAAACACAACTAAAGAATGCTTTCACAAACTACACGTATTGAAAAAGCTGAAACCTCTCCTTCATTTTCAGGACTTTAGAACAGTCCTCCAAACAATTCTGTTCTCAAAAATCGATTATTGCAACTCTCTGCTAATTGGCCTACCAGCTATCACAACCAAACCACTACAAATGTTGCAGAACTCAGCTGCCAGGATTCTAACTCTAGGAGAGGTGAACACATCACACCTATTTTAAAAAAACCTTCACTGGCTCCCTATTAAATATAGAATCATTTTTAAAGTACTAACCATAACCCACAAGACCATTCATTCCCAAACTTCGTTAGATCTAAGCGACCCACTTCGTCCCCACGCATCACTAAGACCTATCAGATTCAGCTACTTAGGCACTTTATATGTACCTCCAGTCAAGTCACTTCTTAAGAAACGAGCTTTCTCAACTGCTAGCCCTACTCTATGGAACCTGTAGTCAAACGTTCAGAAAGAAGCTAAAAACTTGGCTTTTTACAAAAGCCTTCACTTAAAGGTCTCTCCCTAGGGTTGATTCACTCATTTCATACCCCATCACGTTAGAACTACGACGCCGTAGCCCTTAATTCTCCTGTCTGGCTCCACTTAATTCAATCTTCACCCATGTTTATTAAGTCGGTTGTAATTCCGACTTTGTTGATTGTTGTTTATTTATTTATTATTTCTAATAATAATGTTAATTTTAATCCTAAATCGTCTTCAGCTATATAAGTTCTCAGCATTAGCTGTAATTTCTCATGATGTTAGACCTGTTATTTGTACCCTCTTGTTTGATATAATGTTCGATTGTTAGATGTAATTTCCAACTTTGGTTCTATGTAAACCAACGTGATATGTACCAGTACATGAACATCGGTATATAAAAGCTTTTAAATAAATAAAATAAATAAATAAATAAATAAATCTAGCCACAGACCCAACACCAGGTCCTGCCAATGCCAGGTTCTGTAATTAAGGCCTGGGTTTAACCCAACTCTGGGGCTTAGTCCCGACACCTAGGCCTGGGGCCTTGGCCTAAGTCCAAGCCAGAGGCCTTGGACTAAGCTCAAGGCCTAAACCCAGGGTCTAGGATCAGGCCTTACATCATCCTCTTCCATCTGACATCCTCTTTAAATGACACTGTCTTCTCTGTACATCAGCTCCCCCCCCCCTCCACCCCCGCCCGAGCACATGGCTCCATATTGATATATGGCGGGAAGAAGGTACAACAATGATATCACTGAAGCACATCCTTCTGTTGTCATCTGAAGAGAACCTTGGTCGGAAAAGAACAACATGAGGCCTGATCCTCAAGGAAATCTGTTGGATTTTTCTTTATGTTTTGCAATACAGCCTCAACACTATCTTCCCAGTGTCACCATTCTGCTGCAGGGTCATAAATTACAACCAGGGATTGTTCCTGCCCCATCTTAAAAATGAGGACTACAGATGAATTCACTACCAGACTCCATCAGATCCATATCTAATTCCAAACAATTCAAAAAATCCTTAAAACTCATTTATTTCGAATTGCGTTTCATATACCACCCACCTAATAATTACATCGCACTCCCAGAATACATACATATTCAGTTTGGCACCCGATTCCTCTCCGCTTGACTACTGACTTGTTTTATGTTACCTATTTTTATTTTAAACAATTTTTTATTTTATATTAACGAAATATTTGTAATTTTATATTCTTCATATGATATTTTACTCCTAATTAATCCTTAATTTATTTTAGTTCTATTTTTATTTGATATTTGTAAACCGTTTTGATTAAACATTGTTTGTAAAGACGGTCTAGAAATACTTTTAAATAAAATAAATAAATAAAATCAATATATTTTAAAAAAACTTTAAAGACACTTATGGGGTAATTTTCAAAAGGAGTTATGCATGTAAATGTAACTACTATCGTAGTAATTTTCAAAAGCCATTTACTTGAGTAAAGTGCATATACATGAGTAAATCCTAGGGACAATTCAATGGCATATATTGTAGCAATTTTCAAATGCCCACTTACTTGAGTGAAGCCCAGTTTTAACTGAGTAAATGCTTTCTAAAATCAGGCCTTAATGGTGTAAGTTGGGTCTAGGGAGAGTGAAGGAATAGAGGAAGGTCCAAGTGGGGTTAATTTTATTTTAGTGACCCTGGTTGTCAGGGGAGGGGAACCTGGTCTCTTCATTTCCTTAGGTTTTTCTTCTTTTTTTTAATCTGGATTTTTTTTCCTTTGGTATTTATTTCAAGTAAACCAACCAAATCCAAATAAACATTAATTAAACAAAATAAAAAATGAATTTAAAAAATAACAAAATAAACAATGACATTAAATATTTTTCCTTGCACATCCCTACTGATAATTGTCTCCTTTTGAGCTGGTAAATAAAGCCAGTTGGGCGAAACCAGGCAGCTATATATGCCCATGGAGAAAAAGAGCATTCCAGGAGGCGGAGTTAAGTCAAAAGAGAGAAAATGTTTTTCTTATATTTAATTTTTTAGTTTATGTGTATATTTTATGTCATGCAGGCAACTTGCAGAAATAGGAGATGAAAGGTATGTGGGTACTTCTCTATTCGCAAACTCTGTAGCTAAGTTTGAAAGAGAAACTGCCCAATTATTTTCTACCTAATCATTAGCTACAAGAAAAGCAGGCACAAAAGTACCCGCTTACCTTGCACCTGGGCAAGCTAGCAAAATTACACCTCTAATGTCACTCATGAATAGTGCCTCACAGTGACAGTGGTGGTACTTCAATTTTTTAGAATAAAACGATGAAAAATGGTAACGATATCTTCATGTGTGGGTCAAGTGAGTCTGCACCTTAAGATTGTGATTTTTTTAAAAATCCTAATGAGGATTGTAACTATTTTTGGTATATTCCTATAGGTGTGTTTGTACCAAGGTTATCTGATGTTTACTGGTGATCTGCTGGGTTTTTCTTTTAAAAAGTTCTTGTAGGGTGCACACAATCTTGCATGGATGGGGAGGATTGATGAAAGATCAGCTAGACAGGAATGAAGAGAGCAGGTGCCTGGAACCTTTTGGAAGAGTGAAAAATAGCCATGGCTGGATGAAAAAGGAGTAGAAATACAGTCTGAAAATAAATTCTCTTTTTTTTTTTTTGTACTTGCTGTTTATTAAATTTGAAGGGATAAAAAGAATCCAAGGAACACTGCAAAGGAAACTGTTGGCAGATAACTGCAGCACACAACACACACAAAAAGCATTGGGGAAAAACTGAGAGAGTGGAATAACAGGAAGATTAGTCATTTCTGGAAGAAAAAAGAAAAACAACAAAAAAAGAAAGAGGTATTTAAAATAAGTTTGCAGAACTGGAAGCAAAGATATATTTTATGAAGTCACTGTAGCTAAACTAAAATAGGAAAATAACAGAGAGGTGAAAGCACCAGAAGCAGGGCTGGCGGAAGCACTAGGCGAACTAGGCGGTCGCCTAGGGCGCCAGCTTCCCGGGGGCGGCATTGCCCCGGTAAAATTAAGAGAGCCATAGCCTGCCCCGGTAAAAATAAAAGAGAGCCGCTACCCCGGTAAAAATGAAAGTGAGCCGCTGCCCCGGTAAAATTAAAAGAGCTGCATTAAGCCGCCCCCCCCCCCCCGATAAAAATAAAAGAGCCGCTGCCGGCAGCCCGCCCCAAAGACAGATTTAATTAATTATCATGGCGCCGGCCACAACAGACCCATCTGACCTCCTCCCCCAACAAGACCCGATCTGATTGCTCAGCCAGCAGGGGCGGATTGACCTATCGGGGGATCGGGCTTCCCCCGGTGGGCCGGTCTAGCTGGTCATGTGGTCTCGACCGCATGCAGCCTGCATTCAGCCCAGTGACCTCCATCAATTCAAGGGCCTAGTCAGCCCCCGCTAGAGACCAAGCAGCGGGGGCCGAAGAAATAAAAATTGTGGCCTGCGGAGGCCGAAGAAAAGAAGATGGGCTGGCCCGGCGCCTCCCAGACAGCCCCCGCGGGAGACCAAGCCCGCGAGGGCCGAAAAAATGAAGATGGGCGCCGCCTAGTCAGCCCCCGCTAGAGACCAAGCAGCGGGGGCCGAAGAAATAAAAATTGGGGCCGGCGGCGGCGAAAAAATGAATACCGGTGCTGCTAACCCACGCCGGAGACCAGCTGTTCAGCTGGGGGCCTTAGATCGGCAGAGTGCTTCTGTGTGTGTGTGTGTGTGTATGTGTGAAAGGAATGGCGCTTCAGTGTGCTTCTGTGTGTGTGAGAAAGGAATGGTGCTTCTGTGTGAGAAAGGAATGGTGCTTGTGTGTGTGTGTGAGAAAGGAATGGTGCTTGTGTCTGTGAGAAAGGAATGGTGCTTCTGTGTGTGTGTGTGTGTGTGTGTGTATGAGAAAGGAATAGTGCTTCTGTCTGTGTGTGTGTGTGTGTGTGTGTGTGTGTGTGTGTGTGTGAGAAAGGAATGGTGCTTCTGTGTGTGTGCGTGTGTGTGTGTGTGTGTGTGTGTGTGAGAAAGGAATGGTGCTTCTGTGTGTGTGCGTGTGTGTGTGTGCGTGTGTGTGTGTGAGAAAGGAATGGTGCTTCTGTGTGTGTGTGTGTGCCTGAGAAAGGAATGGTGCTTCTGTGTGTGTGGTGTATATGTGAGTCAGGGAGGGTGCTTGTGTGAGTCAATGCGTGTGTATGAGAGAGAGATGGAGCATGTTTTTGGCTGGCTTGTGGCTGTGAGAGGAGGGCATGTGTGTGATTGAAATCCTGCGTGTAAGTAAGGGGAGCGAGAGCATTGTGTGATTGAAATCCTGCGTGTAAGTAAGGGGAGCAAGAGCATTGTGTGATTGATAGAGACTGGCCAGAGAGGCGACATATGTGTGAAACTGAACAGGGAGATGACTGGTGGTATGTGTGTGCTTGTGTGTGAGAGAGAGATACTGGTTGGGGAGATGATTGGTGTGTGAGAGACAGAAACTGGTCTTGAGGGTGTGATTGGTGTGTGTGTGTGTGTGTGAGAGAGAGAGAGAGAGAGAGAGAGGAGAGACTGGTTGTGGTCCCTAAGGAAGAGGACCATGAGGACAGCTTCAGCAGCTACTGCTGCTTCTGGTGTGGTCTGCAAGGGAAAGAAGTAGGAGAACTGCTGGAGAGGGTAAGTAAAGGTGGCTTTTAAAATTTATTTTTCTTGACTGACTACCATTTTAATTATTGGGTAGTGTGTGATGTCTTCTGTTTGAAATATTTTATTGGTGTTTTGATAAAGGTTTCAAAATTTGCTTGAGTCTTTAGTTATTGGATATTCTATTCATCAGCTGTTTTGAAATTATTTTATTAGTATGATATTATGATTCATGATTTATATATCTTGATTTTATTGATTGTTTCATGAGGAATGGTGACATTTTTGTTTTTCCATTGTTACACTGTATAGAGTCTGGCATGATGCGTTTTACAGTTCAGTTTTTGTCTGCACTTTTCTATTTATACTTTATGTGGCTTTATTCTGTATTTGGTGAGGG
The DNA here is from genome assembly GCF_901001135.1 of Rhinatrema bivittatum. Taxonomy (NCBI): domain Eukaryota; kingdom Metazoa; phylum Chordata; class Amphibia; order Gymnophiona; family Rhinatrematidae; genus Rhinatrema; species Rhinatrema bivittatum. The sequence continues at coordinate 216,237,329 of NC_042623.1, read as the reverse complement.
TCTGTCTCTGCTCCATGTGTGTGACCATGATGAGAGATTCTGCTAGCATATAGTGTCTGATTAGGGATCTATAGCAATCGGGTTTGTTTTGTTTCCTCAGTAGGTGGTGTATTGGTATTCTAGGACCCAGTGTAATATTTACCCTTGCTTATTCACAGGTAGGGTTATTGTTGTTTGGGTCCTTGGTGTTACTGTTATGTTACAATGGGATTGCAGTATAGATTTTGAGTGTCTTTTTTGCGAGGTTTTGTGAGTTCACAACGTGCCTGGCAGTGGAAGGTGTTTGTGCTGCTGTTACTGTGAGGTGACACCAGAATTTGAAAATATCTTTTAGTATGATGAGCTGTAAGGGAAACATCCAAGCTCCATTGTTTGGGGGAATTTCAGTGGATGCACAGAGTTACAGAACTGGAGGTGCAGGATTTATATTGATATTCTGTCCCTTCCTATATATTCCAGACTTCACTCTCCTAGCCATATATAATTAGTTGAATGAGGCTATCAAATAATTTTATAGTGTAAAACTGGCCAGCTTTTTAAAATTACGCAGAAGACCCTTTGGACTTTTTTATTAACACTTTTTTTTAATAACCAATTTGAAAGCAGGATCCATGCTATAGAGGTGGGTGTGATGAAGAAATGTCATTTTGGCTCCCCCCCAACAATTCTTCTGTCTAGAGACGCCACTGATTTTCTGTGACCTTAAGCATTAGTACAAGAAGGATTACGGGGGGATGCTGGAGAGGCACACACATGCATTGGCCCCCGGGCGCCGGAGACCCTTGGTGCGCCACTGGGTGCGAGTCATATGGGGCCGCAAGCGGTGGCAAAGAGGAGTGGAGATTTGGCGGGCTGCGAGCAGTGCCCAACCCTCTCGTGACCCAGAAAATCACACAGTCGGCGGGTGTGATCGAGAATGAGGTAGGAGTCGGGGCCGAGACCGGAGAGTGGCGGCATGACACGGGGGGGGGGGGGGGAGCGCAAGGGAGAAGGCTCGCCTAGGGCGCCAAATCCTCTTGCACCGGCCCTGACCAGAAGGCCTTGCCAATAGAAATGAGTGTTAACTACATTGGGGAGGATGGGGGGGAATTATTCATGAGATTTTCCAAACTGTTCAAAAACTATCATTGGGGCTCCTATCCTCAAAATAAACAGGTATGCAAAAATTATGCACAGGAGTAAATCTCCAGGAGAAAGAACCAAACACCAAGTCAGCCTGACTTATCTTTTTTGCAGATACTGTACACCAGGAATTGAATGTCCCAAAATATCTGGTCATTTACTGCACCACAGTTTAGTAAATCTTGCAAATTTTTTACCCATGGTAAAAGGGAATTTCCATTTTACTGCAGTTTAGTAAATCAGACTCTTTATTCTGAATCTAATTCGGCTCATCGAAGTCACTGCATACATATTTCATATACTTCATTCAGCTCAATATGTAACATGGGCAGCTCTGATGAACCTGACCTCATCTGAGCCCTGAACAAGAACAATAACTTAGTACTCAGCCAAAAAAACACAGATGTTTAATCAAGTGGAATGATAAAGATGCATATTTATTAATGACATAAAAAAGGGAATCTGAGTTCGTCTTGTCTATCCTTTAGCAAATGTTCCCTCCCTCAATGTGGTCTGATCTGAGGGCATATGTACTTCAAAAGCCCATTGCCCATCATGGGTAAGCAAGACCTTGGTCCTTTTAGGCAATCTGACCATCTGGGCATCACTGGGATACTCGCTTTGCCCAAAGCATGGCTGCCAACATGCCACTGCAGGCCGTGACCTCATGGGGCAGGGAATCAATTGGGATACACTTAACCAGGGCAAGCAAACCCTGGGAACAGCCATAATCAGACTTCCCTGAGCAGCTCTTAATCAGCGATCCCCAACAGTAGTTTAGGTCCCCTCTTGCAAACCAATCAGGCCCTTCCCCACATCAAACATCCACTCAGGTTCAAGTATTCATGCTCTTCCCCACCAGTGGCTAAAATCAGTATAAATTCATCAAACAGATGAGACAATTACAGCCAGTTAGTGATAAGCCATTGCTAGCAGTACAAAACAAAAATAAACCCCATGCCTACCTACAGTATAGGTTCCCAATCCAATGAGATGTGAGAGGGAATCAAATTGGCAGCATGGGAGGCAGAATGCCAAGACATTGCTCGGTCACCATCCTATCCTCAACATTCTCACAAGTTCTGCAGCTGGTCTATGGCACCATGGGTCACCTCTGATACGAGCTGTCCTCAGGAGCACTTGTGGACTGCCGAGGACAACAGGACATACCTAGAGGATGGACCCAGGAAACAAGACTCTCACTGTGGCACTGGGCAGGCCCCATCAACTGCAGAGAGGACCTTTTCCCCTACCCCCAATTAGCTGTGGGTCATCTGGGTCTCAAAATGTCACATTAGACATGACATGCCTGTACCTAGTTCAGTGCATTCTATGCTAATATAGCTGGAGCAGTACATAAAAACATAGAGATGATTTATACATTGTAACCTGAGCAGTGTTCCATACAGAAGATTAACATCTAATGCACCATATCGTAGACTGATAACACATGAACAGTGTTGTACTCCAAAGATCTATCAGAAATGTTCTCTTAATTACCAAGTACCTACTGGAAAACAACGAAAAGGAGATGTCCCCATTTACTGAAGCTGAGCAAAGCAGCTCAGCCAAATGCAGAAGGATCTGGATAATTTAAGTAGCTAGACTTGTGCACTGGAAAATGCAATCCAAAGTATCATATATCAACACTCAGTTGACAAATGTGTTCTGAGAGCCCAGGGTAAAGTATGGACTAACTAGGAACAAGAGTAGGAAATAGCAGAACTCTACAAATCCTTTAAATCCTTAAACTCAGTGACTAAATTTAGCATAGAAACCAAAGGAAAAGCTGGTTGCACAGTTGATGGAACAGAAAAACAAACCAAGAGGTTATTACATTAAACGTCACTTACAAGCATACAGTTATAGCTTAAAATGATACACTAGTCATAAAACTGAAAAGAATACTGAATACATTACTTCAGATATTACAAAGAACAATAACAATGGCACAACATAAGGGAAGGGCTTTAATTTTGCTACTGAAACTATCGTACAGCAAAAACATAGTATGCTGAAGCACATTTCACAATAAATTAATCAAGAAAGGCTGCTAGAGTAAAAAAAGTTACTGAATTCAGAGCATGGCAGTTTCTACATGAATTGTCAAGTATAATCTTTTCTACAGGGAAAATGCACACTAAAATATGCAGAAAATAAAATGACATACTGCTTATTGTGTTTTGTGTATTTATGTTTTTTGAAGGATATTCCTTTCTGATATTACACTGTGCATGCTATTTCTCTAAACTGATCTTCTTTGAATATATTTTAGTAAATTGCACTGGAAGTTACCATGTCATAAAATGATAGCACTTTGGATATTTAGGTCCTTGGACAATTAGACTACCTAATAATTTCTCTGTAGAATATGAGATTAATGTATTAGACTGTGGTTTTATTGCTGTTCACCACTTTGAATGGCCAAATTACCAGGAAAGTGGAATATAAATAAATCTAATAATAATAATAGTAAAATACACATACCAGTGGCATAAAATGTTGGAGATTTTAATTTTAGGACAGGATTTCTCTAACAGATTTTTTTCTAATCACATTAGTCCATGTCTTTTTCTCTACTTCCCTGTTGTCTATCTTCTCCTCTTTTTCTAGAGTCTCCTTTCCATTTTACTTTTCTTCTCTCTCCTTACTTTATTATGCTGCCCTTTCTCTCTGTCTGACATCAAGCTTCTCTTTTCAACTCATTTTGTTCCATTTCTTTCTTCTCATGCAAATGTCTTCTGGGCCAGGTAGGAATGCATGATAGGGCTTTAATGTACAGAACACTATTCCATATGAATGCTAAACAACCTAAGCATGCACATTAAACATTACTGCTTAGGCCTCTAAATAACTCAGACATGCATTAAATATTGACTCTAAGCAAAGATTGATTACAACCTTTTTACCTGAAAAAACATGCAAACTTTGTGCATAAACCCCACCATAAAGCACACAGTGGGATCTAGTGCCAGTATTAAACCTAACGATTAGTGTTTTGTAAAGACAAAGCCCCAGGACAGATAGCTACCTAAGCTCATTAAATCATGTCTAATAAGTACTGGCAATGCTAATATGCATTCCTTGTGGTCTTTCATGTTCATGCAAGAGGTTTGCTCATGCTTTCTGATAACAAAATGAATGCCTAATAAAATATAAGGAACATAAGATCCCCAGGGTAAACTGGGATATGCAAATATAGGTGATAGATTACCATATAATGATAATTCAGAAAACTATTAGAAGTTTCACTTGCATTCTCAAGCTTCTATTGAATCTATGGGCCACATGGGTTCTCTAATATTTTTCTGGTTGGCTAACAATATAAAAGTGTCTGAAACAGTCATAAAATGCAGCATAAAGTACATTTTGCAAGCTATTTATTCTTTACATTTATATAAATGCTTTGCATTTCATTTTAATTCTGCATCGGTTAGCATAATTATTTGGTGTGGCAGTAAATGGTAACTGTGGAAACTAGCACAGGGATGGACAACTCTAATTCTTGTGAGTCACAAACAGGTCTGGTTTCCAGCAGTCTGTAAACCGACATGATGTTTTTTTTTTTACGAATGCCGGTATATAAAAGTTATAAATAAATAAATAAAAATAAATATCCACAATGGATATGCATGAGATTGATTTGAATGCATTGCCTCCACTGTATGCAAATATATCTCATGCATATTCATTAGGAATATCCTTAAAACCAGGGCTGTTTGAGGCTCTTGAGGGCTGGAGTTAGCCACCCATAAACTGTGGGCACAAAGTTGTAGCTGGGAAACTATGTTGCGAGAAAAGATACGCTCTCGGAAATTTGTGTTGTAGCTAGATTTAACCATAAGCAAAGGGTAAAAATATTCTTTTCTAGCATAGCTGTAATTCATTCAACTTTGGGCTGCTGGCTTTATGCAATGGGGTCTGCAGAGTGACCATACGTGTGCTCTTAATGAAACCGAAGCTCATGTGAGAGGAATTAGCTGGTTTGCTGTGACAGCGATATTGCTGTTTTATTGTTTGCCCAATAAAACATATATTACAAAAAAAAAAAAAGAATAAAATGAGAAGTTCCTTCATGTGAAATTATATTATTCTTGAAAGGATAATTAAAGGATAATTAAAGGATAATTAAAGGAATATTTTGGCTATATAAATAAAGGTTTATTTGATTTGATTCATGGGATAGTATAGAAGAAACACTGTGGGACAATGCTTAAACTGGGACAAAGATCCTGTGCACTTCCTGCAGGCAGGTTTTGCCCCAGTTTTCGAAGCGAAGGTACACCCATACTTCGCTTTGAAATTTGTATGGGGTACTGCTGGGTCACTTACACCTGCTCTCTCTGCATGTAGAGTTTTGCTGGAAAAAGTGCAGGGATGATTTGAAAATTCCATCTACAAGCGTGCATTTCCTCCCAGAGCCTTAACACACTCCCAGGAACAACGCATGCACAGAATTTTTGACAAATTGAAAGAGGGCAATTTTCAGATGGCTAATTAAGGCAGGTAAAATGTTTTTCATTCACATAAATCATTTTGAATTGCACTCCCAATATCAACAAGAAACTAATATATTGAAGATCTCACGTTAAGCACTTCTAATTTTGAGAACTTGTTGGCTGCATTTTTACAGCATACCCAGACAACCTTAGAAAAGAATTGGCTTGTACATATTAAAATTAAACAAGAACTGCTATTCTGAATCAGATTGCTTTATTCCTATAAATAAATGTAGCCAATAATTGTGCTTGGCTTAACTTCTATCTTTCTTAACCCCATAATTTTAGAGTGCTACAACTTCTCCCAAAATAAACATCATACCACCTTAAACCATTTTGAAGGAAGTGAAGGAATCATGACAACCATTATTGCAAAAAAAAATTAAAAGAAACAATATACCAGGCCAGGTTACTTGATAATCTGAATTCTTAAGTTTTGAGACAAAGGACATGAAAAACAGGGACATGCAAGTGAATAATCCTAGGATACTCATTAAAGGTATAGAAAACAGAGCTGAGTTTTACGGATTCAAAGTTTGCTACTTTTCCTATGTATCCCAATTGGGGATACAACATTAGTGGTGAGAACATAGAACACAAGAACATAAGGTATGCCAAACTGGGTCAGATCAAAGGTCCATCAAGCCCAGCATCCTATTTCCAACAGTGGCCAAACCAAGTCACAAGTACCTGGCAAGTACCCAAACATTAGATAAATCACAAGCTACTACTGCTTATTAATTACCATAATAGCAGTTTACGGATTTTTCCTCTAGGAACTTATCCAAACTTTTTTTAAACCCAGTTACACTAACTGCTGTAATCACATCCTCTGGCAATGAACTCCAGAGCTTAACTATGCACCGAGTAAAAAAGAATTTCTTTGATTTGTTTTAAATGAGCTACTTGCTAACTTCATGGATTGCCTCCCTGGTCCTTCTATTATCTGAGAGCGTAAATAACCGATTTACATTAACTTGTTCAAGTCCTTTCATGATTTTGTAGACTTCTATCAAATCCCCCCTCAGTCATCTCTTCTTCAAACTGAACAACCCTAACTTCTTTAGCCTTTCCTCATAGGGCAGCTGTTCCATGCCCCTTATCATTTTGGTCACCCTTCTCTGCACTTTCTCCAGTACAGCTATATCCTTCTTGAGATGCAGTGATCAGAATTGCACACAGTATTCAAGGTGCAATACAGAGGCATTATGACATTGTCCGTTTTATTTGCCATTCCCTTCTTAATAATTCCTAACATTCTGTTTGCTTTTGTGATTGCCACAGCTCACTGAGTCGACAATTTCAATGAATTATAATATCTACTATGATGGCTAGTGGGTGGAAACTCCTATGATAGAACCTAACATTCTGTAACTACAGAAAGGGTTATTTTTCCCTATAAGCATCACTTTGCACTTGTCCATCATAAATTTCATCTGCCATTTGGAAGCCCAATTTTCCAGTCTCGCAAGGTCCTACTGCAATTTATCACAATCTGCTTGAGATTTAACTACTCTGCATAATTTTGTGTCATCCGCAAATTTGATCACCTCACTTCCCTTTCCAGGTCACTTATAAATATATTAAAAAGCACTGATCTAAGTACAGATCGCTGAAGCACTCCACTGTTTACCTTTTTCCACTGTAAAAACAGGCAATTTAATCCTACTCTCTGTTTCCTGTCTTTTAACCAGCTTGTAATCCAAAAAGGTCATTGCCTCCTATCCATTGACTTTTTAGCTTTCTGAGTGTTGCGTTCATGCCTCTTCTCATTCCTTGCTCCACCTTCTCTACCTTGGGAGCGATTCCCTTCGGCTCTGACGGACAAAAGCAGCTGCGGCTTCTCCCTGCCTCTTGATCCCAGTGTCCCCGGGCTGGCTTGACGCTACGGATACGCCATGTTCTTGATGACTTAAAGGCGCCCGCGCGTGCTCCAGACTTTGTACCACCAAGGGTGCGAACCTCGAAGGCGTCCCCCCTTAGTGACATCATCCATTTCCACTTTAAAAGGTCTTTGTTTGCTAACCTCTAACGAGTTAGCAAGGAACTCCAACAGGACTTGCTTCGGCAGTCCACGATACTTACAACAACGATCCGAGTCAGCGAGGGGAATCCTTCCCCACTGCTCGGCCTTTTCAAACTTACCAGGAGTACCCGCTCCACAGGGGCTCTGTGCTCTCTTCTTGATTTCTGATTGCCAAGACGGGATCCAGTACTCGCTCCTCGAGGGCCTACGTCCCTGAATACTCAGAAGACTCCTCATTGCCTGGAAGCGATCACAGACAGTGAATTCTATTGTAGATAGGAATCGGTACTCGCTCCATGATGGCCTATATTCCTATAGCTCTGAAGACTCCCTTCAGACCAAGACGTTATCGCAGGTACAGAGATCGAGAGTTATATTGGCAAGATTGCACATAGGAACCGGTACTCGCTCCATGAGGGCCCATGTTCCTAGAGTCCTTACAGACTCTCTTCTACTGTAGAAGCCATTTCATATACAGCTATTGTGAGTTCTTATTACAGACTGTTTATAGGAACCAGTGTTCGCCTACGGCACCTGTTCCTGAATATACTGAAGACTTTCTGTGACATAGAGACCATTGCAGACATCTACTATTGTGAGGGTACCATCTTGTATCCAGTATACCCTGTCTACTCACTACTTCTAGTCTCTCTCTACAGCTCAGCGACCCAGAGATTATATTCCAGTATCAGAAGGACTTCGGCCCTGCCGGACACATCGATTCACTACTGCCACCACTGGTGGTCCAGCTTCCAGCCTAATAAAGAACTATTTGTGTTTATTTCATATTCTAGCCTAGCCAGTGGTTCCTCTCAGGATCTCCTCCTGGGGGCGTTGTCATCTGCCATTGCCCCAGGGATTCACCATTTCCTCCAAGTGATCATTCCTTACACTATTGTCACTGTGGGAGTCAACCACTACCGACCACTAACACCGCTTATGGAAGTATTATACAGATAGCTACCTTCTCTTTCTATGGGACTTGCCAGCAGCCTATATATAACAGATTGCTACTCCGTAGCGGAGGCATGATAGATTGCTATCTCAGTAACGAAGTACAATATACCTATTGTTAGCTCCTCTCCTCAGAAGAGTATCATTGAACAGACTGCCAACTCCTCTTCCCTGGAGAGTTGATCCATAACAAATTGCTACCTTCTTCCCATACAGGAGCATCTAACAGCAGTTCGCTAACAGATTACTAATTCTGCCCTTCTGGTGGGGTAAGCACTACAGATAGCTAACTCCTCCCCTCTGGAGGAGCAGATCATGACAGATTGCTAACTCCTCCCCCTTTCAGGAGAAAAGCAGAACAGATTGCTAACTCCACCCTCCTGGTGGGGTGAGCGATAACAGATTGCTAACTCCTCCTCTCTGGAGGAGGAGAACATAACACTGAGAAGCCCCTCATATGGGACTTTGTCGAACACCTTCTGAAAATCCAAATACCTCACATCTAACTAGTTCACCTTTGTCCACATGTTTATTCAACCCTTCAAAAAAATGTAGGAGATTTGTTAGGCAAGCTTCCTTTGGGTATATCCATGTTGGCTGTTTCCCATCAAACTATGGCCTAGATTTTCTAATGTACCGCGGCGTCATGAATCGCGCGGTACAGGGGGCGGGCCAGCGAAAGATGGCAGTGATCACACCTCCGTGGTGCAATCGCTGCCGCTTTTGCACCCAATAGCACTATCGTAAAAGGTGGTGCTAGTGGGCGTGAAATTGGAAGCGAAAAGGCTCCTTACCTTTTCGCCGTCCACGTTGTCTTCGCGGCGTCCGCCCTGACTCCTCCTCTTCCGGGGGGCAGACGCCGCCCCAACTCCGCAAAACGTCCCTTTTCATGTGCACTACCTTTAGAAAATGACCCCCTATGTATATCTAAATGTTTTGTGATTTTATTCTTCATAAGAGTTTACACGATTTTTCCTGGTACTGAAGTCAGGTTCACTGGTCCATAGATTCCCAGATCACTCCTGGATCCCTTTTTATTTTCATTTATTTTATTTTTTTTATTGAATTTTACATTTACATTCAAGAAAAACACTTGAGTAGTAATCATAGAGACATAAATTACATACTAAATTGTAACAGGAAAAAAAAAATCTTCCATTTCAATTTCAAAAAGAAATATAACAAAGGAAATTATGATAAAAAATATTGTCCCTTCCAAGCCCACTATGGGAGGGATCGAACACATCCTCAAGAAATAAGTACAAGAATCAGACTGGCACTACTGGTATCATTCACCATTTTAACGGAACCTTTGCTAGTTCCTTAGCTCAGTCCTTGGCAATAGGAGATGATAGAGTAACTGGTAATACAGCCTTATCAGACAGAAATGCTATAAGTTGAGAAGGTAAGAAGAAAATAAACGAATCATTCTGGTACTTAAACATTTACAAGGAAATTTTAAGAAAAATAATGTTCCTATTTCCAAAACCTTTGGCCTCAATATCAGGAACTGTTTCCTTCTCTTTTGTGTCTGTCTTGCCAGATCCGGATAAATATTTATCTTAAGATCAAAGAAGGTAACCAGACGATGACGAAAAAATCTTAATATCCAGTCCCGATCAGACTCCAATAGAAATGTAACTATAAATGTTACAGGGGTAATCAACTCTCTCTGGGATGTGTCCAAATAGTAAGATTCATCGATGGTAAATCCATTGGGGAAATAATATTAAACCCCTTTTGGTCTGATGAAACTCTTTTTGACAGTGGGATATAATAAACCCTAGACATTAAAGGCAGGGTTTGCTCTGGAATTTTAAGAATTTCTTGTATTTTTTCCACATATCCTTAGGAGATGTTGCAGGATCTTTTGGAAAGTTTATAATGTGAAGATTTTTCCCTCGTATCTGATTCTCCAATTGTTCAAGCCTGTTGGTTAAAACTTGATTTCTTTTAGTGATAGAATGCTGAACATATGTAACTTTCCCAATTTCCAATTTAAGATTAAAACAAACATTTGTATTGTTAGATATCCCACTTTCAGCTAACTTTAAACGATGATCTAACAGACCTACAGAGGTAACCAGAGGATTTATTTGCTTGGAAATATTTTTATTTAATTCCTGGATTGCATCACAAATCGATTCCAAGGTAAATAATGCTGGTCTTACCAGTTCAGAAGGCTCATTGGCCATCGTCCAGTCTTCAGGTACATCGGATGATTTTAATGATAGGTTACATATTAATTGAAATAGGTCTGAAATTTCATTTTTTAGTTCTTTCAGAACCCTGGGGTATATACCATCCAGTCCAGGTGATTTACTACTCTTCAGTTTGTCAATCAGGCCTACCACATCTTCCAGGTTCACCATAATTTAGTTCAGTTGATCTGAATCATCACCCATGAAAACTTTCTCCATAATGTGTATCGTTCCAAAATATTCTTCAGTAAACACTGAAGCAAAGTAATTGTTTAATCTTTCCACAATGGCCTTATCCTCTCTAAGTGCAACTTTAACCCCTTGATCATCCAATGGTCCAACTGACTCCCTCATAGGTTTTCTGCTTCGGATATATTTTAAAAACATTTTATTCTGAGTTTTTGCCTCTATGGCCAACTTCTTTACAAATATTCTCTTAGCCTGTCTTATCAATGTCTTACATTTAACCTAGCAATGTTTATGCTTTATCCTATTTTCTTCTGATGGATCTTTCTTCCAATTTTTGAATAAAGATCTTTTGGCTAAAATAGCCTCTTTCATCCCACCTTTTAACCATGCCAGTAATTGTTTTGCATTCCTTCCACCTTCCTTAATGCTTGGAATACATCTGGACTGTGCTTCTAGGATGGTATATTTTAACAATGTCCATGCCTGTTGCACACTTTTTACCTTTGTACCTGCACCTTTCAGTTTTTTTTCTAACTATTTTTCTCATTTTATCAAAGTTTCCCTTTTGAAAATTTAACGCTAGAGCCATGGATTTACTTACTGTTCCCAATCCATTCATTAATTCAAATTTGATCATATTATGATCACTATTGCCAAGCAGCCCCACCACTGTTACCTCTCTCACCAAATCCTGTGCTCCACTGAGAATTAGATCTAAAAGTGCTCCCTCTCTCGTAAGTGGCTGTTCTGCCGAGCCTTCCCCGCCACTAGTCCAACAGCCTGACTTAGTATTGTTCCAGCAATCATGTAAATAAACAAGCGCTAAATCATGCATATAAATTATTATAAGGACGCTTACAAGTTATCATGAGGACGGCTTGCCTCCCTCATATACTCCCGTGTATTTTATACTCTATCTTCATTCCCCTTCTTACTTCCTACTAGAAGTTAACACATCCTTGTTATAATGTAACTTTATACTCCTTCAAACTGTCTCTTGTTATTTGTTGGTTATAGTTACTGCTTGTTTGATGTAAACCGAGTTGATTTGATTTGTATCAAGAAAGTCGGTATATAAAAGCCTTTAATAAATAAATAATAAATAAATAAGTTCCTGAACCGATTGCTCCATAAAACTGTCATTTATTCCACCAGGAACTTTATATCTCTAGCATGCCCTGATGTTTCACTTACCCTGACAATATTGGAGCAATTGAAATAAGAACATAAGAACATGTCATACTGGGTCAGACCAAGGGTCCATCAAGCCCAGCATCCTGTTTCCAACAGTGGCCAATCCAGGCCATAAGAACCTGGCAAGTACCCAAAAATTAAGTCTATTTCATGTTACCGTTGCTAGTAATAGCAGTGGCTATTTTCTAAGTCAACTTAATTAATAGCAGGTAATGGACTGCTCCTCCAAGAACTTATCCAATCCTTTTTTAAACACAGCTATACTAATTGAACTAACCACGTCCTCTTGCAACAAATTCCAGAGTTTAATTGTGCGTTGAGTGAAGAAGAACTTTCTCCGATTAGTTTTAAATGTGCCACATGCTAACTTCATGGAGTGCCCCCTAGTCTTTCTATTATCTGAAAGACTAAGTAACCGATTCACATCTACCCGTTCTAGACATCTCATGATTTTAAACACCTCTATCATATCCCCCCTCAGCCGTCTCTTCTCCAAGCTGAAAAGTCCTAACCTCTTTAGTCTTTCCTCATAGGGGAGCTGTTCCATTCCCCTTATCATTTTGGTCGCCCTTCACTGTAGCTTCTCCATCACAATTATATCTTTTTTGAGATGCGGCGACCAGAATTGTACACAGTATTCAAGGTGGAGTCTCACCATGGAGCGATACAGAGGCATTATGACATTTTCCGTTTTATTCACCATTCCCTTCCTAATAATTCCCAACCTTCTGTTTGCTTTTTTGATTGCCGCAGCATACTGAACCGACGATTTCAATGTGTTATCCACTATGACGCCTAGATCTCTTTCTTGGGTGGTAGCACCTAATATGGAACCTAACATTGTATAACTATAGCATGGGTTATTTTTCCCTATATGCATCACCTTGCAGTTATCCACATTAAATTTCATCTGCAATTTTGATGCCCAATTTTCCAGTCTCACAAGGTCTTCCTGCAATTTATCACAATCTGCTTGTGATTTAACTACTCTGAACAATTTTGTATCATCTGCAAATTTGATTACCTCACTCGTAGTATTTCTTTCCAGATCATTTATAAATATATTGAAAAGTAAGGGTCCCACTGCACTACCAGTTTGGTTAGCTTCCCTAATTTCTCTTAGCATTTCACTGTCCATCTCACCATTTTGGCCAGGTGGATGGTAGTATACTCATCAGTATACTCTTCCCCCAACACACAAGGGATTTCTACCCATAAAGATTTGATTGTGCATTTTGTCTCATGCAGGAACTTTATCCTGTTGGACTCTATGCCAACCCGGACATAAAGCATCATCCCGCCACCAAGATTTGATTCAAGCAGAAAAGATATGGCAGCTGAGATTCAATGCCAAGAAGTGCAGAGTCATGCATATGGGATGTGGAAATCCAAAAGAACTGTATTGGATGGGGGGGTGAAGGGCTGAGGTGTCCAAAAAGGTGGTCTTCTTAAAATTACTTATGAGGAGAGATTGAAGAACCTAAATATGTATACCCTGGAGGAAAGGAGGAGCAGGGGTTACATGATACAGACTTTCAGATACTTAAGGTTTTAATGATCCATGGTCAACAACAAAGTTTTTCCGTTGGAAAAAAAATCAGTAGAACTAGGGATCATGATTTGAAACTCCAGGGAGGAAGGGTTAGACCCAATGTCAGGAAGTATTTCTTCACAGAGAGGGTGGTGGATGCCTGGAATGCCCTTCTGGAGGAAGTGAAGACTAAAACTGTGTTCAAAGGAATTCAAAGAGGCATGAGATAAATACAGTGGATCCATAAAGGCTAGAAGATGGGTATGAAGAGAAGAGCCATGTGGGTGCCTTGCAGGAATGGTGGCTACTACTTGGTGATTACTACCCTTACTCAATAAGCCTTTACATGGTTAATGCAACTCCAACATTGCTCTGTGCTTCAACAGCAAGGGGAAATGTGGAAAAGAGGATTCGCATTCAGATAACAACCAACAAGGACTGAACTACACAGTCTGGGTAAACAAATAAGCATGGGGGTAGCTTGGTTACTGCAGCGGTTACTACCCTAAACCAATTAAGCCTGATCCTTCACTTTGAATGCATATACAGCATTGCTCTCTGCTTCAACGGCAAGGGGAAATGTGGAAAAGAGGATTTACATTCAGACAACATCCAACAAGGCAATGATCTGTGCAGTCTGGGTAAACTAGCATCGGGGTAACTTACTTGATGCAGCGGTTACTACCCTTAACCATTAAGCCTTATGATTCACCTTTGATGCAATTCCAACAATACTCTCTGCTTCAACAGCAGGGGGTGACAGGAAATTTGAATCAGTTACCAACAAGGGCCCTGAACTTGGTGGTCGGTGAAACAGATAAGTATGGGAAAGTAAGTGTGGGAGCTTGCTGGGCAGACTGGATGGGCCATTTGGTCTTTTTCTGCCATCATTTCTCTGTTTCTATGTTTCTATATGTAAGACGTCATTGCTATATTATTGGTACCCTGGTATAGCTCTATCCCATTGGTTATCCTCTTTCCACCATGTCTCTGAGATGCCAGTTAAGTCTATGTCATCCTTCACTGCTATACACTCTGCTTCTCCCATCTTACTTCATAGACTTTTGACATTAGCATACAAACATTTCAAAGCGTGTTTTTTATTTGAATTTACATTCTGTTTTTCAGCTGACAGGGATAAATTGGAATCTTTTAGCTCAGACGAGTTTTTAATTATAGGCACTTTTCTTATTATTGGAACCTCTCTGCTGAGATGCCTTAACTCTTAGCTTCATTAGTATCCTTTGAAGATACCTCCCTCCAAACCATGTGCTGCTGAGCAACTGTCGGCTTTCCCCTTTGTTCTAGTTTAAAAGATTCTCTATCTCCTTTTTAAGGTTAGTGCCAACAGCATGGTTCCACCCTGGTTAAGATGGAGGCCATCCCTTCGGAAAAGACTTCCTCTTCCCCAAAAGGTTCCCCAATTCCTTACGAAACTGACTCCCTCGACCTTGCACCATCGCCTCATCCACACATTGAGACTCCGAAGCTCTGCCTGCCTCTGGTGACCTGTGCATGGAACAGGGAACATTTCAGAGAATGCTACCCTGGAGGTTCTGGATTTCAGCTTTCAACCTAAGAGCCTAAATATGACTTCCTGGACCTCCCTCCCACATTTTCCTATGAGGTTGGTGTCCCCAAGTACCACAACAGCTGACTCCTCCCCAGTACTGTCTAAAATGCTATCTAGGTGATGCGTGAGGTCCGCCACCTGTTATCAGGTATAAGGTATGCGCATAACCCTTTTAAAACCCCCCTGCGCGCGCCAAGCCTATTTTGCATAGGCTCGGCGGTGCGCGCAAGCCCCGGGACGCGCGTCGGGGGCCGTGTCGGGAGTGACGCAGCGTTTTCGGGCATGTCCGGGGGCGTGTTTACAGCTCGGGGGCGTTTCGGGGGCGTGGTCGAGTGCCCCAACACAGCAGAGGGAGGGGGTTTAGATAGGGCCGGGGGGGTCGGTTAGATAGGGGAAGGGAGGGGAAGGTGCGGGGGGGTGAATGGAAAGTTCCCTCCGAGGCCGCTCCGATTTTTGGAGCGGCCTCAGAGTGAATGGGTAGCACACGCAGAGCTCGCCGCGCACAAGGTGCACAAATGTGCACCCCCTTGCGCGCACTGACCCCAGATTTTATAAAATACGCGCGGCTATGCGCGTATCTTATAAAATCCCGCGTACTTTTGTTCGCGTCTGGTGCGCGAACAAAAGTACGAGCGTGCGTATACATGAACAATATTTGCATACATAGGAGGTAATCCATGCAAATACATCTCATACATATTCATTAGAGATAGCTTGAAATCCTGACCTGCTGGAAGGGCCCCAAGGACTGGTTTGAGCACCCCTACTATTGCTGGGCATCTTTTCTGGTTGAATTAAATACATAAATTTGTGCATCAGAGAAGTCAGTGCAGGGTGGAGGGTACAAGGTATGCAAGGAGGGGGGAGTGAGAGGGTAACATAGCATATGATGGCAGGAAAATATCCAAATAGTCCATCCAGTCTGCCCAGCTAATTGCTTAGGTAGTAACTTCTGCTCCATGCAGTTTACCCCCATTTAGAAAAGATACATCTAAAGTTAACAATAGGTTACTCCTCTTCTTAATTTCCATCCTCTAGACCAGCGGTTCTCAACCGGTATGTCGCGACACACTAGTGTGTCGCCAAGCACCGGCAGGTGTGTCGCGTGATCCCGGTCTCTCCCGCTGCTCTTTCTTCCCTGCTGCCGTTGCCACCGGGCTATCAACACGTTCAAGCCCAGTGGGAACGGCAGCAGTGCTAAAAGAAGCTGTGGCACCCGCGGCTGGCCTTTACTTCTACCCCGCCTCACCCCCCCCCCCCGTGACCCGGAACAGGAAGTGATACGTGGTGTGCGGGAAGGAGAAAGAGCTGTGCCACGTGATAAAATAGCAGCAGCGGCTGCAGCATCGGCCCCCGCGCAATTGAAGCAGACGGTAATCGGGAAAGGAGACAGCAGCATGAGCCTCCCGTGGCCGATGGGATTCTACTTTCTTGGCTTGCGGGGGCTGGAGGAGGAGGCTGCTGCAGCTACCATTTGTGGGGGGGGGGGAGAGGAAGTGAGTGAGAGAAAGCGAGAGAAGCAGCCTGCCTGCCTGCCTGTGTGTGATTGAGAGAAACTGGTCAGAGAGCTGATGTGTGTGTATATGTGAGAGACAATGAAAGTGACTGCTCAAGGAGATGACTGATGTGTATGTGAGAGTGTGAGACAGTCAGGGAGGTGACTGATGTGTGTGTGTGAGAGAGAGAAAATGCATGGAAGTGAGAAATCTGGGTATGTGAGAAAGCATGGGCGTAAGAAGCCTGATGTTGTATGGGGTGTGTGTGTGTGTGGGGGGGGGGGATGTGTGTGAAAGAAAACATGGGAGTGAGAAGCCTGATTATGTGAGAGAGAGAGAGCATGGGAGTGGGAAGCCTGTGTGTGTGTGCATGTGTGCATGCAGGAGAGCAAGAGACTGGTTGGTAAGGTGACGGTGAGTGTGAGAGAAAGAGACTGGTGTGTGTGAGAGAATGTGAGGGAGGGGAAGGTGCGGGGGGGTGAATGGAAAGTTCCCTCCGAGGCCGCTCCGATTTTCGGAGCGGCCTCAGAGTGAATGGGTAGCACACGCAGAGCTCGCCGCGCACAAGGTGCACAAATGTGCACCCCCTTGCGCGCGCTGACCCCGGATTTTATAAGAATGTGAGAGAATGTGAGATAATGTGTGAGAATGTGAGAGAATGTGAGAGAATGTGAGAGAAAGAATGTGATTCAGGGAATGAGAAGCCTATGCAGTGGAGAGCGAGCATGGAAATGAGAGAGAGACTGGTGTGTGTGTGTATGTATGTGTGTGTAACAGAGAGAAAGTGATTATGGGAATGAGAAGCCTGTGCATGTGGAGAGAGTGAGCATGGGAGTGAGAAACCTGGGTGTGTGTGAGACACAGCATGTGAGGGAGAAGCCTGTATATGTAAGACAGAACATGGGAGTGGGAAGCCTGTGTGTGTGTGTGTGTGTGTGTGTATGTATGCATGAGAGAGATCAGGTGACTGGTGTGTGTGTGTGAGAAAGAAAGTGATTATGGGAATGAGAAGCTTGTGTATGTGAAGAGTGAGCATGGGAGTGAGAAACCTGGGTGTGTGTGAGACACAGCATGGTAGTGAGAAGCCTGTATATCTGAAAGAACATGGGAGTGGGAAACCTGTGTGTGTGTATGCATGAGAGAGATCAGGTGACTGGTGTGTGTTTGTGTGTGTGTGTGTGTGAGAGAAAGAAAGTGATTATGGGAATGAGAAGCCTGTGCATGTGGAGAGAACAAGCATGGGAGTGAGAGATTGGTGAGTGTGTGTGAGACAGAGAAAGTGATTATGAGAGTGAGAAGCCCGTATATGTAAGTAGAACACGGGAGTGGGAAGCCTGTGTGTGTGTATGGCATGAGAGAAACTGTTCAGGAAGGTGACTGGTGGGTGTTTCAAAGACTGGGAGATGATTGGTGTGTGAGAGACAGAAACTGGTCATGGGGGCATGACTGGTATGGTGTGTGTGTGAGAGACATGGGCACTAAGGAAGAGGACAATGAGTATAGAGCTTAGCCTCTACTGCTGCTTCTGCTGTGTGCTACGGCCTGCACGGAAGAGGAGTAGGAGAGCTGCTGGAGGGGGTAAGTAAAGGTGGCTTTTTAAGTTTATTTTTCTTGATTGACTGCCATTTTAATTATTTAATATTATGTGATGTGTCTGCTTTTTTTGAAATATTTTATTGGTGTTTGGAAAATTTTTAATAGTTTTCATGAGTTTTTAATTGTTGGATGTTATTCTGTTCATAGCTGTTTTGAAACATTTATTCTGCTTATTAGTATAGTTTTACAATTATTTCTGTGTGGGGATCTATAGCTGCTTGCTAGTTCTGTTTTCCTAATAAGAGGTGTATTGGTTTTTAGGGCCTGATTTAATATTTATAGTGTTGCCATTTCATAGAAACGGTTGCTCCTGTTTGAGTGTATTCCATAATACAGGTGTAACTGTGTGCGGATTAGTTTATGTGCATTACTACAGATCCTGGGAGTATGTTAGGTCGGTTCTGTGTCTGTTACTGAGATGAGATATTTTACTAGCATGTAAGAGTTTTATCAGTCTTATTTGTTGTGTTTTCTCAAGAGGACATGCATTGGTGGTAAACTACTGTCTTTTCATAAGTAGGGCTATTGAGCCTGGAAGTAGGAGTTTGAGTTGCTGTTACTGAGATGACACCAGAACCAGAATATCTTTTTTGTAGGGTGAGTTATATGGGGAATGTCATAATTCTGCTTTACATCCATTATTGTGGGTCAGGGGGGTCCCGTGGATGCAAACTGTACTTTTACATCTAGCCCCGTGACGATCATGGGTCAGTGTGTCATGCATGTGAGAACCATCTGTCAGGTGTGTCCCGACAGAAAACAGGTTGAGAACCACTGCTCTAGACATAGAGATCCTCTGTGTTTATCCCATGCCCTTTTGAATTCCATTACTTTTCTTGTCTTCACCACCTGTTCTCAACAGGTATTTCATGCATTCACCACCTTTTCTGTGAAGAAATATTTCTTGATGCTGTTCCTGAGTCTACCCCCTTGGAATTTCAAACCAAATAAGGGGAAGAGGGTTTATACTGTTTGACACCAGGGGTCTATCAATCATTCAGGCCGATACAGTACAGTGTGCACTGTTAGCCGGCATTTGGACACATGTTTTGGACGCGCTAGCTTTACCCCTTATTCAGTAAGGGGTAATAGCGTGACCAAAACGCGCGTCCACCCTTCCCCCCCAAACCTAATAGCGCCCGCAACATGCAAATGCATGTTGATGGCCCTATTAGGTATTCACGCGCGGTTCAGAAAGCAAAATGTGCAGCCAAGCCGCACATTTTACTTTCAGAAATTAGCGCCTACCCAAAGGGCACCGGGAAAGTGCACAGAAAAGCAGTAAAAACTGCTTTTCTGTGCACCCTTCGACTTAATATCATGGCGATATTAAGTCGGAGGTCCCGAAAGTTTAAAAAAGTAAAAAATTAAAATTAAAATGGGCCTGCGGCTGGCAAGTCGAAAACCGGACGCTCAATTTTGCCAGCGTCCAGTTTCCGAACCCGTGGCTATCAGCAGGCTCAAGAACCCACGCCGGCAAAATTGAGCGTTGGCTGTCAAACCTGCTGATAGCCGCCGCTTCTGTCAAAAAAGAGGTGCTAGGGACGCCGGGCCTAATTTAAATTAAAATATTGAATCGCACGATTTTACTGTATCGGCCTTTATCAGTTAAAGCCTAAAATCAGAAGCCATAATTTAAAAGAAGATTTTCTAGTGATAGGGAGGTACATAGAGGGAGTGATAAGAAGAAGAGTTGGTAAATATAGAGATAGATACCAAGAAATTACAAAGACTACCTTTGATTTGCTTATCCAGTACAGAGTATGGATTATATATTTGTTTTTTCTTTAAGCAGAGAAATTATACTACAAAAACTGGCAGTCTTGGTTGGCCAGATTGGCGCTCAGCCTAAAAGCTAGTTTAGCCAAAAGAAAGTTGTTCAGTGAAATGACTATTGAAGTGGTTTAAAAATGCCATGCCTTTATTTCTTGGGCTAAAGAAAGTTATAGTTATGTTTAAATTGTGAACCTACCTTACCCTTTAAACAAGTCGATGCAATATCGGCGCAAGGAAAACGATGCTCATGATTGAGTGCCCGCTCTCCTAACGCGCACCAATTGACCTCTCCGGGGCACCCGATGGAATATGCAAATGGGCAGCCACGGTAAAAAGGAGGGGCATGGGGAAATTCTACACCCCTAGCGCCTCCTCAGCAGCAGGCATCCAGAAGAGGTGCCTGTCAGAGGGTTAGGAAAAAAACGTTCAATTTTACGAGCGTCTGTTTTCCTAACCTGTGCACAGCCATGGGTTAGGATAATGGATGCTCGTTAGCTGAGTGTCCCTTTTCCTAACCTGATTGCAGGCACACTTTTTTTTAAAGTTCTCTTCCTTTTTCAGTTCCTCCAACTTAAAATCGCCACAATATTAAGTCAGAGGAAGGACAGAAAAGCAGTATTTTCTGCTTTTCTGTCAACTTTTTGGGCTCCTCAAAACGTAACATCTATCTATTCAGGGCAGAAATTAAGTTTTGAAGGTAAAAATGTGCACATCAGGCACATCAGGGGGGAATAGCTAATAGTCTCATCAACATGAATTTGATGAGCACTATTAAATACGCTCTCTATTGGATGTGCATTTTGAATGCGCTAACTCCCGTTTTATATTAGCCTGAAAGTGCTTGTCATCATGTTATCCGTTACTTCCAACCCTGTCACAAATTGCCTGATACATATATCCATATTTCTCAACAGATGAAAGCTGGATATACTGTAAACTGTCTGCTTGAACTCACTATACTTCTCAACATGACTGCTGAAAACACGTTGAAGTCCAATATCACAGCCAAGGATAAAGAGCCAAACCAAGTCACCAGAAAGATCAGCCTGAAGTTTATTGGGGAAGATCCAGATCTTTATCCATCTTTAGCTCAGATTTCTGATCTTACTCAACATCCTCAATAATTATTTTTAGTTACTCAACTGTTAAATGGATAGGGTTTTTTTTGAATACTTGAATAACTTTTCAGTATTATAAGAAAAGTTTAAATAAATCTTATAGACATGGTGCCTACTATATTAATCTTGAGATCCTTTTTTTTTTTTTACAAAAAAGCTTAATGCCACCAGATAAGGATATACATGTCTTTCAAAAGAATACAAAAAAATGCAACGTATCAAATTGAAAATAGCCTCCTATGAGAAGACTTGAAAATTTGGGGGTATTTTCATATTTGTGGGATTTTGGGGATTTTTGGGGGGAAAAAGGCCTCCATTGGCCCTGACTGGGCATCTCCAGGCCCCTGCGATCCCCAATTCCAGGCCAAAACACTAAAGGGGAGATTTTAAAAGGAGCGCGCACGCGTCAATGTGTGCAAGGTTCCCAGCATGCACACATGGATGCAACAATTTTATAACATGCTTGCGCCGGCCTGTGCATGATATAAAATTCATTGGCTGCGCGAACATATGCGGGCGGCAAGCACAGGGGGGCTGAATTTTAGTAAATTACATGCGTCAACGCAATCAGACCTCCCCCTGTTCCCTCCCGGGAAACTTCCTATCCCTAACCCTACTCTTCCTACCTCTTCCCCTCTCCACCCCGACTCCTAAATCTATCTTTTTCTTTTGTTTCAGAACTTACTTCAGGCCCAGAGCTGAAGTAAACTGCGCATGCCGACCGACTGCCAGCACGCAAGTCATCGTGACAGAGCAAAATGGCGCTGTAAAGGCCCGCCCCCCCCAGTCCACCCCTTCAGAGAGGCCCAGCACTTGTGCACGCATCGGGCTTTATGTGCATAAATCCCAATTTTTGCATGCGCAGGCCTTTGAAAATTTGGCCTTAATTCAGTAAGGCTGAGATCTCCCCGGAGCCAACCCAGCCAGTGCATGCCCAAAATTGTCTTGGCTAAGGCCAGGGCTGTGGCTGGGACTGGGTTGCTATCCCCACTGTTTAAAGGTGCTGGAGCCTACAGTTCCCACCCCAGCCCTCACTTACCCCCTTCTCAGATCCTCAATGAAAAATGTCAGGAGTGATGCTCATACTGGTGCTTCAAAAAATGGCACTATCTGCCGAGGATGCTGCTGAAATGTCAGCCCTTTGGAACATTCCTCCAGTGCGGCCAGCGCCATTTTAATGTATGCCCATGTATCAAAAGGCTGCCAGCTGCATTGGAGAAATATGTTGAAGTGACATCATCACTCCAGTGCCATCCTCAAGGCAGACACCACCATTTTTAAAGCACTAAGCCCTGGGGAGTTAGTGAGCATCACTCCTGCCCCTTTTCAATGAGGATCCAAGAAAGTAGAAGTGGGGCCACAGTGGCAGCAACCTGGCCCCAGCCCTAGGTAGACTCTGATACCAGGCCAGCTGTGGGGGTCTTAAGGGTTAGGAGAGGCCCAGCCATGAACTGAAACTTTTTTTTTTTTAATTAGTCTGTTTTAAGGAGAGTTGGTTCTTCATTTGGAACGACGGTTATAAAATACAATATCCACGTGCACATGCACAGATTTTAGCATCGCCCCGTGCATGTGCAGGTGGAGGACTTCCTTCATGCGCAGGGGTGAATTTTAAAAGGTCACGCGCTGCGACAGGAGTAGGGCTTCCCCAGGTCCCTCCTAGTCTGCTCCAATTAAGAAGCCCATATATCCAATTAAGGAGCAGACTGGGAGGGAACTTCTCTATACCCTTACCTAACCTCCTCCTCTCCTTCCCGACCCCTAACCCCTTCCTAGCTACTTATTTTTTTGTTCGATTACTTACTGTTCCTCGGGAGCAGAAGTAATCGCACGCCAACCGGCTGCCAGCACATGCTTCCCTCGGGACAGCGTTGAATAGCGCTGTTCTGGCCCAAACCCCCTCTGCCCGCCCCTCCCCGCCCAGATCATGCCACCCGGCCCGCCCCTGAGGAGAGGCCTGGCACTTCGGCGTGTAACAGGGTTGACATGCATGGCCAGACCCTTCCAAAAATGCACGCGCAAGACCCAGCCACGTGCGTAATCCCCCATTTTTACGTGTGTGGGCTTCTGAAAATTAGCTCGTAAATGTCTAAATACATAAATAAATAAATGTTTAATGGGGGTTGTTTTGGTTTGGCAAACAAACTGAATCGATAAAAAACATTAAACCAAAAAAAAAAAGAAAAATGAACCAAAATGAAAAACTGTAGTTTGCATAACTGTATGCCATCAGATATAAAATGGAAGAATCCATTTTTGTTTCTATTAGTCTGAGTGAAATAATGTTTGATTACAAGTTATCCTTTGTTACTATGGAACACACAAAAACTTTCAGTTTGTCATCAATTTATATTTACTTCTAATCACTGATTTTCTATATATAATTTCCATGAAATTAATTATATGAAAAAAAAAATAATACATAGGAAGTAATTTTTGAAAGGAGTTACACACATAAATGTAACATAATATCATAGTAATTTTCAAAAGCACATTTACTACCTTAAAGTAAACCTGTTTACAATTCAATGACATATATCATAGCAATTTTCAAAAGCTGACATAAGGTCAGATTGCCTTATTGGGTCAGATCAAGGGTCCATCAAGGCAAGTATCCTGTTTCCAACAGTGGCCAATTCAGGACACAAGTACCTGGCAATATCCCAAACAGTAACTAGATCCCATGCTGCTATTGTGCGGTGATAAATATTGGCTATTCCTTAAGCGGTAGATTTAAAAAAAATATGTGCACGCACTTGGTGATGTGATTTTATAACATGCAGCGCACACCTGCGCTGCATGTTATAAAATCTGGGCCGGCGCAAGCAGGGGGGGTAGATTTGGCCAGTTTACACACAGGATGAGATCAGGGCCTCCCCCAGTTTCCTCCCAGTCCGCTCCAATTAAGGAATGGACTGAAAGGGAATTTTCCTACCCCCCCCCCCCCCCTAACTTTCCTCCGTCCCTCTTCCCCTCTCTTCCCCATTTTCAGGGCCTACCTTTTTTTATTTTCTTTATTTCAGAAATTACGCCAGTTCCTTTTCTTGGGCCTGGCTCTTCTGTGTGTAACGGCAGTTACGCATGTGGCCGGGCCCCTTGAAGATGCGCACAGTGGGGTAGATTTTACAAAATTACGCACACACATACTTTTGTTCGCGCACCAGGCGCAAACAAGAGTACGCGGGATTTTAATAGATATGCGCGTAGCCACGTGTATCTGTTAAAATCCGGGATCGGCGCACGCAAGGCTGAGCAAAATCAGCAGCCTGCGTGCTCCGAGCCACGCAGCCGGCCTCCGTTCCCTCCGAGGCCGCTCCAAAATCGGAGCGGCCTCGGAGAGACCTTTCCTTCCGCCTCCCCCACCTTCCCCTACCTAACCCACTCCTCCAGCCCTATCTAAACCCCCCCCCACACACCTTTATTCCAGAAGTTATGCCTGCTCAAGGCAGGTGTAACTTGCGCGCGCGGGCCGGCTGCCGGCGTGCCATGTTCCGGTACGTGGGCTGGTCCGGAGGCCGCGGCCATGCCCCTGGAATGCCCCCAGGCCAGAACCACGCCCATGGCCCCGCCCACGGAACGCTCCCAGGTGACGTGCCACTGCGACATGCCCCCCCCCCACCATGCCCCTGACACGCCCCCCAGGAAAGCCCTGGGACTTACGCATGTCCTGGGGCTTGTGCGCGCCGCCGAGCCTATCTTGCATAGGCTCGGCGCACGCAGGGGGGGTTTGGAATAGGTTTTCGGGGGTTACGCGCGTAACCTACACACGTAACCCTTTGAAAATCTACCCCAGTGCGCACAAGGCCTGCCATGCACATAACCTCCGTTTTCCCCGCACGCAGGGATTTAAAATTTAGCCGTAAGTCTACTTGGTTAATAACAGTTTATGACATTGACTCCAGGAACATGTCAAAATCTTTTTTAAATCCAGCTTCATTAATTAATTTGCCTTAACCATACCCTCTGACAATGAATTCCAGAGCTTAATTGTGCATTGAATAAAAAATAATTTTTTCTGATTTGTTTTGAATGTGCTACTTACTAGAGATGTGAATCGTTTTTTGTGTTCGTGTCGTTCTTCGGACGCCGCGGGAAATGTCATTTTTTTGCGGTTCGGGGTCTTTTTTCATGAAAAAACAGGAAAATCCCAATCGTTTTTCGGGCTCCCCGAAACATGCTGAATTGGACAATTTCGTTGAAATTTTCCAATTCGGCAAAAACGAATGCACATCTCTACTACTTACTAACTCTGGGAGTGTTCACAGTCTTTGTATTTTTTGAAAGAGTAAATAACCTCCAATATTAATAATAAGAGTCTTGACTGACCTGAAGCAGGTCTGCTGACACTTTATGCTACCATTCTGGAGATCAAGGCACACACTTCAGTGTTTGTTCTTTCTGTTGGAGCATTAAGTCTCCTGGACTCAAAGGACACTTACTCATTACAGTAGCAGAAACTCTACTTAGTAGCTGCATAGCTATAATTAGGCAGAAATGGAGTCACTAAGCAAAAAAAAAAAAACATTTTCAAGAGAAATGCTTGAACATCTCATACCATTACTAAATATATGATCAAATATACTAGCTTCAGCAAAATTAATATTTTTTTTAATTTATACCTTGAGTTGGGTTATATGGTTGTAGGAAAACCATTGCTCATATGAAACCCCGGACTATCAGAAAAATAAAGCAGTTCAGAATTCTTTTATTCAGAGTATTCTTACCTAGTGCTCTCATGTACATGACAAAAGTTACAGAAGCTACCCTCAAAGCATGGTTAAATTCCCTTGCTATCTGTAATCCAACTGTGTGTTCAACAGCAGATAACTACTAGACCTGTGGCTTCCTTCTTTGCCTCTGATAATGGATAGGACAATTATTTACTTTTAGCCTCACTCTCTCATTTCACTATCTCCTGCTGTGCATTCAACTGTAATGGTATTATTAGCTTAGAAGATATAACTTTGTTTAGCTAAGAATATTGAATACATTTACAGGGATAAAAGGAAGCTTTATTCAATAAAGGATTGTGCCCATGTAAGAAGTTACAAGGGTATAAAAATCATAAAATGAAAAACAAAAAACACATATTTCTGAGGAAATTACAATTTAAATAGTGCAACCACATATCCTGATGCTCTATTTTCAGAATATTCTAAGCGGTTTTTCTTAAAAAAAGCATCTGATTTATATTTCTTTTCAGGTGTTAAACAACTCAGAACTCTGCTATGCACATAAAATATAGTAACAATAAGACGGTTTCACTAACAAATGATAGTGGAATGAGGAAGGGTAGAAAATTATAAAACTCAACAAAGAGTAAAGCTTAATGGTAACAGATTCTGGTTAATAAAAGAGTATTTGTATACAAAATACAATATCTACGAAAGAAAAGTCAATTCTTTGTTTATTTGAGGGGAAAAAATTACAAATGTGCAGTACAAGTTAAACCCAAATCAGAAAGACTCCCACAAGATTTGTTAAAGATGACGTGATATCCAACTGATACTATTGTATGGGTTAAGAGATTTGCTTCTGTTACCATTTTTAGCAATCATTAAAATATGTAGAACATAACCGACTATAACGTCTTTTGGAAAAGAAATATGAAATCAATAGATCAGGGGTAGGCAATTCTGGTCCTGGCATACCACAAGAAGGTCTGTTTTTCAGAATATCTCCAATGAAAATGCATGACATATATTTATATACCTGAAGGCACTGCAAGCAAATATACCTCCTTTGTATTCATTGTGGGTATCCTCAGATCCAGATCTGTTTGTGGTACTCCATGACTGGAGTTGCCCATCCCTATAATAGACACTCTCCTCAACAGAGTTTAACCACAAGATCAAACTAGAACAAATCCTTCTTGAAATAGGGATTCATTGGATTTTACTAACTTTTTCTTTAGATGCATTATAAAAGGAACCATATAGACAAGGAATGGTAACTTTCAAGTGGGCGTGACTGGGTGAGAAACTGGCTGTGTGACAGACAGAGGATAGTTTTGCCTCAGAATTCAGTCCTGAGGTTGGTTCTATTTAATAAGTTACCGTATATTGTGAGTGAATGGGGGGGGGGGGGGGGGATGGTTAGTAAAAAAGGTTTGTCTGTCTGCAGATCATAGTAAGATCTGCAATGAAGTGGACATTCCTGATGGAGCAGACAGAATGAGGAGTGATCTAAGAAAACCTGAGATTGGCAGCTAAGAGTCAATGCAAAAGTGTAGAGTTGTACAATTGGGATACTGAAATCCAAGGGAGTAGTACACAATGGTGGGAGGGGCATGTTCAATACTGCAGTGCACTAAACAGACCATGGGGTGATCGTATCTGCTGATATCAAAATTTCCAAATGCTGCATAAAAAAAACAAGGGGGGGGGGGGGCGGCAGAGCCAGATGAATGCTAGGACACTCAGGGAGAGGAATTACTGGTTAAAAAAAAAAGGGATGTGATAATGCTAATGCCTTTGTACAACACTTTCCTGAAAACCCATCTGAAATATTGTGTCCAGCTGTGGTGGCTGTACCTCCAAATGAACATAGTAAAGGCAGTCAGAAAGAGTACTAAAATGCTTCCATAGTAACACCGCAGATAACAGCAGAAAAGACTCTACTGATAAGAACATAAGAACATAAAAAAATGCCATACTAAGTCAGACCATCAAGCCCAGTATCCTGTTTCCAACAGTGGCCAATACAAGTCACATGTACCTGGCAAGTACCCAAACATTAGATAGATCACAAGCTACTATTGCTTATTAATTACCGTAATAGCAGTTTGTGGATTTAACCTCTAGGAAATTATCTAAACCTTTTTTAAATCCAGTATCACTAACTGCTGAAACCACATCCCCTGACAATGAATTCCAGAGCTAACTATGCACTGAGTGAAAAAAGAATTTTCTTCAATTTATTTTAAATGAGCTACTTGCTAACTTCATGGAGTGCCCCCTGCTCCTTCTATTATTTGAGAAAGTAAATAACCGATTTACATTAACTTGTTCAAGTCCTTTCATGATTTTGTAGACTTCTGTCATATCCCCCTCTTTCGTCTCTTCTCCAAACTGAACAGCCCTAATTTCTTTAGCCTTTCCTCATAGGGCAGCCATTCCATGCCCCATATCATTTTGGTCACCCTGCTCTGCATTTTCTCCAGTGCAGCTGTATCCTTTTTGAAATGCGGTGACCAAGGTGCAGTCTCACCGTGGATTGATACAGAGGCATTATGACATCCTCCATTTTATTTTCCATTCCCTTCCTAATAATTCCTAACATTCTGTTTGCTTTTTAGATCGCCACAGCACACTGGGCCGACAACTTCAATGTATTATCCACTATGACGCCTAGATCTCTTTCCTGGGTGATAATTCCTAAGATAGAACCTAACATTGTGTAACTACAGCAAGGGTTATTTTTCCCTATGTGCATTACTTTGCCACGTTAAACTTCATCTGCCATTTGGAAGCCCAATCTTCCAGTCTCACAAAGTCCTCCTGCAGTTCATCACAATCCGCTTGAGATTTAACTACTCTGCATAATGTTGTGTCGTCCGCAAATTTGATCACCTCATGCACTGTACCCCTTTCCAGATCATTTATAAATATATTAAAATGCACCAGTCCAAGTACAGATCCCTGAGGCACTCCACTGTGTTAGGATTTGTAGGTATGTGGGCCCTGGGCCAATGTGAGAGATGGTACTGCCCACAGGGAGGAGCCCTGTGAGCCTCACCGTCGGGAGGCTAGGTCTCAGTTGACGTCAGACACAGCTATAGATTAGAGTCTTTATTAAGAAATAGAAGACTCTGCCCATGGAGTAGGGAGTGCAGGAGAAAGTCTCAGAGTCTGTGCGGTGGGGTATACCCAAGGAATATCTCTGTAGTGAAGACACAGCAATGGTCCGCAGAGGCTCCTCAGTAGAGATGATATGGTAGTAGTCCGCAGAGCGGAGGTACTCCCAGTAGCGAAGGTTCCAAGAGAAATGGGGGGAATGGAGCAGGTAGCAATCCGAGGCATTAGGCCCTCTGAGGAGCGGATAGCCAGAGATGAGGAAAGGGCCTCCGAGGAGCGGGTACCCAGAGCGTCTCACATCGGAGAGGCAGCAAATGGAACGGGAAGTCTGTAGAGAGCGAAACGGATTCAGCAATGAGGAAACTTGTTGCCAAGTCATCGGTATGAAGGGCCAGCCGGCTTAAGTGTCCTGGAGAAATGACGTCATCCGGAGGGGACGCCCCCAAGGTTCCCGCCATGACGGCCGCCATGACGAATCCCATCAGGCCCCATGGACAAAGCCATGGGGCCTGATGGGATTCATCCAAGGATATTGAGGGAGCTCAGAGATGTTCTGGCGGGTCCGCTGTGTGACCTGTTCAATAGATCCCTAGAAACGGGAGTGGTGCCGAGTGATTGGAGAAGAGCGGTGGTGGTCCCGCTTCACAAGAGTGGGAACAGGGAAGAGGCAGGCAACTACAGACCGGTTAGCCTCACTTCGGTGGTGGGAAAAGTAATGGAGTCACTGCTGAAAGAGAGAATAGTGAACTATCTACAGTCTGGAGAATTGATGGACCAGAGGCAGCATGGATTCACCAGGGGAAGATCCTGTCAGACAAATTTGATTGACTTTTTTGACTGGGTAACCAAGGAATTGGATCAAGGAAGAGCACTAGATGTCATCTACTTGGATTTCAGCAAAGCTTTTGATACGGTTCCGCACAGGAGACTGGTGAATAAAACGAGAAGCTTGGGAGTGAGTGCCGAGGTGGTGACCTGGATTGCAAACTGGTTGACGGACAGAAGACAATGTGTGATGGTAAATGGAGCCTTCTCTGAAGAGAGAGCGGTTTTAAGTGGTGTACCGCAAGGATCGGTGTTGGGACCGGTCCTGTTCAATATCTTTGTGAGCGACATTGCGGACGGGATAGAAGGTAAGGTTTGTCTTTTGCGGATGACACTAAGATCTGCAACAGAGTGGACACGCCGGAAGGAGTGGAGAGAATGAGACGGGATCTAAGGAAACTGGAAGAGTGGTCGAAGATATGGCAGCTGAGATTCAATGCCAAGAAGTGCAAAGTCATGCATATGGGGAGTGGAAATCCGAATGAACTGTACTCGATGGGGGGGGGAAAGGCTGATGTGCACGGAGCAGGAGAGGGACCTTGGGGTGATAGTGTCTAATGATGTGAAGACAGCGAAACAATGCGACAAGGCGATAGCAAAAGCCAGAAGAATGCTGGGCTGCATAGAGAGAGGAATATCGAGTAAGAAAAGGGAAGTGATTATTCCCTTGTACAGGTCCTTGGTGAGGCCTCACCTGGAGTACTGTGTTCAGTTCTGGAGACCGTATCTACAAAAAGACAAAGACAAGATGGAAGCGGTACAGAGAAGGGCGACCAGGAAGGTGGAGGATCTTCATCGGATGACGTACGAGGAGAGATTGAAGAATCTAAATATGTACACCCTGGAGGAAAGGAGGAGCAGAGGTGATATGATACAGACTTTCAGATACTTGAAAGGTTTTAATGATCCAAAAAACAACGACAAACCTCTTCCGTAGGAAAATAATCAGCAGAACCAGGGGTCACGATTTGAGGCTCCAGGGAGGAAGATTCAGAACCAATGTCAGGAAGTATTTCTTCACGGAGAGGGTGGTGGATGCCTGGAATGCCCTTCCGGAGGAAGTGGTGAAGACCAGAACTGTGAAAGACTTCAAAGGGGCGTGGGATAAACACTGCGGATCCATAAAGTCAAGAGGCCGCCAATGAAGAGTGGGTGACTCGCCAGAATGATGGCTATTGACACAATACCCATATTAAATAAACATACACGTGCTTACTGTGACTCCTACATCGCTCTAAGCTTCAACAGCAAGAGGTAATGGAAAAAAGGATTTGCACTCACAAAGAGGGGAGTAGCTGGCTTGTTACGGAGGTTACTACCCCAAACCAAATATGCCTGATACTTCACTTTCAATGCATATACAGCATAGCTCTCTGCTTCAATGACAGGGGAGAAGAATAACTGATACTTCACACATCCAGCAGAGCTCTCTGCTACAACGGCAAGGGAGAAGAAAAAGGGTTCGCACTCAAAAAGCGAGGAGTAGCTGGCTTGTTACGGCGGTTACTACCCCAAACCAAATGTGCCTGATACTTCACTTTCCATGCATATCCAGCATGGTTCTCTGCTTCATCGGCATTGGAGAAAGACTAATACATCACGCATTTCCAGTATAGCTCTCTGCTTCAACGGCAGGGGGAAAAAAAAAAAAAAAACTGATGCTTCACGCATATCCTGCAGAGCTTCAACGACAGGGGTGAAGAAAAAAAGGATTCGCAATCACAAAGCGAGGAGTAGCTGGCTTGTTACGGCGGTTACTACCCCAAACCAAATGTGCCTGATACTTCACTTTCAATGCATATCCAGCATGGCTCTCTGCTTCAACGGCAGGGGAGAAGAAAAAAACTGATACTTCACGCATATCCAGCATAGCTCCCGGCTTCAACGGCAGGGGAGAAGATATACAACCAATAAGGGCTGTATAACATAATCTGGGTAAAAACAAATAAGCATGGGTGTAGCTTGCTTATCGCGGCGGTTACTGCCCCTACTACCCCTAACTAATCAAGCTAGATATTTCACTTGGATGCAGCTCCATCACTGCTCTCTACATTAATGGTGGGGGTGGAAGGGGAATAGAACAAAGAGCTAAGAGAAACAGATAAGAATGAGAGAAAAAATGTGTGAGGCTTGCTGGGCAGACTGGATGGGCCATTCGGTCTTCTTCTGCCGTCATTTCTATGTTTCTATGTTTCTATGTTTCTATGACGTGCTTAAGACTGGCTCATGCACGCGCGCCTGAGGGATTCCGAGGGCAAGATGGCGGTCGTTAGCATCTGTGCCATCCAGGGAAGCCTGGGAGTGGTAGGCAGGCCGGCGATAGCTGGCAGAGGCTGCAAGTCTTCCCAACGGAATCAATGCTGTGAAGAAAAAGGTGAGCAAGAGCGGTCACAGCCATCTGCAACCGATGGGCATAACACACAGTTTACCTTTTTTCACTGTGAAAACTGACCATTTAATCCTACGCTCTGTTTCCTGTCTTTTAACCAACTTGCAATCCACAAAAGGACATCACTTTTTAGTTTTCTTAGACGCCTCTCATGCGGGATTTTGTCGAATGCCTTCTTGAAATCCAAATATAACACAACTACTGGTTCACCTTTGTCCACATGTTTATTCACCCCCTTAAAAAAATGTAGATTGGTGAGGCAAGACTTCCCTTGGGTAAATCCATGCTGGCTATGTCCCATCATGTCTAACTAAATGTTTTGTGATTTTATTCTTTTTTGGCCATTTTCCAATCTTCAGGTACATCAAATGATTTTAATGATAGGTTACAAATTTTTACTAATAGTTGTAAAATTTCATTTTTTAGTTTTTTCAGAACCCTGGGGTGTATACCATCTGATCCAGGTGATTTACTACTCTTTAGTTTGTCAATCAGGATTACCACATCTTCCAGGTTCACCGTGATTTGTTTCAGTTGATCAGAATCATCACCAATAAAAACCTTCTCCAGAACGGGTATCTCTCCAACATCCTCTTCAGTAAACACTGAAGCAAAGAAATAATGTAATCTTTCCAAGATGGCCTATCTTCTCTAAGTGCCCCTTTAACCCCTTGATCACCAAGGGTCCAACCGACTCCCATGCAGGCTTTCTGCTTCAGATATATTTTAAAAATATTTTCTTGGGAGTTTTTGCATCTATGGCCAACTTCTTTTCAAATTTTCTCTTAGCCTGTCTTATCAATATCTTATATTTAACTTGCCATTGCTTATGCTTTATCCTTTTTTCTTCTGAAGGATCCTTCTTCCAATTTTTGAATGAAGATCTTTTGGCTAAAATAGCGTCTTTCACCTCACCTTTTAACCATGCTGGTAATCGTTTTGCCTTCCTTCCACCTTTCTTAATGCATGGAAATCATCTGGGCTATGCTTCTAGGATGGTATTTTTTAACAATGTCCTCACCTGTTGCACAGTTTTTACCTTTGTATCTGCACCTTTCAGCTTTTTCTAACTATTTTTCTCATTGTATCAAAGTTTCCCTTTGAAAGCTTAGCGCTAGAGCCATGGATTTACAGACTGTCCCCCTTTTTATTTATTTATTTATTTTTAATTTTTATATACCGAAGTTCTTGTAAGGACTACAAATCACTCCGGTTTACATAAAACGATGGTATGCCCAAAATAGAGAAAGGGGCTTTACATGGAACAATAGAACAGAATGCCAGTTTAACATAGAAATATTAAAATATATTATAGATACAGTATAAATACAATATAAGTAAGAGAAACATTTGAACTCAAAATCTTTGTACAGTTAAAAAATCATAATAGTAAAACTCAGTGAGGAATCCCATAAATTGGGTTTATCCTCCCGTCTGGGCAGCATTAAGAGTCTGGGAAGGCTTGGTGGAAAAGCATTAAGAGTCTGGGAAGGCTTGGTGGAAAAGCCAGGTTTTTAGCTTTTTTTTGAACTCCTGATGACTTGGTTCTAGTCTTAAATCTGGGGGGAGCGCGTTCCACTGGTGGGGGCCTGCTGAAGAAAGTGCTCGTTTACTCAATGATGATTTTACCTGAGGGGCATGAAGTGTGCCTTTGTATGCGCTTCTAATTGGTCTGGAAGATGTATGAGGTTGAAGTTGAGTGCTTAACATGATAGAAGCTAGTTTGTATGTCGCTTTGTGAACGATTGTGAGTACTTTCTAGAGGATCCTGTGTTTAATAGGAAGCCAGTGTAGATTACGAAGGATTGGGGTGATATGGTCTCTTTTGTTAGAGTTTGTTAGAATTCTAGCGGCGGAGTTCTGTACCATCTGTAATGGTTTGATGGTATTAGTGGGGAGACCGAGAAGAAGGGAATTGCAATAATCTAGCTTAGATAGTATAATGGATTGGAGTACTGTCCTGAAGTCGGTGAAGTAAAGGAGGGGTTTTAGTTTTCTGAGGACTTGCAGTTTGTAAAAGCAGTCCTTTGTGGTGGTGTTTATGAACTTTTTTAGGTTTAGATAGTTGTCTAGCCAGGCTCCAAGTCATTAATTCAAATTTGATCGTATTATGATCACTATTGCCAAGTGGCCCCACCACTGTTATCTCTCTCACAAAATCCTGTGCTACACCGAGAATTAGATCTAAAATTGCTCCCTCTTTCGTCGGTTCCTGAACCAACTGCTCCATAAAACTCTTTTTTATTCCATCTTGAAACTTTATCTCTCCAGTATGCCCTGATATTTTACTTATCCAGTCAATTTTGGGGTAATTGAAATCTACCATTATTATTGCACTACCAGTTTGGTTAGCTTCACTAATTTCTCTTAGCATTTCACTGTCTGTCTCACCATTTTGGCCAGGTGGACAGTAGTATACTGCTATCACTATTTTCTTGCCCGACACACGAGGAGTTTCTACCCATAAAGATTTGATTGTGTATTTAGTGTCATGCAGGATCTTTATCCTGTCGGACTCTTTGCCATCCTGGACATAACGCGCCACTCCGTCACCAAGATGCTCTTGTCTGTCACTGCGATATAATTTGTACCCTGGCATAGCACTATCCCATTGGTTATCCTCTTTCCACCATGTCCCTGATATGCCAATTAAGTATATATCATCATTCACTGCTATACACTCTAATTCTTCCATCTTTCTTCTTAGATTTCTGGCATTAGCATACAAACATTTCAAAATGTTTTTTGTTTATATTAACATTCTGCCCAGTTTTCCCCGTCAACATTGCTAATGAAATATGTGAGCTATTGTCATAGAAGCATAACCACTTGAAGCATAACTACTCCTTATCCATGTCAGTTGTTGTTGTTTCTTTGCATACAAATTCCCATATCTAATCCAATACGTAGCAGCTCTGCTTTTTTCCCCTTCCTCACACCAAACTTTGTAATAAATCTAAATAGCTACCTTAACTACTGAGGCTGAACATCTGACTTCCCTATGCCTTGCTGGACATAAGCCAGCCACCATCAACCTGCCACCATCGACTCCATTGGTTTCTAAAGAGTTATTGCCTGCTGGAACCCATGGCCAGTAGTCTTACTAGGCCTTGCTCCCTTTCAACGGCTTCGTTTCCTCTTTATTACCTTGCTTGACAGTAGCTGGCCACAACAATCCAACCAGCTTCAATATTATGGAGAGATATGGTGCAGAGTCTGTACCAAAAGAAATAAACTAGATTAAGGACATATATACGTATAGTCTAGAGGAGAGAAAAGAGAGGGGAGATATGATACAGATATTCAAATACCTGAAAGACATAAATAATGCACAAGAAGCAAGTATTTTTCAGTGGAAAGAAAGTGCTAGAATAAGAAGTCATGATATGTGGCTAAAAGCACGTAGACTTAGTAGTAACATTAGGAGATATTTGATCAAAGAAAGAATAGTAGATGCATAGAGGATGCACAGCTGTGAAAAAGTGAAGGAAAAGCTGGAGAATGACTCAAGCAGGGTCTATGGTATTGCAACAGGAAGGAAATTGGGCAGTCTAAATGGGCCTTACAGTCCTTATAAGCAATGATATGCTGTTTATAACAATTTAACAATTTTTTGTTAAGCAGTACATCTGAATACAGTAAAAATATTCCAGGCTGCCACTGTCTGTGAGATATGCAAAAGGACTTTAAAATTTATATAGCAGAACACTTCCATATTTTTAATCCTGACAATGTGGAAATTGTCAAAGGAGTTATGCGTTGAAATGTAACATATTGTCATAGCAATTTTCAAAAGCCCATTTACTCAAAGTGCACTTACGCACATAAAGCTATTGACAATTCAATGACATATAGGGCCGGATTTTAATAGCATGTTATAAAATCTGGGGTCGGCGTGCGCAAGGGGGTGCACCTTGCGCGCGCCGAGCCCTAGGGGAGCCCCGATGGCTTTCCCCGTTCCCTCCGAGGCCGCTCTGAAATCGGAGCGGCCTCGGAGGGGAACGTTCCTTCCGCTCCCCCCACCTTCCCCTCCCTTCCCCTATCTAACCCACCCCCCAGCCCTACCTAAATCCCCCTCCCTACCTTTATTTTGTTATTTACGCCTGAGGCCTCAGTCCCGCCCCCGGACCACCCCGGACCAGCGTCCCTCCCACATCCCATTCTCTTCCCGCCCCTTTTTCAAAGCCCCGGGACATAAGCGTGTCCCAGGGCTTGCGCGCGTCACCGGGCCTATGCAAAATAGGCTAGGCGTGCAGGGCTTTTAAAATCTGCCCCTTTCTGTAGCAATTTTCAAAAGCCCATTTTCAAACATGTAAAATCCAGTTTTAAAATTCTAAATCCTTTTGAGAATTAGTCCCAAAGAGTTAAAAATACATTGCAAACAAGTACATCAGGCTGCTGTAAATAAGCCTCCTTGGCTTAGTAAATGACTGATTTGCTACAGTACTCAAAGAAACATGATCCAAAAAGTTATTTAACTGTCTGGCAATGTTTAGACGCTTAATAGTAGAAAAATTCAATTTACAAACTTAAAGATAGAGGGCTTTAAAGTTACAGCTGTTCTATAGCACATTTTATGGGTGTTAATGACATTTGTAGTGGATTTTATTCTAGAATAAGTGATGACGAGTTTCTGGAGAATCTTGTGAGCTTAAAATATGGATTTCATAAAAAATGTAATACATGTCAATGCAATGCTGGCATGTCCATTACTTTCAAATATGTGCTATTTATCTCTGCTGACCAATTATAAACTGATTCACTAAAATTCTTTTTTGTAACCTCCAGAGGCTAAATATCAGAAAAAAAGAGCCAAGTAGCAACTGCTGTAATATTTGTTTGATATTCGTCACCCTTCACCCCCCCTCCCCAATAAAAATAACCACAATTGGAAAGGTGTACTCTAAGTTGTGCACACAATTTCCAGAGGCATTTTTCTACATGCACATCATTTCTACTTACACACCAGGGATGAATGGTACTTACTTTGTACTTCCAGCTCCCCACCAAAAATGTTTCTTGGGGGCTACAGGTAGCAGAAGTACATGAGTGCATTTCTTTTCTAGCACGTGCACACCTCTCACCCCAACCCTATGCAGCTCTCTCTTTCCCTTCCACTTCCTACCGTAGTCTCAATGCAGTCCTCTTCCCCCACCACTCACCCCCAATGCAGTCGTCTCCCACCCATCCCAACCCATGAACATGATAGCATCCTTTCCCCTCATTCTGGAGAATTCCTCTCCCTCTTTCTCCCTACCAGTCATCTCCTTACTATTCTTTTTATCCCCATCCATTCTATTGATAGCCTCTCTCATCCCTACACACACACTCTTATCCTGCCCCTTACTATCTCTACTTTTCCCAAACGCCTCTTCCTCTACTTGCTTGCATTGATGAGATAACGGTAATGTCTGGAACCCCAGCAGGGCCTGTTTCTCATTTGGGAGGAGGGAAGGTGGTTACTGGAAGAGCCTCTTGGTTAGTTGGGAAGGAGGCTCAGGTAGTGACAGCCAGGCCTCCAAGGGGATTTAATTATTAATCAGGGAATAAGTAGGTGATGTTAGATCCGGGGAATGGGGCACGATCCATGGGCCACAGAAGGGGGACTTTTTGTTTTGGTGGGAGGCCCCAATGATACAAATGTCCCTATGTAAAAAACCAGCATGCTAACATTTAACAATTACCCTCAGCACGGGTAAATTTAGCAAGCCTCTATTACTAAGGTACTAGTATTGTATGAGCTCATTATCATCCAGTTTGCATGCGCCTTCATGCAAACTTTTAGCATGAATGCACATGTGTGATTTAACAAGCACTTCCACCCTACTCTACTCTATTAGTAGCAGCTCCTTCTTTAAATCAATGTGAAGAGGAAAGAATCCTATAGATTCTCACTCTCTATTCTGTACCTTCAACATCATAGAGCCTTCAACTTTAATCCCATCCAGCAGCTATGGATTTGAGATGCCAGATACAACAGGCATCTTCACAGGAGGTGAAAGATCCAAAAAGGGGCCCAAGACAAGGCAGTACCTACAATCCCATCTATGAAATTGATAGATAGATAGATATACATTTTTATGAATTTGTATGCCACTTTTCAATCCAAAAACAAACACATCAAAGTTTAATATCATTATTCAAACAGGTTAAAACCAACCATCTTACGAAAAAGCAAAACTGTTTGGTATTTAGACTATTTTGCTCATTTTATAATAAAATGTGACCTGCAAAGAAAATAAAATAATACACTTTATTTCATATATCTCTATCTACTATATATATAGGGCCAGATTTTAGTACCTATGCCCAGGCATAGATTTGTGCGCCCAACCTGGCGCGCACAAATCTATACCCGATTTTATAACATGCGCGCGCAGCCGCACGCATGTTATAAAATCCAGGGTTGGCGTGCACAAGGGGGTGCACACTTGTGCACCTTGCACGCGCCGAGCCCTAGGGGAGCCCCAATGGCTTTCCCTGTTCCCTCCGAGGCCGTTCCAAAATCGGAGTGGCCTCAGAAGGAACTTTTCTTCCGACCCCCCACCTTCCCCTCCCTTCCCCTACCTAACCCGCCCCCCAGCCCTACCTAAATCCCTCCCTAACCTTTATTTTGGAAGTTGCACCTGCCTCTGGGCAGGCGTAGGTTGCGTGCGCCGGCCAAGTGCTGGCGCGATCCCCTGGCACGGCCACTGTTCCGGAGGCCTCGGTCCCGCCCCCTTTCACAAAGCCCCAGGGTATACACGCATCCCAGGGCTTGCACACATCGCCAGGCCTAAGCAAAATAGGCTTGGCGTGTGTAGGGCTTTTCAAATCTGCCCATAATATGCATGATATTCATTCTTCTAACACATTGCATTGAAATCAATGTTTTATTTAAAGAAAGAAAAAGTGCTCGAGCAATGGTTTGAGTTACATAATTTTCTGATCTGTTTTCACAGTTACATTTTCATTTGTGTTAGTGTATGTGCCTCTTTGAATTTAGAAATTGTGCATCTGACTGAGATAAATCCACAACTTGACTGATGAGAATTTATTTTGACTGCTTGGAAAATAAAACCTAAAGCTTTTAGTTGATTGGAACATATACACACTATAGGCTAACATAGTAATCAAGAAATATACTAAGCTAGTCCATTAAAAAGGTACCAGTATATCTATCCATGCATATACTGATATATATGTGACACTGTCACAGTATGGTTTTCACACATTTGCTGGGAGGTTACACCAGGCATCTAACCATCCTTTCAGTAAAGAATTATTTCCTCACATTTCCTCTGATACTCCCTCCCTCCAGCTTCATATCATGAACTAACACATGCACTACCCTTTTACTCCTGCTATAGGGCTTCAGCCACAAGAACATCTTGGGCGATTTGTATGATCCTCTGGAAAATCAGCTGTATTCATGTGATTAATCGCTATTGGGTAGATTTTAATAGATATGCGCACGCTACTTAGCGCGCGCACATGGACATGCGCAAATTTATAACAGCGCCGAGCCACGCTGCCTTCCCCAATTCCCTCCAAGGATGCTCCAAAATCGGAGCGGCCTTGGAGGGAACTTCCCTACTCCCCCACCCACCTTCCCTTCCCCTACTTCCCTCGCCCTTTCCCCCCTACCTTTTTCTTTTTTTTTCTTTTGTTTTAAAACTTACTTCAGCCCTGGGGCTGAAGTAAGTTGCGCGCACCGGCCGACTGCCGGCGCGCGATCCCCGGCACAGCAGCAAATGGCGCGCGTAAGCCCATTTCCGCGCATAACCTTTTGAAAATCTGCCCCTATAGTTGTTGTGACTCTGCAAAGTAAAGAGCCATGCAATATTACTCACAGGAGTAAATCTCAGCAGCATAACAACAAATAGCCACTAAGCCACATTATAGACCAGTGAGCCTGACTTCAGTGCCGGGAAAAATAGTGGAAACTATTCTCAAGATCAAAATTGTAGAGCATATAGAAAGACATGATTTAATGGGACACAGTCAACATGGATTTACCCAAGGGAAGTCTTGCCTAACAAATCTGCTTCATTTTTTTGAAGGGGTTAATAAACATGTGGATAAAGGTGAACCGGTAGATGTAGTGTATTTGGATTTTCAGAAGGCGTTTGACAAAGTCCCTCATGAGAGGCTTCTACGAAAACTAAAAAGTCATGGGATAGGAGGCGATGTCCTTTCGTGGATTACAAACTGGTTAAAAGACAGGAAACAGAGAGTAGGATTAAATGGTCAATATTCTCAGTGGAAAAGGGTAAACAGTGGAGTATCTCAGGGATCTGTATTGGGACCGGTGCTTTTCAATATATATATAAATGATCTGGAAAGGAATACGACGAGTGAGGTTATCAAATTTGCAGATGATACAAAATTATTCAGAGTAGTTAAATCACAGGCAGACTGTGATACATTACAGGAGGACCTTGCAAGACTGGAAGATTGGGCATCCAAATGGCAGATGAAATTTAATGTGGACAAGTGCAAGGTGATGCACATAGGGAAAAATAACCCTTGCTGTAGTTACACGATGTTAGGTTCCATGTTAGGAGCTACCACCCAGGAAAAAGATCTAGGCATCATAGTGGATAATACTTTAAAATCGTCGGCTCAGTGTGCTGCAGCAGTCAAAAAAGCAAATAGAATGTTAGGAATTATTAGGAAGGGAATGGTTAATAGAATGGAAAATGTCATAATGCCTCTGTATCGCTCCATGGTGAGACCGCACCTTGAATACTGTGTACAATTCTGGTCGCCGCATCTCAAAAAAGATATAGTTGCGATGGAGAAGGTACAGAGAAGGGCAACCAAAATGATAAAGGGGATGGAACAGCTCCCCTATGAGGATAGGCTGAAGAGGTTAGGGCTGTTCAGCTTGGAGAAGAGACGGCTGAGGGGGGATATGATAGAGGTCTTTAAGATCATGAGAGGTCTTGAACGAGTAGATGTGACTCGGTTATTTACACTTTCGAATAATAGAAGGACTAGGGGGCATTCCATAAAGTTAGCAAGTAACACATTTAAGACTAATCGGAGAAAATTATTTTTCACTCAACGCACAATAAAGCTCTGGAATTTGTTGCCAGAGAAGGTAGTTAGTGCAGTTAGTGTAGCTGGGTTCAAAAAAGGTTTGGATAAATTCTTGGAGGAGAAGTCCATTAATGGCTATTAATCAATTATACTTAGGGAATAGCCACTGCTATTAATTGCATCAGTAGCATGGGTTCTTCTTAGTGTTTGAGTAATTGCCAGGTTCTTATGGCCTGGTTTTTGGCCTCTGTTGGAAACAGGATGCTGGGCTTGATGGACCCTTGGTCTGTCCCAGCATGGCAATTTCTTATGTTCTTATGTTCTTAAGCTAACACAGAGGTTATCATAGTTCTTGTTGGCAGATAAAATCCTATGTTGTTTTCTTGGTTGCTTTGTCATAATGGATTCTAATCTTCTCTGTTAACCCTCCCTCACCCTTAAAACTACCCTCTGTATGTGTCCTTAACGTAAATGAATCTTGCTGCAGATTTGGTCACTATCAACTCTGCTGGGAGACTACTCTAGGCATCCACTGCACTCTCAGTAAAGTACTAAAGCCTCTTGTTTCTTTTTGCTCTGATACTGACTTTTAAATACCTGAAAGGAATTAATGATAGACAAAAATCAAACTTCCCTGATAGAAAGGAAGTTGTAAAATTAGAGGTCATGATACCAAACTCTGAAGGGGGAAATTCAGGAACAATGTCAGGAAATATGTCTTCACGGAAAGGGTGGCGAACGCATGGAATTCCCTCCCTGAAGAGGTGGTGAAGACAAGAACAGTAATGGAATTCAAAAGGGTGTGGGATAAACACAGAGGATCCCTGCTGGCTATAGAAAGAATATGGAGAAACCCTTGTTAAACTCAAAGTTTACATTTCTGCATGGCAGCACCTGAATGGAGCAGCGATTGCTACCCTTTACAGAAAGTAAAGCAGCAATCCAAGCAACTTGCTGGGCAGACAGGCAGACATTTTGGTTTTTATCTGCTGTCATTAACTATATTACTGTCTCTCTTGCTTCAACTGTAATCTCCAAGGAGAAGCACCTACCTTTAATGTCTCTCTGTATAGTAGTATTGTATACATCTGGTATACACTGTACAAATCATAACTATAATAATAATATTTCAAATATCCATAAGGAAGGTCTTAATACTCATCATGTACCAAACAATTCAACAAGCTATTAAAAATGAAACTCACAAAGCAGCTTCCCATAATTCTCCAGGTAGTAGCTATGCCTGGAACGGTATGGGATGAATTCAGTGTATGTGTGAGTGTGAAATGATACTTATCATCTACTCAGTATGTACCATCCAGATCTAAGGTTTTTTTTTTTTTTTTTTTTTGAAATTTGTATTTTATTGAATTAAAACTGAAGGACATACAAAGGTATAGTATCACTCCACAGTGTAAACAACATAGTGCACAGAAGGACATACATTGTACACTCTAGACAACGCAGAGTGGAAGTACATGATTGCTACACATGCGTCCCGCCTCAGTAAACTGAGAGCCCGCTTAAGAGAATGCCACCTCCCGCGCATATGGGACCCAAGTCTACTCTCCAAAGCACAGCTATTGCTCAGTATGTCATAGTATATACATATATCAAAAACAACATAATGCTTGACATCAATGTGGTGGTGTGAAACTAACAGATGAATAAAAACTGCTTAAACTCTGTGTGGACCTTCGCTTTTATTGCGTCCACTGTACCCCGACCCCTCCCTTACCCATCCCACCCTCCCCCCCCCCAAACCAGTTCATCCAAAATTCCTTTACCGACCTATCCCGAGGAGTAGATGTAGAGCCCATTAAGAGGACAATGAGGTGAAGAGAAATGTCATAGTTAGAAAAGAAATGTACCTCCTTAAGGACGCCAGTAGAGTGGATCTACCTCTCCACAATTGTGTTACTACCAGATATCAATCCTTAAGTTTCCCCCTAGAAAAGGGCCCCCAGATCTTCTGAAATTTAGGTAGCTGATCCTGCCTGATTGCAGTAAGATGACTCATAAGGTACACCCTATCCAGTCTGTGCAGAACATCACTCAGGGTTGGGGTG
The DNA here is from genome assembly GCF_901001135.1 of Rhinatrema bivittatum. Taxonomy (NCBI): domain Eukaryota; kingdom Metazoa; phylum Chordata; class Amphibia; order Gymnophiona; family Rhinatrematidae; genus Rhinatrema; species Rhinatrema bivittatum. The sequence continues at coordinate 216,193,951 of NC_042623.1, read as the reverse complement.
TCTGCCCGCTTCCACCAGAACGCAATTTCACACCTGGTCGCTAGTACGACCTGCGCCGTCAATGCTCGTTCCCCGGAGCTACCCTCCTCCGGGTCAGCCTGTAAAAGGCAAAGCTGGGGAGTTAAGTTGATCTTAAAATGTAAGGTATTCTGAATATAGTCCTGAATACTCGTCCAGGTCTGTACCACCTTAGGGCAATCCCACCACATGTGAAAGAAGGTACCCTCTAGGCCACACAACCTCCAACAGCTGGCATTGGGGCGCAAGGACATTTTGTGCAAACGTGCCGGTGTGAGGTACCATCTATAAAGAAGTTTATAGCCATTTTCTTTCAGTGTCGCAGAGACTGAGCACCTAGAAATGCGCAGGTAGCAGGATTCCCAGGCCTTCCCGGTCATGGCTCCGCCCAGATCAGAGTCCCAGCGTGTGCGATATAAAGGCTTCCCTCCTTTTCCATCATTCAGCAAAGCATATATCCTAGAGACATGTCGCCGAACCCGATCCGCGTTCCCACAGAGTGTCAGAAATAGCGGCTGTTCTTGAGCGAACAACCTAGTTAGCCTATAAGTAGAGAAGAAATGAGATAATTGCAGGTAAGTGTAGTGGTCGGACGGTTCTAGGTGGTATTGGGCCAATAAGTCGGTGAATGGTATAAGTTTCCCTCCCTTCCAGAGTTGCCCCAAAGTGGTAAGGCCCCTACGCTGCCATCTGCTAATGAACGCTTCGTCCATCCCCGGGGGGAACATGTGGTTATGAAGAAAGGATGTATACAAATACGCCACGTGGTCTCCCACGAGCTGGGTTTTCCATAGCCGCCAGGTTTCCAGCACCACTTGTGAAAAAGTTGTTAGACTCCCCCCCGTCGGTCTGGGCGTTGCCCATACCCTAGTGACCAAAGGAGGCGCTCGAGCTATCGCCTTCTCTATGGATATCCAGGGTTTGGACTGAGTCTGGCAATGCCAATTGACTATCACAGCCAGCAGGTTAGCCACGTAGTACCATAGTAAATTAGGGAAGTTAAGGCCCCCATGCAACTTATCCTTATATAGCACCGATCTAGCCACCCTTGGGGGTCTCCTTTTCCAGACAAATCGGAATAGCTTCCGCTGCCACAGAGTCAATGCTTTGTAAGGTACCTTGGCAGGCAGAGTCTGGAACAGGTAGCAAAATTTGGGAAGTATCGTCATTTTGACAGCCGCAATGCGCCCTAGCCAGGACAAACTCAGTCTGTCCCATCTATCAAAACTGTGTTGAATGGAGGTAAGAAGAGGCGTATAGTTTAGCTCAAATAGTTGCCGTAAATCAGGGCAAATCTTAACCCCCAAGTACTTAATCCATTGTTTAGCCTTCTTAAAGGGTAATTGGGCCGCCAGCTGCGAATATGCTAACTCAGGCATGGAAACATTGAGCAACTCAGATTTGTCCTCGTTCATCTTGAACCCGGACACTCTCCCGAAGGATCTAATTGCTTGCGCTAACTCAAATAAGGAGGTGGCAGGGTTCGTGACTGTGAAAAGAAGATCATCCGCAAAAAGGGACAATTTATACTCAGACCCTCCCACGGGCAGACCCGTGATGATCGGGGAGCGTCTGATAGTCTCTGCCAGTGGTTCCAGGGTCAAAGCAAAGAGCAGGGGTGACAAGGGGCATCCCTGCCTGGTACCCCTCCGGACCTCAAAAGGTGGGGAATACGCTCCATTAATCTTAATGCGGGCTTGTGGATGGTCATAAAGTTTAGATACCCAAGTCTGAAAATTAGCACCCAGCCCCATTTTTGACAAGACTTGGAAGAGATAGGGCCAGTGAACCCTATCAAACGCCTTTTCGGCATCGATGGAGAGAAGAGTAGCAGGGATATCATTATTTTGTACATGTTCAATCAGTTCAACAACGCGACGCACATTATCGGAAGCGAGCCTCCCAGGGATAAACCCGGACTGGTCCGGAGCCACTAGAATAGGAGCCACCTGTCCCAATCTCCGGGCTAGAATTTTAGCCAAAATCTTTAGGTCAACATTGATAAGCGATATCGGCCTATAGGAGCCGCACAGGGTGTGATCCCTCCCGGGTTTGGCCAGGATAGTAATGCCCGCAGTGTTAGCCTGTTGTGAAATATGGCCCGTGTCCCTGAGATCATTAAACATGTTTACAAGAGGGGTCACCAGTAGGGGGCCGAACACTTTATAAAACTTCCCGGAATACCCGTCCAGTCCAGGGGATTTGCCCATTTTGAGCTCTTTAATAACCTGTAAAACTTCTATTTGTGTCACCTCCCTGTCTAGACGCTGTCTATCTGTCTCCGCTAATGCTGGTAGTGTAACACCCTCCAAATACTTGGAGATCTCTTGAGCAGTTATGGTCTGGTCGGAGTCATAGAGTTCTTGATAAAAGGCATTAAATCGCTTACCTATCTCCCCCTGTGAGTGGAGAAATTGCCCATCTATATTTCGAATTTTCGTAATTTGTGTGACTGCCTCCTTTTCTTTCAGTTTTCGTGCCAATTGTTTGCTCGCCCTATTGCCATATTCGAAATGTTGCTGACGCAGGAGATCTAATTGGTGGGCAATGTTCCCCAGCTCTAAATCATGAAGGGCTCTACGTGCCTCTTTTAACTGTTGTGAAACAGAAGGCTCCATAGCCTTTTTGTGGCGTAATTCTAAATGAGCAATGGACTCTAGCAACTGTAGTCGCTTCTTCGCACTATCCTTTTTTACAAACACTGCCCTGGAAATAAATAAACCCCGAAGGACCACTTTCAAACTCTCCCAGAGTGTACCGGGGCCTACCTCCCCATTATCATTCGTGTCCAGGAAATCACGTATGGCTCCATTAATAGTTTCAACAAAAGCCTTATCATCAAGTAAATGCTCATTAAGACGCCAGAACCGAGTCCCCTGCTCCCCCCCGGGCCGCCTCAAAGTAACCCAAATTGGAGCATGATCCGACCAGGTGATATTGCCCACGTCTGTATCTAGGACATGGCTCACCAGGGATTTATCAATTAGGAAATAATCGATCCTTGAATAGGATTGGTGTGGATTAGAAAAGAAAGTGTAGTTCCTGGCTGTAGGGTTCAATAATCGCCAGATATCGGTTAGGCCCCTATCCTCAATCAAATGCTTAAAGGATTGCCTATCCTTGCGACGCCCCCCTGAACTAGAGCCCGTGTTGTCCAGATAGGGATTTCTGGTGATATTGAAATCCCCACCCACAATAACCTGACCCTCCGACCAATCCGCCAATATCTTGGAAAGCTTTCCATAGAAACCGGCCTGGTCACTTGTGGGCGCATACACATTAACCAGTGTGTAAAGAGTATGGTGAATCTGCACTTTCAGCATGATATATCGGCCCTCCACGTCCCTTAAAATGGTTCCGACCTCTGGCGTGAGATGCTGAGAAAACAAAATGCCCGCCCCGCAATATTTACTCCCTTTAGATGCTGCCGCATGGAAAAAGAGGGGAAAATCCCTGGAGGTCAGCAATTTTTCATACCGTTTGGTCAAGTGGGTTTCCTGACAGAACACAATATCAGCATGTACACGTTTCATATCCTGTAGGAAGGTTTTCCTTTTCATGGGGGAATTCAGCCCTTTAGTGTTTATAGAGAGTAGTTTTAAACTATCCATCTACAAACGTGAGAAGTTGAGGACAGCTTTTCCACCCCGCTGTGAAGAAACAGCATGGCACACCTCCCAGTAGTAACCAGCGGAGTATGCGCCTCGCACCCCACCCCACTGTAGGTCCTGCGGGACTAAGGATAAAGTAATACTGAACCGGTCTCCCTTCACCTACCCCTCCCCACCCTCCCCGTCCCCCAATGCACCCACTATCTGCGTGGGCTTCGACCTTGGAGAGTGATGACATCACCGAGCAAGTCCTATCCCACCCCCCGCCCTCCCCCGTGAACACATACAAGACAACGGTATCCAATCAACCTGTAAGACTGTAAAAACTTAACCGAACCGGGGTCCCGGCCTGTGTATGGCCGCAGTGACCCCAAGCCCCCTCGTGAGGCTCCAGTCCAAAGTGAAGAATTGTTACCACAGAGTCCCCTCGCCTCAGCCTGGGCCTTTGGATGCATTAGAATCCTCTGAATTCCTGCGAAGCCGCTTCCCACCCTTAGGCACTCGTTGCCACTTTGGGCACTCTCTCATGTGGGGTGCCTCTGGAGCTCCTACTTTCAGCGGTCGCCGTGACTCTGACATGTAGCCCGCCGCTCTCAGGATCTCCTCAGCCTCCGACACCTGCTGCACTTTAGAGGTGATGCCATTGATAGAAAAACTCAGTCCAAAGGGAAACAGCCATCTATAGCGAAAGTTCTGATCACGCAATACCTGCACCACTGCCCGGAATTCTCTCCGTTTTTGAATTGTGGTAAATGCCAAGTCCTGGAAGATTTCAATCTTGTTCCCATGCCACTGCAGGGAGCCTTGCTTCCTGGCCGCAGTCATCACCTTTTCCTTCATGGTAAAGTGATGAAAACAAGCAATGATGTCCCGAGCCTGATTATTCCTGGGGGTCCCCAAGGATCTGTGTGCTCTGTCCAGTATGATAGAAGTCTCCTCAGCTGCAGCGGGCTCCGCATGAAGCAAGGTCAGGCAAATATCTTGTATAACTTTCATACAATCTGTATTTTCATTAATCTCTGGGATGCCCCTAAACCGGAGGTTAGATCTTCTCAGCCTGTTTTCCATATCCTCCACTTGCCTTGCTAAGGTGTCTTGCGAGTCTCTCAGTTTCTGTTGTTCTTCACTGAGGGCCTGATTATGTGACTGCTGCTCCTCTAGTCCCTCCTCCACAGTTTCCACGCGGTGGTTCAACTCAGAGACCTCTGTTTTGAGCCCGGACATTATAGCCTCCATATCTTTTTTATATTGGGCCATGTCTGCTCGTATGGCCCCAAACCAAGCGGAGAAGTCAGCCCGGGATGGTGCCCCGCCGTCTCCCGACTCCGTGGGCCCCGATATTGCCTCCTCCTCCGGGTCAGTGAGCAAGGCCGCTCCGTCCGCCATTTTGTCCGCGCTCTCCGAGTCGAGCTCCGCCGCGGCTGCGGCGAAGGAAAAACGTTTGAGGTCCAATTTTTTTTTGTTAGCTGCCATAGCAGCGCTAGCAGTTGCCGGTCCTCGGTTTTGGAGGGGAACCGAGGCGCAAGGACGCCGATGGTGCCTGATGATCGGGGCGGGAGGTGAGCCGCCGGGTTTAGCCGTCCGTCCTGCGCGGTGACGTCATCCGCTCTCTCCAGATCTAAGGTTTTTATTTTAATGTTTATTTCGATTCAAGAAACAAACCAAGCCCAAATAATTAACGAACTGAAAAAACAAAACCTCTATCCCGAAACAAAAATACAAAAGTATAACCTAATATACTTTTCCTTTATTTGCAACATGAGAAAAACACCATGGGATGACTATATCCTGATGTATGACCATTTCCGTGGCTCAAGAATTTTGCAAAATTGAGACCAACATGAAAGAAAATGGATGTTTTTCTATGTTCAGACCGCTTTCTAATTTCAGTTTCCATCTGCATGCTCACCCAAATGTTGCAGTATAAACAAGCAACAAGGAATGCTTTGTTAGTGATGAAGAATTTATGACAGCTAGAGAATTTTTTAATTAAATTTCTTTTTTACAAATCTCAGTGTTTAGGAATAATGAGTAACGTTAAATAGGGATGTGCAGGCCAAAGAATTTCATTTCAGTTTGTATTTTTGTTTCGGGATAGAGATTTTGTTTTTTCAGTTCGTTAATTATTTGGGCTTGGTTTGTTTCTTGAATCGAAATAAACATTAAAATAAAAACCTAAAAAATCCCTAAAACTGAAAAAAAAAATCAGGCCTCCCTAAGACCATCCTACCCCACTACTGGTCCTCAGGAAAGCAACAGTGGCTGGACCTACCCAGCTGGGCTAGACTCAGACAAGCCCAGCTGGGTCCTCCTCAAATCCCCCCTTCTACTCTGCAAATAAAGCTGCAGGAACAGCCCATCTGGTCCTCCCTCCACCCTTCATAAAATCTGCCATGGCCAGAGACCATCCTAACCCCCACTTACCCCTTCATAGGAGTCTGAAAGAAAGAATAGTGAAGGGGCAATGCAAACTCATTCCTGCCCCAACAAGAGCCTTTTAAAAATGGTGCCACTGGCCCTGACATCACTTTGACACTGGTCTTGGTGCTGACCATAGCTATTTGGTTGTACAGTCATTTTTAAAAGGATTGCACTGGGGCAGACCACCACAGAAGTGGTAAGTGGGAGCCTGAAAGATTCCTCATCCCCAGCAAACGGGCTAATTTTAAATCGCCGGCACGTATAAAAACCAGGAGATACTTGCGTGGTCGGGCCACACGCCCACCGCAGGCATTTTTAAAGGGCCCCAGCCACGCGCGTATCGCCTGGTACGCTCAATTCAAAAGGAGGAGGCCAGGGGCGGGGTCTGAGTGAGGAGTGGGCGGGCTGTGGGCGGGCTGGGACAGTACCATTAGGTGCCTTTCCGCTGAAGCACGCGCCGGCAGCCAGCCAGCCCTCACAACTTACTACTGCTCGGGAGAGCAGGTAGGTGTAAAAAAAAAAAAGAAAAGCTAGCTAAAAGGGTTTTAGGGATCAGGGCACAGAGGGGAAAAGGAAGACAAGATAGATAGGGGGGTTAAGGAAGTTCCCTCCCAGTCCGCTCCTTTATTGGAGCGGACTGGGAGGGAACCGCGAAAGGCTCTATCGTGTTGCCGTGCGCTTTTAAGAAAATTCTCCCCCATTACACGTGAGAGTCAGCACCCGTGTGCACATGCATGCACCAATATAAAATTGGTGCATCCATGTACGCGTGCCGGGAACTGCATTGAAAGGGAGCACTGATTTGCGGTGACTTTTTGGGAGATGGGTTGGGGATGGGGGGGTGGTGTTAGAGACACATTCAGAGGTATCCATTGTAAAATTGACCATAAAATAATTTTAGACCTTATAAGTGATGAAAAGGAGTTGATCTGTACAATGCCACTAGCAGAGACTGTTAGAATTTTCATCACTTAAAAGGCCAAAAAAATTGTATGATGTCATTTTTATAATGGATACCTCTGAATGTGTCTGTAACACCACCACCACCACACCTAACCCTAAATCACCTCCTGAAAACTCATCTTGAATCAAAATGCCCCCTTACGATAGACCACATATAGAGTATCGACCACATATAGAGTATCAGACTAATGGGTAGATTTTGTAAGGTGTGCGCGTGCATCCATGTGCGTGCGCTTCCCGGCGTGCACACATGGACGCACTGATTTTATAACATGTGGGCGCTGCCAGAACCTGCTTCGCTTCAGCGGGGTCCGCAACCAGCCGCAGGTGGCTGTGTAGGGTGTGCCCCGATGCAGGCCTCTACTGAATCTTCGTCATGTTCCAGTCTCAAGTTCCACTTCTTTGCCTGGAGTCTGCTTCACGTTCAGCGTGGTCTGCGACCAGCCATGGGTGGCTGTGTAGGGCGCACTGCGATGCAGTTCTCACCCAGTACTTTCGCCTGACTCCTGAATCCTTGCCTGAAACTTTTGAGCAACCTGAATCCTTGTCTGTGTCTTCTGAGCATCCCGAGTCCTTGTCTGAGTATCCAAGTCTTCGTCCGAGTCTCCTGAGTATCCGTCTACGTTTGAATCTTCTGAGTATCCTGAGTCTTCGTCTGAGTCTTCATGTTCCTGCCCTCAGCCTTGGTCTGGCCTCACGCACTCGACATTCCCAAGCAGCGGGTCCAGAAGAGCTATTGAGTGGCCAGAGGGCTACTCTCGAGATCAGCACTGCGTTGCTGGATCTCATTGGTGCGTGTAGGTCCAGTGGAGGGCTGAACCTGCCTTGTTCCTGTTCCGGATAATCCTCGCCTTGTCTTCAGTCCAGCCTTGCTCCTGATCCACCCGTGCTTGTACTGGCTCACCTCTCGCGGTGTGTCTTGGGGCTCCTCCCTGACCCAAGGGCTCACATCCTACCTTAGAAGGGTCCGCGCCTCCGCGTTCCTAACAGGGCCTCTGGTACAAAATTACATTGTAAACTCTCTGGGGATAAGGAAATACCTATAGAACCTGAATATAATCTGCTTTAAAGAGCCAAAAGTAGAATTAAAAAAAAATCTTATGGTAAATCATATGGTTTATTGGGGGACCCTCTTTTCCCTATGGAACTGAAAACAAAAGGCATCTTGAAATGTTCATTAAAATCCTTTAAAATACTTTTTACCAACATGATCCTGACATTTACTACTGCAAGACAACAGTACTGAAGGCATAATGTGCCTGGTGCCATGTGTGCTAATTTTCTAAGATCTCCATAAGCAGCTCTTTTCATAGATTACTGCTTACTTTTTAAGTAAACTCTCTTAAAATTAGGCATTTTCGGCAATATGGCTGCTGGCTTCAATGTCTGAAAGAATTCTAAAGCAGTTCAGATTTACTATGTTCATGTAGCCACTGTACTGAATATTTCCATAAAGTAGCTACATAATACCACATTTGTAAAAGGGCACTGTTTTCTCATTCAGTGCCTCTGTGAAAAATCTTATGGAAAGACCCGCAACTTTTTCAAATCTTTCTTTCATGCAAGAACTTTTTGTATGTCACCCTGTTTATTAGTTCACTTTATCTTTGCCTGCTACCTGCATTTGGTTAGAATGCAGTTCTATCTATTCAAGGTGATAATAAAATATTAAATAACCAGAGGCATGATGTCTGAATGCAAATGCTGTTTCTGAATGTGACTACATTCTGTAGGAAGTTAAAATTACAGATATAATCTATTAGTCACCAGTTAATTCTAAATACTTATTCTGTCATCACTTGTGTAGAAAACAGCAGAGAACAGGAAAGCAGTGAAACTCTTCTAGTTTTAACTTATTGCACCTGTGACATTTATTGCATACTGGTAATTTAAAATTAAAATTACATAGGCAGGACTGCTAATTTTCATTTTCTAGAAATGAGCTTAGAGAGTTGAAGAAGGCATCACAAGGGTACATGGATTTTAGTTGCAAGAATGAGAATGTATGCAGCTGGTATAAAGAAATATAAAAACATTTCTAATGTATAATCAAATGAAACATTATAGGTGGTGGCACTTATGTGGTCTTGAAAGCATCACCTCTAGATTATGCTTGAATTAGTCTGATGAAAGGTGTCACAACCTGGAAACAATTCAATATTCTCCAGAACCAGTGCAATGACTGTCATGTAACACAACAAAGATGGTGTTCATCTGATCTTATGAAGAATTCTCTTATTAGATTGCAGACTTGTAAAGAGAAGGGGAAGAGAAGGACAATTGGGATGCAATATTTCTAGAGTGAAGTTAGAGAAAACCTGATAAAGATATACTTCAGGTTGGGACCTTTGGGGTAGATTTTAAGACATGCGCTCGTCATGTACGCTCGCTACCAGGCACGCGCACATGGTCACGCAAGCACATGTTATAAAATTGTGCGCGCAAGGGGGTGCACAATTGTGCATTTTGTGCGCGCCGAGCCACGCTGCCTTCCCCCGTTCCCCCTAGCCTGACCTTCCCACCCCTTCCCCTAATCTTTCCCCCCCCTAGCCCTACTCTAACCTCCCCTGATTTTTATGTTACCTTTTGCACCTGCCTCCGGGCAGGCACAAGTTGCACATGCCGGCCTCTATCCTTGGCCCCGCCCACGCCCCGGACCGCCCCTTTTTGCAAGCCCTGGGACTTACACGTGTCCCGGAGTTTTACACGTGTCGCCGGGCCTTTTTAAAATAGACCCGGTGCGCGTAGGGCTTTTAAAATCCGGCCCTTTGTTTTCTGCTTTTATTTTGCCTGGGAATTCCAATGTTATAACAAAAAAAATCTGTAGAAAACTGACTTTGATATATGATATGATATACAGGAGAAAAATCAGTAGGAAAGTCATTTTTCTTTTGATTTCTTTTTTGTTCTTTACCCAGCAAAAAAATAAAAAATAAAATCTGAAAACAAAGACCCTTAACTTCAGGTAATAACTCAATCATTTCCTAAAGTTGCCTTGCATCATTTTCCTGCTGAATAAATATGGTTTGGGAAGATGAGAAAGCTAGGTTTAAGTTCTAAAGCTTTGGTAATACTATTTTCTGGATCAAAACAACAAGGAAAAATGTTTTTTTTATGAATCTGCAAATTTCTTTAAAAATCACCAAGTGACTGAAGTTTTATGAGCTGACAAAAGCTTTCATTACTGTATTCTTTGCTCTGTACAGACAGGGCTCCTTCTCAGGTCTCAGTGATGAGTTGAAGTCATCAGTTAATCTTAAATATGATGCTTCTTATTTTATTTCTGGTGAAATTCAGTAATTGTGGTAAAACAAAACAAAAGCTCTGTCTGCGGTAACTTTTTGAGTTACCCTGGATAAAGACAAGATTTGACATTTTTCCACAATGACCAGCCAAATTTTGTACAGGTTACTCAACTACATGCACAAAATTCAGCCATGTAAAAAAGAGGCATTGCTGGAAGCATTCAGAAGCCAGTGAGTTCTGATACTCAGCATAGGTGAGTCTGCTCAGTAAAACAGATGCCCTAAATTAACCTTGGGAATTTTAACTGGGTATCATTAACCAGGTACATTCAGCTGTATAATCAAATAAAGTTACCTAGGTAACTTTCCCATTCACTGGCCCACTAAATATCAACCTCTAAGTTAATAACATATAAATATGAAGCCCTCCATTTCAAATGGCAGCGCATGGACAGTGACAGCCTTTTTGTCCTTCATTTTCCTGTCAACGCAGGGAATATATAGTGAAAGTGGCAGATAAAGATCAATATGGTCCATTTGATCTGCCTCTCAAGTTTTTTGGGGGATACTAACAATTGCCACTCTGTGCAGCCTATCCCCAATGTATACTACAAAAGTTAGGAGAAGTAGTCTAGTAGTTTGAGAAGTGGGCTACAAATAAGAGAAACTAGGGTTCAAATCCTACTGCCTTGTGTCCTTAGGCACAAGGCAGTAGGTACAAATCCTACTGCCTTGTGTCCTTAGGCACAAGGCAGCAGGTACAAACTTAGGGGGTCATTTGAAAATGACCCCCTAAGTTTGTACCTGCTGCCTCAGGTACAAACTTAGGGGGTCATTTTCAAAGGCTTATCGCATGCGATAGCATGCTGGGGGAGGAGTCGGGGCGGCGAGGAGGCGGACTCGGCGGTGTCTTCGCTGGCGGCGAGAAGGTTAGTAATGTTATCGTCACCAGTAGCGCGCCCAATAGCACCACCTTTCATGATGGCGCTATTGGGTGCGAAAGCCGGCAGCAAAAACACTGCGGTGGTGCAAAGGCTGCCGGCTTTCGCAGGCCCCGCCCCCCCCCTTCACCCCTCCGCCCCCCAATTTTGCTGGATTCACCATTCTGTGATAGAATGGTGAATCCAGGCCTTAGGGAGACATTTACTAAAGGTTTTCTCCCATGTTATATCTATGGAAAAAATGCTTAGTAAATAAGGCCCTTAGATTATAAGCCCTCTGGGAAAAGGGAAATTCTACTGTACCTGAATGTATTCCACTTTGAAATGCTGAAAAGCAGAATTATAAAATAAATACTTCATTTCCATTCTCTAGTCAGCAGGGATCCTATGTGTTTGTCACATGCTCTTTTGAATTCTATTACTGTCCTCATCTTCATCCCTCTTCCAGGAGGCATTCCATGAATCCACTATCCTTTCCATAAAGAAATATTTCCTGACATTTTCCTCTCTTGAGATCCCTGGTTTTACAGCTTCCCTTCCATCGGAAAAATTTGATTTTTGTATATCATTAATTCCTTTCAGGTATTTGAAAGACTATCATATCTCCCCTGTCTCTTCTCTCTTCTAGGGTAGGCATATTAAGCTCCTCCAGTCTCATCTCATACGGCTTGCCGTACAGACCTCACACCATTTGGTCGTCTTTCTCTGGACTCCTTCCATTCTGTCCTTATCATTTTTTCAGATGAGCTCTCCAGAACTGAACACAATATTGCAGGCAAGGCCTCACCAAGAGTCTGTACAGGGGCATTATTACCTCTTTTTTCCTGCCGGTTATGGGGCAGATTTTAAAAGCCTACGCGCATAAATCCAGGCGGATATACGTGCATGGGGAGGTTACGCGCGCCGCCGGGCCTATTTTCAAAAGGCCCGGCGGCGCGCGTAAGTCCCGGGGCTTGAAAAAAATGGGCGGTCCAGGGGTGGGGCGAGGGCAGGGCTGGAGCCTCCAGGCACAGCGGCCATTTGCCCAAAGGCAGGTGCAACTTATAAAATAAAGGTTAGTGGGTGGGTTTTAGGTAGGGCTGGGGGGCGAGTTAGGTAGGGGAAGGGAGAGGAAGGTGGGGGGGGGGGGGGGCAGAAAGAAAGTTCCCTCCGAGGGATTTTATAACATGCGTGTCCACTCTGTTGCAGAATTTAGTGTCATCCACAAAAAGACAAACTTTACCAATGGGCAAACACCTCAGGAAGGATTCAAAACTAGGCAGGATCAGCACATTCCACAATTTTGCAAGTAACCACCCTGGCATACAAGAGCAAGTAGCACTAGAAAGAACCTGCACTAAATTGTGACATTGAAAAAAGTATGTCTTCTTTATAAGGAAAATGAATGTTAGTAAACATTTTGTATAGAAATACATGTAGCAACAGTATTTGCAATTGGAAAAGGCATGTACGATTTGCAGGTACTGCCTAGATACCTAGTACAAAACCATGAAGGACTAATCCTTGAATGATCGACTTTTCTATCAAAAATCTAAAATCTGATTTTAGGGGGAGGAGTCAAGATGGCGGCCTAACACTGGCATTGCTCTGCTCGGCACTTCCCCTTTAACATTCTTCCAGTGAATGTATTACCTTTGAAATGCCGGCGAAGAGAAAGGGGAAAGTGAAGATCTTCCCCTCAGAACCCCTTTCTCACTCTGGGCAGCAAACAATTGTGCATTGCTTGGCAACGGCTTCACCTTTGGGGCCAGGAGTCCCGGCTGTTGGGGTGAGCGGAGGAGAACTCACCACAGCTTCGGAGGAGGTGTCCCTGAGCCCGCTTGACGTCATACCTCCACCGTCTGAGCGGGAGGGGCCGCAGCAGCTTGTCGGGCAGAGTCCCGGAGAGGTTTCTCATGTAGCCGATACCGAGGGAGCGTCTGCGAGGTACAATACCGCTCCAGAAGGGCTGGAAACTGCAACAGGAGGACCAGGAGGGCCCTCCCCTGATGGAGTATCTTATGGAGCAAGCAGTGGAGTAGAAGGTGAGAGGCTGTTGTTGCCTGAGGAGAAAACCTTCACTGATCCAGAAACCAGCCATAGTTACCCTTGATTCGTTATGGGACCTTGTTATAAATATGGGTAATGCTATTTCTGATTGCTCTCTCAAGATTTCTAGACTATCACAACAATTAGAAACAGTATGTAAAAATAATCAGCTTCAAAATCAGGAAAACCAGGAAAACTTGTATCATATAGAAGAAGAGATAAAAGCAATTAAAGGAGTACAAAGCTCTTTAATTCAGGGTGGTGATATCCTGAATAGAAGGATTGAGTATGTTGAAAATAGGCTGAGACACCTAAACCTGCGTTTTCTAAATTTTCCAAGAGTAGTAGGGGAATTGCCACGTTTTACTCTAAAGAGATTTTTCCTCGAAATTCTTCGGAAGCGATCCCCCCCCCCCTTGGATAAAGTATATTTTTTACCATCTGGTTTAGGATTTATTTATTTATTTATTTATTTTTAGTTTTTTTATACCGATTTTCCTGCATAAAATGCATATCAAACCGGTTTACAATGAAACAGAATAAGCAGGAAGTAAAATTCCTTAGTCTAATACATTTAAACGTCAATAATGAAATAATTTTAAACAAAGCAAAAAGCTAAATAACATTAATAAAAGTTATATTATTAACAAAAACATAAATATAATTATATTAGAAGGAGCACAAAGGTTAGCACGAAGGGGAGCACAAATTTCAAACACAAATACCGGTTGTCAATTTGAACAACCTTACAGATTATCTGGAGTCTTCCAATTATGAAGTGATAGAAAGAGCTACGTTACTGGTTACCTTTTTAACTGATAGTGACTTGAGCACAGTTATGAAAAAGTACTTCAAGAACTCTATATCTTATTTATGGGACAATCTGTGAGAATTTTCGAGGACTTCTCCAAGACTACTCAAGAAAGAAGGAAGGGTTTCTTAGCTTTGAGGCAGGATACCCTGGCCTTAGGGGCATCTTTTTTTTAAGATACCCATGCAAATATCTGTTAAAGCTCAGGGAAGATAATTTTGTGTTTCTTAAAAAGTTTATTGAGTCAAGGAAAATAATACTATCTGCTGGTACCAATGTTCTGACATAAAATATATGTAGCCGTGTTATGCTATGTCATTTCAAGTATATGTTTCTTATATTCTCCTCGATTTAAATCTGTCTCCCCTTAGATTGGGGTCTAATGAATTCAATGAATATTAAGGGAAATGTATTATTTTCCCCTTTTTTCTTTTCTTTTAGTTTTGTTGCTTATTCGATGTATCATATCTGTGTAGCAAATATTTTTGAAATTTCAATAAATAATAAATTTAAAAAAAATCTAAAATCTGAGTTTTGTGTAATATATGGATATCTAACACAATATCATACCCTTCAATTCAATACAACTTAAATTGGCTATTCAAAAATAGTATTCTCTTCTATCGGACTTTTTTGAGTTTCTCTAAATAAAAACACTGCTAGTTTATTCTTCGAAAAAAAGCAAATATTTATACACATTTTTTTCAATCCTGCATTGTATAATTGTATTTTATGCACTTTAAGCTACCAAATAATATTATCAAATAACAGTAACATAAATATTTACTAAGACTTTTCTCCCATTCTGCTCATTGAATGAGTCCCATTGGTTATAAATGATCTGATATGGCGAGGGGTAGTTTTCAATATCTTTATGAAAGTACATGCTGTGTTGATTTGTAATTCATTTGTTATGCTTTTTATTTGTAATCTGTTTTGGTGTTTTCAAGGCAGAATATAAAATTTGATATGAATAAACAAAATAAATGAGAAGAAATTCTTGATGATTTTTTCCTCATTTTCAGGCCAATACAGTACAGTGCGCTCCAACGGAGGGAAAACGTGCGTCCAATAGCAGGCTAACAGTGCGCTCCAACGGAGCGCATCCATGTGCGTGCGCTTCCCGGCGTGCACACATGGACGCACCGATTTTATAACATGTGGGCGCTGCCAGAACCTGCTTCGCTTCAGCGGGGTCCGCAACCAGCCGCAGGTGGCTGTGCAGGGTGTGCCCCGATGCAGGCCTCTACTGAATCTTCGTCATGTTCCAGTCTCAAGTTCCACTTCTTTGCCTGGAGTCTGCTTCACGTTCAGCGTGGTCTGCGACCAGCCATGGGTGGCTGTGTAGGGCGCACTGCGATGCAGTTCTCACCCAGTACTTTCGCCTGACTCCTGAATCCTTGCCTGAAACTTTTGAGCTACCTGAATCCTTGTCTGTGTCTTCTGAGCATCCTGAGTCCTTGTCTGAGTATCCAAGTCTTCGTCCGAGTCTCCTGAGTATCCAAGTCTACGTTTGAATCTTCTGAGTATCCTGAGTCTTCCTAAAAATGAGGAAAAAATGAGGGAAAACGTGCGTCCAATAGCAGGCTATTGGACGCACGTTTTCCCTTACCCCTTATTCAGTAAGGGGAGGAAAACGCGCGTCCAACCCGCGGCACCTAATAGCACCCTCAACATGCAAATGCATGTTGATGGCCCTATTAGGTATGCGCGCGGGATACAGAAAGTAAAATGTGCAGCCAAGCTGCACAGTTTACTTTCAGAAATTACGCCGACCCAAAGGTCGGCGTTAATTTCTTCCGGCACCGGGAAAGTGCACAGAAAAGCAGTAAAAACTGCTTTTCTGTGCACCCTCCGACTTAATATCATAGCGATATTGTCGGAGGTCCCAAAGAATAAAAAAAAGTAAAAAAAAAAAAATTTGAATTTGGCCCACGGCTGTCGGGCCGAAAACCGGACGCTCAATTTTGACGGCGTCCGGTTTCCGAGCCCGTGGCTGTCAGCGGGCTCGAGAACCGACGCCAGCAAAATTGAGCGTCGGCTGTCAAACCCGCTGACAGCCGCCGCTCCTGTCAAAAAGGAGGCACTAAGGATGCGCTAGTGTCCCTAGCGCCTCCTTTTACCCGGATCTACCGCCGGACCTAATTTAAATACTGAATCGCACGCACCGGCAAGTGGTCGGTGCTCGTGCCAGGAACCCGCTCTTCCACAGACTTTACTGTAGCGGCCCATTTGTCATTTACTCCTATAAGGTAAATTTTAAAAAAGACGCGCCGCTATGCACATGTTATAAAATTGGCTACACTCGCACACATGTGTGCATGGGTGCCCTCGTGCATGCAAAGGGGGGAGATGATGTTATTAATGTGCGACACCGTGATCAGACCTTTCCCCAATTCCCTCCCTGTCCACTCTGGGAGGGAACTTCTCTAACCCCTACATATACGTCCTCCCTTTTCCCCTCTCCTCTCCTCCCCAACCCCTAAACCCCATCTAACTACCCTAAATATTTTTGTTTTACAACTTACCTGCTCCTCTGAACCGAAGTAAGTTGCATGCACCTGCCTGCCCCCGCCCCAGCCCTCCCCTTTTTAAAAGCCAGGTATTTCCGCGCATACCGGGAGATAAGCATGTAGGCGGGTTCTTTGGAAAATGCACTTGGCGCACACATGCGACCCAAATATGTGTACATCTCCCAGGATTTGTGCATGCTGGGCTTTTAAAATCGGCCCCTAAGTCTTCATTTTATAGGACCTAGTAACTGAGACTTTGATTATTTAGATGGTACGCATGCATGAATGTGTCAATAGATCATTTGTTTTAAACAATCCGTTTTTTATTACATGTACAGAAAAATAATGCTGAGGAAAGAGAAACAAGATTTGGTTTCAATCATAGAACTAAAAAATATGTACATATGTGTTATTTCCAAATCTTATAATATTTAAAGACTTGCTACAGCACTCTTAAAAAAGAGACTGACTATGCTTAAATACTAACCAAATTAACTTTTTTTTTTTTTTAAATGGACAAACAAAACTTTAAGGGGTTGATGGATACCTACTAAGAGCAAATATGTAGCCATGTGTTGTGGGTTTATTCAATGGACTCAGTCTGCACATTGACCAATTAATAGACAATTTACCCTTAGATTCATGAAAATGCTATAAATTTCACATGAATAATGCCCATGATAAAAAAAAAAGTGGGATAGCTAGGGTAATTTTTGAATTGCTGCAACATGCACTATTTTAGTGCTTTACTTAAATACACATCTGCAATGAGAGAGAGAGAGAGAGAGAGAGAGAGAGAGAGAGAGAGAGAGAGAGAGAGAGAGAGAGAGAGAGAGAGAGACTCTTTAGAAGGTTCTCATATTAGTCATCTATTTATACCACTATAGAGAGTCATCTAGTAACTCGAGGTGAGGTTTTGGTGGTGGTCTAGGGTTTGGGGGACAGTTTTACATGCACAATCAGACATACGAACAGCACAGTACACATCGGTGAAGATTTGATGTGATTTGGAGTGAGGAAAGACACGCAAAGATGAGTTTTCTACAATTTACTCTCGCTCTAGCTTGATGCACTCTCTACCTGTGTGCTATCAAGCTAGGGCGAGAATATTCTCTCTCTCTCCCTCCCTCCCCCCCCCCCCCAAATGGGATTTGTGATAAATATTGTGAATCCTGTTTTGGGCATATCACACAGCTTAATGCCAGGAAAAAAGGTGTAGTTATTTCCGTTGTTAAAACATGCAATAATGTGTGTTACACTATCACATGCAATGTTAAACATCCCTCATTTTCATAAACCCCCACCCAAACTCCTCCCCTTTGACTAAATTTTTGGAATTTGCATACAAATCACGCAATGCAAAAAATAACACATGCATTATGGCGTTAACTCGGCGTTAACACCCTAACGCATTTTGATGAATGACCCTGTTAGTTTTTCCTGCAAATACACATCTAGGGCCAATGTACCAAACTCTGTTGAACTTTGAAATAGCATTAATGTACAAAAACACCAAATAACATGCACAATTTTGTTTGTGAAATTTTTCATATACTATTTGCATGTAATATAACTTTGGTAAGTGCAATGCAAAATCTAAGAAAATAGGTAAATAGCTGTATAATGAAAGAAAACAACTCATTGTCTATGTTTATATAGCTAAATTTTGCATGAAAAAATGTGCAAAACTGCATCTTTGCTACAGTTTATTACATTGACTCCTAATATTGATGCTAACTACTGTTTGTGTAAAATATTTAAAATAGATCCTAAGTAATTACAGTATCATTTCATACAAACCATTTAGAAAAAATATTAGCTGTGCTATTGTACAAACATCTTTGCATACCATGTCACAGATAAACATAAATCATGTTTTTATGTCTTGCCTGAAAAGTATACACACAATTCCACTTTTATAATTCAGTTTATTACAAATCTATACATTACAGAATTGCCCATTTATTAATTCCATTATGTAGTTGTGCACTTTTTTTTTAAAGAAATTGAAATGTAACTGTGAAAACACAGACAGGATGTATATCTATCTATCTATCTATCTATATCTATATATAGAGAGATTATAGATAGCTAGATACTGTAGATTGATATATTGCAGGCTTCAGATTCCTATGGTCAAGCTAAGAGCAATCTATAGGCTACCATAGGTATTGAAATGGGAACTCTAATAGTTTGCATAAGGCTATTGGCAGATTTTCTATAGATTTCCTTAAACAGAACCAACCTTTACAACAGCATGAGCCTTGCACCTTCCTGAGAGATATAAATACATATCCAACTTGAAATCTGAAGTAAAATGACTTACTACACAAGGTAGCAGACCACAAAACTACTCCTTGGTCCAACTGTTCTTATATGTTTTTGAAAGGCCTACTAGCATTGGACTCATTAGTAAACTTAACTTGTCAACTCTCAGAGATGCATTTGAGTTAGGACTGAACCTAATAAAGCAAAGTGAGAAAGCTCATATTAAACATATCCTTATTATATATTGTATAGTTTTCATTACTGATAGCTCTTTGTAAAAATCATCATCTAGAAAATGGCTTTTGTATTTCATCAATAAAACACTGATTCTACTAGAGAAAACTTCTCTCATATCTAATTTAGACAGGATTTCAAAATGCCTGTTATTTCATTTATTGACTAGAGATTTTGTGATGTTAAACTAAGCTTCTAAAACTATCCTTTCATTTGCCAAAATAAAGCCTTTCCTATACAGCTGTCTGTTAATGCCTCCTAGTGAATTACAACTTTAACTCTTGTAGTCAGAGGTTCTGCTATATTAAACGTAAGACACCTGGGCCAGTAGCCAAAGTCTGAAGCAGCACAGCTGAAGCCAGGGTACTGCCATTTCATGGGGTCCCTTCAGAAGGTATATTGTTGCCTTTCCAATGTTCTAAAAATAGCAAATCACGCCAACTATATTCAACCCATGCTCAGGCATTCAGAACACAAACAGCATGTATTGCAAGTATTCAGCTATACCTAGCATACCTAGATGCTTTATCCATGAGTTTCTATTTGTTTGGAAAACAAGATGTTTATTGCAAAACTGAAAAACTTCCATAATTATTAATAAAGATTCACAGCCCCTTTTCAAACTTGCGCAGGTTAACTATTTGGTACTTTAAGATTATCATTTTCCCATTATAATCAAAGTGTTTGGGTTCCAGCTACACATTATTTAAAAGCTAGGATAAAGTAAAAATTCTTCATGTTAACTTAAATCTTTGACTCTTTAGGAAATAACTATATTTAAATCACAAATAAAATGAACTGTGTTTTCAAAGGCGAACACACACACATGCTTTAGCTACTGGTCAACTGTATTTATCTCAACTGTTTTTCATTTAAGTGTACAATTTCTCACTTCAAATAGACACATATATTAAGATCACTGTAATTAAAGAAAAAAGCAATAACTCACTCTATTGGTCAAGTATAAAGATTGTTCAGTTTTGAACATAGGTCCCACATTGCAGGTTTTTGTGGAAAAGTAAGAATAGTATAGCAAAAATATTAGTTTTCTTAAAATTTAGCATTTTGGAAGCAATTTGTGTGTATGTATGCGCATACAGAAAAGTAGATCATTCTTATGTTCAGAGATGTCATCTTGTTGATGACACTGATACTGTTTGGGTACCAAGAAATCTTAACCCAACTGCTGCTAGGTGAAAAAATGCATTGTTGAAATTTTTCCAAACCTAAATTTTAAAAATATTTTGCAGCCTCCTGCTGGTGTCCTACATCATTTCACCTTCATTACAAGTTAAGTTTCTGTCTCTCAGTCAATCACAAGAGTTTCTCATGTCATTACCAATATTCTCTACATCTTCCAAAACAATGCTCTTCCACTGTAAATAAAAAAGGGCTCATTAATTCAAGCAGTCAATGCAAGTCGCTAGTATGTGGCCTGTAGTAGAATTGTCAAAGAAGACATACACCATGGACCCATCCTTCTGAAGAATGCCTCCCATTCTGAGCCTTTGGTGGGAAAAAAAATACCTCTAAAATTACAGGCCCTGTACAACTCTAAAAAGACTAGGAAAAGCAACCATATCTAATATGCAGCTTTGTGCACACATTGTCAAATACAGCAAAATTAAGACATCGCCACTGTTGTAGTATTTCATGACTTGGACACCTAACCTACTTCTGTGTCATGTATCGTCTCATCTTTTTTTTTTTATATTAAAATCAATTATAAAAAGAGAGAGGGAGAGAGAGAGAGAAAGAAGTGGCAATAGCTCAAATACAAAAAGTGCCTGGAAATGAATTTAATAATTTAGAGGCCTAATCATATATCTCAGACAAAAATCCTTAGTGAGAATGACCTCTCATAATGAAAGTGCAACTCCAATGCACACACACTGAATAAGCCCAAAGAAGGCAGCAGCCCGTATTTGCATTAGAAAAAAAAATTAGGCAACCACCAAAAAAATACTCAAAATTATTGTTTCCTTGCCAGTTTGTATCACTTTTTAATAAGAAACATCTAAGTAATGATGGTGCTGCAGCTGTATAAAACAGGCACTGTACTTTCTTCTTACTGCAGCTTTGGAATACTACAACTGCACACAAACGCCAAACAGTTAAATCTCCAGTCTCAAAACTGCATCTCTCCCTCAAAACAAAAAAAGGAAGGAAAGCCTGACTTGATAAAAACAACTGATAAATTCTATCCCATTCTCTCTCTGCTGTTTCAATTCCATTTTACAGTTTATCCTTATAAGAATGGAATATTTACTCACTTTCAATGAATCAAAGCAGGCGATAACTCTTCCATTTTCCACTTGGCAGCTTTTCGATGGATGCGCAAATTTACATTCTGCGTCTGGTCGTGAGCAAGTCCCTCTTTGGAACTCTCTACCACTTCCAGTGTTAGCCATTTTGTGTCCCGAATTGGTGTAACACTAACAGCCATGTTTAGAATTTACAGGTAGTTAGAATTGTTTTTCAGTGCAACAGGAAAAAAAAAAAGCCAAACTGATGTACAGGAATTGATAGACAGGTCACCCACAAGACTTTTTTCGTTGTCGCTGTCTTCGTTGCTCTCGCCTATATTAAATGTACAGGTTAAAACTGTGCTGTCAGCCTTAGCACAAAAGTCTCCCACTAGAACGTCACAGTGTGCAACTCTGAACCAGAAGGTGATTCTTTACAAAGCAATGCTAGGGTCAGAAGATGAACATTTAAAAAAACGGGTGGTGTGGAACGAGGCTTGTGCTCTCAGTAACCCATTCTAAGTGCCAATTTTGGAGCCCAGAATACGAGCAGGAAAAACGTGGCAGAACCTCCGATGAGACAGAATTCCCAAGCTGCTTTCAGAAAAGTTGACTAAAAAGTAATCTCCCCGCTGCTGAATTGGTGCAATGGATATTGATTAGTTTGGCATAGACAGAGGCAGCAGTGTAGAGCAACAATCAAGGACTTTGTTTTCTCCTTGGTTTTCTGGCAGAATATAGGTTTTCAACAAACTTTTCTTTTTCTTTTTTTTGTTTTTTACACTACAGCAGCATAGAGCAATGCCTGACACATAGAGCTTCTCTCTTGATACAAAGTGGATATGGGAGGGGTGGGGGGGGGGGTGTCTGGACTAAAGGCGTAGGGTGGATGGGCTGTCGTCGCAGTGTGTAGCTGGCAGCAAGCAAGGCAAAAGCAGAGACTGCTCTAGAAGCGGTTCCAAGCAGCAGAGACGTCAGGAAAGGCACTTCTTAGTACCAACCTGTAGAAAAAACAGATATGTTAAAATTTACCAAGCAGCACTTCACGGACGTCCCACAGTATTATAAGCATGCCATGTGATCCCAGACTACTATGCAAAATGAAAGCTTGCCTGTTTCTTACACACATAATACTTACAGTGTAGCATATTGCAGCCAGCCATCGTAGTTTTATTAAAAAAAAAAAAAAAGGGGGCCGTTTCCCCTTGTGAAGCAATGCATGGTAGAGAGATAAACCAATCACAGATAGTGTTGCAGCAATATTCTGGGCAGAAAGCCAATAGTGTGGGCTGTCTTATGAAAGGTCGCGCCTATCAGACATTCATTACTATGCTATAAGCACAGAAAATGTCCATCAGATGTGACTTATTCCACTGCAAGAGAACGAGCATGTGGGTTTTGAATTTACCCAACATGCAGTTAGTGGATTAAACCATGTTAGTTTTTAAAAAAAGGGCACCTAACCCAAGCGTGAGCATTTGCACAAACGCTACGGAAAAGGCAAGCTGTTAAACTGCGCTTGCTTTCAAGCTACGTTTCTTTCCTGCGTTGCCTTCCGCACACCCTGCTCTCAGTAAGCTGCATCTCGCACGAGTATTAAAAAAAAAAAGGAGGGGGGAGGATGTTTACAAATGGTACATTCTCTCGACCTATCCAGTTCACTTCCTTCTAAAAGTAAAAGTAGTCCCCGCTCCTTCACAGAAATCATCACTCCTTGACTTGTCTACACTGTAAAACTTTTCCATTCAGCCTGCAGACACTTTGTCAATATATCACAGGCTGGCTAGATATGAACAAAAGCACTCTTTCTTTCAAGCAGAAGGCCTAGGTCACGGAGGAGATTATAAGAATCAGTGCTAGCAGGAGGTTGGGCAAAAAAATGTAAGCTAACCTCCGGGGAGAAGAGGGATTCCATCCTGGCCCCATTAAATATTAAGAAGGCAATTTGGTTTAGGCAACACAAGGCATTTTAGTGTCACTCTTCCGACTGAAAGTGGCAGCATCAGCTACCAGCCCGCTGCCGTTAGCTCTATCTACATGGGGGATTGTGAGTCTGCACGTCTGAAAAGCACCATCATTTTAAGGGGTTCGCTTTCCTGGTGACAAAACAAGAAATGTTCACCAGAAAGAAAAAAAAAAAGACTGACTCTGGCATCACTTCTAATAGAATCAAAACTGCTGCTCTGTTTACTAAGAACTCTCCAGATAAAGGACTATTTAAAGAAAAACGTGTTAATCGTAATACATGTTTGCTTCTGAAACTCTTTTTAGCACAAGACTTCTCACACACACTTAGGAGGTAATTTTCAGTTACACATGTAAAAATTAGCATACAAGCACTTAAATAGTCTATAACAGTAACTTTTAAACAAGAGCACGGGTGCACATGTGCATGGATTCGTTGGCCCGCGGCCATTTTATGACATACGTGCGTATATGTGTGCATATTATAAAACACCCTGAACAGTCACACATGTGTGTGCAATTTTAAGTGGATGCAAGCCTATGTGCGCAAATGCTGCTTCTACCATGTTAGTAGGGGGATTTTAATAGACAAACATGCCAACGCCATTACCAGTTTTCCTAGTTTGTTCCCACTTCGCCCAGATAAGGGGTAGGGCTTCCAAATCCCTCTAGTTGAAAAGCCTCCCTTCACCACTGTTAGCCCCAACCCTTAAACCCCTGCTGAGCTATCTTTTCATCTTTATTTTATTACGTACATGTCCTCCATAGCAGAAGTAGTTACCCGGCAGGGGACCCAGGCGAATGCCTGTGCCAGTAAGTATTTACGTGCTAATTTGAAGTTGAAATCCATGAGCGCCCATGCCCCATCCAGGCCTCTCGCCTTTTTTTGAACTTTTCATTTGTGTGTGCAGAGGGAGATAACGTACGTACTCGGGCGGCTTTTAAAATCTGCTCAGTGCATGCCAGTCCGACATATTCGCGTAACCCACAGTTTTGGCGTACGTCAGGCTTTTAAAATTAACATTTATATTTGCATAATTACAATTTTATACAAATTAAAAGTGCGCACATATTTAAGTTTCGTGCACATATATATATGTGTAAAAAGGGGCAATCTAGGGGCATTCAGGGAAAGGCCGATAGTTATGTGGTTTCTATTTTGAAAGACACGCGCATATATTTGGCAACTTATTTGCATAATTTTACACCTGCTAATGATCTTGTATATGTGTAAACTGGGAATACAGACTGAAGAACCAGGAGGGTCTGGATGACTTGGAAAAGGACTGGGTGAACTTGTGGAGTAATTGGTAAACTGCTTAATTTCAAATACGCATGCATGTTTTAAAATATGTGGACTTACTGTAGGTGCATAAAGTTTTACAGAAATAAGTTCTACTTTATTTTCAAGCCTAATTTTTAAGAATAGGTAGGAACAGTATTCACTTTCAATGCACTGCATGTATTCATGTGTAAGCATATGTTGCGGGGTAGAGACATGCATACTTTATGATATGTGCAGGTTATAAAATATTATCGTTGTGGCCATATATGTGTGTGTATATGCTGCCACACGTAGTTGTTTGAAAGTTATCCTCATAGGGGCAGATTTTAAAAGCCCTACGAGCGTAAATCCAGTTGGATTTTCGCGCATGGGGGGTTAGGCACGCCGGGCCTATTTTCAAAAGGCCCAGCGGCGCGCATAAAGCCTGGGACGCGCATATGTCCCGGGGCTTGAAAAAAGGGGGCGGGGCGGTCCAGGGGCAGGGCAGGACCAAATTTGCTGCTGTGCCGGAGGATCGTGCACCGGCAGCCGGCCAGCGCGTGCAAGTTACGCCTGCCAGAGGCAGGCGTAACTTACAAAATAAAGGTGGGGGGGGGGATTTAGGTAGGGCTGGGGGGCGGGTTAGATAGAGGAAGGGAGGAAACAGGGAAAGCCATCGGGGCTCCCCTAGGGCTCGGCACGCGTAAGGTGCACTAGCGTGCGCCCCCTTGTGCGTGCCGACCCTGGATTTTATAACATGCATGCGGCTGCACGCGCATGTTATAAAATCGGGCAAACATTTGTGCACGTCAAGTAGCGGCCACAAATGTAGGCCACACGCGTAGGTTTTAAAATCCGGCCCAATGTGTTTTAACATATGACAATATCACAAGTTACCAAAACACAAGACAAATATACACAAGATCAAAATACAAATTGCCAGAGTTTTATGAATAGCATGTTGATTCAATTTGGAAATTATGCTGCAAGAAGCTGCACGCTCTGTATTCTTTGCAAAATTTGAAAAATACTTTGAGCACTTAGTAGTAATTATCTACTATCATTTACCACATTTTTCTGTTAATTCTTTAAAATTCTTTATGCAGTTCCCTTGCGTTTCCTCTGAAATTCTGATGGTAGCCTTGTTAGCCGAGGAGATACAAAATACCTCACACTTACCGGTTTTTACTGATCAATATTAAAAAATACTGAGACAAGGATCACTAGGACTATCCAATCTGCCCGTTCATACCAGTCCATTGTGCTGCTGCAGGTCCTATTTATTTATCAGACTAGATCTCTCGCCCCATCATTCTATGAACCCAGAGGAAAGATACGTATACTAAACCACTGCCTGGCGTGTAGGACAAGTGATGGAATTGATAACAGAGCTTCTTGTGAAGGGCACAAGGATCTAATAGATGTATATGATGTTAGCAAATTAATTAGAGAAAAGAACCTGAATGATTTATACAGTTTTAAAGTATGGACAGAATTTTACATTGCACATGCTATTTAATCGGTAACCAGTGCAGTTCCGCCAGAATCGACCTCATATAATACCTGGACCTTGCCAAGATCCTTGCTGTCATATTCTAAAAGAGCTGCATCTGTTTCTTTACAGACTGTAATGACCCTGAAACACAGTAGTAATCATGGCATTTATTAACATGGCAAAGTCTGGCTAATCTATCTGTGGTCATCTCCCTCAGTCCCTGACACTACAGTTCCTTTGCATCTATCCCAAGATTCCGTCTCTGTTTTGGTTCCTATAACTTTCACTGGAAGTCTAATCCGGATGTTCACCACCATGTCTGAGAACAATGATTTTCCCACATTCCTTTTGAGCTTCTCTCTCTTCAGCTTCTTATGATGCCACCTTATCGTTGAGCGTCTCATTCTGTGCAAAATACTACCTTTTGATTCCTCATTATAACCTGCTAGTGATTTGAATGTTCGTATCATACCTCTGATTTTTCTTCTTTATTCTAGATTATATATATATGCGCATCCCGGGGCTTGCGCATATATATACTCCTGGGGCTTGCACGCGCCGCTGAGCCTATGCATAGGCTTGGCGTCCCGGGGCTTGCGCGTGCCGCCAAGCCTATGCAAATATATATACATATATATCTATGTATATATGTATATATTTCACTCATGAAATCTCTCTGTGTATGAATGCCAGTAGAGACTATACACCTTTTTGATAGCCATCTTTTGAACTGCCTTCACCTTATCAAAGTACTTTGTAGATATGGTCTCCAGAATTAGACACAGTACTCTGGATGGGGTTTTATCAGAGATCTATATAGAGAGAATACTACTTCCCTTTTCCTTCTAGTAGTACCTTATGGATCCCTCCCTTCCTACTAGTGGATTTACGCTTTCAAATATACTATTAGTTTGCCCAATGGTTTTGACAAATTGCCTGGCTACCTTTTGGTTATGTCACACCAATCTCTTTCCTATTTGATTACTGCTAGTTCGTTCTCTCCAAAATATTTGGCTCTTAGATTTCTACCCTCACCAATGCATAATTTAACTTTTTTTTTTTTTTTAAATAACAGTGCAGTCACCAAACTGTTGACCATTCCTCCAGTTTTGTTTTTTTTAATCATCCTTTATTTTATCTAACCACCCTGGCTTGCTACATTGTTACAGATTATTATCTTAAAACAGGCAGACTTCCCTTTCTAGCCTTTCCACAATGTCATTTATATAGACACTGAAGAAAACTGTGCCTAACTCTAATCTTTGCAGTACTGATCCTCATAGTGACTTTCCCTTCACCACTTTCCTGACTAACCACTACTTTCTGAGTTCTGATGCTTAACCAAATTTTCATCCAGTTTATAATTTCTTCTATGTGGAACAGTGTGAAAAAGTATTATAATATAAATATGACATACAGTATCTATGTCATCCTCTAACATATCACTCAGCTATCTTGGTCATCTTATCAAAGAATTCACCTGTAAACCAGTGAATTCAAGGAACCACTACTTTTGCCTTCTTCTGATATCAGAAGAACAGGTCCATAGTTTTTCACTGCCCCTTCTCCATTCCCTTGAAATCTCTCTTCTGTCATGATAAGCTGTTCAGAGCAGTGAGCAACTTCAGTATTGTGGAATGAACTGTATGAGAGACCAAAGGATATCACATACACTGCATGAATATAGTGCAGAGATCTAGTATCAGTATTGTTCCAATTGAAGAGAATATCTATGAAGGCAATTTTCAAAGATATTTATCCAGGCAACTAACTAAATCCTTGGGGCTGAAAACTGCTAGCTCCTCAATAGCTAATTCTAGCCATGGGGAAAAAGGGGGTATTCCTGTGGGTAGGAGGAGATTGGGGGAAGGAAAATATGTACAGGGATTTTATTTTCAAATCTCTGGGGTACATTTTAAAAAACAGTGCGCGCGTACTTTTGTTCACGCACCAGGCGCAAACAGAAGTACGCTGGATTTTATAAGATATGTGTGTAGCCGCACGTATCTTATAAAATCTGGGGTCAGCGCGCACAAGGGGGTGCACATTTGTGCACCTTGTGCGCGCCGAGCCCTGCGCGCGGTGCCCACTCCCTTCAAGGCCGCTCCGAAATCGGAGCAGCCTTGGAGGGAACTTTCCTTCCACCCCCTGCACCTTCCCCTCCCTAATCCCCCCCCCCCTTACCGCGCGCCATCTCCCGACCCGGGGGCTGTTCCGGAGACCTCGGCCGTGCCCTGATAATGCCCCTGGGCCGGCACCATGCCCCCTGACACGCCCCCCGGAATGCCCCGAACGTCACACCGTCCACCCGACATGCCCCCGACACGCCCCCCCTAGCGAAGCCCCGGGACTTATGCGCGTCCCAGGGCTTGCGCGCACCACCAAGCCTATGCAAAATAGGCTTGGCGCGCGCAGGGGCGTTTGAAAAGGGTTACGTGCGTACCTTATGCGTGTAACCCTTTTAAAATCTACTCCTCTGTGTGTACCTTCCTCTGTGAATCCTGACTACATTTTGTACCTGTGAACCTGGCAGATTTGAATTAGCTGGAAGATCTGCAGGTACAAAAGCACCAGTACATCTTCAAGCTAATCACCCTGCTCAAAATTTACCCCTACATGGTCTGAAATATTCATGAAAAACAACTCTTTGTAGTTTTTACACTGACTAAATAAAAAGTCCCCTGCAACAAACTGTCTAGTAATATGATAATAGCCTATTTATCACAATGTGTGCTATCTTAGCACTTCACATAGGTATTACCTAGGTTGAGAGAACATTGTACAAACCTCATCTTTGTGTGAGTTGTCTCACTCCGAAGGACACCAAATCTTCACAAGAGTGTACTGTTCTGTTTGTACGTCTCACTCTGCATGTCAAATTGGCCCCTAACACCTACACTACTAGCTAAACCTCACCTCAAGTTACTAGGTGGGCCTCCTATAGTAACATGCGGTAAATAGCTGCTTACTATGGTGCCACCCCCAGAGGCTCTCTCTCTCTCTCGCTCTCTCCCCCCCAGCCTAAAAATGCAATTTGTGCATTAAATTTCTTTGCAAAGCCAGCCCACTTTTCCAAAAATCCCGCCCCCAACTCCCCCCGTTTTAAAAATTAGCATTGTACCATGTGTAATTGTGCTTTTCGCATGTGTTAAGGCCATAACGTGAGTTGGAAAATAACCCCCATGGACAAGTTCCTGGAGGAAAAGTCTAAAAAACATTATTAGTCAGGTAGACTAAAGAAATATATTGCTGTTCCTGGGAGTGAGAACATGTACTTCATGGGACCTGCCGGATACTTGTGACCCTGCTGGCCACTGTTTGAGACAAGATGCTGGAGTTGATGGACCTTTGTCTAACCCAATGTGGCATTTCTTATGGCTTCTTCCAGGGATTCAGAATTGTAGAGGAGCAAACTCTCATTAGCTTTGCTCCACTCAGTGAGATACTCAGTTTTCATAAAATATTCTCCCTTGGATCCCCCTCCAGTATATTCAGGCAGCAGAATAAAAAGTGTTAAACAGATTTAATAATAAAACTTTCGGTATGAAGTGGCTTACAGTAATGGACTGAGAAGCAGGTTTCAAATCCTACTGCCCCACTGGTAATCCTTGTGACATCAAGCACGTCACTTTTGGCCCTATTCACATTTGTGCATTAGTAGTCAATGTGTGAAAATGCACATTATTTACTAAAGTGCCCGTTATTTCCAATAGAGCCCATGAACACTAATGCAACTTTATGAGGAGGGCTGCTAATCCCCTGTGGCTTCAGGTACCCATTAGTTTATAAACTCTTTGGGGAAGAGAGTTAGCGTACCTGAATTCTAACAATGCTGGAAGCCTTCTTGAGGTGCATTTAGGTAGACAGGATAAAAATCCAAATATTATTACAATGTGAGTGCAGAGGCTATGCCTTTCTCTTAAAATTAGTGTTTAGATGCCATTCCTAATTGTACTTACTGGTTTTACTATTCATGCACTGGGTATTAAAATATCATTAATAATGGTGGTTTTAATGGAAATTTCTGAAGGAAATTAATAGGAGGAAAGCAGAGGTGTATATGCTAAATAAGCAATGTAAATTTAAGCTATATTGGAATTGCCAAACGACAGGAGGAAACAGAGGAAAAACTAGAGGTGAAGAAAAGAAGCTAGAGAGGGCATGTTTCAAAAGCCATTTATGCAGATAATTCCTGATTTAGCCATCTATGCAGCTAAACATTCATGCATTGTTCCACAGTGTGTGCACTTTTACTCGTGTAGTAAAAAGGCAATATAGGAAGGTAGGGGATGTTTAGGTTAATAAAGGAAAATAACACAAATAAAGGTGAATTTTCAAAATGTTACATACGTAAAACTTAGCATATATGCGCGTTAAGCCTGTACTTGCATACTCCATATTTTATAAAAGTCGAAAATACGCATGTATTTTCAATTTCAAGTGCACGTACACAAGAAAGGGGTATTCCAGGATGAGGTCAATATCGACACATGCAAGTTGCTATTTTAAAAGACACTTGCATACATTTTGCAGCTTACTCGCGTATTTTTACATCTGCTAATTATCTGGCATAAGTGATCATAAATGTGTTTATTGTGCAGTATTGACTGGGTGGGAGGCCTGAGTGAACTGGAGGGGGAGTTCATGCTGAAAAACCAGGAAGGTCTCCATGACCTGGAGAAGGATTGGGTGAACTAATGGGAAAACTGGTTAATTTCATTTAGATGTGCATATTTTAAAACTGGCCGACTTATACATGTAAACCAGGATTTAAGTGAGTAAGCCCTATCTTACTTTTGCAAGTAAAATATACCTGTGCATATTCTTAAAATAGTTAAGAAAAGTATGTGCATTTAGGTGGTAATTTTCAAAGGAGTTACGCACATAAATGTAACATATTATTACAGCAATTTTCAAAAGCCTTTTATAAGGGTAAAGTGCACTTAACGTGGGTAAGTGCACTTTAATTGAATTGTCAATACCCATTGAATTGTGGGTATTGACAATTCAATGGCATATATTGTAGCAATTTTCAAAAGCCCACTTACTCGAGTAAGGTGCATTTACATGTTTAAAACCCAATTTTAAGAATGTAAATGCTTTTTAAAATCAGGCCTAAGATGTATTGATATAGTAGTTTCAATTCACATAGAGGTAGATCTTAAATAAGTACGCGCGCGCGAACAAAAGCACGCCGGATTTTATAAGATATGCGCATAGCCGCACGTATCTTATAAAATCCGGGGTCGGCGTGCGCAAGGCTGCGCAAAATCGACAGCCTGCATGCGCCAAGCCGTGCAGCCTGCCTTCGTTCCCTCCGAGGCCGCTCCGATTTCAGAGCGGCCTCGGAGGGAACTTTCCTTCCGCATCCCCCCACCTTCCCCTCCCTTCCCCTATCTACCCCACCCCCCCAGCCCTACCTAAATCCCCCCCCACCTTTGTTGTGCAAGTTACGCCTGCTTGAAGCAGGCGTAACTTGTGCGCGCCGCCTCGGCATCCCCCGGCACAGGCCGCAGTGCCGGGGGACACGGGACCACCCACCCGGCCCGCCCCCGAACCATCGCCACGCCCCCGGACCCGTCCTGGACCGCCCCCTGACCCCGGACATGCCCCCAGACACACCCCTCCCGCCCCTTTTACGAAGCCCCGGGACTTACATGTGTCCCGGGGCTTTGCGCGCGCCGGCGGCCTATGCAAAATAGGCGCGCCAGCATGCGAGTGCCCTGCACGCGTAAATCCGGCAGGATTTACGCACGCAGGGCTTTTAAAATCTAGCCCTTAATGATTTCACGCATAATCCTACATTCGCACATATATTGCAGGGTAGAGATACATTTATTTTATAAAACACATATATTTCATATGCATGGGTTATAAAAGATTATGGTAACACTAAGCATGGCCATATTCATGAGCATATGCCGCCATGTGCAGTTGTTTGAAAGTTATTCTCCCAGGACTGCATTTCAAATCTGAGTTATTTTTCCATGGAAAAAGTTCCCACAGAAAACGCACATGCAAATATCTGTAGGTATTCTTCCCCAGGTCAATTTTCCAAGGGAAAGTATGCTCACACTTTTCCTTTAAGAATTGGTTCAAAGTTCATGTTTCAAAATTTCCTGCAGGCCTTGTGTCCATGCAGGCAGGTTGAAAATTGCCCCCTATAATAGCAAAAAAACAAAATTTAAAAATTTTGGAAAAAGTCAAACTGGTATTGATCATAACCATTGATGACATTAACAATCAATTTTCAAACCATTAGAAAATATTGTTTGAGAGAAGTGAAATATAACAAATTGCTGCAAATTTATTAAGAGGCCCTTAGTTCATTGAATCACAGATTCGCACTTTTAATTCTTAAACAGTTTTTATTGCTATACTAACATGTAGATTTGTTAACCACTTCAGGCATTCTTCTTCTGAGATGAAGGAGGTGGTGGAAAACATGTAAATAATAAATAAATACCTATTCAAAATATCTTAAACTGGATCTTAAAGCAGCACTTCAAACCAACTGTATTAAAACCTTAGTCAAGATGGATATCTGGTGACTAAATAAGTTTGTAAATCTTTTGGTTTGTTTTGGAGAGGAATTGTTCTGATGTAATTATATCACTGTTCTGTTGTAAAATTTTTCCACACAATATGCCTCCTCTTGGAACTCAATTGAAAGTAAGAAAATAAGACTTTGTCTAACTCTAGCATTCCTGCTCAACAAGTTTTATATAATCTACATACATTAATTATTTTATTCTTTATTTATTAATTTTTATATACCAACATTCGATCTGAGATATCACATCGGTTTACATTCAGGTACTTTTTACATCAGTGAAAGTGAACTGTAATATGTCAAATTAGTCCCAACCTGTGTAGAAGGATATTTTATAGCATTATATACCCTTAGGTAAAATAACACTAAAATGAATATTACTCCCATGGAATTACAAGATGGTGTATGCTAAGAATGCTTGGTTCTTCTGTATTAATGCAGTATGTCCTTCCTCTGTCCCTACTTTCTGGAAAGCCCTACAGTACTGCAAATGCTCCCTGACAGGCCCCAGTGAAGGGTCAGAAAGCATGCAGGAGCATGGCACCTGAAAGACAATTACATCATTTTAAAAAAGATAAAGCTCCTCCTAACAGAAGTGCTATCAATCAATCATGTCACAAAGCAGCATCTCAACACAATTTTTGTTCTCATTATACTGTTTGCTAAAGGGACCCGGGTTCAAGAACTAGTTCTAGGAATGTGCATTCATTCAAAACAAATGTGTTTTTCAGATCAAAAAAGCTTTTGTGCATGCAACTACAAAACTATGCACACAAACTTCGAAACGGGAAAAAAAAACTGAACAGAATGAAGAAAATCAAAAGAAAACAAAATCAAAAGAAATGAGAATCCTCACCGAAACAAACCAAAATAAATCAAAATAAAAGTCTTTCAATTGCATATCCCTAACTGGCACCTGATTTATGATCTTTTAACTGTGTTACTGAGCTCCACACTTCATAGGCTGGCTTTCTGAGCCCACAGAAATCCATAATATATCGGGCTTGGTAGTATGTCCGTCAGTGCTCGCGCATGTTCTGCAGCTCGCCGATAGATGGTGCTATAATATATCGGGCTTGGTAGTGTGTCCGTCAGTGCTCGCCCGCCAATAGATGGCACAGGCGGCTCCCTGGCCGCCTTGGAGGCTCAAACACGCCAGAGGTACGAAAGACAGCGGCCATCGCGGGACAGACAGAATATAGCAGAGGAGACCCTGGCATGCCGCGATCAGAGCGCGTCCCGCGGCACACGCTCCGTTCGCGGCGAGGATGAAGGCCCGTTGTGCCGTTCGCGGCAAAAAGGGAAGGCCCCTGTATGCTGCAATCGGCACGCCCGGGCCTTCATCTTCGCCATCCGGGCGTAGAACAGGTAGAGTTGCTGGTTTTATTATATGGAGTGCTCAAAATAAAATCCCTCATACTCTGTGGGTTTACGCATGTAAAAGCAGCATATATCACTGCAACATTCAAAAGCCCATTTACGCACATGCAAATCCTTTTGGAAATTCCCCCCACAATTTGAAAAATCCACAATGCATTTAGGTTCTCATTTACTAAAGCTTCTTTTCATTCTATTTCTTTGGGGAAAAGTTTTTTAAATCAGGTCCTTAATTTGGTACATATGGAAAGAAATAATCTGACAGACACTGGCTTTTCAAACTTTCTGCTTGTCAAGATAGCAGGTAGAACATCTGTATTGCCTATGCCAATGCGTACCAGCAGAACTCACTTTTGGGGGATTTTTAATTGGTGGAGTTCTGAACTTCCTACAGCACTGAGTTCCTTCTATTATGTATAGATAACTAAAACCGCACAGTGGTTTCCATGGCTGAAACAACTCTGTTGTTGCATCTACCAGCAACAGTAGAAGGAAGTACCAGAAGTTTGGACAAAGTATATAGGGCTTGAACTTTGAGCTTGCCAAAAAAATTCCCCTACAACCATAACCCTTATATATCAGCCATAATCTAGCAGGTCTACTCATTTCAGCTAGAAGAGGACTGACACCTATTTTTCATGCCCATTTAATATTCATTATTCTCTACTGAGATTTCCAGCTATATAACAAAGGATAATGTGATCTTAATGAGCACTTATCCACTCATCCACACTGAGACAGGGTGACCATACAAGACCATGTTAACAGGTAATAGGCTGAGCCAGTCTGGTCTTACTCGAGTTGCATGCTTGAACTTGTATTAATTCCAGTCTCCAGATCTCCTGATCCTAATGTAGGCTGAGGCTGAGGTATTGAAAAGGTAACATCCACAGACTCTGGAGAGGGAAGGAACCTTGGCTATCACGCTACGGCGACCACTATTGATTCATGTAAAGTATACTTGTACGAAACTCTGAAATAGGTGGGCCTAACATTAAACAGAGCCCACCCTTAACCGCGGCGATGGCCCCCAATGAGATGGATGGTGATGGGGGAGAGGGGGAGAGGGAGCGCCAGCATGCACTCCCTCGTGGGTGCGGGTCCCCCCCCCCCCCTTTCCCATTCTTTCTGCTGTGACGCTGTGACGCGAGGAGGAGCGACGCCGGCACGCATGAATGACGTTGCAGGCCCTTTAAAGGGCCGTGTCGCCCAGGAGGTGATCCCTTTTGGATCCCTCCCAACGGAAACCCACCCACCCTGCAATTTGAAGATAATTGAAATCAAGGAGGAGTCATGTTGTTAAGATGATAATATTAACATGCACACCTTTGTTTAACAGGTTTATGTAGACAGCATGTAGAAAAACTAGTACTTTTAAAAGCATTATGTAATGTTCGGGGACATTGTCGCAGCTTGGAGGGAGGGGCGGTGACCCGGGCCGGTTTGGGCATATGGCAAGTGGTGCCAGCGGCATCACAGGATGGCTGGGTAGCCGATTAGTGCTGGGGGAAGCGCAAAAGGTAACGGTGTGGAAGGCGCCAACGGGCAGGGCCCCCTTGCTCAAGGACAAGGCGGAGGGCCATGGATTAATGCTGCCTTGCTTGGTCCCTACGGCGGTCAGCGATGGACACATCTTACCAGCCCGGGTACCCAGGAAGGTTTTGACATGATGTGTAAATAAAAGCTGTGGCCTTATTCTACCAAAATCAGTTTCTGAGTGGTTTATATGATACAAATAAATGAATAAGTGTGATATAAGGTATGTTTAAGGTATAAGGGGGTAGTCGATGGACAAGCGAGTCAGAGTGGCGACTGCTAGTGTTAATAAGCAGTGGTTCATGTGACTTGGCCAATGACTCACTGTGACAGCCAGACTGAGTGTGGGAGGGTGAAGAAAAAGGGAAAGAAATAGAGGAAAACCCTCATTAGCCTACAAATAGAAGCTTAAAACACCTGTGAGGGCTGCAGGAGCTAAATGCCCACACTGAGCAGCATTTTTAATTTAAAATAAAATAACTGGAACAGAAAGTCCATGCTTGTGATGGAGTATTTCCTTTATATTGAGCTTTACGGTCACCTAGACTGAAACCACCTAGTGAGTTCCTATATGCCGACAAAGATGCAGGAGATTATTATCACCGCCAGTAACCTATGAAGCAAATGCTTTATGCAAAATCTTTTATGCCTAGACAATGAAGTTTAAATAAGATGGAAATATATGAGAAGTAGGGTCGCAAACGGGAAAGTAGAGATAATAAAATAAGGACCTGCCCGATCTTCCTGCCTGCTATCAGTAATGCCCAGTAGAAACAGTGTCTAG
Source organism: Rhinatrema bivittatum (assembly GCF_901001135.1). Taxonomy (NCBI): domain Eukaryota; kingdom Metazoa; phylum Chordata; class Amphibia; order Gymnophiona; family Rhinatrematidae; genus Rhinatrema; species Rhinatrema bivittatum. Next base: position 216,157,678 of record NC_042623.1, on the reverse strand, counting down.
TGACTGCAGCGAGAGGCTGAAAATCCTGCAAAGGTACCAGTTACTCAACCCCTGCTGCCCACATCTATGCAAGTTTTCTTTGCTTAATCTTTTTCCTTAACTCAGCGGCATTCTCTGTCTGCCACTGAACATGAAGTACAAGAGTCGGAGATATACCTGGATTGAAAATCGTTTTTGAAAATAAAAAAACATGATTCTTTCTTGCTCTTGGGATTTCAGGTGCTACCTTAAAAAAAATGGAACAATGGGCCTGATTTATTAAGGTTTTTCTCTCATTCTGTATCTATGAAAAAAAAAAAAGTTTAGTACATCAGCCTCAAAGTCCTCAGTTAATTGTTTTACAATTGTGGTATTTTTTGGCAAGATATTTACCAGGCTAATGTACTAAGGCACAGAGCATGCCCACAGTCACAGACTTTTATTATTAATGTCAATGCCTCCTTTTCATGACATGGTGGCTCAGTTAATAAGTAGCCACAGTAATGGCATGCCTTCACCATGACGAAAACAGGAAAGCAAAAAAAAAAAAAAAGAGCAAAACTAATAATGTGCAGTAACCATGCACTGAGGTTTAAATTTAACATCTAGATCCTAATTAAAATTGTTCAGAAGGAGACTACAATCTATTCTTCAGAGAACTGGGCAAAGCCAAGTTTTAATACTCATACCTTTAAGAAATGCTATGAACAGTAATATATTTGTGTTTACATACAGGCACAATGACAGTAACTAAGTCCTCTGGCTAATTAGCAACTCTAATTAGGGTCACATAACTAATTAAAAAGAATGTGTTCAGCTCCTTATTAGCAAACAGATTAAATTTGAAACTGAGATTGGAAATTGCCCTTTTAATGATGCACTTTCCTTAAATCTAATTGCTCGGAACTGAAATTTCAAGTATGGAAATAACTGTGCAAATCTCATACTTGCTCATCCTTCCAAGACTTTACAGCATGTAAGATAGGAAAATGCATATGATGGACAGTACAACTGCAAAAATGTAAGTTCTGGAGTCAATTTCAGCTGCTAGAAAAAAATATGGGGGTCAATATTTAAAAGCTGATTGAGCAGGAAAAAGCTAAATTTGCCCTGGCATCTTTATCCAGATAATGAATGGCACATGGCCAACTAAAAGTGCCAGTGAATCTCCAGATAAATTTTGGGTGGGTAGATTTAAGATAGGTATTTGGGTGTATGGAGTTTTTCCATGCAAATTTAGCAGGGCAGCTTTGAATATTGTGCTACCTGTGTTAATTTAAAAAGACTGTCCTGGAAAGGCCCCAACCTGGCCCCTTTCTTATCCAGCTATACTTGTGCAGGTCACAATGTAAACTAGTTTTAGGCAGGTAAATCTTTGGATGTCGACCCCCTGTATGAACAACCCTTCTACTCTTTAAAGGGAGGAGGAATAACCTAGTGGTTAGAGCAGTGGACTATGAACCAGGAGACCAGGGCTCAAGTCCTGCTGTCACTTTACCCTCTATTGCCTCAGGTACAAAAACTTACATTGTAAGCCCTCTGGGGATAGAGAAATACCTACAGTACCTGAATGTAAACCAGTGTGATATCTCCAATGTGAGTATATAAAAATAATAAATAAAAGAGAAACTTTGGTTACAATCTCACATCTTGAAATTTTATCTTGTAAAACTGAGAGAAGTTTCTTAAGCTACATTATAAAATTGTTTAGAAAATAAATATCCAAGAGTTGTTACATTTTCCTACAGCACATGCAAATCCTCTGAGGCATAGGCATGCGATGTTAGCCAATATTGAACCAGATCACATCAGTCTCAGGGAATTTCAAATGTTAAACTTGCTAACAAAGCAGGACCACAAGTTATCTTTTTATTCAAAAGGAAAGCAGAAAAGGACTTCATCTCCATAAACGTGAGCAGCTAAATGCTGAAGTATTGGTTGTGTTATGCATCTGTCTCGTTCATTTGCCCACTTACTTTTAGATAGATGTGCAACTTCTATTTTTAAACAAGCACATACACAAGTAATGTTGGCTGAAGAACTCAGTTTTACGTAATCAAATGGCTATGATAAGCTTAATCAATTGTGTCAATTGTGTGAGAATCTGTTTCCCTCCCTTTTTGAAGTGTTGGTCATAGATTTTTCTGGTCTGAAGACATCAGTGCTATAATACATTGCAGGATGCACAGTGGGGGACTTTAACTCGCTGATTGCTTGCTAAAGGGGCTCATGTTTTGGCCTGCTACTTTCCAAAGTCACAGAGCTCTAAGCCAGAATCCTTTACAGAACATTCAGTTCTATGTGATCACTTATCTAACCTCCTACTGGAAAGCAAGAAAGGAAATACAGACCTTATCTCGAAAAGACTTGCCCCATTCTACATTTATAGAAAGGTTCTTTTGAAAACAGGTCCTTAAATATTTTTCAGGTTACCATAACCCAATTTATCTACATCAAAATCAAAATAGGGACAATGTGTACCCTACATAATTTTAAATATATACAAGTCAATTCACATCCCCCCAACCCCAGGAAAAGGATTGTGTTTCAGTGACTTTGTAGATGAGACAGTGTAGGGCCTAAAGTATGAGTAGGCGTTTTTGGCTTTTTGCCATTACATTGCACTGATATCACATCTTGAGTGTGGGTGGTTTTCCCTTCTTTTCCTGTATGGGACCAACATCAGTAAATCAACTTTGCACTACCCAAGCTGCATGATGAACTACAAATAGCTGCAGGTGAGTCATGGATAAAACAGTCAAAATTGTGGTAAACAGCTGATCAACATCCCACTGGCAGGAAATAGCTTATTGGTAAGGCTGTACTTAAATCGTGATTTGGGGGAAACTGCAGATTGTGCAATGTGAGGCCTTTATCACTATTTAAGTACGACTTTAAAATGAGATCTCAGAGAAATAAGGCAGCTAATGTTTTCCACAACTCTGAGCTGGGTAGCACAGGGTTGGGAACTTTCAAACCGGCGGGCACACATTGGCGTATGTACGTCGGCCCATGCCCAGGGATGCGGCCATTTTATAGCATACACACGCATATATGTGCATGTTATAAAATAGCCTGGCGCACACACATGTGCCAAAGTAGGCGCGCGCCTGTATGCGCAAATCCCATTTCTACCACATAAATTAGGGAATTTTAAAAGGAGCGGACATCATTGACAGTTTTGCCATTTCATCCTCACTTCACTCAGTTAAGAGCCAGGCCCTCCAAACCCCCCCCCCCCCCCAGTTTAATAGCCTTCACTCCCCCCACTTATCCCTGATCTTTAAAACCCTGCAGATCTGCCTATTTTTCTTTATTTTTTAAATTACACGTACGTCATGCAGAGCAGAAGTAAAGTTACACAGCAGTGGTCCTCAGTGTGTGCCAGATCACGTAAGTATTCACGCCCCAAAAAGCCCATTCTCTGGCTACACTACACCCCATCCTTTTTGAAAACTTCCAAGATGTGAGCACTCCGGGAGGGGGTGGGGATTGGCCTCATTATTTTTTAAAATTATTTCAGGGGGCCAGAGCCACCTCAGAAGGCGGCAGATTGAGGTGGGTGGGTATTTCCCGGGGATCATTTTTTGCTGGTTTGGGCGCGGGGGGGGGGGGGGTGTTCTGGCACCTTGGCCGTATAATTTTCCTGCGGGACCATCGGGGACCTGCATCAGCGGCCCAATGCTTCCTCAAGAAAATAGCTACACATCCCTCAAATATGCTAAAATAACAGGGCTGACTTTTTTTTACCAAAGGACTGCCTATGCTTGAGCTGCTTTGTATGCATTAGACAATTTTATACATGCAAATGCATGCAAATCAGCTTTTTTCCATAAGAGGAGGAAATCTTCTGTTCTCTTGCATGATATTGCCACGACATGGTGATATCACACTACAAAGAGCATTTACCAGGCGTTACATGCTATTTAACTCACAATATCATCTTATCGCGACTTAGTAAATTCACCTGTGCCTAAATTTCATAACTCCACCTTTTTTTTTTTATAAATATTGCACTCTAATTCCTTAAAAAATATCTTCACGGTCAAACTAGTTACAGTAAAGATGGGCCAGTTCAGCAGAAATGATAGTCACATGGACAGTTCTACATTTTTACTTTTGCTAAACTTTCTCCATTATCCTGAGAGCTGAGAATTACTGAGTTTTTAAGGCTGAATCCCAGTCTTTTGTGCATCCTCACAAACACATATCATTACAGATTCTCTTACTAAAGCTATGTTTGAACATGTTAAAGCTTTTCTCAACAACCAAAAAAAGGATGAGGGGATTAAAGTGTAGAGATTCTATTAAAATGAAAACCATTGCTTTTATTTTTATTTTTTTAAATCTATGTTCAGACTACTTATGTAGGATTTATGAACCAAGGCTTGTATTAACAAGGACCCACTTCAATGGGGATTTTCTCACATTTTCTATAGTGCCTAGCTTCTGTTATAAGTATTATGGTCAAGATCAAGGTACACTCGGTGATTTAGAATCTATTTATGAAAGCTTTTCTGTAGGCTATGGTTCCAATCTCACTGCAGTCAACAATACAACTGAAGTGGATCAAAGCCTTTTTATCCCAGCTTCCTATGAGGAAACTGGCCAGATAAAATCATCATCTCTGTATGCCCCCTCCCCAACTATATTAGAAGTCCCCCACCTAATCACTTTTGAACCATCCATTTAACATTCTTCAAAATTTCTGCCACAGTGCTCACAAGTTTCATGTGCCCTCAATGTCTCTGACTTTCAGAATCCCTTTTTTCTTTCCTATTTCCTACAGCAAAACAGGCCAGTTCTTATGGTGCCATGCTGGGTCAGACCAATGGTCCATTGAGGCCAGTCTCCACCATTGGCCAACCTGGGTCACTTGGAAAGGGGAGATTCATTCTCTGTTGCTTGCATTGGTTTAATTCAGCTGGGTTCTAAAGGAGGTCAGAGCACCTCATAATGTCACTGAGAATTTTTAAAGCTGTCTTGCCTGTGGTCAGCTGGTCACCAAATGACTCTACGGCTTGCTTTTTCCCTAATTAGGCTGCATTTTCTGACTTGTTAGGGCACAGTGAGAATGTTTCCGTTGCTCATCTAGTACAGGAATGTTAGAAATGATGCAAAATCTTTGACACTGAATCAGTCCTGTCATTTCAATAACATGTTGCTTAGGCAAAAATGTTCCACACTATTAATTCAGAAAGGCTTTCACATCCATTTACATTTGCCTGCTTAGCCTTTTCTATTACAAAACATACATAATAAGCCTGATTTTAAAAAGCATTTACACGTTTAAAACTGGCTTTTACAGTAAGGGGGCTTTTGAAAAAATTGCTACAATATAAGCCATTGTACTGTCCATAGTGTAAGTGCACTTAACACGTGTAAATCCTTTTAAAAATTTGCCTGAAATAGTACATGAAATGTTGCTTACAGTCCCAACTGTGAATTGCATTTGTTATTGTTACTTAACATTCATCGCCCTCTGCCTGATTAATTTCTAAAGAAAAAAAATTTAATTTGTCATTAATATACAGTGGACCCATGAGTTATGACCGGCTTGACCTACGAACAACTTGGGTTACGACCAAGTTGTTCGGTTTTGAGTTACGACCAGATTTCGAGTTACAACCCGAATGCCGCTCGTGCCGTGCACGTGTGTGCTTTTATTTTTTTTTTCACAGATTGCTTGCAATTGGTCGTTTTTTACTGCCAATTGCGGGTTTTTTTTGGTCTTGGCGGGTGGGATTTCTACAGTTGATTGGCTAGCTGGTGCTGCTGCTGCCAATGAGGCCTGTCAATGAGGCCTGTCCATCTCAGGTGCATGTGGGCAGACCCGGCACGGCATTGCAGCATCGCAGGACAGCACTCAACTGGCAAGGTACAGTATCAGGATGGGAGGAATGAGTGGGAGGGACACAGAGATGTGCTCAGAGGGAGTGGGGAGGGGGAAATGAGCGTGTGGGGGATACAGAGATGTGCTCAGAGGGGGTGGGGAGGGGGAAATGAGCATGTGGGGGGCCAGAGATATGTTCAGAGGGGTGGGGAGGGGGAAATGAGCGTATGGGGGCCAGAGATATGTTCAGAGGGGGTGGGGAGGGGGAAATGAGTGTGTGGAGGGCCAGAGATATGTTCAGAGGGGGTGGGGAGGGGGAAATGAGTGTGTGGAGGGCCAGAGATATGTTCAGAGGGGTGGGGAGGGGGAAATGAGCGTATGGGGGCCAGAGATATGTTCAGAGGGGGTGGGGAGGGGGAAATGAGTGTGTGGGGGGCCAGAGATCTGCTCCGAGGGGGTGGGGAGGGGTAAATGAGCGTGTGGGGTTGGCAGGGTTTTTTTTGTTGTACACCATTTTTGATTTCTTATTTTTTCTTATTTCTTCTCCCTGCAGAACATCACCTTTGTCATAGAATTACTATGAAAATGTTAGGTAAGGGATGCTTTGGGAGGTTTGGAACGCATTATGGGTATTTCAATTATTTCTTATGGAAAAAATAGCCTTGACTTACAACCAACTTGAGTTACAACCAGTCCTCTGGAACAAACTGAGTTCGTAAGTCAAGGGTCCACTGTATATATTTGTTGTTAACAATCTAGCTACTAGAAATAAAAGCTATTGAAAGGAAAATTTTGGCTCTGGCACACAAGTCAAAATTAAAAATCTTAATTTGATCTGAACAGTCATTTATTTATTTATTTATTTTATTTAAAAACTTTTATATACCGGTATTAGTATGCATACATCATACCGGTTTACAATGTAACTTTAAAGGCAGAAATTACAATGAACAGGGAGGGCGAACAAGGAGGAGTATACAAAGAGCAGGAGGTGGAGGAATTAAAGCAATAAATAAAACTGCAACGGACTATTTACAGGAATATACAAGGCGTAGGCAATCTTTACAGCATTTTACAGGTAATGAAATTTAACACTAGACCAAGGTGAAGTATGGTAATACTCAAAATGACCTATTCTGTCCAAAATAATAATAATGTGATAGCAGGGGATAAAGGACAAGAAGGGATGGGTTAGGGTTTATGTCTACCCTCAATGTGCATTTCTGAAAGTCAGGACGGTGGGGAATTTTGGTAGCTGTTGACAACTGCATTATTATACTAAAACAGGCTCCCAGAGATGCGAGAGGAGTGCTTTCAGTGTCCTTTCCGTAACATGATTTAATTGGCCAATTTCAACAATTTAGCACAGATCTGTGATCTCACCCACCTATCTGCTCTTCTTTGCTGCATAAACAGAAAACTTTTTCTTAGCACATTGCATTTAATTAACATCTCTTCTTAAATTATTACGCTAAATCATTTTCACAGATGACAACTAGTCATGAGGAAGGAAGGGAATAATTTCTCTTTAACGCTGTCATTCTTCTTTATGACAGACTCTTTTAGAACAAGCTTTTATTATATCAAACAGAAGTTTTGTCCCACAACATAATTATTCTACAGTATTTATTACAAAGTTCAAATTCTATTATAGCAAATCTTATTTGCTCTAAATAAATTAGTTGAGTTAGAGGTTAATGCTATATGTTTATTTATTTATTTGTTTCTTTATTTATGTAACTTTTGATTTTATGACCTATCGAACAAACATAGAAAGATTGCAAAACATTGAAAACTATAAATCACAGCAAAAATTAAGAAGTCATTACAAAAACATGCTAAATTTATAAAAGTAAGAACAAACAATCACTGTGAGACTTTGATGCTGATAGCTCTCAAACTACCTCTCTATACCAGAAATTTCATCACTAATCCAGGCCCAAATTTCATCCTGCTGCCTGGATGTTCTGTTGCCTCTTTAAACTTAACATGGCTTGTTTTAAACTCACCCTTCCCCTCTTCTCTCTTTTTCTGTTTCTGTGGATGGTACGCACATCATCCCAGTTCTCTCAATCCATAATCTTGTGGTCATCTTTGATGCTTCTCTTTCCTTCTCTATGCACATTCAAAATACTGTAAAAGTATGCTGGCTCTTCCTCTATAACAATGCAAAATTCTATCCCTTTCTGTCAGTTCATGCCAGCAAAGCACTCATCCATTCTCTCTTATCAACTCCTGCTAGACTACTGCAACATGCTCTTTACAGGCCTTCCACCAAATCATCTTTTCCATTCAAAATACAGCTGTACAACTTATCTATCTTTGTCTTCAACTTTGCTATGATCATGTAACTCAATGAGTTACTACATTGGCTCCCTCTCCACTTCTGCAGTTCAAGATTCTCTTATTCGCCCCTATAAATGCATTTCCTCTGCAGCTCCTCATTACATATCTTCTCTCTCCCTATACTCATGAACTCCATTCATCTGGCAAGTCAATCCTATCTGGTGGTCAAACGGTGCCATTTTTTGAGTGGTGGCACAGGACCCAGTGCCTAGGGGGCACTCTGTGCCCCATTAGGCCACCAGATTTGAAAGGTATGCCCTAGGAGGGAGGTGGGTTGGGGTTTGGGAAGGGCTAGGTTGGGAAAGGGATCTTGAAGACAAGGGGAGACCCAGATACCAGGAGGGCTATTTGACAAAGAGGTGGGTTTTGTGTGGGAGGGGAGGAGTCTGCACCGTGTGTCTTTATGGGGCTTAAATTTCTTGCACTAGGACTACTTCAAGGGGTGGCTGGGGTGCAGGAGAGGGGTCTCACAAGACTCCCAGGGGTTTTGTCTCATTTTGGGGGTCATTTCAGGATGTTAAAGCTCTTTAACAAGTTGATTGCTCCAGGCTATGTGACCACCATCATACAGATTTCTTTGGAAGATACTAACCAGCTGTATTTTTCCTGACAGGTTAATTTCAGTAATGCAGCTTACTAAATCCCACATTTAGTAAATGGCCCCCTTAGTCTCCTAAATCTAGGCATACAGAAAGTCTAAAATCAGGCCCCTAAGTTTTAGGTTCCTAAATTTAGCAGAATTTTCATCTGAAAACTTAAACCCCTAAGATCAGCTGACAATAAGTACCTAATTTTAGGATCCCCCTTTTTTTAATGTCGGCCTCCATAGTTTTATTTTTTATATGTTTAGAGACTTTTAGGAATTTGTTTTACAAATTAATTTTTCTTAAATGGAACATTGAGTTCAATTACAAACTTATAAAAATTCTGGGCCCAATATTTAATAATAGCCGGGTATGTAGCTTAGTACCTGATTCATTGAGAGTTTTTCCCACAGAAACAAAATGGGAGAAAAGCCTTAATGAATCTGGCCCTAATGTGGGTCTAACTTATCTAGCTAAGTTAAATGGGATATTCAGTAGCACAGCTATACTTTTGAATATCCACATAAAAGTCACTACTTAGCTGGATAAGTTATATTGACTAAGTTAAATCTGCTCTATGGCAGGACTAACTTATCCAGGAAACTTAACCAGATAAGTGTGAATATTGTTACTTATCCGGTTAAGTTTACTAAATAAGTTAGACCTGCCACTGAGCAAATTTAACTTAGCCGGATATGTAACTTATCCAGCTAAGTGACTACTGCTGAACATAGCCAGATATTCAGCGACTGCCACTTTTCTGAATAAATCCTATTTATCCAGCTAAGTTGGGCACTCTATATATACGAAACAGTTCTGATATTTCTGTATCCACTTGCTATTTCTAGTTTACATGTGCTCATTTAAATCAAAATTTATCTATCTGACAAAATAATTCTATGAAGTACAACTAATTTCTTTGCAAGCTCTGAGATTTAACATTGGGTCAATAAAAGGTTACCAAAATATGTCTTACCTGAGCTATCGAAACCACATGGATCATGTTTTCATATCTGAAGTTTATAGTAACATAGAAATGGGATACATAGTAAATGATGATAGATAAAGTGCAAATGGTCTGCCCAGCAAGTTTTTAGGGGAGTAATTGCTGCTCCATATAACATAGTAATGATAATGATGGCAGAAAAAGAACAAATGGCGCATCCAGTCTGCCCAGCAAGCTTCTGGGTTGGGACCAAAGAGTAAAAAGGAGGAAAGTTAATTAGGGGAATTAGAAAGTTGGGAGCTTTTACCTAGGTGAAATGGGAATGGGCTGGGGAAACTAGTAATTGCATTGGCACGTGTATCGAGTAAAATCCCCCCACTTATGTGGTAGAGATGGCATTAGCGTGTACAAGCATGGTCCATACAAAATTGTGCGCACATGTATGCTTGTACAGCCGATTTTATATCATGTATGCATATACATGCATATTCTATATAATAGCCATCTCCCTTCGCGCTGCAGTTTAAAAGTTACTGTCTAGGTGTAACAGAGGTTACCCCATTTTTTCATTTCCATTCTCTTGCAAGTAGGGATCCTTTATAATTGCCCCATGCCCTTCTGAAGTCCATGGCCATCTTTGTCTTCATTGCCTCTTCCAGGAAGAAATATTTTCTGCTATTCTTCTTGACTCTTCCTCCTTGGAGTTTCATATCATGACCCCTTGGTTTACAACTTCCTTTCCATTCGAAGAGATTTGAATTTTGTGCATCATTAATTCCTTTCTGATATTTCAAAGTATGTATATTTCCTCTCTCTCTTCACCTCTAGGTGAATTTTAAAAGCCCAGTGCACATCAATACAGGGAGCTTCGCACAGAACTCAGGCCGGCGCATTACAAGCAAATTATGAAAGGCTCTCACGTACGCGCATACCTCCCGTTATGTGCAGAAATTATTTTTTTCTAAAGAAGGAGCAAGATGGGGCAGGGGCGAGGTCTGGGCGGAGCATGGGCATTCCTGGATTTCTCAATGAAATTAGCACATAAATACTTATGCGCACAAGCACACACTGGGGTCCCCTACTATGTGATTTTACTTCTGCAATGGATGGCGTGTAAGTGATACAACAAAAAAAATCTCTAGGCACGTCAGCAGCGTTTTAAGGGTCGGGGCTGATGGGGGGAAGAGAGGCTATTAAACCTGGGGGGTTTAGAAGTCCTATCCCATGCCTGGTGAACTGGGAAAACTTGTAATTGCCTCAGCACACTTCTGCAGTAGAAGGAGCATTTGCATGCACAGGTGTACACCCGCTTAAAATTTTGCGCACATGTGTGCTTTCATCCTATTTAATAACATGCGTGCATATACACGCATATCTTATAAAATGGCCGGTCCTTGGGCACAAGCCGACAGCGCACGCATATGTGCACCTGCACAGCTGTTTAAAAGTTACTGTTCCTGATCTGAAGATTGGACGTATGTGGTTCCAAAAGCTTTTATATAATCATCATTTTTGGTTCTTTCCTATGTTGCTCTAATAAGATGCTTCACACTCTGTAAAGTTTTCTCCAGGACCAATTTGTTTACTCAAAGTCTGTACTACTAAGTAAAGGAGTGTCATCATTTCTACTGACTGTAAAATATAAAGCCAAAAAAAAAAATATCTACACATATGGAGATTCATATTCAAAGCTGGCCATTTAAGTAACTAAGGCCTGGATTCATCATTCATCGCAGAATGATGAATCCAGGGAAAACGGGGGGCGGGGCGGGCCTGCGAAAGCCCGCAGCCTTCGTACCACCGCAGAGCCTTCGCTGGCATGCTATTGCCGGTGATAACGTTATCGTCAGCAGTGAAGACACCACCGACTCCTCCCTCCCCCACCTCGACTCCTCCCCTCCCCCTAATTTGTATGATATCGCATGCGAAAAGGCCCTTTTCGCATGCGATATGGCCTTATTTCGTGCTTAGGGCCCTAACGCATGCGATAAAGCTTTAGTGAATGACCCCCTTAACGGGTTATAACTTATCCAGCTAAGTTACAAAGTATATTCAGCAGCATGGCTATGTCGCTGAATATCTGCATACAAATTCGTGCTTATCCACATAAGTTGTAACCGGCTAAGTTAGACCTCCTGAGTTTTGCAGCTAAGTTGCTCCACTCCGATGCACCCACATGCCCATAACTTATGCAGCTACCCTTTTAGCCAAATAAGTGACTTCTGCGGCTTAGTAGCAGCTACTGAACGGAGGTGCATATTCAGCAACCAGTACTTAGCCAGATAAGTTAGAGTTAGCTAACTCTGAATGTGCTTGTGCTAAATAGCACTGAAGGCGCTTTCAATATTATCTTCTTGATGTCTGACGATGTCTGAGCATTAAATATTTACAATAATGCAGTTATTATAGTGGAATGTTCATTCTGAAATGTTATTGCTAAATTGTTTTTAGTAATAAAAATACTGTATATAGTACTTGCAAAGACAGGAAAGTTTCTAAACTCAAGCTTTTTTTATACTATTGCCCCTGTTTTATGTATGTTTAAAAAAAAACAAAACTTTCAATGTTCCTAAGCATGCTTATATTTTTTATTGGAATCCTGTGATAAAAAAGATTATTTATTTAGAACTTGCCTGAACTTGGGTATGTTATAATAGGAATTGTAGCATTGTGCCCATCCACAAAAATCAGTTCTGTAGTTTTCATTGCAGAAAAGAATATGCTTTTATTTCTAGAGCTATAAAGCTGTCTGTGCCCTAATTAGCAAACTGGAACTCTGGCCGTCAAAAATCAGGGAGGGTGAAAAAGTACTAAGTGCTCTAGAGCCTTTACCCCTCTCCCCACCACACCCCTGTGTGTGGGGAGGGACATGGACTTTGAATGTCCTTTTTCATGCAAAATAAATACATAGAGGTGAATTTTAAAATGTCCCTCCCCACGCACAATTAAAAATAGGAACTTTCAAACTGGCGAGCATGCACACATTTGCGCACAAATGTCAGCCCACACTAGGACGTGGTCTTCTTAAAACATATGTGCACATGTTATAAAGTAGTCTGGCTGAATGCACGTGTGTCAAATTTTAAGTGGGCATGCAAGGGTGCCTGCAAATCCCACTTCTACCACTTTAATCAGGGAATTTTAAAAGGGATACACACCAATGTCATTCCCAGTTTTACCAGTTCGTCCCCAGTTCGCCCAGTTAAGAAATAGGTCCTCCAACCCCCCCCCCCCCGTTTGAAGGTCTTCACTCCCCCAGTTAGCCCTGATCCTTAAAACTTCGCAGATTTTACATGGCATCCATAGCAGAAGGAAAGTTACACAGCAGGGAGCCTCGGCATGTGCCGGATTGGATCACTATTTACTCGCACATCTTTGGTTCATGCCCCAAAAAGCCCAAGCCTCACCCAGATCATGCCAAAACCCCTCCCCTTTTTGAAAACTTTCAAGATATGTGTGCTGCGGGAAATATGCGCATATCTTGGCAGCTTTTAAAATCTGCGAGGCATGCTTGAGCCAGACTTCTTTGCACATCCCTTAATTAATGCGCACATCAGGATTTTAAAATTTACCTCTATGTATTTATTTTACATGGAAAAGGTCATTCAAAGTACAGTCTTCTGAGGTAAAAACATCACTTACCACATGTATATTATATTTACATGCACTGCTGTGGTGCTGACCAGAAAACTCTTAAAAAAAAAAGACTCTTGGAACCCGTATGATATTAGGCCTATTTTAATGCTTGTTGGTATGGGCTTTATCCTCAGAAAGTCAAGTGCAAACTGAATTACAATATAGTAAACATCTCATACCAAAACACCACTAACTGCCGGTATTCAGACAGTAATAACCCCATCTAAGAGAAGGCAACACTGCAAATATCACACCAGACCCTAAAACATTACATCAATACACTTCCTATTAGGACAACAGAACAAGCCAAGCTGCTATAAATTCTTATTCAGAAATTATATACTAGCAGAATACCTCGCCACAATCACAGATGCAGAACAGACAGACCCTCACTATATGCAGAATTAAGTGGCCATAAAGTATAAATAGAAATGTGCAATTACTGAACTGGAAACCACAAGCCATACTCTGTAAGCAATGCACAAATATCACAATTCCTTACAAAACATCAAACAATAAAATCAGGAAATATAAAACATCAATCAAAAAAATAAAACCATACTAATTAAAAGAATAAATATTTCAAACACGCTAACAAATAGACATCCAATAATTAAAAACTCACATACATTTTTTAAATTTATCAAAACACCAATAAAATGCTTCAAAAAAAAAAAAGCAGATAATTAAAACTAATAAGAATAAGTTGGAGCTATGGACGCCAAAGACACTCATGCTGGCATGGAATATGCCATCTCATGCACACAAAGGAGAGTGAACACAAGAGCTTACCCCTTTGTGTGCCCCTTTATGTGCATCATCATGTCCATCTACCTGCAGTTTGGACTCACTAATCTCCCAGTTATCATCTGCCTACCGTGGATATCTCTGTTATAACTGGTCATGACCAATACAGACCTATTCGTTCATATGGTTTAAGAAGAATGCAACCAACAAAGTCAGCTACGATCTGTATACCACTTCAACCATTCAATTTACTCATACTTTCCACAACTTTGTCAATATTATTAATCAACACTCAATATCTTCAAAAAATCAATAATCATTCAAGATCTATGAGAAACTCACTAACTGGACTCTTTTTCTCTGACTGAATCCTGTTCCATGAATTGTGATATCCCATTTCTTAATCACTGTTCTCCATACATCAAAGGTTTGATGCTGGTTCTTCTTACATGTTAGTATTACTGCATTTGACACCAAATCACAATATTCTACTCCAACAGTTATTCGATTCCAGTCTTGTCTTATCCTAGTTTTAATCCTATCTATATAACCACTCTCAACCACTCAGAATAGCATCATTCACTGCACTCTGGTATCCTATTGCTACAGGTGTCCCACAGGTCTTTCAGCTGCCCTCGTTAATATTTATCTAATACCACTTTGCAACCTGCCTTCAACCTTGGCCAGTCTTATCATCTATACGCCGATGACATTTCTACTTTCCATTAAAATCTTCCTGATCTTCTACTATCTGCTTTTCTTCTTTGTGCCTCTCTAGCATCAGAACGTGGCTCTCTCACAATATATTAACCATCAATCTCAACAAAACTGAAATATTAATTCTAGGCGGTCTTCTAGTTTCAAATTCTCAATACCTTTTCTTTTGGTCACCATACTTTTCATATAACACAGAACTCATGCAACTTAGGCATCATATTTGATTCCTCCCTTTCCATGCAGGAACAGATTAAGGTAGACATTCATTCTTCCTTTGCTAAATTGAAACTCCTCAATCATTTGAAACCATTAGATCCTGTCAACTTTAGAACAGTCCTTCAAATATTAATTCTCCCAGGATTGGACTATTGCAATTCATTATATACTGGTCCCCTCAGAATGTCATTCGATCACATCAATTAACTCAAAATGCAGCAGGTACCAGAAAGTATGATCTACAGTTTCTCCACTGGCTGCACATTCAGTGGCACATAAAATATAAATAAGCAACTATATTGCATAGTTTTCTCAACAATGTCGATTCTCCTTGGATCAGCTCCATACTCAGACTCAATATCCCTATA
Source organism: Rhinatrema bivittatum (assembly GCF_901001135.1). NCBI lineage: Eukaryota > Metazoa > Chordata > Amphibia > Gymnophiona > Rhinatrematidae > Rhinatrema > Rhinatrema bivittatum. Next base: position 216,142,306 of record NC_042623.1, on the reverse strand, counting down.
AAGACCCTTTGATTCATGAACCAACACCTGCTAGAAGTCCCTTCCCCCCAAAATGCAAGATTGTCAGTCACCCGTGAAAGAACCTTATATATCCTGACCTTTATTCTACCTTTTGCACCTGCCTCAGGGCAGGCGCAGGTTGCACGCAACGGCATCCTGCCAGCATGCGATCCCCCAGCACAGTGGCAAATGACCACTGTGCCGGGAGCCTCTGACCCGGCCCCCCCCCCCACCCCAGACCGCCCCGCCCCCTCCCCACCCCTTTTCCGAAGCCCCAGGATGTACTCGCATACTAGGACTTTACACAAGTAGTCGGGCCTTTTTAAAATAGGGCCGGCACACATAGGCTTTTGAAAATCCAGGCCTTAGAGAATAGCCACTGCTATTACTGACATCGGTAGAATGGGATCTACTTAGTGTTTGAGTACTTTTCAGGTACTTGTAGCCGGATTGGCCACTGTTGGAAACAGGATGCTGGGCTTGATGGACCCTTGGTCTGATCCAGTATGGCAATTTCTTAGGTTCTTATGTTCTTAAATAAATCTAATTGCCTGCTCTCCAAATCTGGGAGCTTTTGCATTCTAGTCACCCTGAGATGTCTTGGATTAGTGGCGACACCCAAACATTCACTTCCCTTCCTCATATACACACACTCTAACACACACATATCCATTCTCTCACATTCACATTCATTCATATGCTTCCTCTCACACACATATGCTCTCTCAGACACACACAAACATATTCTCACACACATTCCTTGACATACACACACACAAACTTGCTCGCACACATCCTCCCTCAGACACAAACATACACACACACACATACTCTCACACACATGCTCTCATACATGCTCCGACATATACTTCCTTTCACATTTCCTCTCACACATATTCTCAGACATGCTCCGTTCTACATACAGACACACATGCTCCCTCAGCATAAAAGCTTGCTTCTTCTCACACATGCACACATAGAGAGGGCAAAGGCTAGCGCCGGCGCCATTTTGAGTACTGGCAGCCGCTAGCCTTTGCCCTCACTATGTCACCGACCGTCAGCCCCTATGACATAGTGAGGGCAAAGGTAGCGCCGGCGCCATTTTGAATACTGGCAATATGGCCCGAGTGCAGGAGGTCACTCCCGGAACCCTGCTGGACTTTTGGCAAGTCTTGTGGGGGTCAGGAGGCCCCCCCCAAGCTGGCCAAAAGTCCCTGGGGGTCCAGCGGGGGTCCGGGAGCGATCTCCTGCATTCGTGTCGTCGGGTGCCAGGAACCAAAATGGCGCCGATAGCCTTGCCCTTACTATGTCACAGGGGCCAGCGGTGCCATTGGTCAGCCCCTGTCACATGGCCATTGGCGCCATCTTGTGATCCTGCCATGTGACAGGGGCTGACCAATGGCACCGGTAGCCCCTGTGACATAGTAGGGCAAAGGCTATCGGCGCCATTTTGAACTGGTACAGAGGGTGTGAGAGTGCTCCCGGACCCCCGCTGGACCACCAGGGAGTTTTGGTAAGTCTTGGGGTGGTCAGGAGGGTGGGAGGTTGTAGTAAATTTAAATAGGCACAGACCGATTCGGTATGATGATTTGGTTGTGCTAATCCACCAGCTGCCGTCCATTTGCTGGTCAGGCTACGAGACAGCATTATTTCGGGTCGCTTTTTCATGGGCCTTCTTTGAAGCCCTGAGGACCAGCGAGCTGGTGGCCATCCAGTCGTGGTAGCAGAGAGATAGGGATCCCTGCTCACTGTGTTCAAGTCAGGGAACACGAAGTGACGTTGTGCATTCCCAGATCAAAGACAGACCAGGCAGGTAAGGGATCTTTCATTAAGCTGGTCCCCGCCCCTTGTACCTCAGTCTGCCCAGTGAGAAGGGTGCAAGAGTATATATACCTTCGTCCCCAAGTTCATGGTTCCTTTTTAGTGCACCAGGATGGTTCACCTTTGACGAGGTTCCAGTTTGGCAGGGTTTTAAACATGGTCATTACGGCAGTAGGAAAGGAGGGGAGATTACAGCTCTCACTCATTCCGAATTGGAGCAGCGACTTCAGCAGCGGAAGCAGGTATGCCTGTGGAAGGGATAAAACACTTGGGAAGTCCAATGCATTGGAATTCCAATGCATTCAGGACATATGTGCGTTATTAAGGAGGGCAAGGGAAGGGAAGAAAGGGGGATGGCGGGACAAGCAATTCGAATTCTAACGCTTATTTCTCTGTTTCAGAGTGTTTGGGGTTGTCGCATACATCAGGATGTGCCTGTATCGTGGGCCATTCCTATATCCATCGAGCACAGCAACGTGCATTGAAGCGCCCTTATGGGGAATTCCTAGACCTGGAACAGTTGGGTTGCAGATTATCGTGGTTCAGTCAACGGGGAATGATGTGGGATGACCTCCTTCTCTTTGTACAGGAGAGGATTGATATGTGGGGCCCGCCCAATATATTGCTCATCCACTTGGGGGGCAACGACATCAGAGGCAAGTCCTGTCAGGAATTGCTCACATGTATGAAGAAAGACTTTTCCCAAATTATGATCCGCTGACCACAAGTCCAGCTAGGGTAGTCAGACATCATTATATGTTTAAAAAATAGGGATGACACGATTTGGCAATCCAGGGTCAAGAAATTGAACAGGCAGTTGGGGAGGTGGATGGGATGGGACGGGGGCTTCTGGGTGAGACATCAGTGATCCTGGGTGGGGAAGGCAGGGTTGTTTAGTGGGGATGGTATCCATTTATCCGAAGTAGGGATGGATTTATTCAATAACTCCCTGCAAGAAGGGCTGGAAAATGAAACAGCCAAGTGGTAGGCCTCAGTGGGGAGAACAAGTCGACAAGGGTCGGCTTGTCCGTGGTGGTTTAACCCGAGCCCAGGTTTATTGAAATGCTATGGGGTTGATGGTTGGAGGAGGAGAGGTGTGCCTCGTGTAGCTGGGGGGGGCCGCTACACGGGGATGGCCAGCGAACGGAGGGGCCAAGTTCCCGGTTCGAGCTTGCTCTCACTGGTGCGAGGCGGAGTAGGCAGGGGGAGGAAGGGAGGGAACTATCTTCGCCACTGGGATTCAAGGTGGTGGAGGAAGAGAGGGGAGGGGGAAAGGAGGAGGGGCCATCATGTTATAGGTTAAACTTGTTGTTTATGAGGGCTCGGGTTACATGTTGGTAATAAAACTGCGGCCAAAATTAATATCACATAATGTCTCAATGTATTATTGGAAGGTGGGGGGGAAGGACTGACAGTGGAGCGCACTTATTAAGTCTTTATGTTAAATAGCAGCGGTGCTGGTTCGTCCAGCGCCGCGAGTATAACATTAGATTAATGAGCGGTAACTGAAGTCAGAAGGCTAAGGGAAGGAGAAGGGGATCCACAAGGGCGGGAAAGTAAGGGGCGGGAAAACAAGAGCAGGTAACAGGGGAGCAACGGTTAAGCGGCAGATTTGAAATCCGGGGCCAGGATTGGTGGGGAGGTGGTGACGCTAAGGAGGGAGACAGCCACATCGGGTCAGGCAGAGCAAGCAGAAGGTGCACTTAACTTTGTCCCGCCCGCCCACCCTTTATTTTGTTTAAGTATGGAGGAAGTTTTGTCTGTAAAATGCATTTGTCGCAGTTGTGGCGGTTTAACCCGAGCCCAGGTTTATTGAAATGCTGTGGCGTTGATGGTTGGAGGAGGGGAGGTGTGCCTCGTGTAGCTGTGGGGGGGGGGGGGGCTGCTACACGAGGATGGCCGGTGAACGGAGGGGCCAAGTTCCTGGTTCGAGCTTGCTCTCGCTGGTGCGAGGCGGAGTAGGCAGGGGGAGGAGGGGAGGGAACTATCTTCGCCACTGGGGTTCAAGGTGATGGAGGAAGGGAGGGGAGGGGGAAAGGGGGAGGGGCCATCATGTTATAGGTTAATCTTGTTGTTTGTGAGGGCTCGGGTTAGATGTTGGTAATAAAACTGCGGCCAAATTTAATACTACATAATGTCTCAATGTATTATTGGAAGGGGGGGGAGGACTGACAGTGGAGCGCACTTATTAAGTCTTTATGTTATTCCGTTTTATACAGCAGAACTGAACAATAGTGCAGGCCTTGGTCTTCTGATGCCTTTTACAACTAAGTCACTGTTGGGGCATGAGCAACTGTGGGTGAGGAAGTTCAGGGATACTGTGGGAGTGCCAGTAGTGAATTTTAGAATTTTTTTCTGGTGGTGGTTGTCTTGTTTTTTGAACAAAAAGAGGTGAATTTTAAAAGCCTAGCGTGCGCCAAAGCCAGAAGATATGAGTAGAGGTCAGGCCAGCGCACACTACATGGATTTTAAAAGGTGCACACATACGCGCGTATCTCCCAGGACGTGAACAAACACGAGGAGTGGGATGTGGGTGTTATCTGGACAGGGCATTCCATGGGCATTACAGAATTTATGAGTGAAACCAGTGCATAAATACTTACACACATAAGCGTGCACAAGGGTCACCTAGCACATAATTTTACTTTTGCTATGGATGGCATGTAAGTCCTAAAACAAAAAAAACTTGGCTAGTCAGCAGGGTTTTAAGGGTAGAGGGTAACAGGGTAAAGGGAGGCTAACTAAGTAGCAGGGTTAAGAAGTCCTGTCCTTTACCTGGACAAACTGGGAATGAACTGGTGAAACTGGTAATTATGTTGGCGCACATGTCTACTAAATTCCCCCCCATTTACGCGGTAGAGGCAGCACTTGCATGGACGTGCATGCATCCATATAAAATTGAGTGCAAATGTATGCGCGTACAGTCTATTTTATACCATGCGTGCAGATACACAAGTATGTTATAAAATGGCCACATCCTTTGGCGCGAGCCGGCATGTGCGCACACACGTGCATCCCATGCCGGTATCAAAGTTACTGTCAAAATGAACAAAAGTGAACAAAATTTCATTTGTTTTTCTTTAAATTTCATCTTAAAACTAATATTGCAGCCTTAATACCAAGTAATTGGCTTGTCTGTAGTCCTTGCAATGTAGTGCTGTATTGTTTTACATGGTAGTTATTTCCTGAAGGAAGACAGAAACAATTCAATGTGCTGGGAAAATAAAACTGAAGGGTATTCAGCAAATGTGAAAAAATGGCATCAGCTATATAATCAACTTCCTGAACATGAAAAGAGAATAGAATATAAAACTTGCTACTTTTACTGGACCCTTGAGCCGGCTAGAGTCAATGAAAGCGCACCGTGAGAAGGCCCACAGCGAAGGTCGTAGCCGGGAGGCGGATCAAGTCAGGAGACCCACCGAATCTTCATCACTGGAAGCCCGAGATCCTCCCGGGAGGAGCCCTTGAGGATCCGAGCCGCTTGGACTTATGCGCGGTCTCCTGAAGACGAGCACCTGAAGAGTTGTCCAGATGTTGTGAAGTGGAGGAGTGGCTGGAACCAGGAGACCAATTGGAACTTCACCACTGGAAGCCTGCGGTCTCCTCAGGAGGAGCCCGTGAGGACGCGAGCCGTTTGGACTTAGGCGGAGCAGTCTGGATCAAATCAGGCAGCAGACAAGCAAGAAGAGGAACAAATCAGGAGTCGGGGCAGGCGGAAGACAACAGAATACCAGAGGACGAGCTGAAGTCAGGAGCTAGGAGATGAGCCGAAGTCAGGAGCCAGGAACAGGAGCAAGCAAGGATGGGCTGGAACAGGAACAAGGCTGGAGCAAGGACCAGGGGAACGCAGGAACAAGAAAGAAGACTGCAACTACTCCTTATATTGTAGGTGCGTTAAGAAAATCATGTATGCGTAAAAACCCTGATTTATATGCATAAGAACATAAGAACATAAGAAATTGCCATGCTGGGTCAGACCAAGGAAGGAACCTCGTTGCATCAACCTAGCATCCTGTTTCCAACTGTTATGAACTCTGCCCGCGGGTTTCCCCGCAAGCAGGCCCTGCTTTTCTCACCTTGCTGCCTTATCTTCGCAGCATTATGACATTTTCCGTTTTATTAACCATTCCCTTCCTAATAATTCCTAACATTCTTTTTTGACTGCTGCAGCACATTGAGCCGACGATTTTAAAGTATTATCCACTATGATGCCTAGATCTTTTTCCTGGGTGGTAGATCCTAATATTGAACCTAACATCGTGTAACTACAGCAAGGGTTATTTTTCCCTATATGCAACACCTTGCACTTGTCCACATTAAATTTCATCTGTCTTTTGGATGCCCAATCTTCCAGTTTTGCAAGGTCCTCCTGTAATGTATCACAATCCACTTGTGATTTAACTACTCTGAATAATTTTGTATCATCTGCAAATTTGATAACCTCACTCATCGTATTCCTTTCCAGATCATTTATATATGTATTGAAAAGCACCGGTCCAAGTTCAGATCCCTGAGGCACTACACTGTTTCAATGATAGGTTACAAATTTTAACTAATAGATCAGAAATTTCATTTTTGAGTTCCTTCAGTACCCTAGGATGCATACCATCTGGTCAAGGTGATTTGCTACTCTTTAGTTTGTCAATCTGGCCTACTACATCTTCCAGGTTCACAGTGATTTCATTCAGTTCGTCTGACTCATCATCCCTGAAAACCATCTCCGGAACTGGTATCTCCCCAACATCCTCATTAGTAAACACAGAAGCAAAGAATTCATTTAGTCTGACTGCAATGGCCTTATCTTCCCTAAGAGCCCCTTTAACCCCTCAGTCATCTAATGGTCCAACCGACTCTCTCACAGGTTTCTTGCTTCGAATATATTTTAAAAGGTTTTATTGTGAGTTTTTGCCTCTATGGCCAACTTCATTTCAAATTCTCTCTTCGCCTGTCTTATCAATTTTTTACACTTACACTTTCTTACACTTTTTTACACTTGACAGTGCTTATGTTTTATTCTATTTTCTTCAGATGGATCTTTCTTCCAATTTTTGAAGGTTGTTTTTTTGGCTAAAATAGCCTCTTTCACCTCACCTTTTAACCATGATGGTAATTGTTTTGCCTTCCCTCCACCTTTCTTAATGTGTGGAATACATATGGACTGCCCCTCTAGGATTTTATTTTTAAACAATATCCATGCCTGTTGAACACTTTTAATCTTTGTAGCTGCACCTTTCAGTTTTTTTTGTATTTTCCACATTTTATCAGTTTCCCTTTTGAAAGTTTAGTGTTAGAGCTGCAGATTTACTTATTGTCCCCCTTCCATTTATTAGTTTAAATTTGATCATGTTATGATCACTGTTGCCAAGTGGCCCCACCACTGTTACCTCTCTCACCAAATCCTGCGTTCCACTAAGTATTAAATCTAAAATATATCCCTCTCTTGTTGGTTCCTGAACCAATTGCTCCATGAAGCAGTCATTTATTACATCCAGGAACTTTATGTCTCTTGCAAGTCCTGATGTTACATTTACCAAGTCAATATTGGGGTAATTGAAATCTCCCATTATTATTGCACTGCCAAATTGGTTAGCTTCTCTGATTTCTCTTAGCATTTCACCATCTGTCTGACCATTTTGTCCAGATAGACGGTAGTATATTCTTATCACTATACTCTTACCCAACACACATGGGATTTCTACTCATATAGATTCTACTGAGCATTTAGTCTCTTGTATGATCTTTATCCTGTTGGACATAAAGTGCCACGCCCCCACCAAGTTGAACCTCCTTAACATTGCGATATAATTTGTACCCTGATATAGCACTATCCCATTGGTTATCCTCCTTCCACCAAGTCTCTGTGATACCAGTTATGTCAATCTCATCATTTACTGCTATACACTCTAACTCTCCCATCTTACTTCTTAGACTTCTGGCATTGGCATACAGACATTTCAAAGTGTGCTTTTTGTTTGTATTAACAAGCTGCTTTTCAGTTGTTAGGGATAATTTGGAAATCATTAGCTTCGGTGATTTTTTACATAAAGGCCCATGTACTACGTTTGCTTTTATTGGAACCTCTCTGTTGTGATGCCCTAGCTCTCCTGTTTCATTAGTATCCTTCAAGGATACATTTCTCCAAACCATGCACTGCTGAGTGACTGTCGGCTTTCCCCCTTGTTCTAGTTTAAAAGCTGCTCTATCTCCTTTTTGAAAGTTAGTGCCAGCAGCTTGATTCCACTCTGGTTAAGGTGGAGCCCATCCTTTTGGAAAAGTCTCTCCCTTCCCCAAAAGTTTCCCCAGTTCCTTACAAAACTGAATCCCTCTTCCCTGCACCACCGTCTCATCCACGCATTGAAACTCTGGAGCTCTGCCTGCCTCTGGGGACCTGCACATGGAACAGGAAGCATTTCAGAGAATGCCACCCTGATCATTTCAGAGAATACCACTCAGGTATTTTATAAAATATGCATGTATACTGGTTTGAAAATACTCGCGCTTGTACCTGAAATCATTAGTTTGCCGATACTTCCCCAGTTCACCCAGTCCATCTCCAGTTCACTTAGGCTGTCTAGCACTTCACCCTGAACCCCCACCAGTTCACCCAGTCCTTCAACAACAGAGAAGTCCAATTTCACTTGGCCTAGTCAATTAACCAATACGAAAGTGTATGAATAAGTTAGGTAATGTATACACATGTATCTCTTAGAAAATACCAACTAATGCGTGTAATTCTGAATCCCGTCCCGGGACACCTCTAGACTGCCTCTTTTTCTGCCAGTAAAATGTAAATGTGAAATGGAAACATGTGCACCTGTCTTGACATTTATAAAACAGCATATCCATGAGTATATGCTATTTACATGTGTACATGCTATTTTTACAAGAGAAACCCCTTTGAAAATTTACCCCTCGGCATTAAATAAAGATTTCTTGAGTTTATTAATTTTGAAGCATCATAACATTCCTCTTGATGACATTGATCCATTAGAACAAAAAAAATCCCATAAGAACCAAGAACCAAAAAGTAACAAAATTATCAGCAATGAGAAAAGCAATTTCACAATAAAAACAGAAATTTTATGAGATTGTATGTATGTGTAGGTGTGAAAGGGTTCCCCTCCCCCCTTACAAGCTTGTACTAGGTCAAAATAAATAATGCTTAAGCCCTGCCCTTGGGTATGGGGAAAATCTAGAAAAAATGAGGGGTTCTCTAGTACTGCACTAACATTTTGCCACTACTTGGGAGTATGTAACACTTATATTGAAAGCTCTCCATCAGTTGCCAGTTAAGTATAGAATCTGGTTTAAGGTTCTTTGCTTGATATTTAAGGCAATCAAACAAAATGATCTGAGTTATCTTTATAATTAGTTCGTTCTGTGGGAAAATAATTGCTTACTGTCCCCACCATCAAAATCATATATCTGCAAGTTACTCATACAGGGCCTTTTTGGTTATTAGTCCAGTGATATGGAATTTTCTTCCTGATACTGTATACTGACTATAACCAATTCTGAAAGAATAAGTCTCTTATTTCCAAAGGCTTTCCAATGAAGAGTGTCACGCAGTGCGGACCTCTCACCTTCTTGCACGGACACCAGCTCCTGGTTCCTCTTCACTAGCAGCGGTGGGCCGCCAGCTCTGACCTTGGGGCGCCTCCGGTGCCTCCAGCCCTGCCATGGTTCCCCGTGTAGCCAGTCAAGATGCCCCTGCTCATCGAGCCTCTCCGATGAGCAGGGGCCCGTTGCCTGTGGAGAGACGCCGTCATCTGCGCCACGTCCATCCCTAGGCGTGCACGCATCACTAATCTTTTTAAAGGGCCCGCGGCGGGAACCTGGCCGCAGCCCCGGATGTTGACGTCAGACTCTTCAGTGTATATAAGCTCAGGCCTCGCTCCATAGCGTTGCCTCTGCAACAGGTCTCCTCATACTCCGAGTACTCGTTGCTGATAGAGAATCCTCTCTACTTTGTGTTCCTGATTCCTTTGGTTCCCGGTTCCTGTCTTCCTTGTTCCTGCCCATCTATGTGTTGGACTGACTCTCTGGATTTCGACTCGGCTTTGTTTGACTACTCTTCAGCCTATCTCCAGCCCCGGACCTCTGCTATGCCTGACTACTCTTCAGCCTATCTCCAGTCCCAGACCTTTGCTACGCTTGACTATGCCTGCCTTCTCCGTGCCCTGACCATTGCCTTGATTGACTACGCCACAGAATTCTCCGTGTCCAGAATTCTACACTGCTTGCCATGATCTCCGCTTGCCGCCGGCTCTGATCCCAGCCTGTCAGTGACGCCTCCTCTAGCCTATTCCCTGGACGTGTACTTACAAGGCTCCGGTCTTTCTTTGCTTAAGCGCCTCCAGTTACTTTCTGTTCCATTGGTGCCTGAGTTCTTGTACCGAAATCAGTCCAGGGTAGGACTATGCCACCTATCGACTGCTTTCTCTAGGCTGAACCACCTTTCTTCACAAACCAACCTCGAGGCCCACCTTATTCCTGCCGGCCCCAGCACACAAAGGCTCAACCTGCGGGGAACGAAGGCTGGTATAGGTGAAGCTCCAGTGGCCTCTATTTTCAGCCCACTCCACCTGCCGATGGTGGGGACCCTTAGGTCCCTACCTACGGGTTGCGTCAACCCCACCTAGGCCCAAGTGTCCACCTCCGACGCAACAAAGAGTTGCTTATCTATTCATTGAGTTTTACCATTTATTTGTTTAATTTTCTTTTACAACAATTGCTGTTTTAATTACTATAGTGTTTATTATCTGTTTCATATGTGTTATGATTGTTTATGTACTTTATGTAATCTGCATGGCATAATCATTTTGATTATATGCAGAATATAAATAATTATTACTAAATAAATAAATACATGTCGATTGATTTTTAGGCCGATGTATTGAACTGTTATGCAAGCAAAACAGAAAATACTAAGTGAGATTGCATTCGTAAATTTTTCCATGTGCTATTTTCTGTTTTTGTATGCATGATTTTATTCTGTGAATCTGTTTGTAGACTTATTATGCAAAATCACTGAGTTAAAAAATCATGCAAATCACTGCAATAGCAATTTTACAGTTGCATAATTGTGTGCAGAAAACAATACAATTTGCTTTTTTCCCACAAGACTTGACTATACCAAAGAAGTTTTGCAATAAAGTCCATGAATTTGCACAGCCTTTTGTCATGAAAAGGTAAATATTAAAAAGGACGTGCATGTTATAAAATCTGATACCTACGTGCACATGCACACCTGATTTTATATCGGCGCATGCATATGCACACGGGTGCCCGCTCGCACGCGCAAGGAGGGAGATTTTATTTAAAAGCGCACAGCGATGCGATCAAGCCTTCCCCAGTTCCCTTCCAGTCCATTCCAATAAAGGAGCAGACTGGGAAGGACCTTCCCTAACCTCCTAACTATTCCTCCTCCATTTTCCCCTCTCCGCCCTGATCCCTAACTCCCCCTCCAACTCACCTAAATGTTTTGTTTCCAAACTTACCTGCTCTCACGAGCAGAAGTAAGTTCCGCACGCCGGCCAGCTGCCGGCATGCACTTCACCCCATTCGGCCCCCATCCCACCTCCACCTGCCCAGACCCTGTCCCTGGCCCACCTCTTTTTAGGATCTCAAACTTCCGCGTGTACCGGGAGATACGCGTGTGGTCGGGCTGCTCTGAAAATGCACTCGACGCATATCTCCCAGTATTGTCGCGCCCCAGGTTTTAAAAAGTCAGCTGAAAGAAAATGCCACATACCTCATTTTAAAATGTTTGGGAGTCCAACTTTCAAAGCTGTTCATGCTATATCATTTGTGTGAATAAGTGGGTGCACTGAGATTTATGCTTGTATTTTATAAACTATGTAGTGGGAGCCACACAGTTCATAAAATACTGTATATTTCTGACCTGAAAATATGCCCATAGGAGGAAATTTCAAAAGAGTTACACATGTAAAGGTAGCATATATTGTAACCATTTTCAAAAGTCTATTTAAAATCGACCCCTTTATGTGCATAAAAGGAGCACGTGTGGCCTACATGTGCATATGCTACCCAGCGCGTGCACATGTACGCCCGATTTTATAACTTGCGCGTGAAGGCGCGAGCAAGTTATAAAATCAGGGGGCGGCACGCGCAAGGGGCTGCACAATTGTGCACCTTGCGCATGCCGAGCCAGCTTCCCCCATCCCCCCCCCCCCAACCTGACCTTCCCACCCCTTCCCCTAACCTTCCCCCCCCCCCCAGCCCTACTCTAACCCCTGCCGGCATGCGATCCTCCAACAGAGCGGCAATGGCCGCTCTGTCGGAGTCCTCTGGCCCCACCCCCACCCCACCCCCGGACAGCCCAGGCCCGCCCACACCCACGTCCCCTCCCTGCTCCTTTCTGCAAGCCCTGGGACTTACACGCGTCCTGGGGCTTTACACGCGTCGCCGGCCCTTTTTAAAATAGGCCCGGCGCATGTAACCCTTTTAAACTTCGGCCCAAAACCTTTTGAAAATTCAGTCCTATGGAGTAATTTTCAGAAGTCAATTTACGTGCATAAAACCCAGTTTTATGCATGTAAATCCTTTTGAAAATTATCTGCACTGGCAACAGCAGGTATGTATATTTGTAATGCAAGAACATGCATACATTCTCTTACCATTTTTTTTAAATATGCACATTTTTTGCTCATCATAATTGCAACAATTTGTGCATAATAACCTAGAATTAAATTCAGAGGCAGGTATATATTTAAGCATGCACATGCTCTGCTTTTATAAATTCTTACTTGCACACATACGTACTTTGAATCATCTGTTCACTAGTTCACCAAGTCCTTCACCAATTCACTTAGACCCTGCAGCACTTCACCCTTTACCCTCACCAGTTCATCCATACCTCCCACTCTAAAACTTCAAACAAAAGACAAGCCCAATTTCAAGTACACAAGTCACCTAGAAGGTGGAAAACAGTTTGAACAAGTTCAGTAAAATATGTGCAAATATCACTTAAAAAACAGTGGCTGATCCGCACAATGGAATGTCCCAGACCGTCTCTTTTTTTCCTTGTTCACTTCATGCATGGTCCTGCAAACACGCGCTTAGGGGTAGATTTACAGACCTACACACGGGTGTACATACGCATGCGCTACCCGGTGCGAGCAAGGGGGGTGCACACTAGTGCACCCACACTAGTGCTTTCCCCGTTCCCTTCCCCCTTAACTAACCTTCCCACCCCTTCCCCTAACCTTTCCCCCCCCAGCTCTACTCTAAACCCCCCCAATTTCTTATCTCACCTTTTGCGCCTGCCTCGAGGCAGGCGCAGGTTGTGCACGCCGGCAGCCTGCAGGGACATGATCCTCTGACACAGCGGCAAATGGCCGCTGTGTCAGAGGCCTCTGGCCCCGCCCCCGGACCGCCCCTTTAGTAAAGCCCCGGGACTTAGACGTGTCCCGGGGCTTTACGCTCATCGCCGGGCCTTTATAAAATAGGCCCGGTGCTCTTAAGCCGATTTACGCACGTAGAGCTTTGAAAATCCAGCCCTTACTCTCTAGTTTTATAAAGTAGCATATACATGTGCATTGCTGCTTACACACGTATATGCTATTTTTACGCATGCAACCCCTGTGTAATTCTTTGAAAATACCCTCCTTAATGAGCTGCGACAACTAGAAGATCTTCTCACGGTACCAGCTCATTTGGGGAAAAATGTCAGTATTTGATGCAATTGCCTCTTTGCTTACTTTTATTTTACTGATGGTCATCTCCAGGCCTTCCCTGATTGAACTAATCATGTGTTTTAAGAAATATCTGGATGGATCCAGCATGACTAGAAACCAAATAATATAATTTATATGTTATATATTCCTTTTAGCCTTGTAATTATGAATGCTTATTTTTTCATGCCAGTTCCCAGTGTAACGTCCACTCCTGAACATCACAAATGCAGTGGTTGCTTAGCTATTCTGTTTACCCCTTGGTTGCTCACTTATCGTTGTACATGGGTATCATTTATTCTTGGCCCTTTCATCTTCACTTGGTGGTTGTTGAATTTTTCCTTGGTATAAAACACTTTTTAATGTCAGCTTTCAATCTCAGTTCAAATATATTTTCCCTGCTACCTATTACAATGTAGCCTGCCCTGTTGGCAAAATCCTTGTTTTCTTTTGATTTTCTCTGTTGTTGGTAGCCTTTCTGGCATACATGATTTAACAGCTGACATCAAGTAAACAAACATGAGGAAACTATGTACTGCAGAGTAACAGGAGAGCTAATCCTGCTATACTGGCCCTTGGTCAGATCATGTCTGAGCCAGGTCAGATTTTCTAGTCCTGAAGCTGTAGCTGGTTGCTTGACCATGTGTTTTCAATAACTTATGTAAACAGCTGAAGATGCATAAAATCCCTACTCTAAAGTAAGGGGGCTATATAGACAGTGATAATATTCTTTAAAAAAAAAAAAAAAGAAAGAAAAAAAGTACCAGGCTGGGACCAGTGGTGACGTCCACCTTCCACTCCAACTGCAGTGGAGAAAGGAAAGCAATTTGCTGCAGTCCACCAAGGTTCCAGGTCAGCGACCGGGCATAAAATCATCATTGGCAACATAAGCTTAAGGACTAAAAGGGAATAGTCCTCTACAGCAGGCTTGTTTTACTTTTTTGTTTGTCAATTTTGTTTCCTGATTGGGAAAACAAAACAAGTTACAAAGAAGTGTGCCTGACAGAATTAGTGCACAATGTCACATTCCATTAGGTTACCTTTCCTGCCCCACCCCCACCCCACCCCACTACCACCATTACCACTGCAAAAGTCCCAAGGGTCAGAAGAGCTGTTGAGCACCATCAGCATCAACAGCAATAGCAGGATAATGGACGGCCACTGCTACTCCCATTCCCCCCACTGAATCATCTTTGGGGTCGGAAATGGGAGTGGCATTGGTGCCACTCCCATTTCCGCTGTTATGCCTATTGCTTCCGAGTCCTTGTCTCGCTGTTATGCCTATTGCTTCCGAGTCCTTGTCTCCTGATGTGTGACAGGCATGGCTACTTCACTAAGCCTATGGCCATACATGTGCACACACTAATGTATATGGATGGATGGACGGACAGACAGAGCCTCCACATAATGGGTGTCCTTGCTATAGTGAAACGTACCTAATAAAAGCTTTCTGTAAGCTTAAAAGGAGAAAAATTTCTTGTAAAATTAAAAAGATGAGGAAAAAGCAGAATTATTAAACAAATACGTCAGTTCAGTGCTCACTAAAGAAAACCCTGGAGGAGGACTGAGCTGGTTGGCAAGTGTGCAGATGGCAGTGGGATAGATACAACTCCATTTACAGAAGAAAGTGTTTGAGTATAACTAGCAAAACTGAAAGCGGACAAGGTCATGGGGCCTGATGATATTTATCCCAGGACATTAAAGGAGCTCAGGGAGACACTAAAGGGGTCTGCTGAATGACTTATTCAATAGATCTCTGGAAACGGGCATGATGCCATAAAGAATGGAGAATGGCAGTGGTGGTCCCGCTTCACAAAAGCGGGAGCAGAAAAGAGGCTGGAAACTAGAGGCCAGTTAGCCTCACTTCAGTGGTGGCAAAATTAATGGAGACCCTGCTGAAGGAAAGGATAGACAATCCAATGGGTTGCAGGAGGCGAAGCGCCATAGTTTTACCAGAGGAAGGTCATGTCAAACGAATCCAATTGACCTTTTTGATTGGGCAACTAGAAAATTAGATCAAGGATGAGCACTTGATGTGATATATCCATATTTCAACAATTCTTTTGACTTTGTCCCACATAGGAAGCTCATGAACAAAATAAGAAGCCTGGGTGTGGGTCCCAAGGTGGAGGAATGGATTACAAATTGGTTAACTGACAGATGACAGCAAGTGGTCTGAAGAGGAGAGAAGAGTGATAAGTGGAGTGCCTCAAGCACCAGTTAAGAATATAAGATTTGCAATACTGGGTCAGACCAAGGGTCCATCAGGCCCAGTATCCTGTTTCCAACAGTGGCCAATTCAAGTCAGAAATACCTTGTAAGTACCCAAACATTAAATACATCTCAAGCTACTATTCCTTATTGATTAATAGCAGTTTATGGATTTTTCCTCTAGGAACTTATCCAAACCATTTTTAAACCCAGTTACACTAACTGCTGTAACCACATCCCCTGGCAATGAATTTCAGAGCTTAACTATGCACTGAGTGAAAAATAATTGTCTTCGATTTGTTTTAAATGAGCTACTTGCTAACCTTATGGATTGCCCCCTAGTCCTTCTATTATCTCAGAGAGTAAATAACCAATTTATATTAACCTGTTCAAGTCCTTTCATGATTATGTAGACCTCTGTCATATGCCCCCTCAGTCATCTCTTCTCTAAACTGAACAGCCCAACCTCTTTAGCCTTTCCTCATAGGAGAGCTGTTCCATGTCTCTTATCTGGGATGAGTTCAGTTTATTATCTTTGTGAGCGACAGAACAGAAGAGTTAGAAGGAAAAGTTTGTCTTTTTTCATACAATCTTAATATCTGCAACAGAGAGGACACACCTGAAGGAATAGAGAATGAAAGGTGATCTAAGAAAGATAGAAGCATATTCAAAGATTTGGGCAGCTGCGATTCAATGCCAAGATGTTCAGAGGCCTCACTTGAAATACTATGTTCAGTTCTAGAAATCATAGCTCTAAAAGGATAGAAGCGATCCAGATAAAGGTGACCAAAATGGTATGGGGACTGCATCAAAAGATCTATGAGATGAGACTGAAGGACCTAGATATGTATACCCTGGAGAAGAAGAGGGACAGAAGAGATATGATAGAGTTTTAAATACCTGAAGGATATTACTGATGTACTGGAATCAAGTCTTTTCCAGTGGAAAGAAAGCTGTAGAACTAGAGGACATAATATGAAACTCTAAGGGGGTAGACTCAGGAACAACATCAGGAAATATTTATTTACAGAAAGGGTGGTAGATGCATGGAATGTCTTCTTGGAAGAGGTCATGAAGACAAGCATGGTCATAGAATTCAAAATGGCAATAATTTAGATGGGATAAACACAGAGGTTCCCTAATGGCTAAAGGTCAGAAATAAAGAAAAGGGCAACTTGTGTTTAACTGGAGTAACTTTCATGGAACAGCAGTAACTAACCTTAACATAACACTTGAGGGGTAGCCTGCAAGAAGTGACAGTTACGTCTCTAAAAAAGAAAAAGAAAAAAAAAAAGTTGGCTGGGAAACCTGGATGGGTCTTTTTCTGCTGTTGTTTACTATGTTACTATGTTTCTATATTCTTGTATGGTCTAAGGTTGCCCTTAGGCCTTCAAAGTGAAAGTTGGGGCATCTTGCATCTTGTAGGCCACTCATGTAACATCATGTTCTTTGAGTATTTTTGCTTTGGTTTTTAAAAAAAACCTCTAAACTTACATCCACTGTAGCCCTGCTATAATGCAGCTCAAAACAACACAAAGTTGCTTATAACATGGTTAAAGATTGACTCCCAATATTTTCAGTGTTAAAACACATATCTTATTCTGTGATGTTTTTTAATTGATAATGAGAGTGCAGGTGTTTTGTTCTTAGCATTTTTGTTCTTAGCAATAAAACCTATATTTCCATGAAATATTTATTTCCAGCATTCAAAATATTGTACAGTACATCTTTCTTATCTATTACAGCAAAATATATATAAACTCAATATATTGTGGGCTCAATTATGATGCAGACCAAATTTTGGGACCCCATCACTTGTGTTATATTAGGTCTACAGTGAAGCAGGACGAGATAGCACTGGCAAGAACCAATCCAAAGTGTGAATAAGTCCATCTGAGTGGGATTCTGGAAATGAGAGGAAGGGGGCGGAGGCTCTCCTACCCACAGCTAGGAGGAGGTGTGATAAGCCAGACAGTAGAAACCCAAGCTGGTAGACTGACAGAGGAAGGATATGGTTTAGCAAGTAAGAACAAGGCAAAACCTGTGTCCCTGGAAGCCTAATGAAGGCAGGCAGAGAGGTGTAGGCACAAGAAACCAGAGTCTGGAGCTGAAACTGTCACAAAGCTAAGTAATGTGCAAATTGTAGGAACAGTGGCTCAAAACTGCTGTTAAAGCCAGTCCTAAAATTAAGGCCCTGGTGCACTCAGGCAAAAAGGCTAGAACTGTGCTTTGCCCATCTGTAATTGAGGCCAATGGGAATAATTGGCATGTAAAATTGGTCTTTATAAGTTTGCATTTAGTATCCTGTAAAACATAAGTTCCATGTAGAGCTAATGACGCCTACTATATGGGATGTGTGGCAAGCGTGTATGCATGTAAGTGGATCCCAAATAAATTACCCTTTTCAGGATCCTCTTGGAACCCCTGACATGGCTTGAGAATTTGGTGTGAATAGGACGCCAAAAACAAAATTAGGAGGATACACACACACATACACAAGCATGGTAATCTCATACTCTTGCTTCCCCTCAAAAAGTGGTCTAAAAACAGCTGTTTAACACTGATAACTAGACTTGTGGCTTCTTGAATGCTCTCCCTTGGACTGAGCCCAAGTTGTACATATTACACCAGTTATAATACATCTTAAGCTGATGTAATGTATTGGAGGGATTTGCCATTGTTCACCATCCAAAGTGCTTGTTAGGGCTTTCTATTAAATAAAAACAGAAAGACTCAAGTTCTAATTATGAATGTCTCATTTTAAACTTGATAGTTATGGGCCACTTACAAAACTATATATATTTATTATAAATTCAAGTTTTCTGTGACTTATAATGAAATTGGTTAATACAATCATGAAATCCCTAGGAAAGAAAATGCAAAGAACAGAGGTTACTATTATACTTGTGAATTCAAGCAACAGCAGTAGTTGATTCCCCAAGATTTTCAGCTCTTTTTTAATTTATTGTCTAATCTTTTAGGTATATTCCTAGCTTCCTTTTTCATTTTTTAAAATTTCTTTAATTTTACATTTTTTTTAACATCTGTTAATACGGCCAATTAGATACATCCCCAGTTTTTACAAATTTGCCAAATAAAAAAAAAAACACTAACTGATGGGAAAACTAAATATACATACTAAACATTCATCAACAGTGACAAATAAATGCACATCACCATATTTTTACCCCCACTGAATACAGCTTTGTGAAAAAAAGGACCTTCATAAAACATCTGCATCAGGGGAATAATGAAAAACGTTGCTGTTTTTAAAATGCCACATCTTTTCACTGTTTTCTAGGCCCTATGTGAGTGACCTGTCAGTATTCCCCAGATGCAGAGGTTATGAAACATGGTCTCGTGGCAGGATATTTTTCTTATCAACACTGCAATGCTGGATTAAGTGCAATACATGAGCAAACTACCTGTTATCTTTCCATCTCTATCGTTGGGGAAAGTTTTTGTTTTTCTATGGCTAACATTCATTGCCAGACTGTTTTGAGTGTAATCACTACATAATAATAATATAAAAATATCAAAAAAGACTTGAACCAATGATATTTAAGGACAACAACTGTGTTACATTTGTCAGTTGGTAATCTTTTATGAAAGTCCTTTTTTTTCACGAAGGGTAAAAATATTGTTATGTGCATTTATTGGTCATCTTTGATGGGTGCTTAGGACCTGTATTTAAAAATCTGCCTTGCTTTGATTCCAGAATTGTTAATCCACTTATCAGAATTTCCATGCAGGAGTTGATGCCTGCATGAGGTTCTGATATGAATCAGCAAAGCAGTGCCCTAATTTACTCCATAAGGGTACAAGTAGCCAGGAAGGGGGAACTTTCAAAAACCATGAAACACATTAATATGTTCTCCAGAATAAAACATAAATCACAACAACAAGGTATATCAATCAGGATAAAGGATCCATCAGAAGAAAATAGGATAAAGCATAAGCAATGGCAAGGTAAATGTAAGACAATGATAAGACAGGCAAAGAGAACATTTGAAAAGAAGTTGGCCATAGAGGCAAAAGCTCACAATAAAAACTTTTTAAAATATATGTGAAGCAGAAAGCCTGCAAGGGAGTCAGTTGGACCGTTGGATGATCAAGTGGTTAAAGGGACACTTAGAGAAAATAAGGCCATCATGGAAAGATTAAACAATTTCTTTGCTTCAGTGTTTAGTGAAGAGGATATTGGAGAGATACTCTTTCCAGAGAAGGTTTTCATGGGTGATGATTCAGATCAAATGAACCAAATCACGGTGAATCTGGAAGATGTGGTAGGCCTGATTGACAAACTGAAGAGTAGTAAATCACCTAGACTGAATGGTATACACCCCAGGGTTCTGAAAGAACTAAAAAATGAAATTTCAGACCTATTAGTAAAAATGTTTAACCTGTCATTAAAACCATCTGTTGTACCTGAAGATTGGAAGATGGCCAATGTAAGCCAATATTTAAAAAGGGATCTGGGGTGATCCAGGAAACTATAGATCAGTGAGCTTGACTTCAGTGCCAGGACATCATCTTGGAGGCGGAGCTGTCCTTCCCACGCTGGCCCCTTTAAATCTTCTGTCCCTGTGCGTGCACACGTCTAAGGGGGCAGTTCCAAGTGCTCGGTGTCAGCAGCATCTCCTTCGCACAGGGAGCGCTGAGAGAAGCCCCCGACCAGGCCTGACGCACACCGGGGATGCCGGAGAGCAACTCGGAAGGTAGGGGAACCGGCCGCGGCACCCCGTGGGCCCAATTCTCAACAGTACCCCCCTCTTACACCTCATCCCCGGGGGTCTAGGCTTGGCAGGATGATCCAAGTGGAAGTGGCAGAGGAGATTCATGTCCAGAATATTGGAAGCGGGCTCCCACGTGTTCTCCTCGGGACCACAGCCCTCCCAAGAAAGGAGATACTCTCATCGCCTGTGGAAGAATTGGACGTCTAAGACGTCTCGTACTTGGTAGATGGTTTCTTTTTTAGCTACAGTCTTGACGGGTTCAGGAGGTTTATTATGGAAGACCGATAAGACCAAGGGTTTAAGCACAGATACATGAAATACGTTATGAATCCTCAATGTGGATGGAAGTCGTAGGCGATAGGAAACCATGCCTACTCGCTCTAAGATGACAAAGGGGCCAATAAACTTGGGAGCTAGCCGCATGGAGGGGGTTCATAGCTGAATGTTCTTGGTGCTCAACTAAACCTTATCTCCCGGGCAAAATACAGAAGCAGGGCGTCGCAGTTTGTCTGCAAACTTCTTTGCGGCAGCAGCAGTCTGTTGTAATTTCCTCTGAGTAGATCCCTAAAGATCTCATAATTGTTGGGCTGTTAATTGCGCTGCTGGAGAGGGCACAGTCAAAGACAATGGCAGAGGAGACAAGTTGTTTCCCGTAAACCAATTGGAAGGGGGATAGGCTGGTGGCGGAATGGCAGTGATGGTTATATGAGAATTCTGCCCAAGGCAGTAAGGCTACCCATTCATTTTGTTTGTCTCCTACAAAGGCTCGGAGGAATGCCTTCAAGGTCTGATTAGTGTGTTCCGCTTGGCCATTGCCTTGGCAGTGAAAGGCTGTAGTAAAATCCAGTTGAACCCCGAACTTTTTACAAAGGGCTCTCCAGTACTTGGCCGTGAACTGCGAACTTCGTTCTGAGGCAATATGTAGCGGCAGTCCATGGATACGGAATATATGTAGTGTGAAGAGTTGCACCAGTTCTAGGGCCGTCGGCAGTTTGGGTAGAGGTACAAAGTCGGCCATCTTGGAAAATCTATCAACGGTAACCCATATCATGGTCTTCCCTTCTGAGGGTGGTAGATCCACTATGAAGTCGGTCGATAGGTGAGTCCATGGTTCTGTTGGAATGGGTAATGGTTGAAGGAGCCCCCAGGGGTGACCAGGCAAGGGTTTTTGTCTCGCACAAGTAGGGCAAAAACCCACATACAGTTGCACATCCTTTTTGACCTGAGGCCACCAATAATATCTGGTTAGCAATTCCAATGTTCGAGTTGCTCTAGGATGTCCTGCGGTCAGGGAGTCATGAGCCGATGACAAGACTTTTCTCTGGAGGTGGAAGAGCACCATGGTTTTACCCATGGGAACTACCTTGGAAGCTGCAATGAGGACTTTAGCTGGATCTAGGATGTACTGAGGAGGGTTAGGGACATCCTCCACTCAGTAATATGGGACAGAGCATCCGCCTGAATTTTCTTAGAGGCTGGTCTGTAGCGGAGAGAAAAATCAAACCGGCTGAAAAATAGAGACCATCGAGCTTGCCGTGGGTTGAGGCGCTGGGTTCGACACAGAAACTCCAGGTTCTTGTGATCCGTATAAACGAGAATAGGATGATGGGCCCCTTCGAGCCATTGACGCCATTCTTCGAAGGCCAACTTGATTGCCAATAGTTTCTTGTCTCCAATACCATAATTCATCTCGGCTGGTGAGAATTTCCGAGAGAAATAGGAAAGCGGTAGTGATTTGCCTTTATTAGATATCTGGCTAAGAACAGCTCCTACTGCAAGGTAGGACGTGTCTACCTCCACAATGAACTGATGCTGTGGATCTGGATGATGTAGACATGTGTCCAGAAGGAAGGCAAGTTGTGACACCAGAGGCCAATTCTTGGCATCTGCTCTTTTCTTGGTAAGGGTGGTGAGTGGTGCCACCCTCTGTGATTAATGCGGTATGAATTGGCAGTAAAAGTTAGCACACCCAAGGAAGCGTTAAAGGGCTTTGACCCCGACTGGTTGAGGCCAATCTTTGATGGCTGCCACCTTATCTGGATCCATGTGGAAGCCCATAGAAGACACAATATAACCAAGGAAGGGCAAAGATTCTTGTTCAAACTGGCACTTCTTTACTTTGACAAAGAGACGATTGTCTCGGAGCTTTTGTAACACCGTTCGAATGTGCAGGCAATGCGTAGTGAGATCCTTGGAGTAAATCAATACGTCATCTAAGTATACATGATATGCTACACACATGGAAGTGTGTAGCATATCTCTTAACACTTCATTCATTAGGTTTTGGAAAACCACAAGAGCGTTATATAACTCAAAAGGCATGACCAGATACTCATAGTGCCCATCTCGGGTATTGAAAGCAGTTTTTCATTCATCACCTGTTTGTATTCTTACGAGGTTGTACGCACCTCGGAGGTCAAGCTTGGTGAAAATCTTAGCTCCCTGCAGCTGGTCTAAGAGTTCCAGAATCAGCGGCAGTGGGTACCTGTCACGTTTCATAATGGCGTTGAGGCCACGGTAGTCGATACAGGGCCTAAGTGACCCATCCTTCTTTGCTACGAAAAAGAATCCGGCTCCGACAGAACTGGAGGATTGGATGAAGCCATGGTCTTAAGTTTTCTTGAATATAGCTAGACATCGCCCGGGTCTCTGGAAGTGACAAGGGATATACACACCCCCTGGGTGGTGTGGTACCCGGCAACAAGTCTATGGCACAATAGAAGGTGCAATGTTCTGGGAGGAGTTCAGTCTCTTCTTTAGAGAAGACGTCCATGTAGTCCAGATAGGGTTTGGGTATAGTCAGAGATGTGGTCAAGAGCGGAACACAAGGCCGCAGAACAGTAGCCAGGCAGTAGGTAAAACAGGATGGACTCCAAGATTCTATTTGGAGGGTGTCCCAGTGGATAACTGGAGAGTGTTTCTGGAGCCAAGGCAGACCCAAGACAATCGGATGAATAGCCTTCTCAAGTACAAGGAATGAAATCTCTTTGGTGTGCAAGAGACCTGTATGGAGAGTTAGGGGCTTAGTGCTGGTAGAGATGCTCCCCGGGAGGGGAGTTCCGTGAATCGAAGAAACTCGAAGCGGAGGGAAACGAGGCTGTACGGCGAGCTGTAATTGCCGAACGAGGTTGGCGAGAATGAAGTTTCCTCAGGCTCCAGAGTCAACAAAAGCTAACGTGGTGAAGGAACCACCAGGATATTTGAGGGTAACCGGTAAGGTACATTGAGGAGCGGTATTGGTACTACCTAGGGTCAGCTCCCCAATGACACCTAGTTCCTGGCGTTTTCTGGCTTAAGAAATGCCTCTTATTGCCACAGTATAAACAAAGGCCCAGCGAGCATCAATGTCTCCTTTCCTCTTGGGAAACAGAGCTTCGCCCCAACTGCATAGGCTCCACCCCTTGGCTGCCCGAAGAAGCAAAGGAGAAAGACAGGGGTCGAGAGAATGTAGATGCCAGGTTAACCAATCTTCGAACCGATCTCCCTTCCCGGAACCGTTGTTGGAGTCGGTGGTCGACCCTTCCTGCCAAGTCTATCATGCCGTCTAGGTCAGCCGGAAGGTCCCTTGCCACTAGCTCATCCTTAAGGCGCGAAGACAATCCTTGCAAGAATATACCATGAAGACTGTCCTTCCTCCAGTCCAGCTTGGTGGCCAACGTGCGGAATTCGACCGAGTTTTCGGCAAGAGAATGAGAGCCCTGGCATAGCTGCGATAATTCGGCAACCGCCATGGACTTACGAGCTGGCTCATCAAAGACATGTCTAAATGTAGACACGAATTGTTGCAGGTTTCCAAAGATAGGATCATTACGTTCCCATAATGGGGAGGCCCAGGCCAGAGCTCTCCCATCCAACAAGGATATAATATAGCTGGTCTTTGCCAGGTCTGACGGGAACTGTGTTGGCAGTAGTGTAAACCGTATGTAGCATTGGTTAAGGAACCCACGGCATTGTTTAGCTTCACCTGAGTACCAGGGCAGAGCTGGCAGCTGTGTGGAGGCCGCGGGTCTGGGGCTTGGCATCGGAACGGGAGCAGGAAGTGCTACCGAGGGAGTGGAGTCTAATCGGTTTGCCAATCTCTCTACTGTCGCCGTCAGGACATCTACACAGTGTTGCTGCTGCTGCAGCCATTGGGTGATACCAGGAATGGCCTGAAGGCCGGCAAGGTCCGCCGGGTGCATGGCCTTGCAAACTGTTGTGATCGTGGACCCTTGAGCCGTCTAGAAGATGGTGATACAATACCGAGGGAAGGCCCACAGCGGAGGTCGTAGCCGGGAGGCAGATCAAACACAGAATCTTCACCACTGGAAGCCCGAGACCCCCTCCCCGGGAGGAGCCCTTAAGGATCCGAGCCGCTTGGACTTAGGAGCAGCCACCTGGGGATGAGTGTATTTCAAGAGTTCCAGAGGACATGAGTCGAGCAGGAAGTCGGAGCTGGGAGACCCACAGAATCTTCACCACTGAAGACACGAGATCCCCCCGAGGAGGAGCCCTTGAGGATCTGAGCCACGGACTCAGGAACGGTCACCTGGGGTCTGCGTAAGATGGGAGTCCGAAGAGAAGTCCGAGGCTAGGCAGGCCGCAGAGACTGAAGACAGTCCAGGAGTTAAGGCAGGCAGCGAAGCAGGATACCAGAGGACAAGCTGAATTCAGGAGCCAGAAAGACGGACTCCAGCTCCTGGCTCCTCTTGACTGGCGGTGGTGGGCCGCCAGCTCCGACCTCGGGTTCCCTCCAGTGCCTCCGGCCCTGCCACACTACACGGTGTTGCCAGCCAAGATGTCCCTGTTTGTTAGGCTGTCTGCGTGGCCCGCAGAGAGATGCTGCCATCATCGCCGTGCACTTTCCTAGGCATGCTCGCATCATAGATTCTATTAATGGGCCTGTGACGGGGCCGTGGACCTGGATGCTGACGTCAGACTCTTCAGCATATAAAAGTTCAGGCCTCACTCCATAGCGTTGCCTTTGCAACAGGTCTCCTCATACTCCTCGTACTCGTTGCTGATTCTATGGTTCCTGGTTCCTGTTCTCCTTGTTCCTGTTTCGTCTATGTGTTGGACTGACTCTTTGGATTTGACTACCGCTACGCCTGACTATTCTTCAGCTACTCTCCAGTCCGGACCTCCGCTACACCTGACTATTCTTCAGCTTCTCTCCAGCCCTGGACTTCCGCTACGCCTGACTACTCTTCAGCTTCTCTCCAGGCCTGGACCTCCGCTACGCCTGACCATGCCTGCCTTCTCCGTGCCCTGACCCTTGCTTTGAATGACTATGCTACAGATGTTCCTGAGTCCAGAGTTCCATGTTGCTTGCCACAACTTCCACTCGCCGCCGGCTCTGATCCTAGGCTGTCAGTGATGCCTCCTCTCGCCTATCCTCTGGACGTGGACTTACAAGGCTTAGGCCTTCCTTTGCTCGAGCACCTCCAGTTCCTCATCATTCCTTTGGCACCTGAGTCCCAGTACCGAATCCAGTTCAGGATAGAACTACGCCATCTACCGGCTGCTATCTTTGGGCTGAATCGCCTTTCATCTCAAGCTAACCTCGAGCCCTACCTAAGTTCTGCTGGCCTTGGCACCCAAAGGGTCAACCAGAGGGGAACGAGGGCTGGTATAGGTGAAGCTCCAGTGGTCTCCAGCTTCAGCCTACTCCACCTGCTGAAGGTGGGTACCCATAGGTCCTTGGCTGCGGGTTGCGTCAACCCCATCTCAGCCCAAGGGTCCACCTCCGACGCAACACTTTCATGATTTTTTAGACTTCTATCATATCCCCCATCAGTCATCTCTTCTCCAAACTGAACAGCACTAACTTCTTTAGCCTTTCCTCATAGGGCAGCCGTTCCATGCCCCTTATCATTTTGGCCGTCCTTCTCTGCACTTTCTCCAGTGCAGCTATATCCTTTCTGAGATGCGGAGACCGGAATTGCACACAGTATTCAAGGTGCAGTCTCACCATGGAGTGATACAGAGGCATTATGACATCCTCTGTTTTATTTTCCATTCCCTTTTTAATAATTCCTAACATTCTGTTTGCTTTTTTGATTGTCATAGCACACTGGGCTGACAATCTCAATGTATTATCCACTATGACGCTTAGTTCTCGTTCCTGGGTGGTAACTTCTAAGATAGAACCTAACATTGTGAAACTAAAGCAAGGGTTATTTTTCCCTATATGCATCACTTTGCACTTGCCCATGTTAAATTTCATTTGCCATTTGGAAGCCCAGTCTTCTGGTCTCGCAAGATCCTCCTGCAATTCATCAAAATCCGCTTGAGATTTAACTACTCTGCATAAATTTGTGTCATCTGCAAATTTGATCACCTCACTCATCGTACCCTTTTCCAGATCATTTATAAATATATTAAAAAGCACCAGTCCAAATACAGATCCCTAAGGCACTCCACTGTTTACCTTTAACCACTGTGAAAAATGACCATGTAATCCTCTGTTTGCTGTCTTTTAACCAACTTGTAATCCACAAAAGGACATCACCTTCTTTCCCATGGATTTTTAGTTTTCTTAGAAGCCTCTCATGCGGGATTTTGTCAAATGTCTTTTAAAATCCAAATACACCACATCTACTGGTTAACCTTTGGCCACATGTTGTTGAGAATCGGGCCCGGGGGGCGCTGCGGACGGTTCCCCTACCTGCTGCATTGCTCTCCGGCATCCCCGGCACACGTCGGGCTTGGTCGGGGCCTTCTCGCGGCGCTCCCTCTGCAAGGGAGACGCCACTGACGCCAAACACTTGGAACCGCCCCCTTAGATGCGCGCGCATGGGCAGAAGATTTAAAAGGGCCAGCACGGGAAGGACGGCTCCATCACCAAGATGACATCAGATGCCCGCCAGTATTTAAACATTCCTGTCAGCCTTCTCCCTTGTCTTGTGTTCCTTGTTCCTTGTTCCTGCTCCAACCCTTCCTTGCCTGCTCCTGTTCCTGGCTCCTGACTTCGGCTCATCTTCCTGGTTCCTGACTTCGGCACGCCTGTCGAAGGCTGGCGTTAATTTCTGCTGGCGCCGGGGAAGTGTACAGAAAAGCAGAAAAAACTGCTTTTCTGTACACCCTCCAACTTAATATCATAGTGATATTAAGTCGGATGCCCCAAAAATTAAAAAAAAAAAAATGTAAAATCGGCCCGCGGTCCGCGGGTCGGAAGAAGGACGCTCAATTATTCCGGCGTCCGTTTTCCGAACCCATGGCTGTCAGCGGGTTTGAGAACCAACGCCGGCAAAATTGAGTGTCAGCTGTCAAACTCGCTGACAGCCGCCGCTCCTGTCAAAAAAGAGGTGCTAGGGACGTGCTGATGTCCCTAGCGCCTCTTTTTACCATAGGACCTCATTAGCATATTCTTCCCCCCTGAATCACGCTCACAGGAGAGTGGCCTATGCGCGCGCCGGGAGAGCCAGCGACTTTTACTGTATCGGCCTGTTTGTTAAGCTCTGGAATTCACTGCCAGAGGATATGGTTACAGTAGTTAGTGCAACTGGGTTTAAAAAAAGTTTGGATATGTTCCTAGAGGATAAATCTATAAACTGCTATGAAGTTAATTAATAAGCAATAGTAGCTTGTGATCTATCTAAGTTTGGGTACTTGCCAGGTACTTGTGACTTGGATTGGCCACTGTTGGAAACAGGATACTGGGCTTGATGGACCCTTAGTCTGACCCAGTATGGCATATCATATGTTCTTATTTCAGTGTTTTAACAGCTAACTGAATAATAAAAACACATTTGTATAGTGTTGCTTTAAAAATATACAATATTATCACTCTGCCAAGGGACTAATATGCCAAACTAAAATTATAGTGTTCATGACTGAGGCAGACATCTAACATAGTTAAAATTGGCTTTATATTGTGAAGGAGTTTCGGAGAGGAAATTTTAAGAAAATAGTAGACTGCTGTGAATCCACAAATTTGAAGTTTTAGCTACTTTATTTCTGTGAGAACAATGAGAAGAGCAGGCTTGTTAAAATATTTATTTGTGCATCTAATGTTGCAGTCTAGAGGCACTTAGGGTAATATTACTGTTATAGGTTGCATTTATTTTGAGATATAGTCCATAGAATTTTGAAGCTGTGCAAAACTTTGAGCCCAAGAATAAGTCTTCTTAGTGAAAAGTCACATATTCCCAAAATTAACCTAAATATCTTCCTTGCTGCATGGAAAATAACTTGAAAATCTATTTTTTCCAGATATTTAGCCATGTATGCACTTTGGTATCTTGTTTGGATGAAAGGCACAACGGCTTCTGTCTGTAAAATTCGTATTTATTTTATAATCAGAGAGGCTAATATTCAAAGGCATTTAGCTGGATAACTTGTGAGCTGGATAACTTTCCAATATCATCTGCCCTTATCTGGCCAAATTTAGCCAAATAAGTTATGAATGTTTTGGGAGTGTTCTGTGGTGGGGAATTAGTTAGCCAGGAAACCTATCCCACTAACTCCCATATTAAGAGCAGGCTGAATATGTTTTTTGACTAGCTCTAACCATCCACAGAAGCATATAAAGTTAGAGGGAATGTGTTTCCCATAACTATGAGGTCGATATTCAAAAGCAATTCAGATGAATAACTTAAAGGTTATCCATCTAAATGGCAAAACCGGCATATTCAGTCACTTATACATGTACATTCTAGCTGGATGACTAGTTATCTGGTTAGAAGTTAGCCAGATAGGTGTGGGGGGGGGGGGCAATCTGCAGCAGGCAGGAAGCATTCTGGAGAGGATTGGCATTAGCCAGATAACTTATCCGGCTAATGCCAATATTCATGTTAGCCAGATAATTTATCTGCTTATCGCTAGGCAGGCCATAGACCTGTCCTAACGATAGCTGGATAAACTTATCCGGCTTTCCTTAAGATAGCCAGGTATAGTCAACAGTGCAACTGCAAACTGAATATACTCTGCTAGTTAGCCAGATAAACTTATTTAGCCGAGCTGCACAGCAGCTGAAAATGGACCCCCCCTCCCCCCAAGCTTAACTTGCTAACTTTTGAAAGCTGGTTAAGTGGTCACATGGATCTGGTGGCCCTATTTCCATATCTCCACCCCAATGTCTGAAAAATGGCCTCTCCCTTCCCCTCCCGGGTTGGCCAAAATAAAATTGGAATGCCACCTCCTCTACCTCCCTTCCCCCCTCATCTCAACCCTAACCCTCCTGCCTACCCAATACTTTACCAAACCCCTGTCAGCCATCGGGGTTGAAGTATGCTTGTACTTCTCTTGGCAGCTTCCAACATTGCTCTGACAACCGGACGCGCAGAATTCAGACAGCGACGCTGGTAGCTTACGCTTCCAGCGGTAAAAGCAGTGCTGAAAGCTGCTGGGAGTGGTATGCGCATACTGCAGTCCCAGGGCCTGAAAGAGGTTTGGCAAGGTGCTGGTGCGTGGGAGGCCTAGAGCTGGGGTCAGGGGGACATTCCAATCTTGTTTTGGACAACTAGAAAGGGGGCAAGGGGAGGACAGTGCGCTGAACTGTTCTGTTTTATTCAGAGAGGTTTAGGGACTTGGTCCGGCAGGCCCCATTTTTTAGATATTGGGTGGAGGTTGAAGAATTGGGTTCACATTATCACCACCACTAGCTACATTCTTTTATTTTATTTGGGTATTTAGCTCCTGCCTATCCACTAGAAGCTTGAGGTGAATTACATTCAGGTACTGTACATATTTCCCTCTCCCCAAAAGACAATCTAGGGCCAGATTTACTAAGCATTTTTCCCATAGTTGAAAAATGAGAGAAAATCTTTAGTAAATAATCCCATGTTTTTTCCTAAGACAATATAGACGCGTGAAATAACTTGCCCAAGGTCAGAAGGAGCATCAGTGAGATTTTTGAACCCTGGTTTCCAGCACACTGCACTAACCACGAGACTCCTCCTCCACCCCATTACCTTTAACTGGCTAACTTTAAACCTGCTATCTTTGAATATAGCTGGTTAAGCCCAAGTTATACGGCCACCTTCAGCTGGATAAACTGAAACCTAAAACATGTTACTCAAGCCAGTTACGTTTAAAGTTACCCAGTCAAAGGCAGCCAGATAAGTTTATCCTGCTGAATATTCCTGATAACTTAACTGGCTAATTTTAGTTATCTGTTCTATGGAGGTTTTTTTAAATAGTGACCTCACAGTACTTCAGAAATAGGTACGGTATATATTCACTCTGGGGCTGGTGGGATGGATGACATGACAGTTTTTCCAGTGCAAGAAAGATTATTATTAATAGGCATAGTAGTTGCAGCAATATTTATTTATTTATTTATTTTTAATTTTTATATACCGATGTTCCTGTAAAGAATACATATTGCACCGGTTTACAAGGAACTGAACAGTTTCACTGTGAAAACGAAGGCACAGGGTGATTAAGGGCCTTAATTACCATCAGGGTAATTTTCAAAGAAAAATGGAAATGTTAATGGAAATGGAACACACTATCATAGCAACTTTCAAAAGCCCATTCACCTGTGTTAAGTGCACTTATCACAGGTAAAACCTATTGACAATTCAGTGGCAGATATTGTAGCAATTATCAACAGTAACAGCACAGTTGTTCCCCATTCTTTGTTAAAACAGCAGTATATGGGAGTCTATTAACTAAGCTGCAACAACATGTTAACGCACGCTAAATGCCAAAATCTGCAGTCAGTGCATGTTAAAAATATGTTATCATGTGATATTGGCAACAAAAATGCATGCGAATATGTGCAACACAGCTCATTAATAAGCAAATGGCAGGGACGGTAACTTTCAAACTGGCACGCGGATGTACTTTGGCACATGAACATAAGAACATAAGAACATAAGAAAATGCCATACTGGGTCAGACCAAGGGTCCATCAAGCCCAGCATCCTGTTTCCAACAGCGGCCAATCCAGGCCACAAGAACCTGGCAAGTACCCAAAAACCAAGTCTATTCCATGTAACCATTGCTAATGGCAGTGGCTATTCTCTAAGTGAACCTAATAGCAGGTAATGGACTTCTCCTCCAAGAACTCATCCAATCCTTTTTTAAACACAGCTATACTAACTGCACTAACCACATTCTCTGGCAACAAATTCCAGAGTTTAATTGTGCGTTGAGTAAAAAAGAACTTTCTCCGATTAGTTTTAAATGTGCCCCATGCTAACTTCATGGAGTGCCCCCTAGTCTTTCTACTATCCGAAAGAGTAAATAACCGATTCACATCTACCCGTTCTAGACCTCTCATGATTTTAAACACCTCTATCATATCCCCCCTCAATCGTCTCTTCTCCAAGCTGAAAAGTCCTAACCTCTTTAGTCTTTCCTCATAGGGGAGTTGTTCCATTCCCCTTAACATTTTGGTAGCCCTTCTCTGTACCTTCTCCATCGCAATTATATCTTTTTTGAGATGCGGCGACCAGAATTGTACACAGTATTCAAGGTGCGGTCTCACCATGGAGCGATACAGAGGCATTATGACATTTTCCGTTTTATTCATCATTCCTTTTCTAATAATTCCCAACATTCTGTTTGCTTTTTTGACTGCCGCAGCACACTGCACCGACGATTTCAATGTGTTATCCACTATGACACCTAGATCTCTTTCTTGGGTTGTAGCACCTAATATGGAACCCAACATTGTGTAATTATAGCATGGGTTATTTTTCCCTATATGCATCACCTTGCACTTATCCACATTAAATTTCATCTGCCATTTGGATGCCCAATTTTCCAGTCTCACAAGGTCTTCCTGCAATTTATCACAATCTGCTTGTGATTTAACTACTCTGAACAATTTTGTGTCATCTGCAAATTTGATTATCTCACTCGTCGTATTTCTTTCCAGATCATTTATAAATATATTTAAAAGTAAGGGTCCCAATACAGATCCCTGAGGCACTCCACTGTCCACTCCCTTCCACTGAGAAAATTGCCCATTTAATCCTACTCTCTGTTTCCTGTCTTTTAGCCAGTTTGCAATCCACGAAAAGACATCGCCACCTATCCCATGACTTTTTACTTTTCCTAGAAGCCTCTCATAAGGAACTTTGTCAAACGCCTTCTGAAAATCCAAGTATACTATATCTACCGGTTCACCTTTATCCACATGTTTATTAACTCCTTCAAAAACGTGAAGCAGATTTGTGAGGCAAGACTTGCCCTGGGTAAAGCCATGCTGACTTTGTTCCATTAAACCATGTCTTTCTATATGTTCTGTGATTTTGATGTTTAGAACACTTTCCACTATTTTTCCTGGCACTGAAGTCAGACTAACCGGTCTGTAGTTTCCCGGATCGCCCCTGGAGCCCTTTTTAAATATTGGGGTTACATTTGCTATCCTCCTGTCTTCAGGTACAATGGATGATTTTAATGATAAGTTACAAATTTTTACTAATAGGTCTGAAATTTCATTTTTTAGTTCCTTCAGAACTCTGGGGTGTATACCATCCGGTCCAGGTGATTTACTACTCTTCAGTTTGTCAATCAGGCCTACCACATCTTCTAGGTTCACCGTGATTTGATTCAGTCCATCTGAATCATTACCCATGAAAACCTTCTCCATTACAGGTACCTCCCCAACATCCTCTTCAGTAAACATCCTCTTCAGTAAACACATGCATGCCGACAGGCGCCCAGTTACGTGGCCATTTTATAGCTGCGCACATTATAAAGTAGACTGGCTGTGTGCATACGTCCACATAATTTTAACTGTGCATGAACCTAGCCATGGAAATCGGGTTTCTACTACATAAGTCAGGGTATTTTAAAACCGGCGCGGTTCCACGCCATGACTAGTTTCACCAGTTCATTCACCAATTTGCCCAGTTAAGAGCTAGGTCCTCCAAAGCCCTGGTTTAATAGCCTGCACTCCCCCCCCAGTTACACCAGACATTTTCAACCCTTCCGAAATGGCTGTATTTTTGTTTTTTACAGTTACACCTCGTATATAGCAGAAGTAAAGTTCCACAATAGAGGACCTAGGTGCGAGCTGGGGAGCGTATTTATGCGCACATCTTTCAGACACGCCCTGAAATGTCCATGCCCCACCCAGACCACGCCCACGCCACTCCTTTTCAAAACCGGGTGAGATGTGCATACAGCGGGAGATACACGTGCATATTGGCAGCTTTTAAAATTTGGTTGGCGTGCGCAAGCCCGACTTGTGCGTGCTTCCACCTACCGATGCGCATACTGGGCTTTTAAAATCTACCTCTTAATGTAGATTATGATAAACCTTGCATTCGTTGTTAAACCAAGGCTTCTTAACTATACCTCAAGAGGTATAGTAAGCTCGGCAAGATTATGTCCCTACTAATTTACACCCTCTCCCCACCCCATCCTGTGAATGGCTACTGAAATCAACTCCATACTGATCAATTTCTCTTTGCAGGAAGGGCCCACCTGCATTCCCCTCTCCCCCCCCCCAAGTGTTAAATTGAAAGCCCTGGCTCCCCCCAGGAGATAGCCCTACCCTCACTCAAAATGCCAGACACCCCCTTCCAGCTGCTGGCCAGTCCTTCCCAAGCCCCATCCCTCAGGGCCCCCTAGACTAATAGTGATCCCCATCATCTAAAATGGTGCTGGCTGAACCCTCAGTTATCACATTTTAATGAATACCAAGGTAATTAGAATGTATTTCAACTGTTTGTTAAAGCATATTTTTACACTTTAGTAACTAGACCGCTATTTTATATATGTTATTTTCAGTTAACACAGTTTGCTTTCCTCAAAGACAATGTATCACCTCACAGTATTGCATACTTTGAAGATACTAGGACTAGGACAAGGGGATAGTCCCTGAAACCCAACAGGTAGCAGTATTAAAACAAACTTGAAGATACTAATTTTTTCTACCAATGCACAATTAAACTGTGGAATCTGATGCCAGAAAATGTGGTTAAAGCTAATAGTATAGAAAAGTATAAAAATGGTTTGATCAAATTTCTGGAGGGCAGGTCCATAAGTAATTATTAGCCAGATGGATTTTGGTTTCTCCACCTCTTAGCTCTTGGGGAAAGCAACATGAAACAGACTCTCATATTACATTTGCTGAGTTCTTCCAAGCTACTCAGACTGGCCACTGTTGGAGACAGGATGCTGGGCTCAATGGACCATTGCTCTGATGCAGCATGACATTATGTTCTTAAGATGAGCAAAAGCTAATAAGATAAAAGAAAATTAAAAAATGTAGAGTTTTTTGTGCTTTTAGTTGCTGACTGAGATACTGGAGGAACACACTGGTTTTCTAAAATGATGATTGAATGGAAAGGTACATCCTCTCTCAGCTATCTCCTCCCTTGATGAGTACTATGTTTGTTTGTTGCATGAGGCTCACACATGCATTAGGCCTAGAATAATGTTGCAAGTGTCCAGTTCTCTTCCTGTCCAAGGTTTGGGACATTTGCAAGTAATATGCTTGTCACTCATGACCATGCAGCACAGATAAATGGAGTGAGATGTGAGACAGATGAGAAAGGGGGGTGGGGATTAAAGGGGCAACTAAGTGAAAAAATTCTAGATGGGCCATGGACTATGTAAGATTACAGTAGGCAGTAGCAGAAAGATTAGTCCAAGATTTTAAAATCCTTTGAAGGATGGTCAACGTCATAAAAAGGAAACTGAAAGGTACTTCCCATTCATTTGACTGCAAGGGATCGATCTATTATAGGCCATACCTAAAAATGGAAAGATTTTTGATACTGTAAGTCAGTGTTGCATAATTTAGAAGCCTTGCCAGCCAAATATTTGTAATCCTAAACATTGAATAAGAGGGATAGGGAGAACCAAGGAAAGTAGTAGCTGTATGCCAATCCTGTAATGTTGTCTTTTGTTGTAGGTAGTAAACCCACAAGGAACAAAACTGTTTTGTTTGGCTGATAGCAAATGAAGATAAAATAATGCATCAGGGTAACTCTGTGCATGGTGAAGCTAAGACAGCCAGAATAAGTTCTATTTTCAAACATTTTGACATACAAACAGAAGGAGAGATATGTTTAAGCAGATCCCAATTTGCAATCTCTCAGTAATACTATATACAATAAAGCTGAGGTATAAACTGCCAGTCAGAAAAATGTAAACCATTATTATTTGAAGGAGGGATCAAGGTGAGAAGATTATAATGCAATATTGAAATTCTTCACCCTTCACCCTAGCTGGCAGAGAGGTTCAAAGAAAAGTCAAAGTTTATATTTTCTTACAATAGGATTTTTAAAAAAATCTTTAGGTTAACGCATGCAGCACTTTATTTACAATAGTTCCTCTTAATACAGAATGTTTTCAGATGTAACTTACAGGCTGTTTGGTTTGTTTTAAAAAACATAAGGCTTGTGATTTAACTACTCTGAACCATTTTGTGTCATCTGCAAATTTGATTATCTCACTCGTATTTCTTTCCAGATCATTTATAAATGGAGTGGACAGTGGAGTGCCTCAGATCCCTGAGGCACTCCACTGTCCACTCCCTTCCACTGAGAAAATTGTCCATTTAATCCTACTCTCTGTTTCCTGTCTTTTAGCCAGTTTGCAATCCATGAAAGGACATCGCCACCTATCCCATGACTTTTTACTTTTCCTAGAAGCCTCTCATGAGGAACTTTGTCAAACGCCTTCTGAAAATCCAAGTATACTATATCTACCGGTTCACCTTTATCCACATGTTTATTAACTCCTTCAAAAAAGTGAAGCAGATTTGTGAGGCAAGACTTGCCCTGGGTAAAGCCATGCTGACTTTGTTCCATTAAACCATATCTTTCTATATGTTCTGTGATTTTGATGTTTAGAACACTTTCCACTATTTTTCCTGGCACTGAAGTCAGGCTAACCGGTCTGCAGTTTCCCGGATCGCCCCTGGAACCCTTTTTAAATATTGGGGTTACATTTGCTATCCTCCAGTCTTCAGGTACAATGGATGATTTTAATGATAAGTTACAAATTTTTACTAATAGGTCTGAAATTTCATTTTTTAGTTCCTTCAGAACTCTGGGGTGTATACCATCCGGTCCGGGTGATTTACTACTCTTCAGTTTGTCAATCAGGCCTACCACATCTTCTAGGTTCACCGTGATTTGATTCAGTCCATCTGAATCATTACCCATGAAAACCTTCTCCATTACGGGTACCTCCCCAACATCCTGTTCAGTAAACATGGAAGCAAAGAAATCATTTAATCTTTCCGCGATGGCCTTATCTTCTCTAAGTGCCCCTTTAACCCCTCGATCATCTAACGGTCCAACAGACTCCCTCACAGGCTTTCTGCTTCGGATATATTTAAAAAGTTTTTACTGTGAGTTTTTGCCTCTACAGCCAACTTCTTTTGAAATTCCCTCTTAGCCTGTCTTATCAATGTCTTACATTTAACTTGCCAATATTTATGCTTTATCCTATTTTCTTCTGTTGGATCCTTCTTCCAATTTTTGAATGAAGATCTTTTGCTAAAATAGCTTCTTTCACCTCCCCTTTTAACCATGCCGGTAATCGTTTTGCCGTCTTTCCACCTTTCTTAATGTGTGGAATACATCTGGACTGTGCTTCTAGAATGGTATTTTTTAACAATGACCACGCCTCTTGGACATTTTTTACTTTTGTAGCTGCTCCTTTCAGTTTTTTTCTAACAATTTTTCTCAATTTATCAAAGTTTCCCTTTTGAAAGTTTAGCACGAGAGCCTTGGATTTGCACACTGTTCCTCTTCCAGTCATTAAATCAAATTTGATCATATTATGATCACTATTGCCAAGCGGCCCCACCACCGTTACCTCTCTCACCAAGTCCTGTGCCCCATTAACTGATGATAGAAGGTGGGTGAGAATTAGATCTAAAATTGCTCTACTTCTGGCAATTCACCTTGGAGGCCTTACTGCCATACTCTGCCTTGCCACAATACCCCATATTCTACACCCTGGGGATCTTGCTGCCACTCTGCCTAAATGCCATGCCCCTGATGCTGTGCTTGGCATTCTTGCTGCTACTCTTCCTGGCTTCTATATACCTTATGCTTCACCTTGGGTGTCTTTCTGACACTCGGCCTTCTGCCAATCACCAGAGTTTACACCTTGGGGCTCTTACTACCACTCTGCCTTGCTGTCATACCTCAGATTTTACACTTTGGATGGGCTACTTTGCACCTCTGATGGTTCTCTGGGGGTCTTCATGCCATGTTTTGTGCTGCTTTGTCCCTCTGTCAGTGCCTTGGGGTTTTTCCCTGCCACTTTTGCTGTTTTGTTCCCCCTTCATGGTGCCTTAGGATGTTCATGCCACTTTACCCCTCTAATGATGCCTTGGTGGGTTTATGCTGCCGTTACTGGTGCCATCTTTTGAAGGGGTGTTCTTGCCACTCTTGCTCCTGCTTTGCTTCCCTGCTGCTACTCGTTTGCCCTTTTACGATGGCTTAAGGCTATTCATGTCATTTTTTATGCTACTTTGCTATGGTGTTAGTGCCTTGAAGTTCTCTTCCCCCTTCTGATGGTGTTTACCCACCAGATTCATTAGAATTGATTAGAAACCCCGAATTTTGAAGCTCAAGATAGGCTGCATTTATTCCCTCACTGACTTTAATGGAAATGAAAAAAACCCAGCAATTTCTTTGATTTGAAACAAACCAAACAAATGGAGATGACCTATGAAAAAAATAAATGAACCAAAATAAAAATGTTACCTCTGCACATAACTAGATTAACATGCACTACTGAGGGTTATAATATAATATCCAATTGTGAATGCTCAGCAACAATAATCCATTTTTCCTGTACACCTAGTAATTAAAGGGTTGCTATGGTGATTAATGTCCAAACAAAGATGGGGTGTTAATCAGCTATAAAAGTGGGCTTATTATGCAGTCAACTGAAGTGACAGCTTTAGTAGCAGTAGGCATTACTGTGAAATAATTGCCCACATTGATAAGTTCCAAGTTGAAGGCAGGAGCACCTAGTGAAATGGCAAAAGGCAATTACAGCATGATGATGTCCTCTACAAAGGGCATTATTATGATTAGAAAATGGAATTTAAAGAACAATAAAAAAATTGATGTTTGTTTTCTTAACTGATTAATCAGCAGTGTGGCTTCTATCATCAGTTAATGGCTGCTGAATCTGGTTGCTGATTTTGTTAGAAAACAAAAACCTGGACAATGAAACATGGAAGATGGTCCATCCAGTCTTCCCATTTTTGCCTGAGCAGTCACAGGTTTTACTCAGTCTGTGGTGTTCCTTCCTTTCTCTCCACCAATAAGGTCCCTTTGAGGTTCGGATGAACTTATCCAGCTAACTCAGCCCTTATATTCAGGGGTGCAACTGCTCCACTGAATATCTGGCGACCTTAAAGTAAGCCAGATAAGTGTATCCAGCTAACTTTAAGACAGAAGTATGGGCAGACCAGAGTTAGCCAGATAACTTATCTGGCTAATTCAGCTCCTCCCAGTTATTCCTCTAGAACGCCCCTAGAATTTGCCAGATAGGTGCCCAAAATATACATTTAGCTGGATAACTTCTGATTTATCCAGCTAAATGCTTCTGAATATATTAATCTCTTTGCATCTATCCCATGCATGCTTAAATTTTGCCAGTTTTTGACTCCTTTAACTACTGCTGGAAATATGTTCCAGATGTTCTTCACTCCCTCTAAGAAAACGTATTTCATACAGTCCTTTTGAACTTCCCCCTTCATCTTCTTATGATGACCCCTTGTCCTTGAACTTTTCAGTTCATGAACATACAACCTTTTGATACTTTATTGAAACCTGCTAGAAATTTCTCACACCTTTCCATTCTTTCTTCTACAGAGTATATCTTCAACTCCCTCAATCTCTTTCTGTACAGCTTATACCATAAATCATTTTTGTGGCCCTGCCTTGTATTCTTTCTATCGTGTCAATGTCATTTTGTAAATGTGGTCTCCAGAAATGAACAGAGTACTCGAGGTGGGATTTTACCAGAAACCTGGAGTGAGAGGTATTATTCACTCCCTCTTTCTCCTATTGATGACCCTCTTTTATGCATGCAAGTATAGCTTTACCAAATACATGGTTGCACTGAATGACTATCTTGAGGTCCTGAGAGATGGTGAAGTCTTGTGTTTAATGACTGCTAGTTTTTAACCTTCATTACAGTACTTGGTTCTTGAATATCTGCATCCCATGAATTTGCATGCATGAAGTTGCGTCTTTTTTTATTAGAGTCTAGGTGTCATATCATTTTTTTTTCCAGGTGTCTTGAGTTGGATAGTGTACAGGGTTTTTTGGGTTGCTGGCAGTGAGTATAGTTTTTGTAGTTTGGGGGCATAGGGAATTGGCAATGTTGGATGTGATCTCATTCCAAGATGAGATTGTGGCTTCAGTATCAGTGATGTCAAGTTTTTCCAGGGCATTGGAAAGGGTGGTGATAGTCTCTGCTGCATGGTTTTCTGAATTGAATAGTTTTTTTTGTTTTTTTTTTGTTTTTTTTTAGTGTGGTGATTAGGCTGTTTGCTGATTAGAGGGAGGATGCTAGAGCATGGTCAGTCAGACCAGGGTGCAGGAGGGGTAACCGGGGATTGGATGTGAGAGTTTATAAATATAAGATCAAGGGTGTGGCCAGCTTTGTGGGTGGGGTTGGTAATTTGGTTAGCCAGGTCATCTTAGGAAAGCCATTGCTTATCCATGGAAGTGAGCCATACTGAATAGATCTACTTTTTGGGATTAGCTAAATACCTAGTGATCTGCACGGTCCACTGTCAGATGGACTGGTAGACTCCATGGACCTGTGATCTGACCCATTATGACAAATCTTATGCTGAAATACTCAAATGAGGTGGACCCCAGCCACAGGCTTTTTCCACTGCACTTACAACTGTTTGGTATTGTATATTGTGTGATCCTCCCCCTCCCCGTTTGCATTGATGAAAAACAAGTTTTATGCACAGGCAAGCCTAAGTTGAGGAAACGACTGGCAGTTCTTCATTAATATTCATTTTGTTTTGGTAAAGATTAACTTCAAATTATAACTCCACCCCAGTGTGCCTATCCTTCACGGGGGGGTGTTTACACAAACATTATTCTTCGGGGCTGAACCCCTCCCCCTGGCTGGCTGTTTCATAAGTGCTCCTTTTCCCAAGTCTGGATCCTATGTAGGTAGGGGGAAAGGTAAACTTCTGGGGTCCGATGTGACAGGGCTGCTGCTTGCTTTACACATTTACCTAGTTTTTCCTGGGTTGCATCTATGTCCTTGAAGTGAGTGCAAAAAGAAATACTGTAGTGTCACTTTGTTAGTGTCCAAAATAAGTCTTTACTTTTAAAGTAAAGACTTTAAAGTAAAGACATATTACTCTCCCTTCTAATAATTTTGCAAGTGTCAATCTCTAAATAGCTTCCCTCACGGTATAATTATCACTCCTTTATCTACTCAATGTTACTACGGTATCTATACTTAATCGGTATGTAATTTGTATTTGTAACTCAATTTTAACAATATCTCTATATATTTTAGTCATTTAATCTGTTTGAAAACACTGTGTTTATATATTTGCAATTTATTTAATCTGTTATGAAAACATTTAATCTGTTTGAAAACACTGTGTTTATATTTGCAATTTATTTGAAAC
Source organism: Rhinatrema bivittatum (assembly GCF_901001135.1). Classification (NCBI taxonomy): domain Eukaryota; kingdom Metazoa; phylum Chordata; class Amphibia; order Gymnophiona; family Rhinatrematidae; genus Rhinatrema; species Rhinatrema bivittatum. The sequence goes on along the minus strand of NC_042623.1, from coordinate 216,101,306 downwards.
AATTTTTATATGTTCTATTCGTTTTAATGTGAAAGCCTCGGGTTTGTTCCAAAACCCTTAGAGAGTCACCTCATTATTGTTTTATGGAATCGCTTTGTTTAAACTGTTCTATGTAAGCCAGGGCATTTTTATTCACTCGTTGGCATTTCTGTTTCATGTAAACCGGATTGATTTGTATCCCTACAAGAATTTCGGTATAGAAAAATTCTAAATAAATAAATAAATAAATAAATAAATATCTTTGACCATAGTTATAAGTTTTTAAAGTCATATCGTCTTATCTACTCCTTCTGGCATTTTCATATCATCTACAAACAGGCACACTTTCCTTTCCCCAGTGATACTTATAAAGACAATGAAGAAGGATGGGCCTAGGCCTGATCCTTGTGGCACCTCACTGGTTACTCTACCAGAGTAGATGCCTCTAACTACAATTGTCCTGTTCCCCAACCATCTTCTCTCTCTCATTTTAGCATTTCTATTTCAGTGTCCAGACTGGTTAGCTCTTCTGTATGGGACAGAGTCAAAGCCTTTACTTAGGTCACCTCTGCTGCAGCCACTCACCCATGTGGGTCTCTTCATTAAAAAAAAACAAAAAAAAAAACAATCAAGTCTGTTTGCAAGCTTTTCATCTTGTGAAAAACCATACTGCCTATGATCTTGCAATCCACTGGCTTTAAGATACTATTCCATTCTGTCCTTCAGTAGTGTTTTCAAGCCTGTAGTTTTCCAGTTCTTCCTTGTGGAACAGTGCCACATCTACATTTCTCCAGTCTTGGAAACTCTCCTGTTTCAAATAATACGTTGAAAAGAGCTGTGACACCTAAACTGGGGGGTATATTCAAATCTTGGACTTTCTCTGACTTTCTCCAAAAGTCAGCTAAACAAGTGAATATTGACCTATTACTTTAATACGATTATGATATTAATATAATGGCATATTTAAATTAAGGAAGCAAGGCTGCACTTTTAAAGCTTTAGATGATCTGAATTTAGAGATTTTAACTTCCTAAAAAAATGTGTTAAGTCTACAAAATTAAAAATGCTTACTTAATCATCTCCCAAGAACACAAAAATGTTTCTAAAATTGTAGATGTGGTATTTTTTTTTTTACTGTCAGCCACTGAAATTTTGCAGTCATTGTCCTTCCCAGTAAAAGATACACAAAGAGTTTGAATTATCACAAGTTTGAAAATTCAAGCTATAGCGCCAAATGTCCAGGCCTCAACCCTACCTACTGTTCATTAATTTAGATAGGAAGAGGATGGGGGAGGGGGTCATAGCAGGATCTCTAACAATGTAGGAGTCTTCCTATATTTTCATGTATTCAGAAATGACCCTCAAATCAGCTTCCGATGTATTTAAAATATATGTTCTCATAGGCCCTCATCCATCAATAGATGATCACAATCTCCTACAAAACTCCTTTCCTTATTGACATTACAGTGGCTGAAACCTGGATGACTGAACCTGTTGCTAATAAAAAACCTTTGGGGTGAATTTTCAAAGGAGTTACGTGCATAAAATTAACATATATGTGTGTAAGTAGCTTGTATTCACATCCATGCTATTTTATAAACATCAAAAATATGTGTGTATGTTTGGTTTCATGAATACATTTACATATGCAAAAAAGGGGTGATTTATGGGCATTCTAGGGCAGAGCTAGGAGGTAGGCATGTAAGTTGCTCTTTTATATGAAATATACAAGTAAATTTGGCAACCTATTTATTCAATTTTACAACTGCTAATTATCTCGCACAATTGATATGGCTCATCTATTGTCTGCTACTGGTTGGGTGGGAAGACTGGATGAACTGGGGGTTTTCAGGCTAAGAACTAGGAGGTCTCAATGATCTGGAGAAGGAATGGGTTAACTAGTGGAGGTATCGGCAAACTGGTAATTTCAATTACATGTGCATGTTTTAAAACATACCAACTTCCGTGCATAAATCAGGGTTTTTCGTAAACAAATTACATTTTTTTTGCATGTAAAATATACACATGTATGTTTATAAAGCAGATATGAAAGGCATGAACTTTCGATGCATTGCAGGTATTTGCACAAAACAAAACATATGTGTATTTGTTGGGAGTAAACATATGCATATTTTAAAACCTGCACATAAAAGATACACGCAGGTTATAAAATACTGTAGTAGATCTCCATGTGGTCATATACGCATGTATATGGGGCAGCACACAGTTCTTTGAAAGTTATCCTGTTTGTGTATCTGTTATTCCTTGCATATGTATTTTTACATTCCAGTATTGAATTCTGCATCTCCTTACTAATTATTTCAATAGCTTATAACTTTAATAGTATTTCAGGAAACTGCTTTAGTATGCTGAGAAGATAAACTCTGCATAACATATAAAGGCGACAAAATGTTATAACAACAGATTAATAACATTTTTGAGTTTGGGACAAACATTTCCAGGTATCACAAATAATTTTGCGATGGGTTCCACGGGTGATTATTTAGAAAATAATAGCAGGATTTCAGGGCTTTCGTGTCAAAATGAATTTTCCATGTAAATCTATACAAAAACAAGCCTGACAGGACCATTCCTATTTCTACCTGAATCTCATGAAATTTGCACCACTTATTAGATTGCTCAGTTTGTTCATAATTTTATTTCAGCAGTCTTTCTACTCTACAATTATATGGTCAAGTGAAAAAAATGACTTTCTTACAATTTAAATGAGCTACTCCGTTGCAAAGTTTGTTTGGTCTTGTTTAATAAGTTAAATAGACATTTCAAAAATATTTTTCAGTTCTGCTAACAGACAAAATAACTATACTTTTACTGAGTGTTCAATAAAAGTTAATGTTTGAAAAAGTATACTATTGCTATAGTGCAGGGATTTTCAATCCAGTCCTCGGAGCACACCTAGCTAGTCAGGTTTTCAATGAATATACATGAAATAGAATTGCATACAATGGAAGCGGTGCATGCAAATTTATGTCATGCATATTCTTCATGGATATCCTAGAAACCCTACTGGCTAGGCGTGTCCCAAGGACTGGACTGAGAACCCGTTCTATAGTGCATGACAATATTTCTGAGCAACATAATGAAATAAAAGATATAAAAGTCCCACTTTACTACAAGATTGAGGGGTGGCTTAGTGGTTAAAGGGCTGGGAACCAGACCCACAGGGTGCAAATCCTCCTTCTCCCACTGATATTGGAACCATGGATAAGCCACTTTGCCATCCATTGCCTCAGGTACCCGCTTAGATTGTAAACTCGTCGGGAGACTTGTAGCTACAGTATGTGTGTAGGATATAGGACTCTGCTCTTTCAGAGCCATAAACAATTCTGGCTTTCAGGATATGTAGAATGAATATGCATGAGATATGTTTGCATACAATGTAGGCAGCATATACAAATATTTCAGGCATATTCATTGTAGGTATTTCAAAAACCAGATTTGTTTGCAGCTCTTGAGAACCCGGTGTTGGTCACCCTTACTGTGAGAAAATTGGGCAGTACCCTAAACCAGTTTATCTGACATGCTAAACATAATGATTGGTATTCTATGCCAGTGGTTCTCAACCTTTTTTGTATCGTGAAACACCTGACAGACCATGCTCACATGTGTGACACACTGCTCATTACGATTCATGGAGGAAATAAAAAATAAAGGTCCAGTATTATTTTTATTGTTAAGAATGACACAATGGAAAAACAAATGACACAAGGGAAAAACAAAAATTGCATAAATAGTAAACATCCCATACCAAAATAGCACCAATTTCCAGAACTCAAACAGTAACCACCTTACCTAAGAAAAGGCAACACTGAAAATATTACACCAGGCCTTAAGACACCAATACATCTCCTCTTAGGAAACGGACCAAGCCAGGCTGCTATAGAGCCCTACACAAAACTACACACCAGCAGAAAACCTCACCTCAGTCACCTGTGCAGACCCTCACCTAACAAAGAATAAAGAGACCATAAAGCACAACTAGAAACATGCAGACGAAAACTGAACTGGAAACCGCAACAGTGTAACAAAGGAAAAAAAGAAACATCAACAGTCCTTATAAAACAAATCAAGAATTATAAAATCAATAGCAGCAAAACCATACTAACAAAAAGAACAGATTATTTTAAAAAAGCTGATGAGTGGAATATCCAATAATTAAAAACTCATATAAAAAATTTCTAGATACCAATAAAATTTTCAAAATAGCAGACATAAAGGCCCAATAATTAAAAATAAGGATAAACAAATGGTTTGTTCTGCATACCTGGGAAAGTTTGATATCCAGGTGCCCTGAGATTGTTTTGAATTAGCAGGAGGAGGGATGGTTTGCTTGCAACTTTCTCCTCTCTCTGTCACACACAAGCTCTTACTGGCTCTCAATCATACACACATATACACATGCTCTCTCTCTCACTTATATAAGCTCTCAATCACTCACTTACATACATAATGTGTGTCTCTCTCTCACAAACACACCCACACACACACAGCAGATCTCAAACACATATGCTTGCTCACTCACTCACTCTCTCTCTCTCCCCCCACCAAACTAGCGACAGCAGCAGCCTCCTCCACTTCCAGCCCTCGTGGCAGCAGCAGCCTCCGCTACTTCTAGCCCTTACGGCCTCAAGAAAGGACTCTCATCCGCCACAGGGGTTGACGTTACTCCTCTTTCGCTCTGTGCCACGCAGCTCTTCTTCAGGCCGCGCCTCTCTTCTTCGGGCTGATGCTGTACGCACTAGCATGGTCTCTTCTTCTCCCGCGCGCGCGGCCGCTGCTCACCTCTTCCTCTTCTGGGCCCGGGGGAGGGGGGGGCGGGAAGAAGAGACCATGCTGGTGCTGCTGACTCCAGCTCTCCTGCTGCAGTCCGCCCGGGCTATCAGAATTTTAAGACCGGGCGGAGGATGAATTCCTATTTTGCTGAGTCAGGGGGAGCAGCTGGGTGAGCGGGGGGACCGGGAAGTGTGGCGACACACCTGCATGTGCTTGGCGACACACCGGTTGAGAGCCACTCTTCTATAGTACTACTAGGTATGCAGCACTGTTCAAATGCACAAGAGACCATCCCTGATCCACAGAACTTGCAGTCTAGTTGAGACACCCAAACAAGACAAATTTGTAGCAATTACTAAACTATTACAGTAACCTTGTTTACATGGAAAAGACTAAGATCTGGAAGAGTCAGGATTATTGGATGTAAAAGCAAAGTCCAAAAGGTGGGTTTTTAAGTGGGATTTGAATAAAACCAGAGAGTGAGAAAGATCATCAGTTCATTAATGCTGTTCCAGACATACGGTGTCACAAGACAGCAAGCACAGATTCTGGAACTAGAGAAAAAGGGCATAGGGAACTATGTAAATGCTGAAATAATATTTTTATAATAGCTATAGGAAGAGATGTTAGCAAATACTATTCAATTTGTATAGAATGTTGCTAAAGTTCAACATTTTAGAGCAAAGATTACGGTGTTCTTAACACAGCATTCACACTTTTTATATGCTAGTTCTTTAAGGTTCCCAAGATCTGATAGCAAAAGGAAAAAGGCTCTTTCTGCCTATGAATGCATTGTGCTGTGGCATAACCAGAGAAAGAAAATAAAGTAATTATCCTGACATTAATTAGGGCAAGGGTGTCCAACTCCAGTCCTGGAGAGCCACAAACAGGCCAGGTTTTCAGGATTTCCGCAATGAATATGCATGAGATAGATTAGCATGCAAATCTGTCTCATGCTTATTCATTGCGGATATCCTGAAAACCTGGCCTGTTTGTGGCTCTTGAGGACCAGCATTGGCCACTCCTGAATTAGGGGATCTCCCTCTGAATAAAGATACTGCACTGTACATTTTGTATCTTTATTTTGTCGGTTTGTATCCATTTTTCCAGCTGTAAGCACGCTTCATTGAATATATTCTTTCTTGCCACTGCATCAGGCTAGAATCTTTTATTACTATTCTGATGCAGTTTTAGGCTATGTTTGTAGGTCTGTATTATCTTTCTGCCATAACAGGCACTAGATTCCTTTTGGCAAGATTAAATGTAAAGTCTAGGTCCTTCTTTGTCTTTTGTGTGAGAATGAGAACCTGTAAAATTTAAAAGGCTGATGCCATGCGTCCCAACCACACATGTTTAGGCTATGACCACGACTAAAGCAGAAAGACTGGAACTTCTGTTTAAAAAAAAGTAATAATTGATTAGTTAATTTTTTAATATGTGACTAAGTTTACATGTTAAATGTAAACCGAAGTGATTTGTATCTTATACAGGAACTCCGGTATATAAAAATCAAAAATAAATAAATAAATAAGCCCATAAAACTCCTTTTTGTAAAAACTGAGGCTAGCGTTAAATGATCTTTGTAGAAGAAAGGTCCAAGTTTTCCACTGAACAAGCTTGCATTAAAACCCTCAATGTAAGCCAGATTTCCAATACATTTTCCTGTCTAACGCACATGATTTAATCACTTGACTGAATTATCAGTATTATATTATTCCTGAGATAGAAGTTTAATTTAGTATGTGATTCAGGTGGCTATAAGACACTACTGCCTATTTATATTATGAAGTAATCAACTGCATTTAGCTTATAGTTTATGAAACAGCTACTCAATGGGTTGTTTTCATAATCATGTTAGTACATGTACTCTTCTTCCTTAACTGATAGGCATCACGTTTATAGTATGTTTCTCTTAGTAACATATTTAAGGATGAAAAATGATCCTGATGTTTTGTGTCTAATTAATCCTCTCATAGTGTCATTTAGATTCGGAATCACCAATAGTTTTTCAGAATGAAAAATTCCTTGTAAACTGCAATCATCCTATTTTAAAAAATGAGATATGGATAAACTGGCACATGCACTCTTAACAACGTGCTCAGAAATCATATTAGGCAGGACTGGAAAGGAATTGCAAACAAAATAATTCTGCTCAAGTTAAAAAACCAGAAATAAACATTGTACCATCACTATGTACCCTATAGCATTTGTGTTCTGTTTACATGTCCCAGAGGAAAGGAGTCTAGACATATTTTAGGCTTTGCTACTCTGACACCAACCCAAAAGTAACTGGAGCCTAGACACAGATTATTTTTACAATGTAAAACTGAAAGGGCAAGTTCAGGCTTAGAGGGCCCAACAGATCCCAGTCTAGGATGAACTTTGTTGCATTAAATTCACCATCGTGTTTGCTCTTCACTACAGAAACAATCACTTACAATTCAAATACCATGGGTCAGGTAAGTATATCATTATTTTTAAGGAAGCCTGCATACATCATGATGGCGTTTGTTCTATAAATAAGTAAATCTGCTATATGACCTACTTGTTGGCCTATCTTTTCCAGTTCTGTAACCACAAAGCAAGGGGACAAAAAGAAGTATATTTACTTAGTTGGCAAGTTATAATTGCAGCCTTCTACTTTTACTTTATAAAAATGCTTAGGTTAGGATTTCATATCTGATGCATATTCTTCTTTACCAGATTATCTCTGATTTGTTGTATTGTTATCACCATGCTGCTAAACTCTATTAATTTTTTGGCACATAAAGACAAAATTACTTAGGTTATATTTTCTGTACCTTTTTATAAGCTATTGTGTTAAAAAATGTTATAAAACTGTAAATACACTGATTCTCTGAAAAACATTGTAAATGGTTATATCACCTTCCAATATTAGAATCAAACATAGAACTGTTTATAGCTCTGCCAGAAGGCCAAGCAGTCAAGTAACTTTTATAGCAAAAATCATTTTTACCATACCCAGGAATTACTATTTTAAATGGATTCTGATATCCAGGATTTATCTTAGTAAAATAATTACAATAATTAAATATCAAACATAAAATATCAGTTTAGACCAAAGTTCAATGATTGGTCTCCTTTCATCATTACTTCAGATAAGTTGGTGGGAGAAGAGGTTTATCTGACAAGCTGCACACAATGAATAGCATTTTAATTAATCTTCGGAGGCTCTAACCAAGTTTTCTAATGCATTCTACAGTTTTGACACTGTGGATATGAACATGTAGTACACATGATTCATGTGTGTGCTAATAAAAGGTTCTAAACTTTCAGGAATAAGGCTACAAAATAAGACATAATTCAGCATGTTTAATTATCGTAAAGTGCACAGCACTCGACAGGGAGTCACCTGAAGCAGCCCATACTTTTATTTATTTATTTTACTTAATATTATGTCCACTCACAGTGGATTACAAATTAAATAAAGGACTGTCTAATTCATCTTTAACAACTACATTCATTATAGAGTACATTTAATCAAATTAGTATATTTGTCATTTGTGACAGTATGTTGTTACATATTTGCTAGAGTATTTAGCATGTTGAAAGCCTAGTGTCTGCCATTCTTCACAGAATCCTCTTAAAAAAAAAAAGGGTCAACATGCAACTGTAAATTTATTTCAACAAACTTTGAGCTTTTCACATTATACTGTGTATGGCATTAATGATGTAGGATAAAGATAGTATCAGTTTGCAATGTATATACAATGGTTCAAATACAGTAATACTGGGAGTCTGTGAATTAAGATCACTAAGAGGATTTAACTAGTTGGCTATATAAGGTCTATTTAGAGGAGCATATGGGATAGCCATTTGTAGCTATTACTAATCTACCAGCCTCAAACTGGAATTTATTTTAAAGGCATAACAGGGTCATTTCTAAAACTTCCAGTTAGTAAAAGGGGTTTCCTCAGTATAACTGATTTCCTCCTCACTTTCATGTAGATCTATAAAATATTAATAGAGATGTACAGCTTTATTCAATAACCTTTTCCCCCTCCCATGGAAGAAATTCTTTTTAAACAAGACCCGTAGGAAACTGTATTATCTAAACACATAAACAGGTATTAGGTTGGCATCTGCTATATGACAGAGACATGCCCTGACTGTACTAATATGATGAGATGGCTCCTTTAGCAATTATAACATGAAAATCTTACAGAGATACGTCATAAAGCCTCACAAACAATACAAAAATTAGCATGGAGTTTTGAAGCAACAGGTAGCCTTGCTGGTACTCCTTGATCTCTCTGTGATGTTCGACACCGTGGACTTCGAAAGCCTAATCTCCTGCCGAAAGGTTTTGGGTATAGATGACCTAAAGTTGGACTACTTGAAATCCTTCCTCCACAGTTGCTCTCAGACTATCATGGTGGGAGCTGTCTCTTCACATCCCTATTCTCACTCTCTCTCCTGTGGAGTACCACAGAATACTTTTATCACCCATGCTGCTCAAGATCTACATGTTCCCACTAGGCTATCTCATTAGAAAACATCAGATCATGTACTACACTTACGTGGATGATATTCCAATCCACGCATGGTCCTTCTTGGTTCAGACTCCACTGGAGCAATAGGGATAATAAATTAATCCCTGGCAATGATTTATGGCTGACTACACCACATTAAACTAAAGTTCAACCCACAAAAAAACTGAATTACTGTGAGTGGGGAAAAAAGACCCAGTCCTCACATGGCCTCAAGTAACATTAAACGGGACAGCTATTCTCTTCAGCCACCAAGTCCATAGCTGGGGATTCATACTGGACTTTAAGCCCACCTTCAAGCCTCAGGGTCAGGCTGCAGACATAGGTGATTTCTTCCAACTATGCCATCTCCACCCCTTCTTAAACAGACATACCTTTGCCACAGACATTCAGACTTGTGTGATCTCCAGCTTTGACTACTGTGACGCACTCTACATTGCGATGCCCCAAAAAAGCCTTACCTGGCACCTGCACCTCATACAGAACAGTGCAGCTCGAATGCTTTTAAATTCTAAAACGTCCAAGAGGATCACATCCACCTTAAAAGTCCTACACTGGCTACCAATAGTTCATCTAAAACCAGTTCTGGCCTCACTAGTTAATATAACCACCCTTAACATAAGGCTTGGAGTTAACCTGCATGGCGCGGCAGATTGAATGGACTATTTAGTTTTTTTCTGCTGTGATTACTATGTATGATATGTTACTATGAAAGCCCTAAACGGCGATGCACCACTCTACCTAAATCACCATTCTACAAGCCCATTTCTGTCAGGTAAAGTTCTAAATTGTTTCCATTCATATCTCTCTGACTACTTTCAATCTGTTAAATTCAAAAATGAATTCCCATCTGTCTCTCAAATTAAAACTGGTTTTCCCCAGGGGTCTACACTTTCCTCTTTCCTGTTCAATATTTATTTAGCTCAGATTTGCAGAATTTTATCTAACTTAACCGATTGTTACAAAGTATATGCAGACAACATACAATTTGTTTTGCACATGCACACTTCTTGGCAGGATACCATTGACCACCTTAATATCTGCTTTTGTGATGTGTATACGAATGTCGGTATATAAAAATTTATAAATAAATAAATTAGCTAAAACACAACAAGCTTTCTTTAAACATGTCCAAGACAGAGTTTCTTGCCATTTATAGCCCTTATTAGTCTTTCACTGAAAACACCTTTTCGCTAGAAAATTCAAATTTTCCAGTCAAAAGCCAAATCAAAAGCCTTGGGGTGTCAATAGACAGCATGCTTTCTTTTCGCCCTCAAGTTAAACAATTATATCACAAGGATTCTTTAGACTTCGTGTTCTTGCCGGCCTTAAGAAACTATTATTCGCTCCTGAATTTTGCACCGCGTTACAAGCCTCAATATTTCCCATCATTGATTACTGTAACAGTCTATATACTGCCCTACCGCTTACAACACTTCGACCATTACAGCTGTTACTAAATTCCTCAGCTCGCTTAATAACTGGACTGAAGCATTTCAACCATATTACTCCAACATTGATCGAGTTACACTGGCTTCTTATTGGTGAAATAATCAAATAAAAAATTAGAATGACAATCTGTAAACTAATTAACCACCAGACCTGTCCATGGGCCAATGCTATTTTAAAATTTTACCAACCCACTATAACTGTGTTCTCCCAGCGTGGATTGCTAGATGTTCATCTCCCAGAGCCGCACTTCTACACATAACTCGTGAGTGCGCTTTTTCAATAGCCGGTCCTGCCCTTTGGAATTTTTTCCTATTGGAACTTCATCAGTTTGACAGTAAAAAACTTCAGAAAATTTCTTAAAACCTTTCTGTTTAAATTTTCCTATTTTTAAGTTTGTATTCATTTATTTATTAATATATGCTCTTATTATTTTCTTAATTGATTATGTTTTACTATGTCTTCATTTTAAATTTGTTAAGTCTTAGTTTTAGTGTTTTGTGCTATTTTGTTTTATTATTGAATTTTATGATTGTTCCATTGTATATCGCCTAGACCTATTTTTGGTCTTAAGCGATTCATAAATTTTAATAAATGTAAAATGTAAATATGTCCACTTCTCCCTACCTTGGAGGTCACTGCCATAAACATGACCAATGATGTCAACAAGCATGTCACCTTTCTCAGGTACTGTTCTAAAATTATGGAATTCCCTGACTTTCATCATCAGAATAGCAACAAATATACTAGCCTTCAGAAAATTACTGAAAATATGGCTTTTTTGAACATATATTCCCAACTCACGTCACGTCTTTAGATGTGTGTGTCTGAACTGCACACACATCAGAATGGTGGCATAGAACAATGTTTCTTATAGACTTATATTAGTGACACCCACACTTCACTGGATGTATGTTTTGCAATGCTCAGTAACCCACCCCAAATGACAACCAGGAATACTCGCTCTAATTGCACTACAAATATCCACCCTAACTGCCCTATAGTTGTTATTCTGTGTTACGTGCCTTGTTTGATGCATGCCCTATTTCTGTTACTATCTCATACTGTTAGATATATTTCTGTGGAGTTGTAGCTTGCTTTGCGCTCCTGATGGACAAGCATGACATACATGATGATGATGGTAATGATGATGAAAATGAATAAATGTATTAGGCTGCCTAACAATTAAAAGTATACTGGAAGAACACTATATGGAGATGTCCATGTAGTCATTTTTGGGTAAGAATGAGAATATAATTTATTTATTTATTTTATTTTAAAACCTTATATACCGTTCTCTTCAAAAAACACACTTTTCAGAAATGAGGAATAATGCCAAATTTGAAATAAACTCAAATCCATACTTTGTGTGTTTTAGGATACATGAGGCTGTAATGATAAGCAAGTTGTAAGCAAAATGTTTCTGAAATGGGAACATACTATAGGCAGTATAAGAATCCTTGCTACTGAAATGAATGCTTGGTAGTACTATAAATATTATTAGAATCAAACATTAAAGACTGGAAGAACAGGAAAGATCAATAAAGCTTTATTTTCTGTTCTGCATTACTTAAAACATTGTTTCTAGAAAGGGGCAGAATCAGATGATAGCTGCAGCTTTACTGAAATTATTCAGATATTAACAGATAAAACATTGTTTTATTTACTCATATTGATCTCCTTATGGCAGAATTATAAGCGGAGAATGGTTCCTCCCTAATCTTTGAGCTGTTTCAGAACCTGCATATTTGGGGAAAGAAGGCAAGGGAGAGGGGGGGGGGAGGAGTCCAGGGGTTAACATCCTGTGACTTGACCCAACTGAAGATACAAAATTGTTTGCACCAAGACCAAACCTAAAGGATTCTGCCTTTTTTTTTTTTTCAAAAAGTCTATTTTATTTACCCTTTGCATATTATAATAATGTTCTTCACTAACAAAAACAGATTTCTTTTTATGTTGCTTCAGTGTTTGGGCACCAATGGGTTTGTGTGTGTGTTTTAGGGAGGGCTGCAAAACATGACAACACAACCACAGAACACACTATTAAAAACTTAAAGATAATCAATGTTTATGCAAATGTTATTTTTAAATGCACATTTATGTGACTCGCGGTTTTACCTCTTTCAGTACAAAATGATAGCTGTGGTTACTCCCAGTCTTTCCTAAGTAGCAATCATATCCTATTCCGGCTACCAAGAGGTGTTAAGACACATCCCTTAAATTATAGGTCTCTTATCTCTTATTGCTACCTTCCCATTAACTTTCCCAAACTAGATAGCAATTTTACGCAAATAAAAATAGATAATAGCAGGTGAGTTGTTTAAGCTTGCGAACTGGTTGCTCTATTCCATTCCAAGAAATGTCTAAAATACGGGTTGGTTTGTCTTTATATTTGGATATAAACACTCAAAACAATTCTGTATAAATGGAGAACGGTAAACAAATTTCTAACAATGCAATATTTGTGCGCAATGTTTATATTACTGGGTCAGTGAATATTTCTACCATACACATGACCACAAATACTAAACTACAGAAAACCAAGAAATATGTGTTTTAAAGAAAACCTTGACATTTAAAAATCTATATTTGAATTAGAATATACAATGCTATAATGGCACTATTACTCATCATTACTACATAATAGAACACTGTCAATTTGATATAAAATGCCTAGCTAGCTATTTCTTTTTCATTTAATTATAAAAAAAAGCATAAAATTAAATGCTAGCTTTCATTTCAGAGATCTACTGGAATTTGCACTAGCACAGAATCTGTGATATATTTGCCATGTTGAGGTGTTGCTCTTGGGCAAATAAAGCAATATTTAAATGATTTGTGCATGCAATATATAACCGGCCACCACAGAGCCCTAAACAGTGCACATGTGGGTGTGGCATATGTTATAAAGTGATTGCAAGCTGCTAAAAATGATCATATTTTTGTATTTTGTGAATTTTAATTTTCCAGTGTTTTACTCTCTTTTTTGCATTTTATCTGGCAATTTGTTTTGTGCAGTTTGTTTGGGGTTTTTTTTTTTGTTATTTGGTTTGTTTGTTTTTTTTGGGGGGGGGGGGGGGTTTGCAGCTATAGGTAACAATTGATAACTGTTCTTTCTGGTTTCTCTTAAGGCCAAAACAATCATGTACATGTTTTCTCAAGCTATATTCAGCTCTTTTATGTCCAGTTCCCCATCCTGAAGGGAGATATAATGCCGTTCTGGTCACAGTCAATAGCTCCACCATTTCTAAAGGGGCCAGGCAGCCCTTGACAATGAACTCAATTTAGTTTTTGTGTTTGTTTGTTTTGTATTGGGTTTTTTTAAAGATGCCACAGTGAACTATGGGGAAGCAAGAACATAAGAGCTGTCACATGTAGCCTGTTATGAGAGCCTTAAATCAAAATATTTTCTCCTGACGCATCGCTAACCTTAACAAATTCCTTCCCATTAAAGGAGAAAATAAAATGATCATTATTTTTCCGACTTTGGTAAAAGAAAAAAAAATTTGGCTCACAGTGGAATTAATTACTTCCTGCCCGGCGAATGCAAATGTGAAAATCCAAGTTATTTTAACTCTGGCACCTGAGTATCAGAATGTATACTTACTTTTCTTACAGTTTTTGAGTGACGCACTACAAAACAGTAGGGGGGGGGGGGGAAGAAACCTTATGCAGGGCGTTTTCCGCCCTGCAAACTTGGCAGAAACCATACTATACTGAAATACAGCACTCGCCATATAAGGAAGCGCTGCTAAACATGTCATGTGTAATTTATATTCAGTACGCGGAGAATTAACCTCTCCGTGAACATACTTGGTCCATATGCGAGCCAAGCCACAATGGATGGCATGCTGAGCAGCAAGTTGAACTTTTTTTTGTTTTTGCTGTGAGGTCTGCGCTAATATACTAAACTTATTCATTCATGGGTTGTTGTTGTTTTTTTAATTATTATTATTTTTTAAGAAGGCAGTCTATGCACCTGTTTCACTTTTTTTTTTCGCATGCTGCAAAAACAGCATTCTGGTTGCTTCTGCCGCTGCTTGCAGAACAGACAGGAAGAGGCTGCCCTAAAGCAGAGCTGCAGCCGCAACCTTCTGCTTTCTTTTCAGCTACATAGATGGTGTGCGATATGAAACCATAAAACAGTGGTAGCCCAGCCCCTGCGTTCAAAGCCAGCGAAAACTGCAGCTCACTTCCTCATGCCACCCTGTACAGTTTGCACCATTTACGAACAGCCCAAAGGGGAGATTGGGGGGAGGATGCAACCAAAAGAAAAGAACTCTTTAAAAAGGAAACTTACCTCTCACATTTTTTCTGCAGGGGCAGCCAGATTGTGGACAGATTGCCCAAGGCATGGTGGAACTCAATTATTACAGGATGATAAACGTCTAGAGCTGAACTTGTCAATGTCCTTGTCACAGAAGCATTGTGACAGCCACGGCTCATTCAGCTGCAGTGAAAAGACTGTTGAATACAGCCCGGTGGACTCTTATCTCTAACGTCTGGTTTGCCTTGCAAGCCTGCACTGCCCCTCCCCCAGCACAGAACCCTACCAGGAAGCACTGGGCGTTCTTGTCGAGCCTTAAGAATGCCAAAGCGGAAAAAAAAATCTTTCAGATGTTCCAGCAGTGCTGTTTTTCCTTTTCTAAACAGTCGAACGCGAGTAGCATTTATCTCTACGGTACGCAAAGGTCTGTTATTTGTTCTCCAGGGTTTGAAGGAAATGAAACGGGCATGAAGGAGCCTAACAAAACTACCCCCTGGAAACTGCTTTTGGTATCTTCCATCTTTTATGTAAAACATTATAACCTCTGAGCTGTACTATAGTGTAAATGAGACACATACATATTACTGATTCTCAGGATTCGCTGTCTAGACAGACAAGAACCAGATTCATGAGAGTAAAAGTCTCATTAATGGACAATTAAGGCCAAACTGAGCTTATGTGTCCTGCAATAAAGATGATTAAATTTCAGCCATTATAAAAATTGTGCTCTATCATTGTGTATCAAGGATTAAATTAAACATTAACATGCTTATGAAAGAATACTGCCTTTTTTTTTTTTAGTTATCAGGAGTATGATGGAATTGTTAGGCTCTGTTTTGACTGATGCTGCTTAAATTTTGTGTGTTTTAAAGCAGACTTCTATCTTTAATGTGAAGTTAGTGCTGCAGTAGCTGCAAAGGTTGCTTTCTCTCTCTCTCTCTCTCTCCCTCTCTCTCTGCAATCTACAGCAGATTGACATATTTTGTGATTTGCCTGTAAACTGTTCTATTATCCTAAATTGAAAATATAGATAATCAGCGTATTTAAAATATCATGAAACTACAAACTCTTCTTGACAACAATAACAACAATTTTGGATTTATTTTAGCCTAGTAGTTTCTTTCCTCCTGCTACTTTTTTTGAGCTCTCAGGCTCAATTGGAATTCATATCTGCTGGGCAATGTTGCTGGGATCCATCATTTACAATCGCCCATTCCCATTCTATATTCCCCCTATCCAACTCACTTAGGTCCTGATTTGTTCTCCCATCCTGTGATAATAGGGAAATAAAAGCTCAGTAAACCGGCCCTTGCTCTACTTAGTACAGCCACAGTGCTCAGTCAGGAAACCGGGGTTTTAAAATAGTTTATACATTAAGCAGCCTAAACTTTAGTTTGTAATATTTTGGTCTACAGCCTCATCCATGCATTCTTTGTTCCTTTCGACCTATGAGTCTGCCTAGGAGGAATTGGGCATCCTTTGTCTTTTCTTTGCACCATCCACAAATTTTGGCTTTACTTTGGGCTTTAAGGCTTCTGAGTAGACTTGTGGTCTTTTAAAAAGAAAAAAAAACAAAAACAAAATGAAGTCTGCTGAAAGTCAGATTTGGCAAATGATAGCTTGGCTCCGCATATTTTGCAATGCACCTATATTTCCTTTTCACTGGCTTAGGTGGGAGGGCTTGCAAGGAAGGAGGGGGCCACATGTTTTTTATCAATATTAAAAAAAAAGTTTTGCTTTGTTCTTTTTCTGTTTGCTTGTAGAGGATATACCAGCAATTTGTTTCTATTAGTTTCCACTTCCACTTGAATCAGATAGGATTACACTCGGCAGCATTTGCTACTTGTGTGCAGTCTTCCCTTCTGTACTCTAGTGCTTCTCATTCCATGATCTATTCTCAAACAGCAGAGAGTGTGGTAGGGTTATAAACCTGGGCCGGCACACCTGAGTTACTGGGTCTGGAACAAGCTGGTTGAGATCACTTGTGGATGGAAAGAAGCACTCTAGGAACCACTCCCAGATATTCGAAGTAGTATAAAGCTGATCTAGTTATATATGGTATCAAACTTTTATGTACACGCTCGAACACGTGTACATATTCCCTCCCTCTCCACTCACGCCCCCTTCCCCTTTCTAAATGTGATTCAAACATGTATGACTTAGAAACATTTCTGACATAAAGCTAATCTTCAGTTTTAGTGAATATTATTAATCACATTCTTGGGCGGGGGGGGGGCAATTTTTAAATTAATCATGGGGCTTGCAGTGCCGTGGGGTTCCCCCTTTGGAAATCAGGTCACTGGTGCACCAGCGGATACCTAGCACTCGTCTACATTTCCATCTGCTTTGAAGCAAGTACAAGTGTACATGCAGAAAGTATGCACAGGGCTTTCAAAATAAAAACCCTGTGGGTGTACTTTCCCTCCTCAGACATTACTCTGCCTCTTCCCCGCCACTTTCTGACATAGGTAAAGGTACCAGTCTGTGAGCAGCATGGGTATTTTTTCTTGTTGCGGGTTTTCACTGGGTTTTTTGGGTTTTTTTATACAGTTATACATCTGTTTATCTGCATAAAGAGCTTTCAAAATTGTCCTAAATTTACAAAAAAATTACCAGATGCAAAATGAATTTTACAGGCGTGTTCCTTCTCCCCCCCCCCCCCCTAGTATTTTACTCTTTTATGATATGCTGCCAAACAATAAGAGCAATATTCTGAGGGATTCCGTCTCAGCTGAAAAACAGATCTCATGATGTGGTGAGCCCCAAGTCTAGCTGGCTAAAAACTATTAATGGATTTCTCCTCCAAGGACTTGTCCAAATCATTTGAAAGCCAGCCTTGTCCACTTCCTCCAGCAACAAATTCCACAACTTAATTGCGCGTTGACTGAAAAAAAGACTTTCTTAAATTAGTCTAAATCTGCTACCAGTTAGTTTCACTGAGTGTCCCCTAGTCCCAGTACTATTTATTTATATTTATTTTTATTTATTTATTTAACAGCTTTTCTATACCGACATTAAAATACACATCATATCAGTTTACATTTTAACGTAAAAAAGGTGGAAATTACAATAAACAGGGAAAGGGGGAACAGGGCAACTGATAAATACAAAAGGAAGCACAGAGAGGCGAAATTTAGCAAAATGAAAAATGAAAACTAAAGAGAATACAGTATGCAAAAAGTAAAACATATCTACAAATATACACGCAGTATTATGTGGCTACATGGAGTCATCAGAGAGCAATTGAGAAGTGTCATGGAGCGACGGGAGGAGTAAGAGGTGCCGGGGAGGTGGATAGTAGTCAAACGAGGAAAATTAATCAGGGAAAGCCTGGTGAAGAGCCAGGTTTTTAGCATTTTTCTGAACTTAAGAGGGCATGGCTCCAAACGAAGGTTAAGGGGTAGAGTGTTCCAGTGCATGGGGCCAGCAATCGACAGGGCGCAGTCCCTGGTGGCTGTCAGACGAGCCTTTTTAAGTGGGGGGACTTGTAAGGTGTATTTGCGGTAAGCTCTGGAGGGGCGGGAAGAATGAGTAAGTTGTAAGGGTTCACTGAGCCACAAGGAGTTATGGTTGTGGATGGCTTTGTGAATGATAGCGTTTTGAACAGAATGCAGTATGTGATGGGGAGCCAGTGTAGGTCCTTGAGGATGGGGGTTATATGGTCTGATTTACAAGCATTGCTTATCATCCTTGCCATTGCATTTTGTAAAATCTGGAGAGGTTTGATGTTAGAGAGAGGAAGGCCCAGGTACAAGGAGTTGCAGTAATCTAGCTTGGAGGTTAAAGTGGCTTGGATGACTGTTTTGAGGTCTTGTGTGTGGAGAAGGGACTTGAGCTTCTTTATGACCATAAGTTTATAGAAACCTCCTTTAATGACAGGTGCGTGTCCACAAAGACGCCTAGGTTCCGTACAGGGTGATGAGAAGTGAGTGTAGCAATCCTGGGGTCATTAGAAGGGGACAGTTTGAGGGTCTGTTGGTTATGGATGAGGAGGAGTTCAGTTTTAGCGGAGTAAGGCGAGAGATGAGTAGATTGTGGCTTATCGTGTCAAATGCCGCTGAGATGTCAAGGAATGCAATGAGGAAACTATGACCTTGGTCAAGGCCAGTGAGGAGAAAGTCGGTGAGTGAAAGAAGGAGGGTTTCTGTGCTTAAGTTTTTGGGAAAACCAAACTGTGAGGAATGAAGTATGTCATTGTCATCAAGGTATTCCATGAGTTGGGTGTTAACAACCTTCTAAATGATTTTGGAGATATTTGAAAGGGCAAATATCCATGTTCTATTACCCTGTTCCACCCCCTCATGATTTTATAGACCTCTAGCAGATCTCCCCTCAGCTGTCTCTTCTCTAAGCTGAAGGGCCCGGCCTGTTTAGCCTCATGAGCCATTCCATCCCCTTTATTAATTTTGTAGGGTTTTTTCTAGTCCTGTTTTATCTTATCGGTGCAGCTGACTCTGTTTCAGGCTCCTTTTTTCTATGTACTTGAAAAAAGTTGTTATTAGTGTTTGTCTCTTTGGGCAAGTTTAATCTCAAATTTTTTCTTGGCCTGCCATGTTAATGTTTTACATCTACTTTGTCAGTGCTCATTGCTCTTTCCTGTTTTCCATATTAGGACCTCCTTTTCATTTTTAAAGAGTGCCTTTATGGCTTTAAAAGCATTTTTCACAGCACTCATTTCCTCATATTAGTCTTCTTTTTCACATGTGGGCACCAACGACATAGGAAAATGTGGGAGGGAGGTTCTGGAAGCCAAATTTAGGCTCTTAGGTAGAAAGCATAAATCCAGAACCTCCAAGGTAGCATTCTCTGAAATGCTCCCTGTTCCACGCACAGGTCCCCAGAGGAAGGCAGAGCTCCGGAGTCTCAATGTGTGGATGCGTGCAAGGAAGAGGGATTCAGATATGTAAGGAACTGGGGAACCTTTTGGGGAAGCGAGTCTTTTCCGAAGGGATGGGCTCCACCTTAATCAGGGTGGAACCAGACTGCTGGTGCTAACCTTTAAAAAGGAGATAGCGCAGCTTTTAAACTAGAACAAAGGGGAAAGCCGACAGTCGCTCAGCAGTGCTTGGTTCAGAGGGAGGTATCTTCAAAGGATACTAATGATGCATTAGAATTAGGGCATCCCAACAGTGAGGTTCCAATAATAAGAAAAGTAGTCCAAGTGCCCATATCAAAAAACTCACCTGAGCTAAAAAAATTCAAATTTATCCACACATCTCTGTAAACAAAACTCTCCAAATTTTTCATGCATAATATCCAATATTCAATATCCATTAAAGAGAGGTTGGCCCCTTGCCCCCTCTTCTGTATATAGTATTTATTCTATTTTATTTCATTTTATTTATATATTTATTACTCCGTTCACCCCTTCTTTATTTTCCTACTCCAAGTTAAGGCTTCCTTGTTATAATGTAACTGTATGCTCTGTATCTCTTGTTGATTGGTTAATTGTTTATTCTGCTTAGTTCATTGTAAACCGAATTGATTTGATTTGTATCAAGAAAGTCGGTATATAAAAGCCTTAATAAATAAATAAATAAATCAATCAATTAAAAAGCAGAATGAAAATACAAACGAAACTCACACTTTGAAATGTTTGTGTGCTAATGCCAGAAGTCTAAGAAGTAAGATGGAATAATTAGAATGTATAGCAGTGAATGATGACATAGACTTAATTGGCATCTCAGAGACATGGAGGAAGGAGGATAACCAATGGGACAGTGCTATACCGGGGTACAAATTATATTGTAATGATAGGAGCATCCGGTAGGCGGTGTGGTGCTTTATGTCCGGGAGGGCACAGAGTCCAACATGAGACTAAATGCACAATCGAATCTTTATGGGTAGAAATCCCTTGTATGTTGGGGAAAAGTAAAGTGATAGGAGTATACTACCATCCACCTGACCAAGATGGTGAGGCAGACAGTGAAATGCTAAGAGAAATTAGGGAAGCTAACCAAGGGGGTTATTTTCTAAAGGTTTATTGCATGCGATAAACCTTTAGAAAATGCAATAAACCCCTATCACACGCAAAAAGGGCCTTTTCGCATGCGATAGGATATAAATGCCCGGGAGGGGAGGAGTCGGAGCGGGGAGGGGGAGAAGTCGGCTACGGCACCACTGCCAGTGATAATGTGAGGAATATTCTTGCCAGCAGTAGCGTGGCGAATAGCACCACCTTTTACAGTGGCGCCATTTGCGTGAAAGGCTGCAGCCGGCCAAACTGCGGCCTTTCACAGGCCCTCCCCCCCGCCCCCTTTTTCTCGGGATTTGCGAGGAATGATGAATCCTGTCCCAAATTGGTAGTGCAGTAAATAATGGGAGATTTCAATTACCCCAGTATTGACTGGGTAAATGTATCATTGGGACATGCTAGAGAGATAAAGTTCCTGGATGGAATAAATGACAGTTTTATGGAGCAATTGGTTCAGGAACCGAAGAGAGAGGGAGCAATTTTAGATGTAATTCTCAGTGGAGCACAGGATATGGTGAGAGAGGTAACGGTGGTGGGGCTTCTTGGCAATACTGATTATAATATGATCAAATTTGAATGAATGACTGGAAGGAGGTCAGTAAGCAAATCCATGGCTCTTGTGCTAAACTTTCAAAAGGGAAATTTTGATAAAATGAGAAAAATAAAAAAAAACTGAAAAGAGCAGCGACAACGGTAAAAAGTTTGCCAGAGGTGTGGACTTTGTTAAAAAATACCATCCTAGAAGCACAGTCCAGATGTATTCCACACATTAAAAAAGGTGGAAGGAAGGCAAAACGATTACCAGCATGGTTAAAAGGGGAGATGAAAGAGGCTATTTTAGCCAAAAGACCTTCATTCAAAAACTGGAAGTAGGATCCAACAGAAGAAAAATTTTTATTTTTATTTAGCTTATTTATATACCGTTTTACCAATATAAAAATTGACCAAAGCGGTTTACAGCAATATAATTATAATCAAAACTCACTTAAAATAATAAAATAAAAACAAAAATAAAACTAAAATAACCTAAAATAGAATAAAAGCATAATAGAATAAATAACTAAACAAAGTTTGAATAAAAATACAATTAATAACATGATTAATAACGTAAAATTTGGGTGAACTTGAGACAGTAAGTAATTGGCTGCTACATTACAAAACCAAAAGAAAGAAAAAAGAAAAAACGAAACACTATGATGATAAGGACATCATTCTGTTCTTGATAATGGTTAAGATGAACTGGCTTCATGACAATTTAGTTGTTAATTGGTAGTTTCTATGTTCCCGAATAGGATAACCTATTATCAATAGGCACCAATGCAATTTAAGAAGGATCCTTACAATACTATGAAAACCTCAAAACAAATCCTTCATGATACTTATATAACTGTTCTCTGTTCAACTCCCAGATCCTCATGTAAGAGTGCAAAAGGTTAACTATTAACAAAACAATTTGACAAAAAAATTTTTGTTGGAGGGAGCGGAACGTTTCATATACATTATCATAAATCCCCACCAGGGGTAATATGACTGTTGATTGTAATCATAAACGTCCCACCTCCGACCAATATATGTGATGAATGTGCAAAATGTGCTACAATCCACAAGCTTTTTGTTGGATCATTTTTTATCTGTTGCTATAAAACATTATGCATAATTAATTATGGTGAAATAAATCACTTCAATTTTAAGTGCAGTCAAACGCTCCTCGCAGCCTTGTGTACTAATCCCAACGAAGGGTAAAAAATCTCCACAGCCGCTGATGGCACAACCTAGAACGACTTAATCGGCAGTCTCTTATGGCTTAGAAATAAGCTCGTACAACACCCCGACTTATCTGATGGTTGAGCGGGACACATTGACCGACGACACATCGCAAGAGGACAAACTCCCTGATGAAAGGTCTCAATGTGGACCTGAAACGTGGCTACGTCGGTGACCCGCTCAACCATCAGATAAGTCGGGGTGTTGTACGAGCTTATTTCTAAGCCATAAGAGACTGCCGATTAAGCCGTTCTAGGTTGTGCCATCAGCGGCTGTGGAGATTTTTTACCCTTCGTTGGGATTAGTACACAAGGCTGCGAGGAGCGTTTGACTGCACTTAAAATTGAAGTGATTTATTTCACCGTAATTAATTATGCATAATGTTTTATAGCAACAGATAAAAAATGATCCAACAAAAAGCTTGTGGATTGTAGCACATTTTGCACATTCATCACATATATTGGTCGGAGGTGGGACGTTTATGATTACAATCAACAGTCATATTACCCCTGGTGGGGATTTATGATAATGTATATGAAACGTTCCGCTCCCTCCAACAAAATTTTTTTTGTCAAATTGTTTTGTTAATAGTTAACCTTTTGCACTCTTACATGAGGATCTGGGAGTTGAACAGAGAACAGTTGTCCCGAATAGGATAAAGCATAAGCATTGGCAAGTTAAATGTAAGACATTGATAAGACAGGCTAAGAGAGAATTTGAAAAGAAGTTGGCCAAAGAGGCAAAAACTCACAGTCAAAACTTTTTAAAATATATCCGAAGCAGAAAACCTGCAAGGGAGTCAGTTGGGGTTAAAGGGGCACTTAGAGAAAAATAGGCCATCGAGGAAAAATTAAACAATTTCTTTGCTTCAGTGTTTACTGAAGAGGATGTTGGGGAGATACCCGTTCCGAGAAGGTTTTCATGGGTAATGATTCAGATAGACTGAACCAAATCACAGTGAACCTAGAAGATGTGGTAGTCCTGATTGACAAACTGAAGAGTAGTATATCACCTGGACCGGATGGTATATATTCCAGGGTTCTGAAGGAACTCAAAAATGAAATTTGAGATCTATTAGTAAAAGTTTGTAACCTATCATTAAAATCATCCATTGTACCTGAAGACTGGAGGGTGGCTAATGTAACCCCAATATTTAAAAAGAGCTCCAGGGGTGATCCGGGAAACTATAGACCAGTTAGCCTGACTTCAGTGCCAGGAAAAATAGTTGAAAGTGTTCTAAATATCAAAATCACAGAACATATAGAAAGACATGGTTTAATGGAACAAAGTCAGCATTGCTTTACCCAAGGCAAGTTTTGCATCACAATTCTGCTTCACTTTTTTGAAGGGGTTAATAAACATGTAGGTAAAGGTGAACCGGTAGACGTAGTTTGGCATGTTCTTATGTTCTTATGTTAAATGCTGCTGCAGTCATTTTTTTTTTTATTTTCCCTCCAATGATTATGTCTAAATCATTTGTGCTATGATTTCCCGTTACTTCTGATTTTACCCCCTTTGACTCTCATAGCATGACTTCTTTATCTAGGTGAACATAAGATAAGAACATATGAACATAAGAACATGCCATACTCGGTCAGACCAAGGGTCCATCAAGCCCAGCATCCTGTCTCCAACAGTGGCCAATCCAGACCATAAGAACCTGGCAAGTACCCAAAAACTAAGTCTATTCCATGTTACTGTTGCTAGTAATAGCAGTGGCTATTTTCTAAGTCAGCTTAATTAATAGCAGGTAATGGACTTCTCCTCCAAAAACGTATCCAATCCTTTTTTAAACACAGCTATACTAACTGCACTAACCACATTCCCTGGCAACAAATTCCAGAGTTTAATTGAGTGAAAAAGAACTTTCTTTGATTAGTTTTAAATGTGCCACATGCTAACTTCATGGAGTGCCCCCTAGTCATTCTATTATCTGAAAGAGTAAATAATCAATTCAAATTTACCCATTCTAGACCTCTCATGATTTTAAACACCTCTATCATATCTCCCCTCAGCCGTCTCTTCTTCAAGCTGAACAATCCTAACCTCTTTAGTCTTTCCTCATAGAGGAGCTGTTCCATCCCCTTTATCATTTTGCTCGCCCTTCTCAGTACCTTCTCCATCGCAACTATATCTTTTTTAAGATATGGCAACCAGAATTGTACACAGTATTCAAGGTGCAGTCTCACCATAGAGTGATACAGAGGCATTATGATATTTTCCGTTTTATTCACCATTCTCATTCTAATAATTCTAATTGCTTTTTTGACTTCCACAGCACACTGAACCGACGATTTCAGTGTGTTATCCACTGACATACTGGGTCAGACCAAGAGTCCATCAAGTTCAGTATCCTGTTTTCAACAGTGGCCAATCCAAGTCACAAGTACCTGGCAAGTATTTATTTTATTTATTTAGGAACTTTCTTATATCGGTATTAGTGGGGACATCATACCGGTTTACAATTGAACAATAAGATTGAAAGTACATTATAACAGGGATTAAAAAACGAGGGGGGTTCCACACAAGTACAGAATTGAAGTACAGGGCAACAACAAGATAAAACTCCTTAACAAGAGGTGACTGTCAGATAATGTCAATGAAGGTGACAATATAACATTGTAGAGATATATACATGATTACATGATTACATGTAATAAGTACCCAAACATTAGATAGATCACAAGCTACTATTGCTTATTAATTACCATCATAGCAGTTTATGGATTTATCCTTTAGGAACTTATCTAAACCTATTTTTATACCCAGTTAAACTAACTGCTGTAACCACATCCTCTGGCAATGAATTCCACAACTTAACTATGCGCTGAGTGAAAAAGAATTTTCTTTGATTTGTTTTAAATGAGCTACTTGCTAACTTCATGGAGCGTCCCCTGGTCCTTCTATTTCCTGAGAGAGTAAATAACCTATTTACATTAACTTGTTCAAGTCCTTTCATGATTATGTAGACTTCTTTCATATCCCCCATCAGTCTTCTCTTCTCCAAACTGAACAGCTCTAGGTGTGATACAATAATTTAAGGAGGTTTCTTGCCACTTACTATTTTGTACAAGTATAAAAAGTTTTAAGATAGTTAAAAGCATTTTCATAGGAAGTAATGGAGGCTGCATGGCTGAATTCACATATTTTTAGAAAATGTGTAGCCTTGACGCAAGCCAATTTGCTGAAACATAGCGATTCCTATAATAGAGGATAGGATTTAGCATTTTTGAGAACTGGCTCATTTGACCTTTGTTTTAATTTAGTGGTTATTTTTAATATTTATATTTTTTAAATGTGATGTTATTGTTGTACATCCTCTTCCCTGACAGTGTAGACTTTGTATACTTGTATAATCCCCTCTTGGGTCACCCAGTCCCAGAGCCACACTCACTCTCCTGGACCTTTCACTCTTCTCACAGCTTCTCTGCAGAGGTTAGCACCTGGGAAGTCAGGGTCCAATTGGCGGGGAGGAGGAAAAGCCATCGGGGTCCTAGGCTCTTAAGTATAGGTACCTGATACAGTTTCTTTCTTTCTCCACTCAATCATTCTTCACATCACTCCCACTTGTAGATTTCAGCGGGTTTCAGCAGGTATTGGGAAACCTGGCCGCGGACAGCCGCAACCAGGTCCCCCCTCTCTTACCCGTGGACTCAGAGACTCCCCACCGACTTCCCCATGCCAAGCCAACCCGCGGCGGGACCTTCCTGCGGCATTCTCCCCATGAGGGAGGCGCCGCCGAACGTTGCTGGGGACTCTACCCCTTAGGCGCGCGTACGTGCAGAAGCCCGGAATTTAAAGGGGCCACGGCGAGAAACCTCGGCCGGCCCCCAACCTGACGTCAGCCGCAGAGGCCTATATATAGGCCACTTCAAACCCCTCTCTGCCTTGCCTTGGATAATAAACAACACTGATGTACCTCAAAGATCCACACTATCAGCACTAATTTTCAACATGTATATATCTTCATTGTGCATGTTATTGGACTCTGGGTCTCAACTTTCATATTTATGCGGATAACATTCAGGAGTAGATTTTAAAAGCAGCACGCGTGGCATACATGTGCGCGCGCTACCCGGCGCGTGCACATGTACACCTAATTTTATAAACTGCGCGCACAGGCATGCGCAAGTTATAAAATCAGGGGTCAATGCGCACAAGGGGGTGCACGATTGTGCACCTTGTGCGCGCTGAGCCATGCTGCTTTCCCCCATTCCCTCCCAGGCCATTCCAAAATCGGAGCGGCCTGGAAGGGAGCTTCCCTTCCCCCTAACCTGACCTTCCCACCCCCTTCCCCCTAGCCCCTTCCCCCTAGCCCTACTCTAACACCCCCCATATTCGATTTTCTGGGACAAAAAATGACTGTCACTTCACAAGTTCATGTCTTAGGGGTAAACCCCAACAGCCCATTAATAATGAAAGGACACATTAAAAATGGCTATTCAAGGTGCGCATACTAAAGAAACTAAAACCCCCAAACAGTTCTTCAGATGCTTATTTTCACAAATATAGACTATTGCAACTCATTTCTCATAGGGCTACCTGGAACCACACTTATAGGTAAATTTTAAAATCCTGACATGTGCCAAACCCGGAGATACGCGCCCAAGTTGGGCCGGTGTGTGCAGAGCGGGTTTTTTAAGCTACCCGTGTATGCGTGCATCTCCCTCTTTGTGCACAAATAAAATGTTAAGAAAAAGGGGTGTGGTGTGGTGTGGGTGTGGGCTGCGCAGGGCATGGGCATGTTGGGCAAGAGATGAGCGCATAAACCCTTAAGTGCGCAGGTGCACGCCGGGGTCCCCTGGCGCGTAACTTCACTTCTGCTATGGATGATGCGTAAGTGTTAAAAAAATTTGGGAAAGTCAGCAGGGTTTTAAGGGTCAGGGCTAACAGGGGGGGGGAGGGAAGCTATTAAACTAAGGGGATTTGGAAGTCCTATCCCTTTGCTGGGCGAACTGTGCATGAACTTGGAAACTGGCGAATGATGTCAGCCCCGTCCCTTGTAAAATTCTGCTCGCCGCATCTCAAAAAAGATAAAGTTGCGATGGAGAAGGTACAGAGAAGGACGACCAAAATGGTAAGGGAAATGGAATAGCTCCCCTATGAGGAAAGACTAAATAGGTTAGGTCTTTTCCAGCTTGGAAAAGAGACGGCTGAGGGGGGATATGATAGATGTGTTTAAAATCATGAGAGGTCTAGAACAGGTAGATGTGAATCGGTTATTTACTCTTTCAGATAATAGAAAGACTAGGAGGCACTCCATGAAGTTAGCATGTGGCACATTTAAAACTAATCGGAGAAAGTTCTTTTTCACTCAATGCACAATTAAACTGGAATTTGTTGCCAGAGGATGTGGTTAGTGCAGTTAGTGTAGCTGTGTTTAAAAAAGGATTGGATAAGTTCTTGGAGGAGAAGTCCATTACCTGCTATTAATTAAGATGACTTAGAAAATAGCCACTGCTATTACTAGCAACGGTAACATGGAATAGACTTTGGGCCAGATTTTAAGATTTACGCGCGGGCGTAGATTTGTGCGCGCAACCCGGCGTGCACAAATCTACGCCCGATTTTATAACATGCGCCCGCAGCCGCGTATATGTTATAAAATCCGGGGTCGGCGTTCGCAAGGGAATACACACTTGTGCACCTTGCGCGTGCCGAGTCCTAGGGGAGCCCTGATGGCTTTCCCCGTTCCATTCGAGGCCGCTCCGAAATCGGGGAATTTTCCTTCCAACCCCCCCACACCTTCCCCTCTCTTCCCCTATCTAACCAGCCTCCTAGCCCTATCTAAATCCCCCCCTACCTTTGTTTTAGTATTTACACCTGCCTCTGGACAGGCATAGGTTGTGCGCGCCGGCCGAGTGCCGGCACCCGATCCCCGGGCCCAGCAGCAGTGGTGAGGCCGCTGGCCACGCCTCCGCCCCACCCGCCCTGCCCATTTTTTCATGCCCCGGGACATACGCGTGTCCCAGGGCTTGTGCGCTTCGCCGAGCCTATGCAAAATAGGCTCGGCGCGCGCAGGAGGGGTTTTAAAGGATTATGCATGTAACCGTTTTAAAAATCCGCCACATAGTTTTTGGGTACTTGCCAGGTTCTTATGGCCTGGATTGGCCACTGTTGGAAACAGGATGCTGGGCTTCATGGACCCTTGGTCGACCTAGTATGGCATGTTCTTATGTTCTTAATTTCTCCACTTAGTGGTAGATACAGGATTTCCACAGACATGTGCACATCCATTTAAAAATAGAACACACATGTACACGTGTCCAGGCTATTTTATATCGTGCGTATACTATAAAAGAAAGCGTCTCTGGGCTCAGGCCAATGAATGTGCACACATGAATGTGCGCCAGTTTAAAAGTTACCATCCTTGAGCACTCTATCTATTAAAAAACTCTGCCGCACATGTCCTCACTATTCATACAAGATACGACTATATTGCTCCAGTGCTTTCTGCTTTTCACTGCTTACTGATTCAGTTCAGGATACACTGTAAAATCCTAGTGATTCTACATAAGATAATTATGGGAGGTAACCTATACTGGATGGGAACAGCAGTTCATCTATACTTCGTGCAACAAATCCTAAGATCAGCAAATAAGGGTCTTTTAACAGTACCCACATAACATCAAGCCCATTTGGGGGAAGGGAGAGATCACACTTTCTCGGTTGCTGGCCCTATAATTTGTAACACTGTGCCTAAACAACTGTGAAACACAACTGACAACAAAGTATTTTTAAAAAGTACACAAAACATGGCTGCTTAAAAAAGCATTTGAAGTTTAGATTTCAGTATATATGCTGAGTTTCATGCTATGTCTTTTGCAAACACAGTCTGTGCAGTTTGGGGCATGTTTATGATATGTACTATGTATATTCTTCTTTTTATGCATGTTTTAATATTGTAAATTGCCAGTGCCTTCATCTTTGGAAACAATGGTAAATACATAATTTTAAATAAAATAAATAAGTGCCGTCTCTTGGGCCGTCGGCTGCCAGTAAACAAAATGGCACCGGTAGCCCCTGTCACATGGTAAGGGCAAAGGGCCACCGGTGCCATTTTGTTTACTGTGCCATTGGTTGGCTCCTGTCACATGGTAGGAGCAATGGACAGCTGGCGCCATCTTAGAAAATGGCACGGGCCATTTTCTAATGCCGGTATATAAAAGTCTCTAAATAAATACTAATAATACTAATACTGGTATATAAAAGCAATGGACGGCTGGCGCCATCTTAGAAAATGGCGCGGGCCATTTTCTAATACCGGTATATAAAAGTCTCTAAATAAATACTAATAATACTAATACCGGTATATAAATGTCTCTAAATAAATAAATAAATGAATGAATAAATAAATAAATAAATATGTCAATTTCACAACGAATACCTCTGAATGTGTCTGTAACAACATCCCACAACCCACTTCCCAAAAACTCACCCTGAATCAAATGCCCCCTTACAATGGTCCATATATAGGGGCAGATCTTTAAACCTGCACGCGGGCATAGATTTGTTCGCGCAACCCAGCGCAAATAAATCTACACCCGATTTTATAACATGCGCACGCTGCAGCGCGCATGTTATAAAATCAGGGTCGGCGCGAGCAAGGGGGTGCACAATTGTGCAATTTGCGCACGCCGAGCCGCACAGCCTTCCTACATTCCCTACGAGGCCGCTCCAAAATCGGAACGGCCTTGGAGGGAACTTTCCTTCTGCCCCCCCGCACCTTTCCCTCCCTTCCCCTATCTAACCCGCCCTCCTGCACTATCTAAAACCCCCTCTTTACCTTTATCGGGAAAGTTACGCATGCCTCCGGGCAGGCATAACTTGTGCGTGCCGGTTGGCTGCTGGCTCGCCATCCCCCGGCACGGCGGCTGTTCCAGAGGCCTTGGTCCTGCCCCCGGAACGCCCCCGGGCCGGCGCCCCACCCACAGCCCCGCCCCCAGAACGCCCCCTTTTTCGAAGTCCTGGGACATACGTGCGTCCCGGGGCTTGAGCGCGCCGCCGAGCCTATGCAAGATAGGCTCAGCGCACGCAGGGGCAGCTTGGGGCAGCTTTTCAGGGGTTACGTGCATATGTTACGCACGTAACCCTTTGAAAATCTGCCCCATAGAGTATCAAGCTGAGCCTTATAGACTCTCTGTCTCTCTTTCTCTCTCTCTCTCCCCCACATATGTGTGTGTAAAGCTGCAGACATACAAACGTGAAGGTTATTTTATAACTTACGCACATACTTTATAAAATTGTGCATGGCAAGATATGCTCGTTTTAAAATCTACATGTTACTTTTTAAATTTAATAATCCTTCTTGCTCCTTTGGTCTTCCAGTTGAATTAGAACCGGCCTCCTTTATTTTGAATGTGTATAGGGGGGTAGGCCACTGTACTTTGAGCCTTCATTCACAATTACCTAAGCTTTTCCTCTATATTACACCCCCTCTCAGCTCCCTTAGGGGGTTATTTTCTAAATGTTTATCGCATGTGATAGGATGTTAATTAGCTGGAAGGGAGAAGTCAGGGTGAGGAGTGAAGGAGTCAGGGCAGGGAGGGGGAGGAGTCGGCTGCGGCACCGCTGCCAGCGATAATGTGAGGAACATTATCGCTGGCAGTAACGCGGCGAATAGCACCACCTTTCATGGTGGCACTATTTGCACGAAAGCCTGCAGCCGGCCGCACTGCGGCTGGCGAAGTCACACCGCCTTGGTGCAAATGGCTATGATCTTTCGCAGGCCTGCCCCCTCGCCTTTTTTTTTTTGCTGGATTCATCATTCTGCAAAGAATGATGAATCCAGCCCTTAGTTTAGACATTGCAGTGATAATCCTTGACCAAGAGCCATACAGTGAAGATCCAAGTCTGGCCACTCAGTGTCGCCATTGAGCAATAAACAGGAATTCCCTTCCCCCAAGGGCTATGAATGCTGTCTTTGTGGCAGCCTCAGCCCCAGCCTGCTTACCTCAATTCTACAAAATACCTGAGACATGGAAATAGCCAAATATCTGCACATAGCCTATGACATTTTTTCTCACATTGGGAAAAAAAATTTAGGCTGGTTTATGGCATCTTAGCTGCTGACCACAAGGAGATTTGCTCCCGTAATTAATATCTGCATACTTCCAAAATGTCAAAGTAAGCTGGTATGATTATTGATAAAATATATCATTAAACTAATAAAAAAAAAAGCATTGTAATATAATTTCACCCCTAGAGTTCTTTTGTATATGCACTCATTCTAGATTCATGTTAATAGTTTTTATTATTAAAGTTATGTTTTTTATCAATACATGCTGAAATCTATTTAGAAAAAATTGTTGGTAAATTTGTTTAATTTTTAGCACCATTAGAATACTTATTTTTCTCAGTAAACTAGAGCATTTGGAAAGCTGTTATTCTCTGAGCTATAAACATCTTGTATTATTTATACCATATCCCTTGCCAAACATTCATGATAGCGCCATTAGAAAAAAAAAAAGAAAAAAAGTGGAAACAGAGTGAAATATGTTGTTATTGGTAGCGCTTCAATATGTTAATATTTAAAAATATTTTCATCATATTTTGTAATAGTTACTATGATATCTCTTCTCCTAGGAATGAGGATGACAGAACTTAATAGGCTGATCAGGCGAAGACCTGCCTGCTATATTCTTCCATTCTTCCAAGCACGTCTTCTAATTTAACAAAGATTAAATGGTACATAGGTTTAGTTAACCAAATTCTTTTCACCCCTCCTCCCTTGCATAAAATATGAAAACAGTAGCAGATGGGACACTGTACTCTTCCACAAGAGACTGGCACATAACGCATGCCTACACTATAGCATTATACACAGAAAAATCCTTCACTATTTTATGCCCATGAGTTGCTGTTCAGTCCTCAGGATTTAGAGTGTTCTTCCATTACCCTAATCTGTTTTTCCCAATAGAAAATCATATAGTGCCTGGGCTCAAACAGGGTGATGAAATCTCATAATCTGCTAGTCTGATGATACAGTAGATGCCATGTATTATTTCTAAGTTGTTTTATGTTTTCCTATTGATTGAATTAGAACAGAATAGCAGATGGGGATGTTAAATGTTTCAGAATCTATTTGGTGTGTGGTAACTACTTATGATCTTGCATTGAACATTAGTAGCAATATGACCGCTTTTGCTCCTAGAATTAAAATTAGAAGCATAACCAATCACAAGTTAGATTTTCTAGTTACCTACAATGATTTAGACAGGATTTGGAAAAGTGACAAAGACAGGTTAATGCCCTTTGATTTTAGCAGATTTGTAAGAATGCATTTTGATGTAAGAATTGAGTACATTTACTGCAAAAATGAATCAAGATGTAAAAGCTTTAACTTAAAAAAATATATTATGCATAATAAAAAAAAGTCTGCATCATGTCAAGCAGCATATCACAATCATTTCAGGGCTGGAAAATTACATACGTAAATGATTGGTTAATGGGGGCATTATACAGTCCTGTATTGTTTTTTACACAATACTATGATGAGGCTTTGGGAGTTCTTTACTAACTTTTTCTCCCATTTTGTGTCTATGGGAAAAATGCTTAGGATACAGGGCCCCTTTTTGCTTGCAGTCTGACACAAGCCCAGTGTAATGCACAAACAACACTGAGCTGGAAGGTATGTAGCTGTGCCACTAAGCTGATGTCTACCATAGGGCTGTTTTCATTTTAGGTTACACTGGAAAGGTTGAAACAGTTTCCATTAGAGAACTGTTGTTTAAAATTTCATTCAAGGGGATTATATTATTCAAGTACATAAATGATTCACAACACAATCTTCTTGACAATCTGTTTTCATTTGTCAGCCATATAAAGTTATATTACTACCCAACCACTTTGTTGATTTTCTATTGACTAATTCCCTGTTTTCATTAAGTGTGTCTGTTAGGACTAGGGTCAGACTGAATAAAGGTAACAAAAACAATAAACATATCTTAGGAA
This sequence comes from Rhinatrema bivittatum, assembly GCF_901001135.1. Lineage (NCBI taxonomy): Eukaryota > Metazoa > Chordata > Amphibia > Gymnophiona > Rhinatrematidae > Rhinatrema > Rhinatrema bivittatum. The sequence goes on along the minus strand of NC_042623.1, from coordinate 216,067,615 downwards.
AGGCGGTCTTTACAGTCATAGTAGTATAATTTAAAAAAATAGGATTGAAGTGATGTTTTGGAAGAAAAGACTTACAGTTTGTGGTCTTAAAGGTCATGTACAACACCGCCTCTGCTTAATTCTGATGTTAATCTAATCAAAATCTATGGCAATATCCCTGTGGGATCCAATGATATATTTATATCATTTAATTAAATCCCATTTTGTGAGTTCTCTAGCATTTCAATATCCATTTTGAGAATGCGTGTCCCAAAATGGAAACCCATATTCCAAATATGAGTGAGGGCCTTATATTATTTCAAATCAAGGAAAACCATTTGCAAGTCAACATATGTCCTTTTTTCTGCTAGATTGTATACTTAGTACAAGTTTATTATCAAGTAATATACCTATGTGTAGCTCCTGGGCACAGGGGCACACAGGGAGGATCACAGACCACGCAAGAACCCATGATCTCCTGGTGTTCCCACACAGGGAAGAAAAGACTTGCTTCTCCAGGCCCTTTGTGTTGCGCCCGTTGGTCGTAGGCGGCTGCGACCTTTGCTGCTCACCTCCTTTCTCTATGCAGTTCCGAGTCTGGGGAGAATGGCGGCCTCCGCTTCCACACACCGACCCTCATGGCGTGCACTTCCGGCAGCCATCTTACTTCCGGGGTTACCTAAGGCACGCGTGCGCCTGCCCCCTTCTTAAACGCGTCATGGCGGGAACCTCAGGGGCGTCCCCACCGCATGACGTCATCCACTTACCATACTTAAGCTCAGTTGACCTCTTGCAATACGAGATAGCAAGGATTCCTGTCCTGCTATATTCTGCCACACTGGGACTCCATCTCGCTATCCTACTGAGTGACCTAGGTACCCGCTTCTCGGGGGTCTTGCCGCACTCAGGGCTATCTGCTCCTCAGAGAGCCATTGCTTTCTGTTTCTCTGTTCCAGTGAGTTCCTGCATCATCCTTGGATGACCCTTGCTGTGCTTGTTCAAACCTCCTTGGTGCCTGATCCTCCATCTACTTCAGTACCAGTGTGAGTACAGTTCCTGCTCTTCTACCTTTGTGGTATGGATCCTCGGGTTACCCCGCTTGCGGGCCACTACCGGATCCCTCCAGTCTTGTGCAACTACCCATTGGCTTCCAGCCTACCCCGTGCTGCGGACCACTACCGGAGTTGCTAGCACAAGCTACGCCTAGGGAAGGTATTCACTGGACTACTCCATGCTGAGGATTACTACTCAGACCGACCAGCTGCAGGTCATTCTCCCAGGACTGACTCTAATGATCTGCTCCTCGGACCACCATTGGCTGTATAATAAAGTTGTTTCCTCTTTTGTCCATCACTGCTGAGACCTTGCCTGTTGTGGTAAAGGCCCACAGGGCTCCTCCCTGTGGGCGGAGTCTTCCCTCGCCATGGCCCAGGGGCCCACTATTAGTTCAAGACACACAGAATGTAACACTTTGGGTTTTATTCTCTCTTGGGCTCCTCTGCACCTCAGACCAAGCACACAAAAAACCAATTCACTCCAAAAGATGTTATTAAAAATGAAAGGCCTGATATTCACTGTGCGATTGTGGATACGTAGGACTTATCACTGTTTATTTGTAATTCTTTCTTTTGCATCCTTGGGAGTGGTTGATGCTGGTGCTATAGAAGAAGTGGAGGCAGGTGGACCCTGAGTAACAGGGGCATCACTCATCTGTTCCTGCACTGTCACCTGCTGTCATGGTAACATAGTAATGATGGCTGAAAAAGACCAAATGGTCCATCCAGTCTGCCCAGCAAGCTTCCCACAGCAGTAAATGCTGCTCCGTGCAGATTACGCCATGTTTCTGTTTAAGGTTAGTAACTGCCACTCCATGCACCTCACCAAAATCAACTCCAGCCTCTGTCTCCTCCATCACTGGAGGCTATGACACTGCTAACCAATCCCCCCAAATTAGGATCTTAATCTAACAGCTGTCCCATCTCCATTTCTGGAAATCCTTTAAATGGAGATTCTGATTGAGAGAAGCAGCTTTTGACAAGACTGCTTTTGCTGCCTCTTCAACACTAAAGGATTGTGCTGCTGGTGTTTTCAGGACTTGCACATCTACCTCCAAGTGGCGGTTCTATAATGAGGCAAGGTGAGGTGGCCGATTCAGGTGGAAAGATTTTGAGGCAGCAAAATTGCCCCCTGAAACCTTCCTGCCACAGCCGCCTTAACCTTCATTCAGGCAAACTCTTAGTCCTGGGGGGATTCTGCACTACTGTGGCGCGCAGAATTCACCCCCTGCACAGATATTCCAGTTTTTCTGCAAAATTAGGAGCAGACACCACCCTTCCATGAGTGGATCCAATTCCGTTCGTTGCAAAGGGGAAGGAGATCCCAACGTGCCACGTCATGGTGAAGAATAAGGAGGCCCTCGCGGTGGCAAAGAGGAAGGAGGTCCCGGCATGTCACATTGCAGTGAAGACGGAGGTGCAAGTCCTGACATGCCGCCAGCAGAGCAGGCCCCGGTGATTCTGTGTGTAGTGGTTGTATGAGAGACTGAGAGGCTGTGTGTAGCGGTATGTGTTTAAGACTGCAAACCAGTGTGTGCAAATGTGTATGGGAGAGCATGAATGAGGGTGTGTGTGTATATGGGAGAGCATTAATGAGGGTGTATGTGTGTGTGTGTGTGTGTGTGTGTGTGTGTGTGTTTGTGCCAGAGAGAGGGAGTCTTTGTGAGGAGATTGTGAAGGAATGAGTATGTGTTTGAGAGATTGGGAACTGGTGTGCTTGAGAAAGGGAGTGTGTGAATATGAGGGTGTTTGTGAGAGAAGGAGCCTGTGTGAAGGGATATCTCTGTGTGTGTGTGTGTTTGTGTATTTGTGAGAGAGAGAGAGAGAGAGAGAGAGAGAGAGAGGTATCCTGTGTGAGGGTGTATGCATGAGAGAGAAAGGGAGCCTGGGTGACAGGATGTGTGTGTGTGTGAGAGAGAGAGAGAGAGAGAGAGGGAGCCAATGTGCAGGGGTGTGTGTATGAAAGAGAAAGATAGGTAGCCTGTGTGAGGGTGTATGCATGAGAGAGAAATGGAGCTTGTGTGAGGGGAGGGGTGTGCGAGAGAGTGAGAGAGCGAGAGAGAGGAAGCCTGTATGCAGGGGTACGATTGTGCACGAGAGAGAGAGAGGGAGCCTGTGAGTGTGAGCGAGAGGGACAGATGGAGCCTGTGTGAGGAGTAGTAGAAGGGGTTGAGCCTAGTGGGTAAGAGGAGGTAAGAGGAGAAATAGTGGAGGGTGAAGGAGTTTGGGGGCCTGAGAAGGCAAAGTAAAAGGATAGTGGCCAGCGTTTCCCCCCACAGCCAGTAGCAGGAAAGGGTCTGAGGTGCCACCGGTGTTTTCCCCACAGTCAGTGGCAGAAGAGGCCGTGCTGTGCAGCAGAGAAAAGGTCCAAAATGTGTATGTGAAAGAGACTTGCTCTGTGAGAGTGACTTTGTTAGTGTGTATGAGAGGGAGGGTGGGTATGAGTGGATGTCTTTATGAGAGGGTATGTGTCTGTAAGAGAGGGTATCTGGGGATGAATGTGTGTGCGTATGTGTGTGTGTGTGTGTATGAGAAGTTGGAGGGAGTGGGGTTGTATGTATAGGTGAATATATGAGAGGTTGGTGGGGGTGTGTGTATGTATGAGAGTGTGTATGTGTGTGTGTGTGTGTATGTACATATATGAGAGGGTTTTTGTGTGTGTATATATGTATGTGAGAGTCTATGAGGGAGAGTGCCTGAGCACATGTGTGTGCATGTGTGAGAGTACCTGTATATATGAGTGTGAGAGAGGTTAAAGTTTGTGCACCCTCCTCTTATCTATGACAATCTCAGGAGGACTGGAAATCTAAAGCTCTCAGGTATGGAGAGTGGGAGTTGGTTTTTTTTTTATTCTTGTCAGTTTTAATTATTGGATGTGATGTATCTGCTGTTTTGAAATATTTTATTAGTGTTTGGTAATATTTTAAACATTTTTATGTGTTTTTAATTGGCTGAATTTATCAGCAGATTTGACATTCTTTTTAATGGTTTGTTTAATGTATATTTCTTGATTGTGTTTGCATTGCTTACAGAGTTCAGCTTCTTGTGATTTCCAGTTCAGTTTTTGTCCACACGTTTCAATTTACATTTTATGATCTCTTTATTCTGCATTTGGTGAGAGACTGTCTTTGTTCTGTTTGTGTGACTGAGGCTTTAGGTATTCTGCTAGCATGTAGTTTCTGTGTAGGGATTTACAACAACCTGGCTTTAATCTGTTTTCCTAATAGGAGATGTATTGGTGTTTAAGGCCTAATGTAATATTTTCAGTATGGCTTTTTCATAGGTTGAGTTCTGGCAATTATGATATGGAAGGCTTACTATATTGGAATTGTAGTTCAGTTTTTTCCTGGCTTTCTGTGGTCCAAGTCTACACCCAGTACACTTTACTATAGGCTTAATATATATATATATGTATTTATTTAGACATTTAATATACCGTCGTTACATGTAAAGATCACAACAGTTTACAAAAGTAACATTCATAGCTATAATCAACAAATAATGATGGGTTACAGAGGTACCATATGGTATCCAGTAAACAGCCTTGATTATTATGAGAAAGGTAGTTTATTAAGACTATTAAACTATTATTATTGAAAGTGTATTTTTTTGCAGTGTATGACTATATAATATAAATGTTGTTGTAAGAGATATTTTTACTTCAGAAGATTGTACTTTGAATGTCTCTTTTCCATATGCAATCTGCCTTTTTAGGTTAGGGAAGTTAATACATTTTAAAATGGAAAATAATGCATGTTTGAATTATGTGGGGAGGGAAGGGAAGGGGGAATGAAAGGCTGTAAAGTTTGTCTAGGGCACCTAATACCTTTGTATCAGCCCTAAGAGAGATTGTGTCACACTCACAAACTCTACAAACTTCTTACACCCCCAGGGGGCAGATCCTGGAGAAGGGTGGGAGGCAGGCAATAGGGAATGGAGGAGTCCTATTTCTAGACCCCCATCCCATTAAACATTTCTCTGGTGCCCCCTAGTGTGGAAGCCGAAGACCGAGAACAAAAAAATAACAGGCCTAAAAACTGAGTGGTTAGAGCAGTGGGCTTCAAACAAGGGAAGCCAGGGTTTAAATCCTATTGCCATTCTTTGTGACCTTGGGCAAGTTCACCCTCCATTGCCTTCCCCCTGCCCTAGCTCTCGATGATTTCACCTGTACCTGGGCGTGGGGGCACCATTTCATCCTTTGCCTCAGGCAGCAGATTGCCTTGAGCTGCCCCTGCTAACTCCAATGGCACTGGTGGTGTGGCTGACATTGGTACCCTGTTGCCAATGCTACTGCTTGCCCTTTCCATCTTCTCAGACATGACAAGGACTGGAAGAGACACGGTGGTGGTGGAACATTCCCTCCAAATGTTAGTTTCTTATGGCTTGAAGTGCCTGCCTCTCCTGACATTTTTGGTTTAAAAGGTCTCTTTGTTGTGAGACTACTATTGTTTTAGAGAATCCTCTGCCAATTGCAGGCTTACTATGGCCTCTACCTTTACCAGACATGATGGGGCTTCTTTTTGTCAGGTATAGTGCCTGCCTACTGGGATTTTAAAGAGTGAAGTATTAATTTGTATTACTTGGAATGAAGTGTGAATGTATGTGGTACTGACAGTGACCAATACCACTGACTATGACGGTCAGTGTTCACTCTTTAAGGGTGAACTACCCACAAAGATAATGCAGTACTAAGTATTTTCCTCTGAACAAAGTTGACACTATTGCACACTGCACAGTAGTGCACATACATAGTACAGAGTCAGATGACAGAAATGTTCTGCTCTGAGTTTGTAGTCACAGATTAGTCTGACAAATCAACAGGGATCCATAGAGAAATCTGCCTACCTGCTTCAGAAAGAGTGACACTAAAAGCAAAAAAATCTGGTATACTACACACCCAAACAGAGAAAAAAAGGACTCTGTCTTGGACAGCATGGCACAGCCAGCTGAGTCACTGCAAATAGTCCCCTACACCTATCACTCCCAACTGGCTCCCAAGGGGAGAAAAACTATTTTTGGTGAATACGTTTTGTTGTAAATCATTCTAATTTGTTGGCATTCTGGTTTCCTTGCCAACATATGCTGACAAGGCTATGAGGTCACACATGAGTTACAGGCAAGGGCAGGTTGCTATGGAGACTCCCACATGACCAGCCACAGAAAGCTCCATATAAAACAAAGGTTCCATTCAAAAACAATGGAACCATTATATCCTATGCAAGTGAAAACAAATGAAACGAATGCCATTTGTTGAAAGTGCCCATTCTTATTTCGGAGTCCACGAATTAAACAAAAGGGGCTTATGGATTTGGCATTCATTTGAAAGGAATGCATATTCCTACTGTTAACAGTTGCTTCCTGCACAGCCTAAGCTTGGCTGCGCTCTATGGGCTTGGTTCGTAGGGAACCAGGCCCTACTACCAATTCCTGCATCATCTGCAGCTGGGGTTTGTGATTTCGCTTTCATTATAGCCATAACTATATCCACCCCAGAGAAAGGTTCATTTAAAGCTTCTGATCTGCAGTCTCCATGAGTGTGTCCTCTTCTAGAGGTAACCTTCACCACTTGTCTCCCAAGTCCAACGGCTCCAGCTCATCTTCAGGGTTGCTCAGCACTTCCACCTCCATCTCCTTTGTCTCTTCATCCAGTTCTAGTAGAGCTCCTTCCTGTTCCTGCCCCGCCCCCCCAGACAAGCTCTCTCCCTTCTTCCACTACGTCTGGACTTTATTGTCCTCTCGATAGGGCAAAGCCTGGGAAGTTTCCCCTGTGCCTTCTGGGAGTTGGAGCCCACCTGATTTATTTTACATACTAGATCTTCTTCCCAGATTTTCCTTACACCCTGCCTTCTTGTATTCACCAGGGGAATATAATGCCCATCACAATAAACACAAGCTAATGAACAAGCTAATATCCCCTTACTCCTATGCTTCACAAAGTTTTTTTCTGCTATACAAAGCACTACTGAATATTGGCCTCCTTATATATGTGTTATATGTACTGTTGCTATATATTAGGGATGTGAATCGGGCTTCGGACGATTGAAAATATCATCAATATTTTCAAAATCGTCAGAAATCGGGGGCTCCCCCGAAACGATAGGAAAACCCTACAATATTGATCATGGGGGTTCTCTTATTGTTTTGGTGGAGGGTGGGAAAAACGGCACACAAAAATAACCCCTAAACCCACCCAGACCCTTTAAAACTAATCCCTTGGCTTCCCCCACCCTCCCGACTCCCCCAAAAACATTTTACAGGTACCTGGTGGTCCAGTGGGGGTCCCGGCCATCCAGTGCTCCCTCCATGTGACAGGGGCCGATGGCACGGATACCCTGTCACATGGTAAGGGCAAAGGGCAATCGGCACCATTTTGATTAGTGGCAGCCGACGACCCGGGAGCGGGAGATCGCTCCCGGGACCCCCACTGGACCACCAGGTACCTGTAAAATGTTTTTTGGGGGGTTGGGAGGGTGGGGGAAGCAAAGGGATTAGTTTTAAAGGGTCAGGGTGGGTTTTTTGTTTATCGGCTCAGGAGCAGCCGATAAAACCACGATCAGCCCGATGAAAAAAACCCCGATTCACATCTCTACTATATATGCATTATATTCAGAAGTGCTCTGTAGCAGAAAAAGACTTGTCCAGCTGCAATCAGTGGTTTCCAATTAGCCATACTGCTGAATATTCCTTGTAAATATTCCTTGTAAATCTTATCTGGTGTAAGGAAGCACAACCTGGCCAGAGGCAGAAAAAGTGGAGTTATAATAAGAAAAAAGGTAACCCAGACCCCGGTTAAACAGCAGAGGGCACTGAAGGGGTCAAGGAGAACTACAACTCCCAGGTTTCCAGAGGCACAACTTGACCCGTGGGACAGGGAAGAGATGGAATAAGTGACTGAATCATGAAGCAGTGAATCAGACACAGATGAATTCATGGCCATAGTGGAAGAGGACGAGCCCGAATGGTGGTGGTGGTGGACTGTAAAGCCCAGTTCCTCACAACAGGAGAAGCAGGACATGGAAGTAGACTTCTTGATGGAGGAATCCTTGGATTCTGCCATGGAGACAGAGTAAGTCACCTAGTTGGGGGATGGGTTATCTAATGCAATATAAAAGAATGCTTTTGTCTTTAAGTGAAAAACCTTTTGTGGTATGCTGGTTTGGTTTGGGAAGGCTGCTGACTGCTGAACAACGGAGGGGAGCTGGGGAGAGTTGTGCATCTCCCAAGCAGGGTGGTTATGGTGGGCTTAGAAGCCCAGCAAGTATTTTTGTGTTCCTGAGAACTGGAGATGTTGTGAGAACCCATGTGTTTGACTGTGGGGATTAGAAAAAGAACTATTATATTTCAATACAGACTATTTGTATAAACTGCATTCTTGTGCTGTTTTGAGAGCTCGGTTGGCTTCACTACCAGCTTCACTTGAAGGTGTGCACAAGCCAAGCTAGGGCAGTAGAGGCCCGGGACAGGGCCTGAGAGTTTAAAGGCTGCTGGACATTAAAAGGGGGACCAGTGGCCAGATGTAGAGGTAACCTGGATCACAAGGAGTGTCGGACCTGCACAGCGGAGGTGTCTGTCCTTTACACTGGCTAACATACTTATTCAGCTATTTTGAATAACAAGCCCATGGCTTCTTGGAGACAAAAAACATTTAACCAAGAACTATCAACTTCAGACTAATGGCATGGTATGATATATGTGTGCTTTAATCCTTGATCTCCAAATTGTCCAACAAGTAAATTGTCCCAAAGCTTATCCAGCTGGTAGTGGGCCTCTTTTGCATTGTGTATTTTAGGTCATGGGCTCTTTCCCTATTCTTCTGCTCTTCCAAATGCTAGCTTTCTCTACATAGTGAGTTCTGAGCTGCAAAGACAACTTATGCTAGAAAGAGTACAGTAATTCCAATGTAAAAAAGCAGGCAAGTATTGTTTGTGCAGAGTTTTCCTACTTGATGTACAGTGTTGCTGTTAAGACAATGAGTGCAAGACAAAATTTGCAAAGCACTGATGAGTTATAGAGTGATTTCAAAGACTCCTTTCTTAAATTATTTTATGAAATCAAATCCTGTGGCACCTAGTAGAACAGAACTAGAGAGCATTGATAAGAAATTGATAGCAAATCATTGGTGTAAAAGGACTGAAATATAGAGATGGTTACATTCAAACCAGCATGCAAGCACACATTGATGCATGTATGTCGGTATAAACACAGATGTGCGATTATTTTATAACTTGTGTGCACATATGCCCCTAGGCCAGGGCCCAAAGCCAGGCCCAACACCGGGGCCTCAGCGTGGACCCAGGCCCAATGCTGAGTTTACCTGGGTGCAAGTTCATTAATTCTGGTGCAATGACTCCAGTGGATTATGTCATTTGGCAAAGAAGAGCCAAGAAAGAAGACACCAAAGAGGAGCTCCAAGGCCTGGGCTCCAGGTCTGGGCTGAGGCCCAGGCATTGGGACACTGCCTCTGGGCCAAGCCCAAGCATCGGACCTGGGTCTGAGCCCTGGCCTAGGCAAGGCCCAGGCATCAGGACCCAGCCTCTGGGCTGGGCCCCGGCATTGGACTTGGGTCTGTGCAGAGGCCCCAGCATTGGGCCTGGCTTCGGGCCCTAGCTAGGCCAAGACCCAGGCATTGGGTCCAGGCATCCAAGCTTGGGTCTTGCATAGAGCCTATGCTGAGGTCACGGTGACCTATCGCAACCTAGTCTTAAGTAGGGATGTGAATCGTTTTCCATATTGTCTTAACGATAGAAATCGTGTGGCAGGAGAAGAAAATCGTCTTTGGCACGATTATTTCATTGAAAAATCGTTAAAAATCGTTTTTTCCGATTAGTGCGCACTAACTCGAGTTAGTGCGCACTAACTCAAAATGATACAAATAGACACTTTCCAGGTCACTGAAGGTCAGTTAGGAATGAATATGTGTTCCTATTGGCTGGCAGCCCTCTTATCTATTGATGTTACCAAGGTTTCCACTGAGGTGATGGTTGGGGGGGATGGGAAATGGAACTGGAAACTCATGAACACCAACAGAAAATGAAACAAAGTGTTCACACTTCCCAGGTCAGTAAAGGTCACTTAGGAATGAATATGTATTCCTATTGGCTGGCTGTGCTCTTATCTATTGATGTTACCAAGGTTACCACTGAGGTAATGGTTGGGGGGATGTGAAATGGAAACAGTTGGAAGCTTGACATGTGATGATCAGCACTCACGTGACTAGAACTTCTTTGTTTATTATTTTTGTTAGCAGGCACCTGAAATGCTAGTGCATGTTGAATTTGCCAATCACTGTGCATTTTAGAAAGGTGGTCCTGGCTGGAACTGTACACAGTTCAAATATATGTAATTGATTGTTGGTAAGTGTATTTTTTAAGTAGCCACACTGGCACAAGTATGTTTACTTTTCCTCCTACTTAACTCACTAGCTCAGCTTTGTAAGAAGGGCTTCTCTGCTTGAGTGAGGGTCAGGCAGCTCCCCCCTGTCTGTGAAGCCAGCCTCTCACTAGTAATGCAGGGAGGGAGCTGTCTCAGACTTCACCATCCTCCCCCCCCCCCCTCACCCACACACCATTCACTAGCTGGGACATGGGGGAAGTCAGGAGTGAGGGTCAGGCAGCTCCCCCTGTCTGTGAAGCCAGCCTCTCACTAGTAATTCAGGGAGGGAGCTGTCTCAGACTTCACCATCCTCCCCCCCCCCCCCTCACCCACACATCATTCACTAGCTGGGACATGGGGGAAGTCAGGAGTGAGGGTCAGGCAGCTCCCCCCTGTCTGTGAAGCCAGCCTCTCACTAGTAATGCAGGGAGGGAGCTGTCTCAGACTTCACCATCCTCCCCCCCCCCCCCTCACCCACACACCATTCACTAGCTGGGACATGGGGGAAGTCAGGAGTGAGGGTCAGGCAGCTCCCCCCTGTCTGTGAAGCCAGCCTCTCACTAGTAATGCAGGGAGGGAGCTGTCTCAGACTTCACCATCCTCCCCCCCCCCCTCACCCACACACCATTCACTAGCTGGGACATGGGGGAAGTCAGGAGTGAGGGTCAGGCAGCTCCCCCCTGTCTGCGAAGCCAGCCTCTCACTAGTAATGCAGGGAGGGAGCTGTCTCAGACTTCACCATCCTCCCCCCCCCCCCCCTCACCCACACACCATTCACTAGCTGGGACATGGGGGAAGTCAGGAGTGAGGGTCAGGCAGCTCCCCCCTGTCTGTGAAGCCAGCCTCTCACTAGTAATGCAGGGAGGGAGCTGTCTCAGACTTCACCATCCTCCCCCCCCCCCCTCACCCACACACCATTCACTAGCTGGGACATGGGGGAAGTCAGGAGTGAGGGTCAGGCAGCTCCCCCCTGTCTGTGAAGCCAGCCTCTCACTAGTAATGCAGGGAGGGAGCTGTCTCAGACTTCACCATCCTCCCCCCCCCCCCTCACCCACACACCATTCACTAGCTGGGACATGGGGGAAGTCAGGAGTGAGGGTCAGGCAGCTCCCCCCTGTCTGTGAAGCCAGCCTCTCACTAGTAATGCAGGGAGGGAGCTGTCTCAGACTTCACCATCCTCCCCCCCCCCCTCACCCACACACCATTCACTAGCTGGGACATGGGGGAAGTCAGGAGTGAGGGTCAGGCAGCTCCCCCCTGTCTGTGAAGCCAGCCTCTCACTAGTAATGCAGGGAGGGAGCTGTCTCAGACTTCACCGTCCTCCCCCCCCCCTCTCACCCACACACCATTCACTAGCTGGGACATGGGGGAAGTCAGGAGTGAGGGTCAGGCAGCTCCCCCCTGTCTGCGAAGCCAGCCTCTCACTAGTAATGCAGGGAGGGAGCTGTCTCAGACTTCACCATCCTCCCCCCCCCCTCACCCACACACCATTCACTAGCTGGGACATGGGGGAAGTCAGGAGTGAGGGTCAGGCAGCTCCCCCCTGTCTGTGAAGCCAGCCTCTCACTAGTAATGCAGGGAGGGAGCTGTCTCAGACTGGTATCAGGGTTAGGGCACTGTGTGCAGGAAGATCACAACACTCCTGGTATTAATAGGGATAGGGCACTGTAAGAGATGACTGTAGTAGATTGAATAAAGATCTGATGTTTCTGCTCTCCTCACACCAAACAAAAACAACACACAAGCAGAGAAGCCCTTCTTACAAAGCTGAGCTAGTGAGTTAAGTAGGAGGAAAAGTAAACATACTGTGCCAGTGTGGCTACTTAAAAAATACACTTACCAACAATCAATTACATATATTTGAACTGTGTACAGTTCCAGCCAGGACCACCTTTCTAAAATGCACAGTGATTGGCAAATTCAACATGCACTAGCATTTCAGGTGCCTGCTAAGAAAAATAATAAACAAACAAGTTCTAGTCACGTGAGTGCTGATCATTACATTACTTTTTTTGTCAAGCTTCCAACTGTTTCCATTTCACATCCCCCCAACCATTACCTCAGTGTTAGCCTTGGTAACATCAATAGATAAGACCACAGCCAGCCAATAGGAATACATACATACATATTCATTCCTAAGTGACCTTTACTGAACTGGGAAGTGTGAACACTTTGTTTCATTTTCTGTTGGTGTTCGTTAGTTTCCAGTTCCATTTCCCATCCCCCCAACCATCACCTCAGTGGTAACCTTGGTAACATCAATAGATAAGAGGGCAGCCAGCCAATAGGAACACATATTCATTCCTAACTGACCTTCAGTGACCTGGAAAGTGTTTATTTGTATCATTTTCAGTTAGTGCGCACTAACCCGAGTTAGTGCGCACTAACACGATTTAACGATTTTTAACGATAAATCGTTAGAATTTCTATTGTATCGTGTTCTATAACGATTTAAGACGATATAAACATTATCGGACGATAATTTTAATCGTTGAAAAACGATTCACATCCCTAGTCTTAAGCAAGACCAAGACTTCGGCCTGGGCCTAGTCTGAAGCCTCAGCCTGGTGTAGGCCTAGGGTGTGGTAGGTTTCTGCGACCTTGACCTAGGACCCACACAAGGCCAGAGCTTAAGCCAAGCCCTAGGTTTCCTCTACAGCCCCCTACCCCGATCGGGTAAGTGGCAGCCAGAGAGGATCCTGGCTCCAGCATTTTCCAGGTGGGCACAGGAGGCTCTGGAATGCCCCTTTTTAAATGTTTCCATTTTGGGGGGGTTTTTTCAATGTTTAATTCATTTTTTAATTTTTTAAATTAAAGCAACAAAATAAACATTACATGAAATAAAATTTGTGGAGAGAAAGCCCCCCCAAAACAAAATGAAAAATGAAACAAAATTTTCCCCCTTCCCACCCTTAGAAATAATTACTAAAATGAAAGGCCAAAATTCTCTTTGAAAATGAGAAAGATTATTGAACTACACTATATTCAATGTGCCTTGCTGTATTTCAAGCATTGCTGTGTTAATAAATTTAAGAATATCTTACTGTAGAACCTGCATGCTTACAATAACATATTACTTTGTTTTGACTTTGCTATTTAGAGCACACCCATACATTTTAGCAGCTTTGGGACTAACTTTTTGAGATGATGAAGGTAATTAGCTTTTCAGCCTACTCAGTGTGCCATTATGTGACCAAAATTAAAATAGCGACATTGCACTGTGTGTTGCACAGACAGTAAAGCATTACTGTATCCAATTTCTAGCAAAAACTGAGAAATTATTTGTAATTGGTTGAGTTTATAATGGTATAATTTTCATTTTTCAAAACATAAGGAGACATTTTAAGTTTTGCACAAGCAAAGTACAAAAATCTGCGTCATTTTGGAGCTAATGTTTCCAAAGTGATTTTACTTGCTAACAGGCCGATACAGTACAGTGCTCTCCGACAGAGCGCACTGTTAACCTGCTCTTGGACGCGCGTTTTCCCTTACCCCTTATTCAGTAAGGGGAGGAAAATGCGCGTCCAACCCGCGGCACCTAATAGGGCCCTCAACATGCAAATGCATGTTGAGGGCCCTATTAGGTATGCACGCGGGATACAGAAAGTAAAATGTGCAGCCAAGCCGCACATTTTACTTTCAGAAATTAGCGCCTACCCAAAGGTAGGCGCTAATTTCTTCCAGCACTGGGAAAGTGCACAACTTAATATCATGGCGATATTAAGTCGGAGGTCCGAAAACCGGATGCTCAATTTTGCTGATGTCCAGTTTCCGAGCCCGTGGCTGTCAGCAGGCTCGAGAACCGACGCCGGCAAAATTGAGCGTCGGCTGTCAAACCCGCTGACAGCCGCCACTCCGGGCTAAAAGGAGGCGCTAGGGACGCGCTAGTGTCTTTAGCGCCTCCTTTTGCCCGATTCTACCGCACTACCTCATTTGCATACTGTATCGCGCGCACTGGCGAGTGGCCGATGTGCGCACCGGGAGAGCAGGCGTTCGTCCACTCTCCCGTGTTTTTACAGAATCGGCCTGTAAGTAAGGGCCTGATTTTAAAAAGCATGTGCTCAAGTAAAATTGGGTTTTACTCAAGTAAATGCACTTTACTTGAGTAAATGCCTTTTGAAAATTGCTATGATAGTATGTTAAATTTATACACGTAACTCCTTTGAAAATTACTTCCTAAGGCATTAGCCAGCTAACTCCCATGGTGTGAAAACTTCTCCTTGTTGAGCAACAGGAAGGATAATTTTCAAATTATAGCGCATATATGTATGTATGCATTACTGATTTGCTTATGGATTCTTCACCAGATTTTGTAGCCATCAGAGAAACATGGCTAAAAAAAATTGACAAAGTATTAGTAAAAATTAGTAAAGTATTAATGTTACAACGCACTAATGTTTTTTAATATTACTATGTTCCTAATGTTACAATGTAAAAACAGCATGACCTCTGTCATGCTTTTAACCTGTTATAATGTGAACCGATGTGATGTACCCCAACGAATGTCGGTATATAAAAGCAAATAAATAAAATAATAATAAAAAACCAAATTGATGATGACAGATACTTGACCCACTCAATCCCAAGAACAGGAAAAAAGGGAGGGGGGATCATGCTTATAGCTAAAAAGTCATTACAGCTGTGATTGATTGATCAAATGTCCCCACCATATGAAACTGCGTTATTTAGTTCGAAGAACCTACAAATTTGTATATTTTACTGTCCGCCTGGATTATTGGACCATAATTGCTCAACTTAGGATCAACTTAGATAAACCTGCTATCATCTTAGGTGTTTTTAATATTCACATGGATAATGAACAAACATCCCCTGCGTGCCAGAATATCATGGAAGCTCTTTCTGCTTTAGGATTTCAGCAAATAGTTGATGGTACTCACATAAAGCAAATCACATGTTAGACTTAATTTTTATTAGCACACGATTTTTAGATGCTACTCATCCCACTAGGACCCCTGTTCCTTGGTCAGACCACTTTCTGATTCATACTAGAATTACAATTAACACTCACCAGTCACAACAATCTACTAAGCCAGTTTCATTTCCCTTTCACCCACCATCTAATTTGGACACTCTAGAAGAAGCAATTAGAGATGAAGTAGAAAAGTTAGATATATCAAATACAAATGATGCTTCAAAACCTATTCGAAATGACTAATGATGTGGCAAATAAAATTAATCCCATTACATTTAAACATATAAAAAGCCCACCTCTATCTACACCATGGTATAGTTCTAATATTAGACAGGCTAAAAGAGAGCTAAGGAAAAAAGAGAAGAAATAGAGACATACCAAAGACGCTATATTGCTGTTTTCTTGGCTGTTTTCTCAAGCCAAACTTGGCTGTTTTCTCAAGCCTTCCCCTGATGAGACACTCCCCAACTAGCAATGACTCTTACACCCCCCCCCCCCATCACCTTCCCTCCTCGCCTATCACCTTCCCTCCTCGCCTTGAGCCTATAACCTCCGCCTGCCACTGCCCCATCTCTAGCCCTTGTCGTCTCCCCGGTATGATGCCTCCTCTACCACCTATCTAAAGGAACCGTTAAGATCGAATCACTCAGTTAATTTAGCCGCTAAATTAGCTTTCCATGCTAATCAATTGTTTTAGTTGTCTGTTCGCATTACTTTTAGTAGTGTTATGTTAAACTAATTCTTTTTCTTTCAATTGTCCTGAATTGTACTCCCTGTTCATTGTAACTTTCTTTCTTTTAATTATGGTTTCCCCTGGTTTTGCTGTAAACCGGTATGATAAGACTTGGTCTTGAGCAGGGGTGGGCAAGTCCGGTCCTCGAGGGCTGCAAACCAGTCGGGTTTTCAGGATACCCCTAATGAATATGCATGAAATAGATTTGCATACAACTGAGGCAGTGTGTATGCAGGTCTCTCTCATGCATATTCATTAAGTATCCTGAAAACCCGACTGGTTTGCAGCCCTCGAGGACCGGAATTGCCCACCCCTGGTCTTGAGCATCGGTATATTAAAAGAATCTAAATAAATAAATAAATAAAATATCCCTGGGGGCTTACAGAGCATGCTTGACATACTACAAATGGTTAATCAACAATGCAAAAAAGGAATTCTACGCTAAAAAATTTAAAAAATTAATCACAACCCAAGAGCCTTATTCTCGATCATAAAACAATTAACAAAAGATACTAGCCGCAACCAAACTAAATTAACAGAGGAAAAATGCAATGAAATGGCATATTTCTTTAAGGAAAAAGTGGCAAAGTTAATCATAGAGAACCTAAAAATTGATAATTCACCTATCACTATGTCAACAAAAGAGATTAATAAATGGGAGGAGTTTGAATTAACCAGTGTTTCCGAAATTGATGTTATCATTAATCAAATTAATCCTGCAAGCCATCCCCTAGATGAGATTCCAGCACACACCTTGAAACAAATTAAGGAGGTAATATCTAGTCCAATCAGATATATAATTATTAAATCCCTGGCTGAAGGCCATGTCCCAGACATATTAAAAACCGCTGTAATAAAACCCGTATTGAAAAAAGTTAATCTAGACCCATCTATTTTGAGCAATTATCGACTATATTAAATTTATCATTCATATCAAAAATCCTAGAAAAAATAGTACAAAAGCAGTTGACAGACCATCTCGAAGACAATAATATCCTCTTTCCAACACAATTTGGTTTTCTAAAACTCTATAATACAGAATCTCTACTGTTATCATTAACTGACACAACATAATGGTCAAAATTTTCTCTTAATTTTATTAGATTTATCAGCGGTGTTCAATACCGTGAATCATGCTATTCTTTTAAAAAGGCTATCGGAAATAGGACTGACAAAAACTACCTTACTATGGTTCACTTCCTATTTAGAAAACCGAAAATTTCAGGTAAAAGTCAATAACACTTTATCAGAAAAAATAAATGTGGATACTGGCGATCCGCAAGGTTTGGCCTTATCAGCATCATTATTTAACATTTATTTGCTGCCCTTATGTCACCTGCTCTCAGGTTTAGATTAAACATATTTCATCTATGCGGATGACATACAAATCCTCATGCCAATCACAGAATCCATTGAAATCACATACAAAAAAGACCGCTATGTACTTATCTTACATAAAGCAATTATTAACACACATGAAAATTATCATAAACATGTCAAAAACAGAAGTCATACTGCTAGAACAAAAATCAAATAACGAGCTGCTACCCCTACTGTGCGCGCGCGCTTCAGACTTTGTACCAGCAAGGGCGCGAACCTCGGGGGCGTCCCCCCGTAGTGACGTCATCCGTTTTCAATTTAAAAGATCTTTGTTTGCTAACCTCAAACGAGTTAGCAAGGAACTCCAACGGGACTTGCTTCGGCAGTCCACACTACTTGCAACAATGATCCGAGTCAGCAAGGGGAAACCTTTCTCCACTGCTTGGCCTTTTCAAACTTACCAGGAGTACCCGCTCCTCGGGAGCTCCGCTCTCTCTCTTTTTGATTTCAGATTGTTGGACGGGATTCGGTACTCGCTCCACGAGGGCCCTTGTTCCTAATCTCTAAGACTCCCTTCAGTCTAAGACGTTATCGCAGGTATGGAGATCGTGAGTTACCATTGCAGATTGCAGATAGGAAACGGTACTCGCTCCACAAGGGCCTCTGTTCCTAATACCTTTCTCAGACTCCCTTCTTCCTCAGAAGATATTGCATACCTATATCTTATGGATTACTATTACAGATTAACAGATAGGAATCGGTACTTGCTCCACAAGGGTCTATGCTCCTAAATCTCTCCTAGCCTCTCTTCTATTCCAGAAGCCATCCCATACACATTTATTATGAGTTCTATTTCAGATGGCCTACAGGAACCAGTACTTGCCTGCAGCTCCTGTTCCTGAATACTGAAGACTCTCTGTTGCATACAGGACATTACAGATATCTACAATTGTGAGTGTATCATCTACCACTGGTTATGCCCAGCATACCCTGTCTACTCACTACCTATGGTCACTCCTTACAGCTCAGCAACTCAGAGATTATAGTTCCTGTATCAGAGGGACTTCAGCCCTGCTGGGCACATCAACTCACTACTGCCACCTCTGGTGGTTCTACTTCCAGTCTAATAAAGAACTATCTGTGTTTGTCTCAATACTCCCGCCTAACCAGTGGTCCATCTCAGGATCTCCACTTGAGGACGCTGTCACCTGCCATCGGCCCAGGGATTCACTATTTCTACTAAGTGTTACTCCTCTTTCTGCGGAAGCTGATCCATATCAGATAGCTATCTCCCTGTGGGGATCATACAGGTTGCTGGCTCATCTTTCTACAGGAACAAAGCATAACAGTTGCTACTCCTTCCCTCTGGGGGAGCAGAGCACTAACAGATTGCTGAACTCTTCCTCCTACAGGAACCAAGCCTATCAGATTGCTAACTCCCTAGCAAGATCCGTAACAGATAGCTAACTCTGCCCCCCTGGCGGGGTGGTCCTGAACAGATTGCTAACTCCGCAGCCTAATTCATAACAGATTGCTAACTCCTCCTTCTTCAGGAGCAGAAGCGAAACACATTGCTAACTTCCATCTGCTTGCTCCTCCCATCAGCATAGCAGATATCGGCAGATTGCTAACTCCCATCTGCTTGCTCCTCCCATCAGCATAGCAGATTATAACACCAGCGAAATCTCAGATCTAAATCAAGGACTTTTGCCAATCCCTTTATTAAAATCAGCCCGTTTGACTCAGGTAAGAAAAAGAGCAATATCATTAGCAAGTGCTAATTTATGGAATGCTTTACCAATTGAGACAAGACTACAACAAAATATAAAAATATTCAAAAAAGAAATTGGCTTTTCAGGCAGGCATTTTACGAAACTCAGTAGTCTCGTAGTTTTAATTTCCTCTTATTTTTATATATTACTCTCATGAATTCCAGTATATTGATTTTATCCTTATATTAGTTTCATTTATGTTTTAGGAAGTATGATGTTTTGCTGTAATTTCTTTTTTAGGGATGTGCAGGCAAAAAGTTTTCGTTGCGTACGTGATACGTATTCGTGGGGGGTCAATTCCGTTTCATGCTGAAGTATGCAGAATTCAATAAGTTGTCGATCTGTAAATACGTTACTACTAAATTAACTACAACCCCCCACCCTCCTGACCCCCCCAAAGACTTACCAAAACTCCCTGGAGGTCCAGTGGTGGGGTCCGGGAACTCACTCACACCCTCGGTGCTAGTTTCATCATGGCGCCGATAGCCTTTGTCACAGGGGCTACCGGTGCCATTGGTCAGCCCCTGTCACATGGCCATCGGCGCCATCTTGTGCTCCTACCATGTGACAGGGGCTGACCAATGGCACCGGTAGCCCCTGTGACATAGTATGGGCAAAGGCTATCGGCGCCATTTTGAGTCCTGGCGTCGGACGGCAGGTCGCTCCGGGACCCCCGTTGGACCCACAGGGACTTTTGGCCAGCTTGGGGGGGCCTCCTGACCCCCACAAGACTTGCCAAAAGTCCAGCGGGGGTCCGGGAGCGACCTCCTTGCACGCTGGCCGTCCGATCCCAATACTCAAAATGGCGCCGATCGCCTTTGCCCTCACTATGACGGCGATCGGCGCCATTTTGAGACTCAAAATCGCCGTCCGATGCCAATACTCAAAATGGCGCCGATCGCCGTCATAGTGAGGGCAAAGGCGATCGGCGCCATTTTGAGTATTGGGATCGGACGGCCGGCGTGAAAGGAGGTCGCTCCCGGACCCCCGCTGGACTTTTGGCAAGTCTTGTGGGGGTCAGGAGGCCCCCCCCAAGCTGGCCAAAAGTCCCTGTGGGTCCAACGGGGGTCCCGGAGCGACCTGCCGTCCGACGCCAGGACTCAAAATGGCGCCGATAGCCTTTGCCCATACTATGTCACAGGGGCTACCGGTGCCATTGGTCAGCCCCTGTCACATGGTAGGAGCACAAGATGGCGCCGATGGCCATGTGACAGGGGCTGACCAATGACACCGGTAGCCCCTGTGGTAAAGGCTATCGGCGCCATGATGAAACTAGCACCGAGGGTGTGAGTGAGTTCCCGGACCCCACCGCTGGACCACCAGGGAGTTTTGGTAAGTCTTGTGGGGGTCAGGAGGGTGGGGGGTTTAAATTTTTATTTAGGCCGATTAAAACAGAAATCTGTTTAATATGTGGGGAGTCGCGATGCGTTTCGCCTCCCCACGTATTTAACAGATAGCAAAAAATAAGTTGCAGATTACAAATACGTGGAAAACGGATGCACACCTCTATTCTTTTTATCCTTATATTAGTTCACTAGCGGTACCCCGCCACATGTTGCAGTGGCAGAGTCAGGTTCTTTTCCCTCCCTCCCCCTTCCCCTTGCTCATTTACCTCAGTCACTCATCCTCCTCCCCCTTGGGCACTCACCCCCCCTTCCCTCCCCTGACCCCACTCCAACTCTCTCCCCACACTCACCTCTCCCCTCATTCTCCCTCCCCTGACACTCACCTCCCCCCTCATTCTCCCTCCCCTCACTGTCACCTCCCACCGCCTACTGCCTACCCTGCAGATCAGAACATCTTTGTCTATCTATTTCTGTGGGAACCCCCCCACCCCCAAAAAAACCCCAATCCCAACCCTTTAAATCAAATAATAACCCCCCCTGCCCCCCCCAAGACCTGGGAAATTAAAATTGTTGGTGCTACATGTGGTCTGTCCCTGGGCATCTGTGCGCGTTATGTAGCCAAATAGGGGAGTGCCCAACCAAATTTGCACTCCCAAATTTGTTTTGTGGTTTGGGGAGGGCTATTTCGGTGCGTTCCCGAGATCGTGCAACTTTAGTGTATGTATTTGTGTGTGAACCTCCCCCTGCCCCCAAAAAACAACCCTATGAGAAATGTTCTCTTAAACTAACCACCCCACACTCACCTGCCCCCCCCCCCAGCCCTGCGAAAAACAGTAGCCCACCCCCCTGCCCCCCCAGAGTTGCCGAATGAATGAAACCTGCCCCCCCTCATGACCCCTCCCCAAGATGTTCGCAATAAATTCATTACCACCCTCCACCCTCCAGACCCCCCAAGACCTGATAAAAATGTCAGTCGGTGGAGCGGGCGTTCAGGAGCGGTCCGGGAGCGATGTATTGGCGTTGGTCCGTCAGCTGCGAGCACTGAAAAGGGTTCCGACGGCCCTTTGCCCTTACTATGTCAGTGGGGTGGACAATGGCAGTGGTAGGTCCTCTGACATAGTAAGGGCAAAGGGCCGCCGGCTGTCAGTCTTGAAAATGGCGCCGAGGGGCCCTTGCCCTTACTATGTCACATGGGCTACTGCCGCCATTGGTGTCCCCGAGTGGCCTAGTAAGGGAAAGGTCCGCCGGCGCCATTTTGATTGCTGGCAGGCGACGTCCGTAGTGCATGCGATGTGTCCCGGACCGGTCCTGCCCCCCCCGCTGGAGCAGCCTGGACTTTTGTCCGGGTTTGTGTGTGCTCGGAGGGTGTGGGAAGTAAGTAAAAATGGCATATGCGTGGGGTGTGTGAGGAGGGTGTTTTTGTGTGTGGTGGGAGGCTGTGGGAAGTAAATCAATTTGGCGTGTGTGTGGGGGGTGTGAGGAGGGTGGTGGGTGTATTTTATCTGTAAAGGAAATAGTTAACCTCTGGCGAAAAAAGTGCACGAATGTGTTAAAATGGAAGTGAAACGTGGACCTGGACTGGTGAAATGATTAGTATAGCGTGTTAGTGAAAGGTGTAACAGATGGCGCTTACGTCCAGCAGATGTCACTGTTTTCTGGAAAAAATCTTTAAACCTATTTTACCTGTCACAGGTGTGACATA
Source organism: Rhinatrema bivittatum (assembly GCF_901001135.1). Taxonomy (NCBI): domain Eukaryota; kingdom Metazoa; phylum Chordata; class Amphibia; order Gymnophiona; family Rhinatrematidae; genus Rhinatrema; species Rhinatrema bivittatum. Next base: position 216,045,403 of record NC_042623.1, on the reverse strand, counting down.
TCTGTAATGTAAGTACAGAAGAACCTTCCTTTATGCGAAATGAAGGTTGTGTCCAAATTTGAAAGCAATCGGTTCAGTGGTTTCTGAGATTAGCGATTTTGTCCAAACTATTTAACATTTTTATTTATATAGATTTATGTTTTAGGAAAAATTATGTTTTATTGTATATTTCATTTTATAGTGTTTGTTTATGTACTGCTAGATGATAATGCCATTATTTTAATTATGTTTAAGTTTATAGATGATAAGTTTTATGTGTTAGGAATTGACACTGTATTAGTCTTTAACAGTTTGTTCAGTCCTTTTTCAGCTTATTGAGACCCTCCTGGTTCTTTAGCTTGAGTTTCACCCATTTCTTCCACCCAGTTAGTACTACACAATAAATACGTCTGATATCATTTTTGCCAGATAGTAAAAATATGCAAGTAAATTGTAAAATGTACATGCATACCTTTCAAAATAGCAACTTAAATGTGTAACTGTTGGACCCTGCTTGGGAATACCCTTAGAACGCCCCTTTTTTACACACGTAAATGTGTGCGTGAAAGTGAACATGTGCATATATTTTGGAATTTTTATAAAACATGAAATACGTGATTGCTAATTATTACACTCATAAAGATGAATTTTAGAAGAGATGTATGCACACAAAGTAGCAGATGCATGCACAGGGATAGTAACTTACAAACAGACATGTGGGCACATATATATATGCGTGTACATTGGCACACTTCCAGAGACTCAGCAATTTTATAACTTGCGCGTATATATGCAAGCAGGTTGTAAAATAGCCTAGGCGTGCATATATGTGTGCCTGATTTTAAGCTTGTGCGTATCCATCAGCGTAAGTTGGGTTTCAGCCATGTAAGTGAGGGAATTTTATAACAGCTGTTGGGTAGAATTATGTGTATTTTATATAACATGCAGGCTTTTGGGTGTACAATATAAAACATGTGTACATGTGCACGCGCGCGTTCATATACCTAGGTATATGGGCGTGCTCGCACACATTTTAAAGTTACTCTCGCTGAAATTTTGAAAATTCACCTCTAAATCTAGCTGATCAAACAAATGGGCATTCCAGGGAGCAGAGCTTCATTAGGAAAGCAACTTAGTTGGTCAACTATGAGCGCTCCCATTAAAATCATCCATTGTACCTGAAGACTGGAGGATAGCATATGTAACCCCAATATTTAAAAAGGGCTCCAGGGGTGATCTGGGAAACCTCAGACCAGTTAGCCTGACTTCAGTGCCAGGAAAAATAGTTGAAAGTGTTCTAAAAATCTAAATCACAGAACATATAGAAACACATGGTTTAATGTAACAAAGCCAGCATGGCTTTACCCAAGACAAGTCTTGCCTCACACATCTGCTTCATTTTTTTGAAGGGGTTAATAATCATGGATAAAAGGTGAACCAGTAGATGTAGTGTATTTGGATTTTCAGAAGACATTTGAAAAATTCCCCCATGAAAGGCTTCTAAGAAAATTAGAAAGTCATGGGATAGGAGGCAATGTTTTTTCACGAATTACAAACTGGTTAAAAGACAGGAAACAGAGAGTTGGATTAAACAGTCAATTTTCTCAGTGGAAAAGTGTAAACAGTGGAGTGACTCAGGGATCTGTACTTGGACCGGTGCTTTTCAATGTGTTTATAAATGATTTGGAAAGGAATACGATGAGTGAGGTTATCAAATTTGCGGATGATACAAAATTATTCAGAGTAGTTAAATCACAAGCAGATTGTGATAAATTGCAGGAGGACCTTGTGAGACTGAAAGACTGGGCATCCAAATGGCAGATGAAATATAATGTAGACAAGGCAGGTGTAACTTGCGTGTGCCGGCCGGCTACCGGAGCACTCGAGACCGCCCCAGGCCCGCCGCCACGCCCCTGCCCCACCCCCTGCCCCGCCCCTGCCCTGCCCCCTGCCCCGCCCCCGGACCACCCCTTCTGGAAAGCCCCGGGACATACGCGCGTCCCGGGGCTTGTGTGCGCCATCGAGCCTATGCAAAATAGTCTTGGTGCGCGCAAGGGTAGGTTTTGGGGGTAAGATACGTGCATAACCCTTTGAAAATCTACCCCTTAGTGTGCTGCAGCAGTCAAAAAAGCAAACAGAATGTTAGGAATTATTAGGAAAGGAATAGTGAATAAAATGGAAAATGTCACAATGTCTTTTTATCGCTCCATGGTGAGACCACACCTTGAGTACTGTGTAGAATTCTGGTCACCGCATCTCAAACAAGATATAATTGCACTGGAGAAGGTACAGAGAAGGGCGACCAAAATGATAAAGAGGATGGAACAGCTCCCCTATGAGGAAAGGCTAAAGAGGTTAGGGCTGTTCAGCTTGGAGAAGAGACGAGTGAGGGGGGATATGACAGAGGTGTTTAAAATCATGAGAGGTCTAGAATGGGTAAATGTGAATCAATTATTTATTCTTTCAGATAATAGAAGAACTAGGAGCCACTCTATGAAGGTAGCAAGTAGCACATTTAAAACTAATCAAAGAAAATTCTTTTTCACTCAATGCACAATTAAGCTCTGGAATTTGTTGCCAGGGGATGTGGTTAGTGCAGTTAGTGTGGCTGGGTTTAAAAATGGTTTGGATAAGTTCTTGGAGGAGAAGTCCATTATCTGCCATTAATCAAGTTGACTTAGGGAATAGCCACTGCTATTAATTGCATCAGTAGCATGGGATCTTCTTGGTGTTTGGGTACTTGCCACGTTCTTGTGGCTTGGATTGCCCACTGTTGGAAACAGGATGCTGGGCTTGATAAACGCTTGGTCTGACCCAGTATGGCATGTTCTCCTTTTTGTACACAATTTTGAAATAAAGCACTTTTTGATCAAGGAAGGAAATATTTTAGTGATAATATTGTACATATAAGAGCTTGAAGAAGCTTCTGTATGGGCAGGACATGTAGGGAGAGTGATTTTGAAAGCCATTTGTAGTGAGTGAAACAGAGTTTTAGCCATTAAGTGTGCTCTCCCTGTGAGCTGGTAAAGTTAGAGTGAAGCGTCTCAACATGTATATCTTTACGCACAGTGGAGTAGATTTTAAAAAGGTGTGCATGCTACCCGGCGTGCGCACATGTACACCTGATTTCATAACTTGCGTGCACAGGCACACGCAAGTTATAAAATCAGGGGTCGGCACGCGCAAGGGGGTGGACAATTGTGCACATCGTGCGCGCTGAGCCATGCTGCCTTTCCCCATTCCCTTCCAGGCCTTTCCGAAATCGGAGAGGCCTGGAAGGGAACATCCCTTCCCCTTAACCTGACCTTCCCACCTCTTTCCCTAAACTCTCCTCCCCCTAGACCTACTCTAACCCCCCCCCCCCAAATTTTAATTTTACCTTTTGCGTCTGCCTTCGGGCAGGCACAAGTTGCGTGCACCTTGTGCACCTTGCGGCAGGCTGCCGGCACGCAATCCTTCGACACAGCAGCAATGGCCACTGTGTTGCAGCTCTCTGTCCCCGCTCCCACTCCACCCAGCCCCGCCCCTTTGGTAAAGCCCCGGGACTTACACACGTCTCGAGGATTTACATGCGTTGCCGGGCCTTTTTAAAATAGGCCCGACACGCGTAACCTTCTTAAAATTTGGCCTAGAGGGAGGAGGTGTTCCCAGGGTCAGGGCTGCAGAGGGGCTTGCAGCTGCACATGTGTAAGGGCTTTCCTGAGATCTTTTTCAAAGGGAATCTATGTGGGCATTTTCACTTTGAAAACTGGGAGAAAGCCCACAGGTAAAAAGTATCAGTGGACTTGCACAAATTCAGACAGAATATTACCTCCTAAGTTTAGAAATGCTCTACATGGGGGGGGGGGGGGGGGAATAGATGAGGAAGTGCTCTGGAGCTCCCCTTTAATGTCACAAAATGATTTCTGTTCTTTCTTGCAAAGAAAATTCCAAAACAGTATATAAATATTTTGGAAGATGCTTTTATAACAGCCCACATAAATTTGCAGGCTGTTGTCCTCCCAATTTTCAAAGCAAACATAGATGTAAGTTTGTTTTGAAAATGATCCCAGAAAAGCTATGCAACCACAATTAAACCTGCTATTTGGTGCGCGTAGTTTTGCAGAGAGAGTTTCTGCATATAGGGGTAGATTTTCAAAGGATTACGCGCGTAACCCCAAAAACCTGCTCCTGCGCGTGCTGAGCTTATTTTGCATAGCCTTGGCGACGTGCGCAAGCCCCAAGATGCGTGTATGTCCCAGGGCTTTGAAAAAGGGGCGGGAAGGGGCGGGGCCGGGGGTGGGGCGCCGGTTCGGGGCGGTCCTGAGTCCTCCGGCACAGCGTTACTCCTGAAATAAAGGTGGGGGGATTTAGGAAGGACTGGGGGGTGGGTTAAATAGGGGAAGGGAGGGGAAGGTGGGGGAAGGTGGGGAGGAGCAGAAGGAAAGTTCCCTCCGAGGTCACTCTGATTTCGGAGCGGCCTTGGAGGGAACGGGGAAAGCCATCGGGGCTTCCCAAGGGCTTGGCGTGCGCAAAGTGCACAAGTATGCATCCCCTTGTGCGCGCCGACCCCGGATTTTATAACATGTGTGCACATGTTATAAAATCGGGTGTACATTTGTGCGTGCCGGGTAGCACGCACAAATGTACCCCGCACGCGCTCATTTAAAAATTTGCCCCATACTATTTGGAATCTAAGGGGTAGATTTTATAAATGCGCACGCGTCCATGAGGGCCTATACATTCCAGCTCCTGGGCTTCTATGAGACATTGTGTGAGTCTTACCATCAGGTTCGGTACATGTACTCTGCTTACCCTGCCTACTCACTATATTTAAATTTCTCTACAGCTCAGCCTCCAGGGATTGCTGTTCCAGCTTCTGAGGGACTACAGCCCAGCCGGGCATTCCAGCTCACTACTGCCACCTTTGATGGTTCAGTATACTGTCTAATAAAAGAACTAGTGTGTGTCTGTCTCCATACTCTGAGCCTGACCGGTGGTCCCACTTGGGGTCTTCCCTGGGGGCGTGGTCATCTGCCACTGGTCCAAGGATCCACCCACAACTCTCCTAAACACTACAGATTGCTCCTCCCATCAGATAGTGGTTTCATTACAGATTGCTAACTCCTCACGGAGATGCATTATAGATTGCTAACTCCATGGATCTGGCACAACTGAGTGCTTTGCAGGCCATACCGGGCCTGGCCCAGCGCATTGTGGAGCAGCAAGACGCCTTGCAGAAACTTACTGCAGCATTTCATCAGCTACACACACCGAAGGTTCAAGGCACAGCCTCCAACCAAGAAGGTCAGTCACCGGAAGTAACTTTGAAGACTGCTGTACCACTGGCGGCTCCAATCTGCTTTTCCAGAGAAATCCAGAAGACCCGGGGCTTTTTGAACCAGTGCTGCATGCACTTAGCCATCTCTATTTCCTACAGATCTCTCCAAGACTACCTACATCCTTTCATACCTGGGTGGACTCTCTCTTTTGCAGGACAAAGAAGGATTTATGGTTTAAATCTGTTTTTTATGACCCTGCTCGAACTTCTGTTGCTGGTTCTGCTTTAGTGGATTTGAAGCAAGGCAGCAGATCTTTGGCTGAATTTGCCATAGAGTTCAAAACTCTTGCGGCAGAACTTCGCTGGGACCCCAGATGTTCATCAGAAATCCCTCAGCAGGAGCTGAGGTATCCACATGACCAGTGTCACCGGCCCACTGAGGGATGCCGGATCCCCCGATAGGTCAATCCACCCCTTCTTCAAGACCTCACAGGCTTCTTCTTCTGAAGATGAGGCCTGAAAGGACTTCAAAACTCAGCAGTTCTTTTCTCTCAACTTTTAATTGATCCATTAAAAGGTATCAACCTACAAAGACTTCAGTTTTGTTTGCAGTCAATTTGACTACTAGAACTTGACAGTAATTATATGAAACAAATTAATTAAGCTTTATTGGCATATAGAGCCTAACATCACATTTAGGGGTGAATTTTAAAAGCATTGCTTGCATTGAAAGGCCCATGTACATGAGTATCTGGGCTGCGTGCAAGCAACGTGCATTTTAAAAGCTGTAAATTACATGCATATATGTGCGTGCGTGAGTATAAAAAAAAGGGGGTGGAGTTGGATGTTCCTGGGTGGGACCAAAAATTATATTCGCAAATCAGATTTTTTAATACAGTGGCCACACTGCGTGTTGGACTCTTAGCTGCACATGTTTACTTCTGCTCTTAATGAAGTGTAAGTCTGCATATACCTTTGTTAAGGCCTAAACTGACTGGGTGAGGGGGAGTCTGATTCAACTGGGGGGAGTGCAGTATGAAGAACCAAAGGAGTCTGGATGACCTTGAGATGGACTGGGCAAACTGGTGGGGGACTAATTGGTAAAACTGGGAATGCTCTTCACATGTTTCAAAATCCATATACAAGCGCATTTTAAAGCAGATAAAGTCCTAAGGAAGACATGTGAATTCTGTTTGTTTGAGTAACCACTTAAAATTAGGAGCTCACATATATGTGGTAGGCGTATTTATAATTATACATTCGCAACTGTGCGCACAATGGAAAATGTTTGCGTATGGGCGCTTGCACACTGGTTTTAAATTTATCATCCCTATGAAATGTTTTTTTGATTTTTTTTTTTTTTTTTTACTGAAAACAGATGAACAGAAGGATGGATGTATGAAACACCCTGAAACCTATACAATGCCAGTGTATAACAGCAACCTTTTATTGGAGAATGGGTTATTTTCACTGGAAAATAAATATAATTTTTATAGATGTTTGTGAAGAAGTACGATTACAAAAAAGAATTGAAATTGTATGTTACTTAGGCTTTAAAGAAACTATCCTTTTTACATGAGTTTATTGAAGCATTTATGATTTTAATTTAACACTATAAGCAGATACTATGACTTTGATATAGAGGTGAATTATAAAAGCCTGGCATGCGCCCAAAGTGGGAGACGCAGACACATGTAGGGCTGACACGTGCCTGCCGTATCTTAAAAGCAACCTACATGTGCATGCACTTCCTGCAGCACATGGATCCCACTTAATTTCAAAACGGAACATCGTGTGGGTGGGGGCGTGGGCATTCTGGGGCACGGCCAAGGGATGCGCACGTCCACATCCAGTGCCATGGTAAGTTTACTTCTGCTCTGGAGGAGATGTACCTTTAAAATACAAGAAAACCCCAGCCATTTCTGTGGGGTTTAAAGGGTCTGTGTGTGCGGCCAGTCCCTGTGCGTGCACCTTATAAAATGGGCGCCTCCCTGGGCGCACACCGACATACGTCTTTGCATATGCGTCTACGCATCAGTTTGAAATTTACTGTCATGCTGTTTTAAAATTTTGTGTCCTAAGTAACGGCTATTGAGCAAGTTGAGAAAGTTTGACTCTGTGAGAACTGTACAAACATTTTTTTTCATGACATGATTTCTTCAACCGAGGGGCTGAATGGGAAAATAATTTTTCTTCATGTTTATGAAGAATCTTGCTAGACTGAAGCATATGTAACGGTCTCAGTTTAGTCCTCAGCTGATGGTATTCAGTATTAAATATAATGCCTTTTTTTTTTCATGTGGCTGTAAGTTTACAAGGGGTCTGAAGCAGCAATCTATTGCAAAATGACAACTACGGAGGACTCGAGGGGATGCAGCCACTGTGGCACCTGCCTGACTGCTCCTTACCCCAGTTCTCCCCAACAAGAGTCTTTCAAAATTGTAGTGGAAACAGCAGACAGCATTTTTGCAAACCCCCCCCACCACCTTGGCTGCCTATGTTAAGCAAGTTCCTGTTCTCCACACAGGAAGTCATAGTCATGACTACTATTTCATTTCACAAGCACAAGAACAGCAAGAAAGGACAATGCTAACCATATGGCAATATATGTAAAATGTTGTAAAGTCAAACCTGAGGAGGAGAATTAGTGGTAGGATGCATGATCATATTGCTATTATTTTATTATTAAAGCTGCAGCCATTTAGTCCCACTATACCTGCCTCAATATTTTCTGTTCCTAGCCTATGGTATGTGAAAGGGAAGGGGATGGGAGGCGTGGAAGGGATAGGCTGGATGTTATACGGGCATGCATAGACCAAGCTAGGGCTCATCTACAATTCCCATGTTATGTGTCCTATTTCTCTATAGGAAATTTTAGTGAAAAGAAATAGGGATTCTATGTGTCAGAGATGTTGGGGAGAATCTCAAAATTATGAGCCATAGGTCACTGGGTCCTTTACTATCTGAGGCATAAATCTGAATGAAATTGGATCAATTGATCAAAAGTGATCGGGGGAGAGTGTGCTTGAGGAAAAGTGGCCATTTTTGCTATTGAAAACTAGGCTATAAACACCTCCTGTAAATATTCTGGGGACAGAAAAAAGTACACTTCCTTTCTGGCTTAAAAGATACTTAAATGTTGAATTATTTACACAGGAAGGACAATTGTGGTCTTAAACATGCGTTTGATACTATCAATACAACTGCCTTTTCTGTGGCTTTTAAGCAACTCCACTGATGGATTTTAGAATCTGTGTGTGTTTGTTGTCAGTGTTACAATTTGCAAAATCTTTCATCTTAAAATGTGTCAAAATGCTATGCGACAGGAACCCTTGAGCAGAAAACAGGAAATATAACACTGGTAACAAAATGGCTTTGCATATCTGTATTACAACTTTAGCTTTTATAAGTCAATGATTAGTAATTCAAACAAAGCTAATTTTAATATATAGTAACAGAAACAAAGTAAAAGAAATAATGTTTGGTGTAAAATCTTTAGAACCTCTCCCCTCTGAACCCTTAGAAGTATGAGGGCAATAACATGTTTCAAAAACCCTTCTAACTTTATAAAATTGATAAGACAGCTTTTAGAAAATGACTTTAAGAATGCACCAATCTTAATCAAAGCTGATCTTTAGCATTTGCAAAACGTATACATTGCAAGTAAAAAAACACCCAGAAAAAAAAATCATAACTTTATATAGGCATCTATTTTTGGAAACCAATGTCCTGACCATGTCTGCTATAAACAAAGTTGTAGTATTTTGAGATATTCCTAATAGCAAGAAGCAGGGTATCTGGAAGGCTCAATAACTTAAGTTTGCCTTTTTGGCCTAGGCTGTTAACAAAACATCTTGGAGAGAAAGTTACAGAAATCACCTGAACTTTACCTGTGCGTGCTGGGTATTCTTCTGTGCTGAAAAATGTTTTAGCACCACCACTTCCACCACCACCACCTTCTCTACTTCATATGCTGTGCTTTGCAGAGCACTCTGGGTATAATTACAAAGAGGAAGTACTAAAAGACCAGAATAATTATGCTCTCAAAACTCTATAGGTCTAAAAATGTGAAACTGCTCACAGAAGCTTACAGAAGTAACCACGGCAATAGACTGTGGTTTGCATTTTTTTTTCAGGACTCTAAAATGACTTTCGGCTATCAACTTCCTCCTCCCCCTGCCCCCCAATCAAACTGCTAACAAAGACATGTCTATTTCAACCCCAGATTCTGACAATTATACCGCACTTGTCAAAACAATGCTGAATAATTCTATCTAATTCCTTTGGTAGAATGAAGATCTGTTGTATTTGTTAACATAGCACATTTTAAAATCCACCAATCAGAAGTGTTCGGAGTGTGACCTAACTGCTAATCTGACCACTGACATCTGGTCTGAAGAGCAGCTCGCAGAAACTGATGTGAATGCCAGCATGTGTTCTGGAACACGGCTCGTGGTTTGTGTCCTCTGGTCTCGTACTTCCTTCCTCATTAAATGTTGCCTGTGAGTCATAGATAAAGACTTGCAAAGCCGAAGCCACCATCTGCAAACTTTCTGCTTTTATGTACAGCTACAGCCCCAGTGATCACAGAGCAGGTGCAGAGGCATATATTGAAGCAAGTATTACAGATGGAATCTGACTTTGAGATGCATATCAGTTTGTGTGCCACTGGAATGTAATTAAGCAATAATGATAATAATAATAACAATGGCGACAGCAGCAACAGTAAACTTTTTCCTTGTGCAAACATTTTATAGTATCAACACTGGCAGTTTGGAACTTAATTCCATGCTATATTTAGCAAATTTAGCCACACATATGTCTGATTTACAGCATTGTAAGACTATCCAGAGGATTAGATGGCAATAATTCAAATGAGAAATGAAAAATATTAAACAGTTGAAACATATATTGGTATTTTTCATGACTGGAATACCAATCCGGTAAGTATCAGGCAAGGCTACCATCATCCCCTAGCACCTACAGGCAAATCATCGTCATCACCCATCATCATGGTTCGTTTGTTTGACTCCTTCCTAACCAGAGAGTTGAAAGCATATCACAGGGGTCTAGAGATTACACTCAAAGTCTTTCATGTGCAGCCAGACAAAATCATTGCAGAACAGCAACAGAGGCTGTAACAATAGCAGGAAAAGTTCCAATAGGGGTGGGGGTGGGGGGTAAGGGGGTAGGGGGAATAACAGGAAACCACATAGGGGTCAATTTTAAAAGCATTGCTTACATTAAAATGCCCACATATGTGTGTATGTGGGCCGCACATGAGCAACGCAGATTTTAAAAGACGTGATTTATGTACACATATGCACACGTATGAGCAAAACGTAAGGGGCGGGAATGGATGCCCCGGGGCGGGGACAACTGTTACGCACATAACTCTGTATTTTAACACTGGAGGCCGCAGCACACGGCGGCTTCTTAGCTGTGTAACTATACTGCTGCTTCAGATGAGAAGCAAGTCTACAATCTCGTATTTTTGAGCTTACACGACAGGGTGAGTTGTCTGGGTCAACAGCAGGATATGCAGGATGAAGAACCAGAAGGGTCTGGTTGACCTGCAGATTGACTGGGAAAACTGGTGGACTAATTGGAAAAACTGGGAATGTCCCTTGCGTGAGCATGAAATAAAATCTGCTTACATACATGCTTAAAAGCAAAGTTTTATGTAAGATACACAAAGTAGGTTTGCTCGAGTAATCTCTTAAAATTAGGCGCATACATACGTGCGGTAGGCATATTTTAAATCATTTATGCATGAGTTTATGCAAGATTTAAAATTGTGTGTCTCCGCTTGTGCGCTGATACATGTTGTATGGGTGCACACACACTTGTTTTAAATTACCCTGACAGTAATAAGCAGTTATGTAAGCACATAATTGTAACAGGATAGCAATAGCACGAACTCCAATAGTAGGATGAGTAAGGTAAAGGGAGCATCACTACATTTTCATTTGGTTTGAAGAGACAATGCATTGCAGTTGCATAGGCAAGAAGATGCAATGCAAGGACACAATGCAAAATTCAGTAGCATGGGATGGGGAACATCCATTTTTATGATTGCCAGCTATGGTAAGGTGGGAGTGTTGTGATTTAGCAGGCCATTTTCCAGATCCCAGTATAAAAAGAAATAAATGTTGTTTGCACATAGAAACTCACTGTTAAAATCAAGAAGACTCATTTACCAAGTGTTCTCTCACTCCTTGCAGGGATTTGGAGGTATTTGAACTTTGATGCCAGCATTACAACTATCAATGTCATGATGAAGATGGAGCAGTAGAAAGCATGGCTCCATGCCATCCACTGTCTGACTCTCAAAATGGTACCTGCTATGTTGCACTCTATTTTGCTCTGTGCAGCGCATGGGGTAAAAAAAAGCATGATAGGTTACTGGCACCATTTTGAAAGCTGGTGGAAAGATGACATGGTCTCTCCTGCCTTGATATTTATCATGGTCCTCATTGGGCCTGCTAGAGGGATGGAGGGAGATTGAGGTGGATTGGAGCACAGAGGATCCTGGATGGTGTGGGTGGAAGGGGATCAAGAGTAAGTTGGGAAGAATTGGCACCAAGATTTTTTGATGGTTTCTGTAGACAGGGATGTTAGACTGGAAGGGGGTGAATGGGAGTACTCCAGGGCACCAAGGCCCCTTGTTTGTCCATCGTGGGAGAAGGAGGCTTGAAAGAACTCCCTTATGTTAACCATCTTTTTCACTTTGAGATGTGTAACACTCAGAGCAACAGAAAATCCCTCCCTCAGATACTGATTGAGGGAAGTTGTTATGATTGTTAATCTGAGATGTATTCTCTAGCTGGCTGCCACAAAAAAAAAAAAAGCAAACAAAAAAAAAAAAAAACCCAAGTCCTTTCCCTACCAGATTCTGTAGATTAAAGGGGCCTGGAAACCCACCTGATCTAGTCTCCTGGGGAGAGGGCGGGAAATAAAAAACCAAGTACATTTTCCTGGAAGAATGACAGTTATTGTAACACTTCAAATATAATTTTCTTTTATTTTAAGATGAAGCAATTTTAATAAAACAAGCTCTAACAGTTGACAGAAAATTATTCTTAACATTTGATAACACAAATATCACAATAAATAAACAGAAATCAAATGTGACAGGGACCACAGTGCTGCCACTATTAAGACCTGGGTGAACCCTGGGACGGTTAGAGTATTGGGAGGTACCATTCAAAGGCAGTTTCTCCTTTTGTGGAGTCTGGCATGGCTGTTCCCCTGAGAGTCTATTTAGGAGCTCTCCAAACTGATCTCGGGAGGCAGTCCATTTAGGTTTTCAGAGAGTGCAGAAGAACATAGAAGTTTATTGTTTTTTCAGGCCCAGTCTGTGGATCCTGACCAGGGTCGGGAGGGTGTTCTTTTCCCAGTCCACAACCTTGCTGGTTGAGATTCCCTCTGGATCTATTTTCAGGGATTTTTGAAATTTGTATTAGGAGCCTCACTGGACACCTAGCCTGTTTTGCACAGTGGGATTGGGGCCCCTGAGGATGGGCCACCCAGAGACAGGGAAGATTCGCCCCTGAAGTGGTGGTGACCTGCTGTGAGGAGGGGACTCCACTGTTTAGATTCTGTTCCTTATGGGAAAAAAGCATTTTGAGTTAGAAGATCCATGAGGAAGTTTGGCTGTCCCTTCCTTCCTGTTTGCAGCAAGAGAATTTCTTGTTTCCAAGAGGATCCTCATCATGAAGGATCATGTGAGAGACTGAGAAAGTACTAAAGAGACTGTGTAAAATTCAAGAAGATCCAGAAGATCTAACCATGACTAAAGGGATACTACCCCATTTGGGAAACACCTATCCGGTGCTTCACCACCCTGGGGAGAGAAAGGGAGAATTAACTCTCTGTGCCTTAGACCTTTTGCTAGTGTATTGGTTTGGAAGGGGTTATGCCCAGTTTAAAAGACCCTACTCATCTGGGAGCTCCACTCAACTTAATCCAAGAGAGTGGAAGCTTCCCTGTTCCTGACATAAGTGAGTCCTGCACAGTTAGAGGGAAGAGACTGTAAAGGATTGAGAAGAGAATTCTAAGGTGGTACTGCAATTTGAGTTCTGTGACATTTGTCACCAGTTTAACAGTAAGGATTTTATTTTGGACACTAATAAAGTGCATCCGGAGTATTTATTTTTACACTCATTGCACCCAGATCAAGGACAAACATCCTCCCCAGGGGAAACAAAGTAAATGTGTAAAACAACCACCCCTGTCACATCGGGCCTTGGAAGTTTATCTCCCCACACCCCACTTATAAAAAGATCCAGTTTTGGGAGAAGGAGCACTTGTGAAACAGCTAGCAGGGACAGGTTCCATCTCCAAAGAGTAATAAATAAGTTTGAGGTGATATGATAGAGACATTAAAATATCTCAAAGGCTTCCATGCACAGGAGGCAGACCTCTCAATGGAAAGGAGGCTCTAGAATGAGGGATCATGGGATGAGGGTGAAACGGGGTGGACTCAGGAGTAATCTTAGGAAACATTTCTTTATAGAGAGGGTAGTGGATGCATGGAATGGCCTCCCAATAGAGTTGGTAGAGACAAAAACAATATCTGATTTCAGGAAAGTATGGATAAATATAGGGCGATCTCTGAGAGAGTGATGGGAATTGTAAGGCTACATACATCAGACAGATGGGAAGACTAGATGGGTCATACAATCTTTTCTACCATCTTGTTTCCATGTTTGTATCTTAATGTGGATTAGCAGTATTTCTCTGGTCAACTTCCTTCTTTGTCATTTTTTTTTTTGCCAAACTGTAGAATGGACAAATGATTACGACTTGAGTGTTACTTCAGTGTACTTTATCTATTCTGTCCTTAGCCTCTTCACATGTAGTCACCCACATTCAAACCCAAGCTTTGAATTACAATTCTCTTTCTCCAGAAAGTCAAAATAACACGTTTTGCTACTTATCAGATAATTCAGATAAGTTCTTCAAAAAACTGGACATGGTTTTTCTCTCTCAATTACTCCAGCCAACCCCCACAACATGTACTGCAAAACACTTCTTTGTTTTTTCCCTCAGCATGAGGATCTCCTGAAGGCAAACACAGCTCCTAAGACAACCTTGATTTCAATTAGCTGCTATACATAATAGATATGTGCATTCTGGAGAAACAAAATAGGAAATAATTAAATGTCTTATTTCATTTCATTCTTAAAACAAAACTACTGAAAATCTGATGAAATTGTGTTGGTTTTCTCATTTTGTTTGGACCCCCCCCCCCCTTGGCCTGGGCATCGAGTTTTGGCCTAGGCTGAGGACAGGTATTTGGGACCTGACCTCAGGACTGAGCTTTGGCATGGGCCCTGGCATCAGGATCCTGCCTTTAGACCAGGCCTCAGCCAAGGCTCCAGCATCTGACCTTGGCGATGAATTTGGACCTAGACCAAGGTGTCGGGATCATGCCTTGAAGCCTGGGCTTTGCATAGGGCCCATGCCAAGATTAGGGTGACCTACTGTGGTCTTGGCTTATGTAAAGTTGAGACTTTGGCCTGGGCCTAGGCTTCATCAGTGAATCCCCCCAGACCAGGTCAATGGGGACAGGGGAGGATCCTGGCCCTGGCATTTTTTAGGTTGGGAAGGATGTGGTGAGGATGGGCAGCCTTAGGAAGCCCCATTTTTTTAATGCTTTTTTTTAATGTTTATGTTGTTTTGTAAACTAAAGAAAACAAAACAAACATTAAGCAAAATGAAATTAACAAAATGAAACAAAATGTTTGCCTCCGTGTACCCCTAAAAATAAGCTTTGTACTGGACACTTGGTTTGCTTCCTTTTGCTCTGTGTGGTGAACGCCACTTCCAAATAGTTTTCAAACTTTATAAAGTTTTATTAACCACCCAAAAAGTTATGTAATTCTTTAGAATACAAAATCTGTTCAGAGCATCCAACTTTTACTTGCCTCATTTCTTTTACTTAAAAAAACCCAAACACTTTATCTAAGGTGCTCAAACTCATCAGGGCTTAAAACAACACTTTCTTTTCCTCAGCAGTAACCCTGTTACAGATGGTTAGCACGCATGATTTTGTGGTGCAGCACATGCTCACCTTCCAGACCTAGCCTCCACTGCTCCCCCAGTCTCTCCCGTGGTCGTAGCTAGCCGTCTGCGAGTTCGGGCTGCTAGCTCCTTGGCCTCCTTAACTCCGGACCCGGTTCCTCCTGCTCCGGTGCTCCGTGTCCCTCGCGGCGTGGAGAAGCCCGCACCACGACTTCCTGCAGGCACGCGCGCATAGGGCCGACCTTTAAAAGCGATGACATCACCTTCGCCCCGCTTAAAAGACAGGGCTCAGCCCTCCATTCCTTGCCTTGGCAAATGGGTCGTCACATTGTGTGAGCTAGTTGCCGTCCTCGTTCCTGAGTTCCTGTGCTTGTTCCAGTGTTCTTGAGTTCCTGTGCTTGTTCCAGTGTTCCTGTTCTCGTTCCAGTGTTCCTGTGTTCTTCCTGTGTTCCCGTGGTCCCTCCTGAGTTCCAGCGCCTGTTCCTTCATTCCTGAGTTTGTTCCACGTTCTGCAACCCAGGTTGTACCTTCTCAGACTGATACTCAGTACTGACCTTGGCTTGCCTCTGACCACGCTTGAACTGATACCTGGTACTGACCTCTGCTTGCCTCTGACCATGCTTGGACCGATACCTGGTAATGACCTCTGCTTGCCTCTGACCACGCTTGGACCGATACCTGGAACTGACCTCTGCTTGCCCCTGACCACGCTCAGACTGATACCTGGAACTGACCCTTGCTTTGGCTGACCATCCTCAGACGGATACCCTGGCTTTGACCCTTGCGCTCCATTCGGACACTCTCTTTGATTCTCCTGAGACCACCAGGCCCACCTGCCTTGACGCTGTCTGCGGCCTTCCTCGAGCTAGACCACAAGGTGCTGCCTACCCTGCCTGGAGGACCTTCAGTTCCTGCCTTGTACCTCTGGTCTCCGGCACTCTCTGTTCCGGTCTAGCTTTTCTGTTCATCATCAGCCGCCCACCTCTACTCCTTGTGGGCACACCTCTCCACCATCTCTCCGGGAGACCCCCAGAGGTCCACCTAAGCCCAGGCAGCCCGGGAATCCAAGGGCTCTTCCTGCGGAGCCCCCGGGCCGTTATTGGTGAAGCTCCAGCATGCCTCTGTCTCCTTGTGTGCTCCGCCTCCTGGCAGCAGGTGCGCTCTGGGAATACTCAGAGGGCCGTACCAATCCTGCGCCAGGCCAAGGGTCCACCTCCAGTCATGGACTCAGCGGAGTCCTCCGCCTTGCAGGCTATTCCGGGCCTGGCTACACGTGTCCGGGAGCATCAGCAATACCTCGATGCATTGGTCACCTCGGTGGAGAAACTACAGTCACAATTTGAAGAGTCCGCCAAGGCCAACCCTGGGACTCTTGCTCATAGCACTTCCTCTGGTTCATCGCCCTCATGGGCACTGCTGGTCCTCCCAGCTCCTCCCCGATTCAATGGGGTCCTTCGTCTCTGCCGAAGCTTCATTAACCAGTGTTACATGCAGTTTGCACTACAACCTTCTCTGTTTCCGGACGAAGTGACAAAGATCACTTTTATCCTTTCACGTTTGGAGGGGAAGGCCCTGGCATGGGCCTCCCCGCTTTGGGAGTGTTCTGACTCTTTACTACAGCAGCTCCCTCACTTCATTTCTACGTTCTGACTCACCTTCGATGACCTAGGCCGACAGGTGGTCGCCGGACACCATCTCCTCCATCTCCGCCAGGGGACCCATTCCCTCACAGAATACACTGTGGAATTTCGAACCCTGGCAACGGAATTGGGATGGCAGGAGGACTGCCTGCGGGCACTCTATCTCGAAGGACTGTCATCTGCTCTAAAAGTTGAACTGGCAGCCCAAGAGATTCCTGCGTTGTTGGAGGACCTCATCTCCTTGGTCGGGCGGATTGACCACCGCCTCCAGGAAAGGCATCGGGAGGTAAGGGCCATACGACGAGCGGCCCCAGAATCACCTCGGTCTACTAGCCCCAGATCAAGGGCACCACCAGTGGTATCCCCATCAAAGGAAGAACCGATGCAGATCAACCGCGGTCATCTTACTTCCGAGGAACGCCTCCGAAGGCAGAAGTCTGGTCTCTTGCCTCTACTGTGGGGGTTGAGAGACACCATATCCAGACCTGTCTGGGTGTGTCCGGGAAATTCCAAAGCCTAAGCCCGGTGGGGGTCCCGAACTTGGGCACTACAGTTACAGGCCCTCACCTACTGCTTCCTGTCTCCCTCGTCAGGGAGACACATTCGTTTACCAACACCGGCCTCATGGATACTGGGGCCAGTGGGAATTTTATTCTTGAGGAGTTAGTCACATTACTCCAGATTCCTACTCAACCCCTTGAGGTTCCGCTGTGATAGCCTCCGTCCATGGAGAACCCCTACCCGACTGCATTACCCATCGCACCCTAGCCATCCGGCTGACTGTAGGACTCTCCACGATGAAGAGATTCCTCTCTTGGTCTGAAATGGTCAGTACACCCCATCGTTCTTGGCCTACCCTGGCTACAACTACACTCTCCACACTTCGACTGGGAGTCGCTCCAGCTCATCGAGTGGGGTTCTTGGTGCCAGACACATTGCTTACAGCAGGTGTCCCCGTCCGTACCTGTGTTAACCTCCACAACCCTTCCTGGCTACCTATGCCCTACGCTTACTACCAAGATGCCTTCTCAAAGCAACAAGCTGACATCTTACCACCGCTCTGGAGATTTAACTGTCCAATCGAGCTGTTACCCGGTACTACGCCTTCCAAAGGGAGAACATACCCACTCTCGTTTCCCGAGTCTCAGGCCATGTCAGCTTACATCTAAGAGAATCTGGCCAAAGGATTCATCAGGTCCTCTACATCCCCTGCAGGCGCCGGATTCTTTTTCATCAAGAAGAAGGATGGTACCTTAAGGCCGTGAATTTACTACCGCCGCCTGAATGCCATCACCCGCAAAGACTGGTACCCACTTCCACTCATCAGTGAGATATTCAATCTGCTCCAGGGGCCCCGGATTTTTACCAAGTTGGACCTGCGTGGGGCCTATAATTTGGTCTGCATTCAACCCGAAGACATCTGGAAGACGGCGCTCAATACACGAGATGGACAATACGAGTATGTAGTGATGCCCTTTGGGCTATGCAACGCCCCTGCTATCTTCCAGAGAGTGATGAATGAGATCTTCCGAGACCTCCTATACTCCTTTGTCGTAGTCTATTTGAATGACATTTTGATCTTTTCTAAAGACTTGGAATCCCATTGCTCTCATGTCCGGACCATCCTCCAGTGGCTTAGGGACCACCGTCTCTACGCCAAACTTGAGAAATGCCTTTTTGAACAGTCCAGTCTCCCATTCCTGGGCTACATCAGCCAGGGATTCACCATGGATCCAGACAAACTCCAAGGTATCTGCGACTGGCCCCAGCCTGTTGGTCCACTGGCCCTGCAAAGGTTCTTGGGATTCACAAACTATTACTATCATTTTATTGCAGATTATTCCACGCTAGCCGCTCCACTCACCGCCATGACTAGGAAAGGATGTAACCTCTGGGAGTGGAGTCCCAAAGCCCAGTCTGCATTCCAGGCCCTTAAGGAGGGCTTTCATACTGGTCCCTGTCTCCGCCATCTGGACCCAAACCACCCCTTCATCATAGAGGTTGACGCGTCCGCAATTGGTGCAGGGGCGGTCCTCTGCCAGTGCTCCACGAAAGGAGCCTTAGTCTCGTGCTCCTTTTACTCCCCCAAGTTCTCACCCACAGAATGCAACTATACTATTGGGGACCGCGAAGTCCTGGCCGTGAAGCTGGCTCTCCAGGAGTGGTGACCTTGGCTTCAGGGGGCTCAGTACAAGTTTACCATCTACATGGACCACAAGAATCTAGAACACCTTAAAGAAGCCCAGCTACTGAACGCACAGCAGGCCCACTGGGCCCTCTTCTTTGCGTGGTTCAACTTCGAGTTGCGCTACTGCCTGGCTACGAAAAATCTCCACGCCGATGCACTCTCATGCTCAGTAGATCCCCGAAAGTCTGACCCACATCATTGATCCTGCATGCAACTCCCTCGCAGCTTCTACCATTGTGCCACCAGGTAAGACGGTGGTGCCTCATCACCTCTGAGAGCGAGAACTACACTGGGCCCATGATTCTCAACTCGCTGGTCACCCCGGTCGGGTTCGGACCTTGGAGATGCTCCGCAGGCATTACTGGTGGCCCAGCATGGTGAAGGACTCCTGGGATTATGTAGATTCTTGTCACATCTGCTCCCAGCTGAAGATGTCCACTGGACGCTCTTGGGGTCTTCTCCAGCCTCTTCCGGCACCCACAGAACCATGGACGAACCTTGCCACTGTCTTCATTGTGGAATTACCCCCTTCCAAGGGAAACACCGTGATTTGGGTCATCATAGACCGTTTCTCCAAGATGGCCCATTTCATACCTCTGCCTAACCTGCCTTCCGCTACTGAACTGGGCCCCTCTTCTTAACCCAATTCTTCCGCCTCTATGGACCCCCACAGGAGATGGTGTCGGACCGAAGCCCACAATTTGCGTTGAAGTATTGGAGGTCCTTATGCCACAGGTTTAACATCACCCTAAACTTAACCTCCGCTTATCACCCTCAGGTGAACGGCCAGGCTGAATGAGCAAACTGGTCCCTAAAGGCCTTTCTTCAGTCCTACGTAGATGACCAGCAGGACAACTGGGCTGATCTCCTCCCATGGGCAGAATTTGCGCATAACACCCACGTCGCAGCTGCCACAGGGAGCTCCCCGTTCCAAGATGTCTATGGCTGGCAACCCCGTCTGCCGCTTCCAGTTCCTCTGAATGTGCCATCGCCGGCAGCTCAAGCAACAGCCCAGTCAATTCATCACCTCTGGGAGCAAGTCACACAGAGTCTGGGCCAGGCCACTGAGCGGGCAAGAAAGATTGCTGATGCCCATCGCCGAGCTGCCCCCACGTTCCTTCCTGGCCAGAAGGTATGGCTTAGCACCAAGCATATCCGACTTTATTTACCTCCTCAGAGGTTGGTTCCAAGGGTGGGTCCTTTCCCAGTTTTGCGGTGAGTGGGAGCCATCACACATCAGCTTCGCCTACCCGCCAGCTTAGGCATTCGCAACACGTTACACGTCTCACTCCTCAAGCCTCTTGTCATGTCTTGGCCCTCACAACGACCGCCACCTCCGACCCAAGTCTCCGCGGAACCAGAAGCTTGCCTCCAAGTAAAGGAAGTTTTAGATGTCCATCATAGGAGAGGGCACTGGGAGTATCTCCTGTCATGGAAGGGGCTTGGACCCAAAGAAGACTCATGGGAACCCTCTCACAACTTTCTGGACAAGGAGCTTCTGCGAACCTTCCATCAAGCGCACCCTGAGAAGCTTAGGCCGATGAGGGGGAGGCCTGGGGGGGAGGGTACTGTTGTGTGCCCCGGCCACACTAGGGCTGCTACCAGCCCTGCTCACCCTCCAGACCCAGCCTCCACTGCTCCCCCCGGTCTCTCCCGTGGTCATAGCTAGCTGTCTGCACCCTGGGGCTCCTAGCTCCTCTGCCTCCTCAACTCCGGACCTGGTTCCCTCCTGCTCCGATGCTCCGTGCCCCTCGTGGTGCAGAGAGGCCCGTGCCATGCCTTTCTGCAGTTGGCCCCTAGGTGCGCGAGTGCGCACACAAGGCCGACCTTTAAAGGCACTGTGGTAGGAAACTGCTCTGCGGTACCCAGTGATGACGTCATCTGAGCCCTGAATAAAAGGCAGGGCTCAGCCCTCCATTCCTTGCCTTGGCAAACGGGTCGTCACATTGTGTGAGCTAGTTGCCGTCCTCGTTCCTGAGTTCCTGTGCTTGTTCCAGTGTTCTTGAGTTCCTGTGCTTGTTCCAGTGTTCCTGTTCTCGTTCCAGTGTTCCTGTGTTCTTCCTGTGTTCCCGTGGTCCCTCCTGAGTTCCAGCGCCTGTTCCTTCATTCCTGAGTTTGTTCCACTTTCTGCAACCCAGGTTGTACCTTCTCGGACTGATACTCAGTACTGACCTCTGCTTGCCTCTGACTACACTTGGACCAATACCTGGAACTGACCTCTGCTTGCCCCTGACCTCGCTCAGACTGATACCTGGAACTGACCCTTGCTTTGGATGACCATCCTTGGATGGATACCCTGGCTTTGATCCTTGTGCTCCATTCGGACACTTTCTTTGCTTCTCCTGAGACCACCAGGCCCACCTGCCTTGACACTGTCTGCGGCCTTCCTAGAGCTAGACCACAAGGTGCTGCCTACCCTGCCCGGAGGACCTTCAGTTCCTGCCTTGTACCCGTGGTCTCCGGTACTCTCTATTCCGGTCTAGCTCGTCTGTTCACCATCAGCCGCACACCTCTACTCGTTGTGGGCACACCATCTCTCCGGGAGACCTCCAGAGGCCTACCTAAGCCCAGGCAGCCCAGGAATCCAAGGACTGAACCCACGGAGCCCCCAGGCCATTATTGGTGAAGCTCCAGCTTGCCTCTGTCTCCTTGTATGCTCTGCCTCCTGGTGGCATGCGCCCTCCCGTACCAATCCTGCGCCAGGCCAAGGGTCCACTTCCAGAGCAACATACAATATTTTTTAGGTTAATGCATATGCTAATTTTGCGTGCTTACCGAAGAGGCTATATTTTAGCAGGCATATGAAAATATTAGTGCCCAGGGGATCTTGCATGAGGTTAAAGTACAAGGGCGGAAGACAATAAAACTTGAGTTGGTTAAGGAGTGATAGCTTGCAAGCAATTGTAATCTGTGATTAGCAACTGAACTATATCCTTGGTAGTGTGTCTAGGAACAGAGGGGAGGAGTAGCTTAATTGTTAGAGAAATGGGCTTTGAACCATGAGCCCAGGGTTCAAATCCCACTGTTGCTCCTTGTGATCTTGGGCAAGTCACTTTACCTTCCTTTGTCTCAGGTACAAACTTATAAGCTCTCTAGGAACAGGGAAATATTTTCAGTAGCTGAATATAATTCACTTTGAAATGCAAAAAAAATAAATGTATGGGCAACTGATCTTCCAATATGTTGCTATCACCCATTATGTCTTAGCATGCTTGCTAAAAATAATTGAATGTAAATTTTAGTGCTAAATCTCTTACTTGGACCGCTCCTTTTCACTTTGTGAGGAAAGTAGTATGGTTTTTGTGTTAGTCCTGTTGCGGTCCGCTCCGCGACCCTCGCGTCCCGGCCCTTACCTCAAGGTTTCAGCTGGGCCAGTCGATGCCTGTACCAGCTCCGTGACGCTGATATAGCCCGTTTCCCGCCAGAGCGCGCTCCGCCCCCGCTCCTGACGTCAGACGCCCAGTCCTACTTAAACTCCCCGCGGACCCCACTACGACGCCTTGCAACCAGGTCCCTTGTGGTGCCCAGTTGCCCTGAGCCCCGGTGTGTGACTCCCTCGCACACCGTTCCTGCCTGCCTGCCTGCTTGGTCTACTACGTGACCTGCTCGCACTTCTAACCTCTTAGTTCTTGCCTGCTTCAGCACCTGTCCAGGTTCCTGCCTGGCCCCGCTCTGCCTGCCTTCAGCTTGCTACAGTTCCTGCCTGGTTTCTCTCTGCCTGCCTTCAGCTCACTGCAGTTCCAGCCTGGTTTCTCTCTGCCTGCCTTCAGCTCACTGCAGTTCCAGCCTGGTTTCACACTGCCTGACTTCGGCCCGCTGCAGTTCCTGCCAGGCCTCCTTCATCCGCTTCAGCTCCAGCCTAGATCCGGACCAGAGATCACCTAAGTCCCAGCGGCCAGGTTCCTACGGGCTCCTCCCGGGGGGACACCGGCTACCAGGGTGAACCGCCTGACTCCCAAGCAGCTGGGCTTCCAAGGGCTCCTCCCGGGGGAGTACCAGCTTCCGGGTGAAGCCTACTGTCTACATCAGCCTGGTCTGCCTACCGGCCTGCTGCCCCAAGACCATAGTCCAACTACCCTAGGTCTCCCGCAGGCCGGCCTAAGGGATCACTGTCTAGATAGTCCACAACAAGTCCACTTGGACATGTAGAAATAATTTGTAGGTATATTGGACTGTATTGGACTGACAATATATTTCTGATTGTTTTTTCTAAGCTATGCTTGCTTAATCAAGTCAATGCATTATGAGGTATGGATGTTACCCAAATAACAAGTGAATTACAGGTATGATGGGGTTTGTTTTCAATGTTGCAAAGACTTGTAAAGTAAAAGGGTATAGACGGGGAGTAATCTGTTTGCAGAAATGTGAGACAACTAAAGGAAACAAACCATAGAATTTATAGCTAAAAGTCCCTTCTTCCCCTAATGCAATCCTCTTAATTTAAAACTTTTGATCACTGAAAACAAACACCGCCATTATCAAGTGATTTGTATATTTGGGCAACATCATTTTTAACTCATCCCCCACTTGTGACAACTTTTTCACAATTCTGAGGCAAATTTGCATAATTTTAAATAAATATTCATACCTCTGACTATGCAAAAATGTTTAATTTATTGAAAGCCACTCAAATTATTTTTTAACTATATTTAAACTATATAACAAGCACAAATATCAACACTTTATCAAGGTAAGATATAAGTTACAAACTTTTAGCTGTGAAATTTACTTCTTTTATATTTAGTTCACACCTTTTTATTAGTATGTTATTTATTGTATTTATTTAAAACTTATAATCTGCTCCTTCCAAATTATATGTCAGCTCAAGGTAACCATTCTTTTCATATTTTCTTGAGAAATACTTTGTTGTCGTATTTCCAAGTATCAGGCCGATACAAAAAAACCCGTGGGAGAGCCGGCGCTCCGTGTTGAGCGCCCGCTCTCCCAATGCACGCCCAGGCACCCCTCCTGGGCGCGCAATTCTCTATTTAAATTAGGCCACGCACTAAAAAAGAGGTGCTAGGGACAATAGCACATCCCTAGTGCCTCTTTATTAGTGGAAGAGGCGGCTTATCTTCGCTATTCGTTTTCCCCTCTATGCTAGGACACCTAAAATATTCTAAATACCTCGGAATTTTTTGTTTCCTCTGCAAGAAATGGCAAAAAATCATTGCAGGGCACATAAAGGGTTCTGCTCAACCCTAGCAGCGAGGAGAGGCCTGACTGCTGCCCATTATGGAGCAAATAAAGCAGAGCTGCTGGAGCACGGTGGAGCAGTGAGATGGGGGGGCCCACTCAGTGTGGCGTGTCGGAGGGGGAGGACAGTAGCGACGGAACTGGAGAATCGGGCAGAGAGCGGCAGCCGATCCGGCCTAGGTGCCGTGGCGAGATCGGGCTGCTAGTGCAGCCTCGGGTCCCTGACATTTCCTTGGTTGCTCAGATCTTAACGCCTGCCTTGGGCCACACATTTTACTTTCAGTATCCTGCAGGGATAAATAATAGGCTCAGCAACATGCATTTGCATGTGATGAGCGTTATTAGTTTCGGGGGGGTTGACCGTGCGTTTTCCACGTGCTATAATCCCTTACAGTATAAGGGGTAATAATAGCAAGTGTAAAACGTGCGGTCAAACAGGGGCTAAACAGTGTGCTCGGCCAAGCGCATCATTCTGTATTGGCCTGTATATGAACTTCTGTATGCTAAATATGCCCTCGGCTGTTACTGTTACGGACTGGATGGTGGACCCTTGGGCTGGCCTGGTGGAACTGAAGCTCCGCAAAGGAAGAAAGGCAGGGTGGCGGAACTTGGCTGGAGGGTCAAGTGAAGTCTTCACCCTGGAGATCCGAGATCCCCCCAGGAGGAGCCCGTGAGGATCCGGACTGCTGGGTCTTAGGTGATGGCAACGAGGTATCGAAGCGAAGGAATCTTCACCCTGGAAGTCCTCGGTTCCCCCAGGAGGAGCCTGTGAGGACCAGGATCGCTGGGACTTAGGCGACAACAGCGGAGAGAAGACAAGACGATCCAGAAGTCGGGGCGGGCAGCAGACATGGAGAATCAGGAGCAAGCCGGAGTCGGAACCAGAGAAGCAATCCAGTGGAAGCGGGTTCAGGAACAGCAGGAGCGGACTCAGGAACAGTAGGAGCGGATCCAGGAACAGCAGGAGAAACTAGACACTCAGACGGAGAGACCTCATTGCAAGGCGATTTCGTGAAGGCAGACACCGGCTTAAGTACCCTGCCGGCATCTGACGTCATTTTGGGGGCTGTCCAGCACTTCCGGGTGCTGGACCTTTAAATAGCTCCTCCTTGCATGAGCGCGCATTGCTTAGCGGGGGCGGGAGCCAGGATTGGGCCTTGGCGGCGTCTCCCTTGTGGAGATGCCGCCGCAACGCAGCCTGGCAGGCCCAGACCACGGTGGGCCTCGGCGCGGCTCGAAGCGGGGAAAATGAGGTAAGGACCCGATCGCTAATCTAGCGACCTTACGCCCCCTCTTCAAAGGGCCAGGTTTGTTTGAGTGATCCAGATGAAACTGCTGCAGAAGGGATTTGTCCAAGATGTTGCAGGCAGGTTCCCAAGTGCTGTCTTCAGCCCCACAACCCTCCCAGGCTAGCAAGTACTCCCAGCGTCGATTGAAAAAACGAACATCCAAAACTTCTCGGACTTGGTATGTAGGGTCCTCGGCCGTAGGGGTTGCTACTGCATCCGGCAGTTGTCGATGAAACTGGGAGAGGAGTACTAGGGATGTGAATCGTGTCCTCGATCGTCTTAACGATCGATTTCGGCTGGGAGGGGGAGGGAATCGTATTGTTGCCGTTTGGGGGGGTAAAATATCGTGAAAAATCGTGAAAAATCGAAAAATCGAAAAATCGCAAAACCGGCACATTAAAACCCCCTAAAACCCACCCCCGACCCTTTAAATTAAATCCCCCACCCTCCCGAACCCCCCCCAAATGACTTAAATAACCTGCGGGTCCAGCGGCGGTCCGGAACGGCAGCGGTCCGGAACGGGCTCCTGCTCCTGAATCTTGTTGTCTTCAGCCGGCGCCATTTTCCAAAATGGCGCCAAAAAATGGCGGCGGCCATAGACGAACACGATTGGACGGCAGGAGGTCCTTCCGGACCCCCGCTGGACTTTTGGCAAGTCTCGTGGGGGTCAGGAGGCCCCCCACAAGCTGGCCAAAAGTTCCTGGAGGTCCAGCGGGGGTCAGGGAGCGATTTCCCGCCGCGAATCGTTTTCGTACGGAAAATGGCGCCGGCAGGAGATCGACTGCAGGAGGTCGTTCAGCGAGGGTTCCGGCGCCTCGCTGAACAACCTCCTGCAGTCGATCTCCTGCCGGCGCCATTTTCCGTACGAAAACGATTCGCGGCGGGAAATCGCTCCCTGACCCCCGCTGGACCTCCAGGAACTTTTGGCCAGCTTGTGGGGGGCCTCCTGACCCCCACGAGACTTGCCAAAAGTCCAGCGGGGGTCCGAAGGACCTCCTGCCGTCCAATCGTGTTCGTCTATGGCCGCCGCCATTTTTCGGCGCCATTTTGGAAAATGGCGCCGGCTGAAGACAACAAGATTCAGGAGCAGGAGCCCGTTCCGGACCGCTGCCGTTCCGGACCGCCGCTGGACCCGCAGGTTATTTAAGTCATTTGGGGGGAGTTCGGGAGGGTGGGGGATTTAATTTAAAGGGTCGGGGTGGGTTTTAGGGGGTT
Organism: Rhinatrema bivittatum; assembly: GCF_901001135.1. Lineage (NCBI taxonomy): Eukaryota > Metazoa > Chordata > Amphibia > Gymnophiona > Rhinatrematidae > Rhinatrema > Rhinatrema bivittatum. Next base: position 216,018,607 of record NC_042623.1, on the reverse strand, counting down.
TTAGTGTGCCGGCTCACGATTCTAACGATTTATAACGATAAATCGTTAGAATCTCTATTGTATTGTGTTCCATAACGGTTTAAGACGATATTAAAATTATCGGACGATAATTTTAATCGTCCTAAAACGATTCACATCCCTAAGGAGTACTGGTTTCAGAAGAGACACATGAAAGACGTGGATGCGCAACGTGGTAGGCAAGCGCAAGCGATAGGACACCAGCCCAATTCGTTCTGCTACTCGGAAGGGTCCACAATATCTAGGTGCTAGTTTCCTAGAAGGTAGCCATAAGTGGATGTTCTTTGTGCTGAGCCAGACACGGTCCCCAGGCAGGAACGTGCGTGCTGGCCGACGATGGCGATCCGCATGCTTCTTTGCAGTTAGGGCCGCCGAAGTGAGTCTTTGTTGAATGGAGCTCCAGAGCTCATGCAACTGTTGAGCGGATAGCTGTACTGTGGGCGAAGATACTGGCACTGGCACAGGTAGAGGTGGCTTAAGCTGTTTCCTGTAGACTGTTTGAAAAGGAGATCTCCCAGTAGCCGAGTGGGTCTGGTTGTTATAGGAAAACTCGGCCCAAGGTAACAACTCCACCCAGTTGTTTTGCTTGTCGTTGGCAAAAGTTCGGAGGAATGTTTTCAGAGAGCGGTTCATATGCTCCATTTGCCCGTTGCTTTGGGGGTGGAAGGCTATAGAAAAGCTGAGTTGCACTTCAAACGTCTTACATAGAGCTCTCCAGTACCGGGCCGTAAACTGCGGGCCTCGTTCAGAGACAATGTCTTGTGGAAGGCCATGGATGTGGAAGATGTGTTGCGTGAATAGTAGTGCCAACTCCGGTGCGGACGGTAGTTTGGCTAAGGGCACAAAATGAGCCATCTTAGAAAAGCGGTCCACAGTGACCCAGATAACCGTCTTCCCCTTGGAATGTGGCAAATCCACCACAAAGTCCGTGGCTATATGCGTCCAAGGTTCCGTAGGCACTGGTAGTGGTTGCAGTAAACCCCTGGGGGGGCCGACCTGTGGTTTCTGTCTGGCGCATGTGGGGCAGGAATTTACATAAGTGAGAACATCCCGTCGAATGTTTGGCCACCAGTAGTAGTGATTTATTAAGTCTAGCATTCTGTCTCGATCCTGTATGTCCACCGGATAAGGAGTCGTGAGCCCAGCTCAGAACTCTCCTCCGGAGTCGTTTAGGAACTACAGTCTTCTTTGACGAGTCTATTGTGACCGCTGCCAAGCTAATCTTTGCGGGATCTAATATGTATTGAGGACCCTCCTCTTCCTCCTCTGCTTGAGAGGTGCGTGACAGTGCATCTGCCCGGACATTCTTTGCTGCGGGACGATAGCGAAGGGTGAAATCAAATCGATTGAAGAAGAGGGACCATCTGGCTTGTCTGGGGTTCAACCGCTGTGCGTGACTTAGAAACTCTAAGTTCTTATGATCAGTGTAGACAGTGATAGGGTGAATCACGCCCTCAAGCCATTGCCTCCACTCCTCAAAGGCCAGTTTGATTGCCAAAAGTTTTTTGTCCCCGATGCTGTAGTTACATTCGGCTGGAGAGAACTTTTTTGAGAAGTACGAACATGGAAACAATTTACCTGAGTCTGTGTGCTGGCTAAGTATCGCCCCAACTGCGATGCTGGATGCATCTACTTCTACTATAAATGGGCGTTGGGGATCCGGGTGATACAAGCAAGTGTCCATCAAGAAGGCCTGTTTTAGTTCTTCAAAGGCCTGGCAGGCTGCTTCAGGCCATTCCTTAGCATCTGCCCCTTTACGTGTCAAAGCGGTGAGGGGAGCTACCTTCTGTGAATACGGTGGGATGAAATGTCTATAAAAGTTGGCAAATCCAAGGAATCGCTGCAGAGCTTTTACTCCTGTAGGGCGAGGCCAGTTGGTGATTGCAGAAACTTTTTCGGGGTCCATTTGAAACCCCGTCAATGACACAATGTACCCCAAGAAGGAAAGCGACTCACACTCGAACTTACACTTCTCGAGCTTAGCGTACAGATGATTGTCCTTCAAAACCTGCAACACTCGTTTGACGTGTTGCCGATGGGACTCCAGATCTCGGGAGTAGATCAGGACATCATCTAGGTATACTATGACGAACGAGTGCAACATTTCTCTTAATACTTTGTTCATGAGATTTTGGAAGATTGCCGGGGCATTACACAATCCAAATGGCATCACCAAGTACTCGTAATGCCCGTGTCGTGTGTTAAAGGCAGTCTTCCATTTGTCTCCGGGACGGATACGGACTAAGTTGTACACCCCTCGCAGGTCGAGTTTCGTGAAAATTTTAGCTCCCTGCAATCTGTCCAAAAGCTCTGGAATCAATGAAAGCGGATAACGGTCCAATTTAGTGATGGCATTCAAGCCTCTGTAGTCAATGCACGGTCTGAGCATAACATCTTTCTTCCCCACGAAGAAAATCCCGCCCCGGCGGGGGATCGCAAAGGTCGGATAAATCCTTTGGCGAGGTTTTCAGAAATGTACTCCGACATTGCGCGTGTCTCAGGTAGAGATAATGGATAAACTCTGCCACGCGGCGGCATGGTGCCAGGCAGTAGGTAATAGCGCAATCGAAGGGTTAGTGGCATGGTAGGATCTCCGCTTTTCTTTTCGAGAAAACTTCTGTGAACTCTCTGTAAGGAGTGGGAGGCAAGACAGCAGTACTTAGCAGAGACACCCTGGGTGATATCGGTACCTTAAGGCAGTTGGTGAAGCAATATGAACTCCACTGAGCAATCTGAAAAGAATCCCAATGGATTACGGGGGAGTGATGTTGTAACCATGGTAACCCCAATACCATTGGGTGCACTGCTTTTTCCAGGATTAGAAAGGACATTTGTTCTGAGTGCAGTGCTCCTGTTTGGAGAGTCAGGGGTACCATGACCTCGGAGATACTCCCAGGAAGGACAGTTCCTCGGATGGACGTAATACATAGTGGTGGGCTCCATGGGGCTGTAGGAAGCTGTACTTGTTGCACCAGATCGGATAAGATGAAATTTCCACCCGCTCCAGAGTCAATAAAAGCCAAAGTGTGGAAAGACCCTCCGGGGTATTCCAACGTAATCGGGACAGTACATTGAGGAGCAGAATTAGCACAGCCTAGGAGTAACTCCTCCGTACAGCCTAGGCTTTGGTGTTTTCCAGCCGCTCTTTGCAGTGGGCTAAGAAGTGGCCCTTGCTGCCACAGTACAAGCAGAGCCCTAGGGTGCAACGCCTTCGCCTCTCCTCGTCCATCAGCGGCGTACGACCAATCTGCATCAGTTCTTCAGCTGACAGTTCTGCAGACGCCGCTCCCTGATTCACCGGTGTCGTCAGGGGTCTGGAAAAGGCGGGAGCTAAAGTTATGGGGCGACGTAGCAGGCGTCCCTTCTTAGCTCGCTGCTGGAGACGTCGGTCTATCCGCCCGGCCAGGTCAATTACCCCGTTAAGGGTATCTGGGATATCACGAGCGGCCAACTCGCCCTTGATGCGCCCTGCCAAGCCCTCTAAGAAAATTCTGCGCAGACTGTCATCGCGCCAGCCCACTTCCATGGCAAGAGAGCGGAATTCAATGGCATAGTCTGCCAGGGACCGAGATCCCTGTCTTAGCTGTAAAAGCTCTGACGTTGCCGTGGGCAGGCAGACGGGCTCGTCGAAAGCCTGTTTGAACTGGGTGATAAACTGCTGTAAGTCGTGCAACAATGGATCTTGCCGCTCCCACATTGGGGAGGCCCAATTCAAGGCTTTCCCATCGAGCAAGGACAGGATATAGGCCACCTTCATGGAGTCAGATGAAAATTGACCTGGGAGTAAGGAAAACCTGATATAGCATTGGTTCAGGAATACTCTGCAACCTTTTGCATCTCCTACTTAGCGAGATGGAGCGGGGAGCTGCGTGGGTGTAGTTATGTTAACTGCAGGGACTGCAGGAGGTGCCTGTGGAACTTCAGGTGGATTGGCATCCAGACGATTGGCCAAACGTTCAACAGTGGCGGCGAGAACATCCAGGCAATGTTGCTGCTGCTGAAGTCTCTGGGCCATTCCGGGGATGGCCTGCAGTCCAGGCATGTCCGCTGGGTCCATGGCCTTGCAAACTGTTACTGTTACGGACTGGATGGTGGACCCTTGGGCTGGCCTGGCAGAACCGAAGCTCCGCAAAGGAAGAAAGGCCAGGAGGCGGAACTTGGCTGGAGGATCAAGTGAAGTCTTTGCCCTAGAGATCCAAGATCCCCCCAGGAGGAGCCTGTGAGGATCCGGACCGCTGGGACTTAGGTGATGGCAGCGAGGTATCGAAGTGAAGGAATCTTCACCCTGGAAGTCCTCGGTCCCCCCAGAAGGAGCCTGTGAGGACCAGGACCGCTGGGACTTAGGCGACAACAGTGGAGAGAAGACAAGACGATCCAGAAGTCAGGGTGGGCAGCAGGCACGGAGAATCAGGAGCAAGCCGGAGTCGGAACCAGAGAAGCAATCCAGTGGAAGCGGGTTCAGGAACAGCAGGAATGGATTCAGGAACAGCAGGAGTGGATCCAGGAACAGCAGGAGCAACTAGACACTCACACGGAGAAACCTCGTTGCAAGGCGATTTGGTGAAGGCAGACGCCGGCTGAAATACCCTGCCGGCGTCTGACGTCATTTTGTGGGCTGTCCAGCACTTCCGGGTGCTGGACCTTTAAATAGCTCCCCCTTGCGCGTGCGCGTTGCTTAGCAGGGGCGGGGCCAGGATCCGGCCTCGGGCCTCGGCAACGCGGCCTGGCAGGCTCGGACCACAGCGGGCCTCGGCGCATCTCAGAGCGGGGAAAACGAGGTAAGGACCCGGTCACTAATCTAGTGACCGGGACCGCAACACTCAGCATCAGCAGTTTGTCACGCTGTTAATTACACATTGTAACAGATAAAAAAAAGGGTTGAATTAGCACAAGTTTGAAACTTGTCGGCAGTGGTGTCAGTCATCAAGGCTTCTATGAATTCAAATTAATGCCCTCTTTCCCAGCAGTAACAGACTTCCAAAAATACATCCAGGTCTTTGTAAATGATGTATAATTGGCCATATATGCAGATGCAAGAACCTTTATAAGTATGAAGATGAAATTCTTCTAAAGGGACATCAATCCATCCAGGAATTATATCTATTGTGATGCTGCCTGCGGGCCTAGCCATGAGCAGCCTCTTACCTCCGCCAGCCGGACTGCTCTCCTGACACCATATCCTGTGCATCTTGGTGGTCGGAGCCTCCGTCGCCATGCCTCGTGGCCTGGAGGCTGTCCATGCCCTCCTCTTCACATGGCAGGCCATGCTGTCATGCTCCACAGCAGGTCTGCCGCCTCTGCTCACTCCTTCCTTGCAGCCAGGAGGCCGCCGATGTCTTCTCTCCTTCGCGGCTGGATCTGTCGATGTCAGCACCGTCCCCGTGGCCTGGGAGCCACCGCCAACTGGGCTGTCCTCTTCCTCTTCAGTGGCCTGGAAGCCACCTCGAAACCCCTCTTCCACAGCCCAGATGCCGCCGTCATCCGGGTCCTCTTCCACGGCCTGGAGGCCACTCCGGTGCTCCTCTTCATGTGGCCTGGAAGCCACCATCATCTTCAGCTTCTCTTCGCTGCAGGAGCCGCCTCCGACACCTCGGGCTTACTTCTTCTCTTCACAGCATGGCTGCTGTCCCTGGTCCTGACTCCTTAGGTGCGGGGTCGTGCCTCTTCAGCCTACTTAAAGGGCCAGTTCTCTTGACTCCTCCTTATGATGTCATCCTGGGTGCTCCTCTTCAGCCCTACAAAAGGGCTCAGCCTTCAGTTCCTCTTCGCCTTTGCAAGGAGTTGGTCATGGAGTTGGACCTCTCCTGGATCTTCAGTTCCAGCTCTTCATTCCACGAGTCCTCCATGATCCCTCTTCACTTCTTCAAGGCCCTCTGTTCCTCATTGGTCCTCCTTGTCTTTGTCCATGGTTCCTGAACCTTCATCTTGATCTTTGTTTCATGTCCTGGTCTCTCAACGGATCCCGTCTTCTTGTTTCCAGATGTCCTGATGTCTCCGTGTTTCCTGATGTCCAGCTCTCCTTGTCTCCAGATGTCCAGATGTCTCCTTGTTTCTGGATGTCCAGATGTCCCCTTGTCTTCAGATGTCCAGACGTGTCCGTCCTTTGATGTCTTCGTCCGTCATGTTCCAGATGTCTTTGTAGTCCTCCTCTCTAGAGGTTCCTGATGTCCAGATACTTTAGCTGTCCAGATGTCCTGATGTCCCGAGGTACCGGTGTCCTTTTGTATCTGATGCCTTGCATTCTAGTCCTGATCTTCCAAGTCTCCGAGTTCCAAGTCCTGACCTTGATGTCCTTAGTTCCAAGTCCTGATTTTGATGTTCCAAGTTCCAATTTCCACATCTCGATCCTGATGTCCTGATCCTGAAGTACCGTCAGTTCCTAGCTCCGGGCTCAGCTTTGCTCGCCCCGGACCTCATCTCCAGCTGACCTTTCCTGGAAATAAATCCATATCAATCCGGTATCAGTTTCTGGTGGCTGGAGTCCTCTTCTGGCAGGACCTGTCTTCGAGCTCTGCCCAGATTCCTTCTTCGTCCTGAGCCTCAGTTCTGCACATGTTCCATTCTCCGCATGGTCCATGACAAGCCTCTTCAGGTTGTGTAGGGCGCCCTGAGGGGAAGTGCCACTAAGTCTCTGAGTATCCTAAGTCCTTGTCCTTGTCCCTTCCAAGTTCCAAGTGGTCTTGTCCTATCCGAATTCCAAGCTCCAAGAATCCTTGTCTCGTCCCATCTGAGTTCCAAATTCCAAGTCCTCATGGAAGTCTTTCCAAGTTCCAAGTCTTCATGTGAGTCTTTCCAAGTTCCAAGTCTTCGTGTGAGTCTTTCCAAGTTCCAAGTCCTTGTCCGAGTCATTCCAAGTCTCAGCATCCCCGTCTTGTCTGAGTTCCAAGTCCCAAGTCCCAAGCGTCCTTGTCTTGTCTGAGTTCCAAGTTCCAAGCGTCCTCGTCTCGTCTGAGTTCTAAGTTCCAAGTTCCAAGCATCCTCATCTCGTCTGTTCTAAGTTCCAAGCATCCTCATCTCATCTGAGTTCCAAGTTCCAAGTGTCCTCGTCTCATCTGAGTTTCAAGTTCCAAGTTCTAAGCATCCTTGTCTCATCTGAGTTCTAAGTTCCAAGTTCCAAGCATCCTCGTCTCGTCTGAGTTCCAAGTTCCAAGTATCCTTGCCTTGTTCAAGTTTTCAAGCCTAGTCCAAGTCCAAGGTCCCGTCTTGTTCCTAGTTCCAGTACTATCACCTGTCCTCAACCTCTGTCCATTCCGCCGCATCTGCCGCTCCCTAGTAGCAGGTCTGAAAGGGCTATCGAGTGACCGGAGGGCTACCCTAGAGACCAGCATTGTGTTACTGGGTCTCTACCGGTGCGTGCAGGTTTGGCAGAGGTTAGGATGGTGGTCAGCCTGCTCCTCCCATGCTTGGACATGTCTTGCCTGCTGCAGCGCTTCCACGGAGCTCCTCTCTGCAGTCGCATCGTGGTCCAAGGGCACACATCTCCCCGGAAATGGGAGCGCTCCCTAGCGCTTCCTCCCAGAGGTTCCAACAATATCCAAATCATCTTTGGTTTGATTTACTAGATCTTTGAGGGATCAATACAACTATTCTCACTTTCTCTGTCCACTCCAACTTCAACCCTCGTCCCCTTCTTGTTCACTTCAAGACAGGAGGAAGTGAGGTTGGGGAAAACAGAGTTCCCTGAAGGCTATTTTCAGGGAAGGGCTGGAGCAAGAACAGAGAGAGCTGAGAATGAAGGCAAGCAAGCTCCTTGCAGCTTTCTTGAAAAGATTGAATTAAGAAGTGTTAACACTTTCAGGAATGTTGATTCTGTGGCAGCTTATAAATTATGCAAAAATAAGCTAATTATGTGGTTTCTCCAGTGGCCTCACAATTGTGTCAGGATGGCATCACTGGGTGTATGTTAAATAATGGAAAGGTTCTGGAGGAAATTTGTATTGGGTTCCTACTATGTATTTCCTTTATGAGGTATGGGCAAAAGGAATATTGAAAGGACTATATAAACCTATGTTCTGGAGTTTTGCAGGCTTGGAGATTTGGAAGGACCAACTAGAAGGTTGGGATGCCCAGAGTGCCTCTTTTCAAATAGAGGACTCTGCAGGGACTTTAACCCTAAAGCAAAAGGCCTGAGGCAAGAGCAATGTTTCTCTTCATTGGGAAATAACTAAAGGATCAGACCTTGGTCCAGAAGATGGAAGAGTGATCTAAGGTCCAACAGTCCATGGAAGACCTGAGTAATAAAGGTTCAGAAGGGTTTGGAGCTTTGGAAGCCAAGGAATCCCTTGAAAATTCCTTAAAGAGAAGTCTCAAATTGAAATGGGAAGAATATAGAGTAACCGGTGTAATCTGAAGAGCTATACTGTCCCCAATGAAAGATTATCAATGTAAATCAAGTGATGTGAACATTGAGGGGGAGATGAGTAACATATTCTACTGAGGGAAGCGTGGGAGGTATGTTTGGTATTTCTCTAGAAAAAGGGAGTATTTCATGGTTGACAGAAAAACATTTTGTTGATGAAGTTACATATTGTTGCTAAAAGATGCATCTCTATTTTCTTTTTTGTAAACTCTGACTGCAGGAAACCCAGAAATAAAAATTTGTTTGAAGATATTGTTTACTGTGTGAGACCATACTTTATGCAAAGGTGTGGAATCGTCAGAGGCTGGTATCCACTCAGAAGAGAGAAGGAGCAGTTAGAGGGAGTAACAGAGGGGAAATAGGTGTGGTTTGAGGATTTCTCTTTCCAGTTTAGGTCCCCTATACCATCTGATTGACTATTATATGTTTTGAGAATTCTACTGAGGAATGGTGTGCATGACTATAAAGGAATTAGACACCTCTCACATTTTATGTGCCCTGCCCAGGGAGTTATTCTTTATACACTTATAGGTGAATTTTAAAAGCCCAGTGCGCACCAAAACCATGAGATACGTACACAAGTCGGGCCAGCGCGCACCAAACAGATTTTAAAAGCTTCCCACATACATGCATAATTGGTGCTACACAAACAAATGAAAAGTTCCAAAAAAGAAGTGGGGCGTGGGCGTGGTCCTGGTGGAGCATGGGCATTCCTGGATTTTACATTGAAATCTGTGCCTAAATACTTACATGCACAGGCGTGCACTGGGATCCCTTGCTGTGTAACTTTACTTCTGCTATGGATAACATGCAAATAATAAAATAAAGACAAATAGACAGATCGGCGGGGTTTTAAGGCTCGGGGCTAACAGGGGAGAAGAGCTGCTTTTAAACCTGGGGCGGGGGGGGGGGGGGGGGGGGGGGAGCATTGGAAGTCCTGTTCCTTACCTGGGCAAACTGGGAAAGAACTGGTAAAACATAGTGATGTTGGCACGTGTGTCTATTAAAATCCCACCACTAATGTGGTAGAAGCAGCATTTGCACGCATAGGCATACGCTAACTTAAAATTTCACGCACATGTGCACACAGTCATGCTATTTTATAACTTGCACCCATATATGTGTGTATGTTATAAAATGGCCGTGTCCCTGGGCATGGGCTGACAAATGCACAGATATGTGAATCTCCACGCCTGTTTAAAAGTTATCCTCCCTTTTAAAGTCCTTAGGCAAAGAATGGCATCAAATAGGGGAGTTCACATACATTTTTTTGTTTTTCTTTCTTTCTTTAATTTACCTGAGGGAAATGGGCTCCCTTCATTCACTGCCTAAAAAGACCCCTGTGCCTCAAAAATTAAAAAAATTCAAGGTCCCAGGTCTAACCCAGATATTTGTTTTCAAAGACTTAACGGGGCAGCATCAGTCCCTAGTCACTCCTTCTTCTCTGGATTGGTATTTGAAAATAGCACTGGCCGGCTCTGAGGCCTGCACTATTTAATTATATGGATGTACCACAGAATATCTCTTCAACAATAATGGTGCCAGTCTCAGAGCTGGCCAGTGCCATTCTGAAACACTAACCCAGTAGAGCAGGCATGATTAGGAACTACATCTGTCCATGGGCTTGGGTCTTGGGTGGGGGTCATACCTGGGGGCCGCAATCTTTTTTATTATTGCAATTGGGGCAAGGTATGGCAGGAAGTCTGGGGTGGGACTGGTGGCTGATTCAGTGAGGGAAACTAAATGAAACGAAAAATGATTGAAATTTCATTTCTGTTCCTTTTATTTCTTTTCCCAAATAAACAAAAGAGGAAGTTTATTTATTTATTTTTTTCACAATTTCAGTTCAAACGGAAGCCCATTCCTAGTAAAATAGTAGAATAGGTTGTTGGATTTAATTAACCTGAGGTTGGTAGGGACACAAACAGATTGCAATCTTATATTTCACGTTTATCATCACATCGTGATACCTAGCTTGAAGGCTCAAAAGAATGAATATGCAGGGAATTCAATTGTGCTTACATTTCCAGAGATTGGTAACATCTATAGTAAAATAATGTTCTTTGCCATAATGCCCTGAATTTATCTTGCAGGTCTACAATATAAGACTTACCAAAAGGGACCATATATTTTTTCTTTCAAAATATGTGGGTAGTTTTCCAAATCATTTATTATCTTAGAACTAGGTTTTACACCTGTAAGTGCACTTTACTCATATAAGTGGGCTTTTGAAAATTACTGCAGTATATGCCATTGAATAGGTTTTACCTGTGTTAAGTGTACTTAATGTAGGTAAATGGTCTGAAAATTGCTGCTATAGTTATATAGTGGAACCTCTATTTGGCTGGTGTGCTGCATCTGGCAGGGGTGGAGGGAGGCTTGACCTCCTGGGCCCTTGTCGTACTCATGTCTGTGCTAGACTGGTCTAGCAGGGACTTCTGGTCTCAAATGCTGTACAGGAGTTTCTTCAGAAAGCACCATGGTGAAAAGACCAAAAAAATTAAATGAAAAGAAAACACAAGCACTCTCTCCACTCTCTGTCCTCCTGCTCAGTCCAATGAAAGAGTCAGAGTCCAGCAGATGGTGTTCAACAAAAATTTACTTTAGTTTAAAAATCAAAATCCAGACAAGAATTGAAAAAATAAGCAAAAGTATTAGGAAAATCACTGTCAGGAAAACCGTGGTCTCCTTGGTGCTTTTCTTTCCACTGTCCAGCATCCATCTCCAATAATCTTGGAGGGTAGGATAGTCCTGTTATAGTTCTATCCTACAAGAAAGCTGGGGAAAAATGACAAACCCCCTTATTCCAAAGTCTAATCTTCAGAATCAAATAGCTTCAACAACTCTAGCTGGAATGTCCAAAAATCTCAAGAAATCCTCTACTCGCTTCACCCTTACTATTGATTATGAGCCAAGGCAAAAAGAAAACTGAACCCAGCCATTCCAGGTACCGGATTTACTGTCCTTCAGGAACTGGTTCAAAATCACTAATCTAAAAAAAAACAAACCCCAAAAAGCCAAACTAGCACAATCTTCCAATCTCAAAGATCTACTCCTTAGGTCATTTCCACTGCAAAGCAGAGATAATCTCTCTCCTCCTCCTCAATCCATTTGGGGGATGGCAAAGACCCAAATCACATTCTCTGGGGATTATTATACTCCCCCAGCAACTTTCACATAAAGGTGGCAATAAAGTAAGGGGAGGATTCAAAAAAATGCCTTTGCTAGAAAAATTTAGGAGAATCTTAGTGACGGGCAAAGCCAGGACACAGTTACATGCATAACTCCTTTCAAAATTACCTCCATAGTGTTGAAAAATTACAACCTTTACTTTTTTTGCAGAAGTTTTAATTTCAAGATTTCCTACATCTTTAAATATTAAAAAAAAAAAAAATAAGATACCAAGTCTCGACATATAGGCAGAGCATGGACATAACTAAGTCCAACAGCATAGACCAGGATCAGGCCCAGCAGTACCATCGCTGGATTGCATCCTCAGATCTTCCCTTCACAGCCTATTGCACTGGGGAGGGCAAGAACGGAGGTCAGACAGGTGCAGCGCAGAAAGATTTCTGCCATGCCGCATTCCGATGGGGCATGGGCCAGCAAACCTCTTTAGGCTGGGTGTGCGTCTCACTTCCCCTTTACTCTTGCCAATGAGAAGCTTCCCACCTGCCACACCCTTGTTTTTCCAAATTCCTTTCTAGGGCAGTGAGGTCACCTGGTGGATTGGCCAAAATTCCATTTCCAATTTTTTTGTTGCAGCATAAAGTGGATTTTGGGGTACCCAGTCGAGGTACAATGGCAGAAAACCCATGGCATGTAGCAAGGGGAATGGGACTCAAGTGGCCTTAGAAAGCAACTTCCATTCTTTCATCACATGAAAAGCAACATAACTGTGTGTTTTGTTAAGGATAGTGGGAAGTGTGGGCGAGGGTCTTTCCATACCTTTTTTTTCAGTACTGAGGGAAAGTGAGCCTTTGTGCCACTGCTCAGTTTGCACAGCCTGACCGTGCAAGCATGGGCCATGTCCAAGCAGGTGACAGCGAACAGGTAGGTCCAGAAGCTGGAGCTCTGAGAGAGCAAGATCTGGAGTTCAGGCAGAGGTCAGGGCAGGCAGCAAACAGGCAATGTCCAGGTAACAGGCACAGGTCAGAGCAGGTGGTGTTCAGGTGAAATCCAGAGAATAGACAGAAGCAAGAACCACCAGCAAACAGAAGACTCAATGACATGGCTCAAGGAGACCTGTTGCTGAGGCACTGGCTGGATGCAGAGAGCTTCCTTATATATCCAGGCAGTGATGACATCATCAGCCATAGACACAGGAAGTTCTGGATCCAAGGCTTATATACAGGCTCAGGATTTGCAGTGTTGCTCCCTTGTAAGCAGTATGGTGCCAGAAGTGTCAGAGGAACCTGTGGTCCAAGGGAGCCACTGTAGTGCCAGAGAGGTAGGAAGCATAACACCTTAGTTTCTACAGTTGGTATATGACCATCAATTGCTTCTACAGTAGTAATTGTGAGGGTGATAAGGTAAAGACGAGTGGCTTCTGAAGGCCACACCACATACAGAGCCTACCTCTACTCCATATAAGAATTTCAGAATTACAGAGATGTTGGTCTTCAAAAGCCTATTCTTGGGCGAAAAACAGGGATTTACATTTCCTGCAGATGTTGGTAACAATATTGTGCATGTTGTTGATATTGCTATGTACCTCTATTTTTAAGGAATTCATTGGGTGCCTCTATAAACCAGGAATAAATGAATAAAGGAAAATAAAAGTTTTGGTTTTCCCAAATCACAGAAAAACTATGATGGACAAGGTTATGTCTAACCAAAGTCTCTTGGACAGTCTGAAGAGAAGAAATATTTTCTTCACAATACAGACATGCAGGAAAAAATTTTAATTTTAATTTTTTGTTTGTTGTTGATGCTTTTTCCCCTGGGTATTATTTTGTTTAATGACTATGAGCCCTCAGATGGTTTCACTCCTTCCTAAGCAACAGATTCTACAAAGTAAGGATAAACAACAAAGAATCACATCCAATCCTTACAGAGCAAGGAGTCCCGCAAGGATCCTCACTTTCTCCCACCCTATTCAATATCTACCTCCTCCCTCTCTGCCACCTACTCTCAAACCTCAAGCTTACCCATTATCTCTATGCAGACGACATTCAAATCCTTCTCCCGATTACAGAATCCCTTCAAAAAACCATCACTTACTGGAACGAATGCCTACAGCCCATTAAGGAATTACTCTCAAGCCTCAACCTAGTATTGAATGCCAATAAAACCGAGATGCTCATTATCTCTCAAGATCCCCTTACAATTTCTTCTAGCCTCTCTCTACCAAACGCTAATAACATGTTTTCAACTGACGTCAGAGACCTTGGAGCATGGCTTGACAATCATCTTAACCTAAAAAAGTTCGTAAACAATACCACAAAGGACTGCTTTTACAAACTGCAAGTCCTCAAAAAACTTAAACCCCTCCTTTACTTCTCAGACTTCAGGCTAGTACTACAATCCATTATATTATCTAAGCTCGACTATTGCAACTCCCTGCTACTAGGTCTTCCCAACAACACGATCAAACCATTACAGATGGTACAGAATTCTGCTGCCAGAATTCTAACAAGCACTAACAAAAAAGATCACATCACCCCAATCCTTAGTAACCTACATTGGCTTCCCATTAAACAAAGGATACTCTATAAGGTACTCACAATCATCCACAAAGTGACAAACAAAATAGCTCCCATCACGTTAAGCTCTCAACTCCAACCACACACATCTTCTAGACCAATCAGAAGCGCTTACAAAGGAACATTGCATGCCCAACAAGTAAAACCATCACTGAGCAAAAGAGCGCTATCCTTAGCAGGCCCCCACCAGTGGAATATGCTCCCCCCAAATCTAAGACTTGAACCCAATCATCAAGAGTTCAAAAAAAGACTAGACTCTTCTTTTCCAACAAGCCTTCCCAGTCTCTCAATCCTACCAAGACAGAAAGCCTTCCCAAATAAGAAGTATCCCCTAATTTAGGTCACCATACCAAGTCCTACCTTCAGGTCTCTGCAACTGGACTACAATCTTTGAGTTCTAAAAATTTGTCTTATTTTTTATTTATATTTTCCTCTGCAACTGGACTACAATATCTAAGTTCAAAAATTCAAAAACTCATTTTATCTTATTATTTACATCTGGCATGGTTAATATGTCACTATATCCAAGTTAAATAGTTAAATTATACAGATTATATTACATAATTTTATTAATTACCATGTTAATCTATAATATTTATTATCATTATGTTATATTGTCATCCAGTTATATTGTTACATATGTGCCACTGTTCTATGTAAAGCCCCTTATCTCTGTTGGGCAGTTTATTGTTATATGTAAACCGGAGTGATTTGTAGTCTCTATAAGAACCTCGGTATATAAAAATTAAAAATAAATAAATAAATAAATAAATATAAAATAAATATTTTGTTTCTTTAGTTTGCAGAAACAAAATAAACATAAAAATACCCCCTAAAGCACAACACAACAAAATTGAAATGAGACCTCCCCAGGCCCCCCTGCCCCACATCACTCCCATCACCCAAAGATTGTTGGGGCCAGGAGCCTCCTCGACCACCACTTACTGTATAAGGTTCCCATCAACATTATTGGCCCAAAGCTTAGGTCCAACCCAAGGCCTGGACCTGTTGCTGGGGCATGACCCAGAGAATAGATACCATTTCTAAGTTTGAGGCCTAAGCCTAGGCCAAAGGCTGATGCTGAGGCCTGACCTAAAGGCATCAGCCAAGGCCAAGCCCTTAGGCTTTGGCCCAGGCCCATACCCAGGTCCAGACCCAGGCTCAGGCCCAACGCCAGGCCCAACTCAGAGGATATGTCGATCACTGTTGTCTCAGCCTAGGCCAAGGCCTGCTGCCAGGTCCCAGTGCCAAGGCCTTGACCTAGGCCTAGGCCCAGGTCCAATGTCAGAGCCTGGCCTGGAAGCTGGGTCCAGACATCAGGACTTCAGCCTGTGCCCAGAGGTTGGGTCCCATTGTGGAGCTCTCAGCCTTGGCCTAACGCAGGCACAGGTCTCAAGACATACTCTTTCACTTGATGTCCTCTGTTCAGTAGACTTGCCAGATTTACATCTCTCCATTAAAATGAACCATTGTACATCGAAATGGTACTCTCCATTTAGGAGGAAGGCACCAGAGAGGAAAGCACCAGAGAGACTGGTCATTCAAGCGGAGGGTGTCATTTGAAGAGGACATCAGATGGATGAGGATGTCGAGAGGACTGGTCCCTAGCATAGGATTTGGGTCTGGATTAAGCTGAGGCCCTGGTGATGGCACCCAGCTTCTGGGCCAGGCCCGGTGTCAGGCCTGGGCCTGGGTCTAGGCCAAGGCCTTAATGTCAGAACCTACCCTGCTGGCACGTGCAATTTACTGCTGCTCCGTTGAGAAGGTATGTTTAAAAACAAAAACAAAATAGGGTCGTTAGGTAGGGTTTAGGGGTTAGAGTGGAGAGGGAAGAGGGAGGCAGAGTATGTAGGGGGTTTTGAAGTTCCCTCCCAGAGCAGATTGGGAGGGAACTGGGGAAGGCCCTATCACGTCACCACACATTTGTAACAAAATTCCCCATTTGCAGGGGCGAGTCGACGCCCGTCCGCACATGCGCATGCTGATATAAAATTGGGCGCGTATGTGTGCGCGGGTAATGGATTTTGTAACATGTGCATGGCAATGCGCACCCGTTATAAAATCGGTGCATCTATGTGCTGCGTGCCCCTTTTAAAATTTACCCCTGAGTATTGTGTGTAGTTTTGGTCACCACGTCTCAAAAATTGTATGGCAGAATTAGAAAAGGTTCAGAGAAGAGCGACCAAAATCATAAAAGGGATGAAAATATTCCCCTGTGAGGAAAGGCTAAAGAGTTTAGGGCTCTTTAGCTTGGAGAAAAGATGGCTGGGAAGATATGATAGAGATCTATAAAGCAGATATGATAGATATGATAGGGGTCTATAAAATAATGAGTAGAATGAAATGGGTGAATGCGAATCAGTTATATACTCTTTCAAAAAGTACAAAGACTAGGGGACATGCAATGAAGTTACTAAGTAGTACAAATACAAATAGGAGAAAAATTTTCTTTTACTCAATGCATAATTAAGTTCCAGAATTCATTGCCAGAGGATATGGTTAAAGGAAATAAAATACAAGTAATTAGGAGAAACAATAAAGGAAGAAAGAGTTCTTTCAGCATACGGTTACATGGTGAAAGCTGTTAGTGTAGTTCACTTTAAAAAGCATCTGGACAAGTTCCTGCAGGAAAAGTCCATAAACCATTATTAAAATGGACTTGGAGAAATCCACTGTTTATTCCTGGGACAGGCGGCATGGAATCTTTTTACCTATTGGGCTCCTACCAGATACTTGTGACCTGGATTAGCTACTGTTAGAAACAGGATACTGGGCAAACAGGATAGACCAGTATGGCAAATCTTGTTCTTATGAATAGAAAGGTGAAACTTAAATAGGGCTGGCACTGAACAGAATTTGAAATTCATGAGCAAGAATCATACAATTATCAGCTAATGCACGATTCAGATTATTGGTAATGCACAGAATTGTGGATTACGATTATTTGTAAGAAAGGGGAAACCATCAAAATAGAAATTGTGAGTTGCCATGAACCCATGTAGCCGATGGCACAGAATGATGGCTCGATTCTGACCCTAAAGCAAAGGATTGCTGCACAAGGTAAACAGAGACCAATTATCACTTTGGAAGAAAGGAACTGAGCGGGAAGGAAAAATTGATCCCAGCAGCAAGTGTAAAGGGATCAAACAAATCAATTTCATTGATTGGGTGACCAGAGAGTTAGATCAGGGGAGACAATTAGATGTAGCATACTTGGATTTCATCAAAGTCTTTGACCCAGTTCTGTATAGGTTACTTATAAACAAACTGAGCATCCAAGGTTTTGGCACTAAAGTGACCTACTGGGTTGGACCTGGGTTGAGTGGAGCATGCCAAAGGGTAGTGGTAAACAGAGTTCACTCCAAGGTGCAGTGGTGCAGTGGTGTGCTGCAGGGATTAGTCCTTGGTCTGGTTCTCTTCAATATTTTCCCTAGCAATAATGTGAAAGGACTGTCAGGAAAGGTTTGTCGTCTTGTGGATGATACCAACATCTGTGACAAGGTGTTAAAAACAGAGGAAGGATCGAGTGAAGCTTGAAGAATTATCTAGACTCTAGAGTCTGGCAGTTAAGGTTTAATATACACTGTGAAGTGCCGAAAAGCAGAATATAAAAATCTAAATAAATAAATAATAATAAAAAAATAATGCTAAAAAATGCAGGGTCATGTATTTGGGTTGCAAAAACTCAATGGCAGAGGCATGCTAGGGGGGTGAGGGGGCAGTCCGCCCTGGGTGGCAACAGGGGGAAGGGTGCTATTGCCACCAGCAAGAATTCCTGCGGTGGCACAGAATAGTGATATGGCGGGCGAAACCCTACCAGGAAAAGCAAAGAACTGCAGTGGCAGAGGCCAGTGGTACCGATGGCATTTTCTGAAGCCAGTGTGGCGCAAAGAACAGGCCCAGCCTTGCCGCCGCCACTCTGGGAGCCGGGGACAGAAAAACAGACCCAGCATTGCCACCAGTGCTCTGGGTTTCCCTGGGGGCTGGAGGTTCCTTTTCTGTTGGCCGGTCGGAGCTGCGAGAGTTATTTTCCAATGGGAAGGAGCTTTCATCTTTGGGGCCTTTAAAAAAATAACAAGAAACAAAAACACTCCCACTGCTAACCGCATTCCTCTTCTCAAGAACTGCAGTGAATCTTCCTGCCCATCCAGTTATTTGCGGCATCGGCCCATGCAAGGCCTGGGAAGCAGCAAGGAAGCTGAGGGAAAATGATGCTTGCCATTTTGGTCTTCTGGCCAGGGCTGCAGAACATACATTTTCCCAGTCAGCCATGTATCTTAACACATGGGCTGCTGCTTGTGGTAGAGAAGGCATCTTGGTTCTCCCTATCGCTCATATTTGTTAGTGTGCCAGCAGCTAAGAAGGACCAATATTTTGGATCATTCTCCAGGGCCTGCATTCAGAATTATGTTAACTAACTAAATAAATAAATAAATAGGTTTGGTTTTGGCGGTGTGGTTTGGGGTGAGCACTCGAGTCTGGGAGTGAGTCAACTGTCTCTCTGGGTCATTAGTTGCTGCTGCAGCAGCATGGGAAGTGAGGAGAAACATGGAGGGGCCCAGGTAGGGCGAATGATTTGGCAAATTTACTAAGGACCCCCTGCATGCCCCCCCCCTTCACTTCCTAGCACCTTTCTGGGGTGATGATGTTGCAGGACTTATCTTTCTGGCTGTGCCTCATCCAAGCTGTTGAGTCCATGGCACATGGAAGGCCCAAGGCATAGGGGGGAGGGGGTGTACTTTTGTGTTAGGGCCTAGCTTCAAGCCAAGAGGTCCAATGAGGTACTGCAGGGACCCAACCTCTTTGTCAGCCCCTGGTTCCTGGGCCCTACTTGGGTGTAGCACTTCCAGTATGGGCACTTCCTAGAAGAGAAAAGACAAAGGCCCTAGCTGCCCTTTGTTTGGCATCCATGTTCGATGTGAATTGACTGGCAGTGGCCATTTGCTTTGGTGTCAGGCTGCAATGAGCGGGAATGGATATTTATATTCAGCTCTGGATTTGACAATAAGCACCCATTATGTCTGTGCCTAGGGACAGCAAGCTGGTTAAGATTGGCAGCTCTCCTGTTATGCTGGATCTGTAATAGCATGCTTTCCTGTTAAAGCCCACTTTGTGTGTAAACCTATCTTGTAGAATTTAGCATCATTGCTGTGGGAGGTCTTTCCAACTAGGACATGCTGAATTTTAGTTAGTCTTCTGCTGTCAGCCCTGTTTGGGTAGGGCTGTCTTAGTACCAACAGCAGCCAGTCAAGATGTATTGAAGAACATATGACTAGGTACTTAGACTGTATTCACTATGTAGTCAGAGTCCCTGATTAGTAGATGTTTGTGCTGCAAAAAAAAAATAAATGTTTGGCTATTGTCAGCATTAGCAGCATAGGATCTATTTAAAGTTTGGGTGCTTGCTAGGTACTTGTGACCTGGATTGGCCACTTTTGGAAACAGGCTGCTGAGCCTAATGGACCCACTCTTTGATTCATATGGCAACTTCTTATGTTTTAAGCACTTTGGGTAATGTTTTGACCTCATCTGGAAGCCTGGCCGCAGTGCAGAAGGCTTCATCTTTGGATTATGTTGGCCGGTGGCAGTCAGGAGTGCAAAGAATAACAAAGAAGAAATAGAGTACAAAATTTTTGTTTAGACTATGTGACATTCTCATCAAAATGTTCAACTTATTTAACATTATCAGTGCTGTTTACCCACATTGCAGGATATCTTCGGGCATCACATGTGCCCTCCGTTAGTGAAAAAGGGTGGAGGTAAGAACATTATCTGTTTTCTGTCACATTTGCCTGCACTTCAATGCTGCATATTACTACTTGAAGTTAGTAGTATAGAGTTAAGTTTGGTGTTTTGACGTGTTACAATACTTACTACCTTCATGGAGTACACCCTAGTCCTTGCATTATTCAAAATTCACATGATCTTTTAGGCTTTTAGCCTCTTTACTCTGGGTGCCTGTGTCAGCATGGAATGACGCAGGATGCATTATGACATTTTCTGTTTTGTTCACCATTCCCTTCCTAGTGGTTCATAACATTCCATTTGCTTTTGTCTGCCATGGCACAACAAGCCAACTATTTAGGTATTTTCTCTGCTATGTTGTCTGGATCTTTTCCTGGGGGTGGCTCCTAGTGGGGAGCCTGGCATTGTGTGTTGTTTTCCCTCAGTGCTTTACCTAGCACTTGTGCAGATTGAATTTTATCTGTCATCTCAATGCACAGTCTTCCAGTCTCAAGGGGTGCTCCTGCAATTGGTCACAATCTACTTGTGTTTTAACTGTTTCTGAGTAAGTAGAGTGCATGATTTTTAAGGTTGTTCTTTGGTGGCGGCATGTTTTCAGCTCATTACCATATCAGCTCGCCACCACACTCCCACTCTAATGAACACCGCTCCCAGCACACACCATGATGCAAATTAAAAGATTTGTCGGATGTGCACGGCAGCCAGGTTTTTGCGCTACTACATGGTTGGGATGCCTTTTTGTTTCGGCGCATTTGCTCATTGGAAAAAAGCATGACCTCAGTCACATTTCTGCACTGGGGGCAATAGCACTATTCAGCCAGGAGCACTATAGTGAAGAAGGGGTCAGCCCAGGAAGCAGGCATAGTATGATAATCCCACTTGCTTGTCATTTTGGTGTTTGCCACAGTGAATAGCAGGGCTGGAAAGTAATGGCGGCCGAGAGGGACTGAATGGTCTAGTCAGTCTGCCCAGCAATTTCTTATGCTAGTAACTGCCTCTCCATGTAGCTTACACCATACTTCGGTGGAGGCTATCAACTGTTGCCTCATGCAGGTTACCTTATTACCTTATGTTAAGTGTATTAAGAATTACATTCAAACCCGAACTGCTGAGAAACCCATAACAAAGAATTATGGTTAGCAACATTTTCAGAGTGAGCAGCCTTTTCCCTTTTGAATCAGACTAGGAGGCTCTAACATCCTTTGGTAGGGACTTTGCTGGGCATCAATTTTGCAGGTTAACGTATAGGGACATATGAGCATTCAGCTGTTGGCAGCCTTTTCCTGCTAGGCAATGGCCTTGTTAATATCTATTTGGATCCATACAATATAATGTATACAAACATAGCATTGTGTGCTTGCAATGCTCAGAAAGAACCTGAGTCTGCAGGAGAGGTGCAGGAAAATGTTACTACAGTGGGCACAGCATTGGGGCAGCTGTGGCTTAGCCGCTTTTGACAGTGCAATTGGCCCTTATCAATAGAGCTGTCCAGTTACCTTTTTCTCCCAATATCTTACAGTATCCAGACACCATTTATCTGTCTTGGCATTCTTTTGGTGTTGCCTATCGTGTTGCCTTTGAGTGAGCACAGGGCAGATTCTTGGCGTGAGCAAGATTTTTACAAACTCAAAGCTGGCAGTATGGATCTTCTTGCTTATTATCATAATTCTAGCCCACTTTCCACGAACTATCTCCTTTTAATGTTAACGCTCTCTTAAATTTGCTTTCTTGTGATCGGATATCTGTGGGGTTGATTCCATCCAGCTTGATTTCCATTTCGTGGAGAGGCATGGATTGCATCCAGGACTCAACAAAAAAGAGCCACTATTGGCTTCCAGTGACTGGTTCAGCAGGTTACTTCAATTAATCCCACGGGAGGGGGATCAGAAGGATGGCCATCAGAATTTGGGGCCATGGCCAAAGTCCTGGCAGATAACATTGCCACTTAGATAAATTAATGGCTCTCTGCTTCAACAGCATGGGAGAAGACTGATACTTCACGCATATCCAGCATAGCTCCCTGCTTCAACGGCAGGGGAGAAGAAAAACAACCGATAAGGGCTGTATAACATAGTCTGGGTAAAACAAATAAGCATGGGTGTAGCTTGCTTATTGCGGCGGCTACTACCCCTAACTAATCAAGCTAGATATTTCACTTGGATGCAGCTCCATCACTGCTCTCTACATTAAAGGTGGGGGTGGAAGGGAAATAGAACCAAGAGCTAAGAGAAACAGATAAGTATGAGAGAAAAAATGTGTGAAGCTTGCTGGGCAGACTGGATGGGCCATTTGGTCTTCTTCTGCCGTCATTTCTATGTTTCTATGTTTCTATGTTTCTATGTTTCTATGTTAATGCAGGATTATAAATGATCCATCATCTTCTATGATTTTGATCATTAAGCATCTGCAGTCTGACACTGTGCTCAGTATCCCTGTGTCAATATAGGCTTGACGATCCAAGTAGCTTGTTATAAGGGATGCTCACTATCTCTGATGCCTTATATGCTCTAGCAGGAGCATGTCAGCATTTTCTAAGACCAGAACATATTAGCACATTCTTATAAGGTGAATTTGTGATGGCTTATAGCAATAGTTGCCCTTGCATGCCAGAGTTGCTTTTCTTCCAGGAGCAGTTGCCCCTGTGAATGAGCAGTTGTTATCCAAGTAGGATATTTTCATCTACTGTTCACAAGGTGGCATCATAGCTTGCACAGCGTGGGGCTACTCGGTTAATTTCCTCATTACTGCATGTGAAAGGAAGGGGTGATTCATACATTCCTATAATCTAAGCTCTAGCTTATGCACGATAACCTTTGAAGGACCTGGGAAAGTAACCCTGAAATATTATAGGATAGTAATCACTCAGATTTTTGCCAATACATTTGCTAAGCTTATTGGCTGTAAGTTCTTTTGTTTGATCTTCTGGCTCTTGCAACCTCTCACTATACAATAGTCTACATCTTACGGCAAGGTCTCCAGACTGAACATTAGACAATTTAGTGCTATTCATCTATGCTCTAGAAATGAGCTTAGTAGACACTGGGTAGTTGGGGTGATTGAGGACTACATATCCCAAGGATGGTGCCAGCACCGAAGCAAGATGCATTTCAGGTAAGATATTGAATAAGAGTATCAGGAGTTGTTAAAGCTCTAGGCGGCATCATTGAATTGTAAGATATGGTGTGAGTGACAACATGCAGTATCCTCCGGTAGATTTTGGAGGGATGATGCTATCCCTGGAGCAGTATCTCTTCCGGGTAAGATATTGAACAACAACATCAAGAATATTTTTAAAGCGCTAGGCAGCATCAGTGGTTGCTAGATATGGCCGCAGCTAGGTTGGTGGGGTCCCCACGGTAAGGGAGGTGTCACTACTGTGGGCTTGTGGCGGGGGGGGGGGGGGGGTTTGACCACGACCCAGAGGGCATGGCATGTGCAGTTCTTGAAAGCTAGCTGGGTAGAGAATACCAGGCAGCATGATATTCCTGCTCCTTTGTTGCATTGGTGAATGACAGCGAGATGAGTTGACTGTCAAGTCTTCGTCTTCAACGGCTGGGATTGGCCTGCACATCACCCAGAATTGTGTTGGCATGGTTAATGAATGACACCTGCTATTTTACAGAGCAAGATTTCAGCGCACTGTCAGTAATCAGGATCAAATGCAGGATAACCTGAGGAGCAAGGCTTTGACAGCCCTGGGTCCCCCAATGGTGCTACATTGCTGTAGCATGATACTATAGAGCTCTTGTGAAATTGGAACACGGCTTTGATGGCCCTGCGTCCACAAAGGTGCTACAATGCAGGAGCAGGATCCTATGGAGCATTTAGTGAATTGAAATTCAGCAGGTGAGGGCATGGTCGCCCCTGGGGATTGAGAATATATTAGTAATTGACATTTTTGTAAATTTTACAAGAGCTCGCACCCACTGCATGACAGCCCGCTACTAACAGCGAGGCTGCTATGGGGGCACTCACCCGCTACAATGTCTGTGCGTTGTTAGGAGGGCCGCATGCATTGCACAGCTCTGAACATGGGATTCAGCATCCTGGGAGTGTGAGCGACATCATCAGGGTGTGACATGTGCGCTGTTCCATGTCACAGCCCTGATAAAACATTGACCATCACCGGCATTCTTCCTTTTCCCCCGGCAGCTGAGTCATACCCATGGGCAGGGCCTTTCCGGGGAGGGTAACCACAAGCACCATGGGCATCTCTCATCCTAAACATTGCATCATAATCACACAATCCATGAAGGATGATTTGGTTCTATGGTCATCCTTCCTGAATAAATTCAACAGAACATCAGTTTGGCAAGACCCTCCCTTTTCCAACCATGATCTGGATGTTTATTCCGACGCATTGGGAGGGTGGGACTTCGGTGTTTACTGGCAGGGCTTGTGGGCTGCAGAGCAATGGTCTGCGGCCTGGTTACAAGTGGGATTAATGTACAACATCCCTTTCTTAGAGCTCTTTCCCATTTTGTTTGCTTTGGTTATATTGGGAGAGAAATTACAAAATAAACATTATATTCTGGTGTGACAACATGTCAGTAGTACAGGTATTCAACAAACAGTCTTCTAAGTGTCATAGAGTAGCTGAGTTATTGTGGGAAGTGATATTCACTAGCTTGCATTTGAACATGGTGATAAGGGTACGCCATGTCCAGGGGGTGAAAAATGGTGTTGCCGATGCCTTGTCAAGAACTAAATGGGATTTTTTCAAAAACAGGATCCTGGAGCCATCAAGGAAGGCATAGAGGTGCTGAAGCAATTGAGACGATGTCACAAGAGACTTGTTGAGGTGATCGGTTGCCCCGGTGACATGGAGTGCTTACAGCAGGCCTTACGATAGCATTTCTAAATTCCTAAAAGAGAGAGTTGGATAGAGGGACCTGTCCTCGAGGAGACAGTAGTCAGATTTATTGAGAGAGTGGTAAATCAAGGAGCGCAGTTACAAACCAGCTGGCAGACTTCACTTTTTTCTCAAAGGTATGGGGATGGGGTACTCAACCAAGAGTTTTCTAGTTAAGAAAATTCTCACAGGGTGGGCCAGAACGATGGGACCAGCAATTGATGCACGAAAACCAATCACACATGATCGGCTCGCTCAGTTGTGGCTTGTACTATCAACTGCATGTCCGAGTTTGAGGTAAAACGTTTTAGGGCTGCATTTTCCTTGGCATTCTTCGGGGCGCTGTGCATCAGCGAGTTAGTGGCCACTTCTAAATGACACATGGGTTTCAGAGGCATACTTATCCAGAATACTATAGTAACTGAACAATCAGTCCAAATAACCATACAGAGGTCAAAAACAGACCAAGTTAACAGAGATACCAAGCTATGTTTGAAACGGACGAGTCCGTTGATCGCATGCCCTGTCCAAAATTTAAGGAGGTACCTGTCAGTGCACCCAGAAGGCTGTAAATTCTTATTCATTCATGCAAATCATACATCCCTTACCAGATATCAATTTTTGGCAGTACTGAATCTGGCCCTCACTAAAATTAGACATAACCCTAAGGATTTCGGGACCCACTCATTTAGAATAGGAGCAGCCACCAGCGCAGTGCAAGCAGGGTTGAACATAGACACCATCCAAAAAATCAGTAGATGGAAATTGGATGTCATATATACTTACTTACTTACTTACTTACTTATTTATTTATTTATTTATTTATTTATTTATTTATTTATTTATTTATTTTACAGATTTTTATATACCGGGGCACGTAGATAACATCACCTCGGTTTACATTCAAACATTAATTCAGCATAGCGCTTTACAATGTAACATAATAACTGAAATAATATAATACCATGTAGAACTTTGTATAAGAAAATAAAAGTCAAAATATGAGTGTCTGTGGAAATAAACTAGGATGAATAGAAGAGGACTCAGTTCATTAATAGTAGGCTTTTTTGAATAACCATGTTTTTAAGTTTTGTTTAAATTTTTTGAGGCAAAGTTCCTGGCGTAATTCGGAGGGCATGGTGTTCCATATTGTGGATCAGCAATGATGAATGAACGTTCTTTCATAGAGGAAAGATTGGTCAGATTAGGTGCGGGGATCTTCAGTTTAGCTAAATGTTGGAATCTAGTTGGGCGGATTGATGTTTTGAATTGTAGATGCTCGGTGAACCAGCACATATCTCTGTTGTGAATGGCTTTATGTATAAGCGTCATGGATTTATATATTATCCTGGAAGCCACGGGTAGCCAGTGCAAAGACTGAAGTGCTGGAGTGATGTGCTCATGGTGGCTTGTGTCTGTGATGATGCGGGCAGCTGCATTTTGTAACATTTGCAAAGGTTGAAATGTATTTTTAGGTATATATATATATATATCAAGACAAGTCATGTTTTTCACACAGCTACCACAATGGCAAAGGTTTGTTTGGATTATCGGACACTCCTTTGTTCACTGAGCAGAAAGGAGGGCTTGGGTTCGGCTACGCGGAATGTTCACATCATATGGATGGGTCAAAGAGGAATGACCTGGGACCAGCTTCTACCGTTCTTGCTGCATAAGAAAGATACGCTGGCTGAACCCAAGGACGTCATTATTCACCTTGGCGATAACAACCTGGGGTCATCATATTGTGTACAATTAATACTGCGCCTAAAGAATGATTGGAGGGAATTAGTTTCCTGGTTTCCCAACTCATGTCTTATGTGGTCTGACATTATACAGTGATTAAAATAGCATGATAGTAAGCTATGGAAAAAGGGTCATAAAAAAGTGAATCAGCAAGCGGGGCGGTGGGCCTCAAGATTAGGAGGGCGACATATATGTCATGATTGGGTAGGTAATCTTTGTGAAGGGTTGTACAGATGTGACCGAATCCACATTTAGGACATCATATGACCTTTTCAGTAATACGATACAGAAAGCCACTGAATCCTTACTAAGTTGAAGAGGCCGCAGCTTGAGGGGCATGAGGCAAATGATACTACCTCATGCCAGTGGCGGGTGCATGAGCCATGGGGGCCGAATTGGTAGGCTTTGGGTGGGCCCCCTTGCTAGAAGGTTACGGCAGGGGGCCTGGACGAAGGGGCTGCCTTATTAGGAGACATGGCGGGCGGCATCCGGGACACGTTTGTGTCAAAAGCACAAAACGGCTCGTGCTTCTTACGGTTTACGATTATAATTGTTAATGTTATATTAAAGCTGCAGCCTCTTCAACCATCAAAGTCTTTGCTTCAAGTTTGTGTAAGGGTAGTGATTCAAGGGTTGGAGCGGGCCTGAATGCCAGCAATTAGCGGATCTCAATGTTAGAATGAATGTTAGTAATTGTTTTGTAATTTAATTGTGGTATGCAATGACCTATCCTGTGGCTATATCCATCCAATAAAGATCTTCATTTCGAATAATGGACTGACAGTTGTTTCTTACAAATATGACAGCTTGGGAATAAAAGGTGGGGTCTTTTATAGATAGGCAAGAGGAGGCGGTTGCACCTGAGATGGTTGGGAATCTGGCTTGTGGTTTCCAGTTCAGTTTTTGTCTGCATGTGTGCGTGTGAGTGAGAGAGAGAGAGATAGAGGAAGCGTTGTGTGTGTGTGTGTGTTAATGTGCGAGAGGGACACAGAGAGGCATGTGTGTGTGTGTGAGAGAGAGAGATATGGCAAGAGCATGTCTGTGTGTGAGAGAGGTACAGAGAAAGTGCGTGTGTCTCTCTTTCTCACACACATGCTCCCTCTGTCTTTCACCAAGCATATATGTGTGTGTATGTGAGAGAGGGAGCATATTGTGTGTGGGTGAGTGTGTGCATGCGTGCCCCCAGTCTCCAATAATCTTAAGATGACCG
The DNA here is from genome assembly GCF_901001135.1 of Rhinatrema bivittatum. NCBI lineage: Eukaryota > Metazoa > Chordata > Amphibia > Gymnophiona > Rhinatrematidae > Rhinatrema > Rhinatrema bivittatum. The sequence continues at coordinate 215,990,972 of NC_042623.1, read as the reverse complement.
ATATGGAGAGTGGAGGATTTTTAAAATCCTTATTAGTTTTAATTATTTGGTGTTATTTGATGTGTCTGCTGTTTTGAAACATTTTATCGATGTTTAGGAAATGTTAAAATTATAAATGGGGAGGGTGCCAAAGAAGTATCTGCCCTAGGTGCAAAATACTCTAGGTATGCTTCTGCTCAAGGGAGTAGTTCAGTATAGGGGTGAAATTCTGTGCATAAAATAAGACTGGGATCTGGGCATGATCATAACTTATGATTTTGAAGTGACCAAACAGGTAAATAAGGTGACAGCAAAAGCCAGAAGGATGCTTGAATACATAGGGGAGAGGAATAGCCAGGAGGAAAAATTAGATTATATTGCCATTGTATAAATATTGGGTGAGTTCTCATTTGGAGTACTCTGTGTGATTCTGGAGACCGCAACCTTCAAAAGGATATAAACCGGATGGAGTTGGTTCAGATGACAGCTACTAAAATGGTCAACAGTCTTCATCATAAAGCATATGGAACAGACTTAAAGATCCAAACATGTATACTCTGAAGGAAATGAGAGAAACAGGAGATATGATATAGACATTTAAATACCTCCAAGGAATAAATGCACAAGAGGCAGACCTCTTTCAATGACAAGGAGGCTCTAGAACAAGGGGATCATGGGATGAGGGCTAAAAAGAGGGAAGACTCAGGAGAAATCTCAGGAAATATTTTTTTTTACAGAAACAAGATGAATACATTGTCTTATGTTTTCCTGAAATCAGGAAAACATAAGACAAGCATAAAGGATCTCTGTGTAAAAGGAAAGCAATATAAAGCTGAAAAGGAGATAAGGACAAGCAGACCGGATGGGCCCTATAGTCTTTAACTGCTATCATAGTAACATAATAGTGATGGCAGAAAAAGACCAAATGGTTCATCCAGTCTGCCCTGCATGTTTCTTATGATAGTAATTGCCGCTTTGGGCATGTTACCCCCAAGCCTTATGTTGAGAGTAGTAATATTTACAATCAAAACCAAGCAACTGTCAAACCCATAAAAAATGTACTGCTAGTTACATTTTATGGGATGAACAGCATTCTTGATAATTCAGACAATGCTTCTTGAACATGCTTTGCTTTTGGACTTGGTTGTAGAAATGGTCCTATACTTTATCCTTAAGATCTGCATATCATTATCCTGGACTGTAAAAGTTGGGGCCAAGCGTTGGCTGTCATCTGAATCCACTTTTCCTTTTTCCCCTTTTTTTCCGCTGCCGAAGTGCAGAGCGATGCTGCAGTTGTGTCACAGCATCAAGGCTAACTGGTTAAGGGTAGTAATCCCCATGCCTTCTGTTAAGGGTTGCAAGTGCCGCTCCGTGCAGGGTAATAAAATTATTACTATTTTAGCAATTTTCAAAAGCCATTTACTCAAGTAAAATGCACTTATGTAAATAAATCCTATGGGCAATTCAATGGCTTATATTGTAGCAATTTTCAAAAGCCCACTTAAGTAAAGTGCATTTACATTAGTAAAACCCAGTTTTACGCTAGTAAATGCTTTTTAAAACCTGAACCTAAGTATACATTTCTCTTTGTAACCCCTAAGAATAGCCAGGATTCAAATTCTGCTGACACTTCTTATGACCTCGTGCAAGTTACTTAACTCTCCATTGCCTCAGGTACAAACTGATAGAGTCATTTTCTAACCTACAATATTTTCCCAGTGAGGAAAATACAATGGGGTTTACTAAACTGTAGTACACAATAAAACATGCGTCATTTTCCCCTATGGGATAAATACCACAGCTTAATAAATACTGCAGAAAAAAAATACCGTGTTTTCACAGAGCCCTAAAGAACGTCACAGTGGTGGCCCATGGCTGTGGAACTCTCACCTTCTTAAACATCCTGATCAGGTCAAGATTAAATCCCCATACCCCAGTAATGGCAAAACAAGGGGTCTCTGGAAACCGCCATCCCACCTACGTCTCCACCACCTCTGAAAGCAGGCAAACTAAAATAATGTTTTTATTTTACTAATTTTCTGTCCCTGTGGTGCAGGCCTCACCCCTTCTCAAACACTGCCTCCTCGGGAGCTTTCTCCACAACTTAATGAAATTACTAAACCCAACAAAAGACAAAGAAGCTCAAGTTAAAATCTATGAGTTCTACTGACAGATAAAAAAATGTTGTTTGCAATTTGATTTTTTATGCCCCTTTCTCGGTTGATGCTCCCAATAGAGATGTCAGTGACTGGCATTTACTTGGCTCTGAGTTGGGAAGGGTCTTCTCCTTCAGATCATCCTGTACCTCCTTTTTCTGTCATTTGTTCCTTCAGAGAAGTAACATGTCATGATGGAACAGGAAATGAAATAGTTCTAATCATAACGGACATGCCACAGATACAAGAAAGCCAATGAAGAGAAAAGCAAAACCTGAACCAGTACGTACAGCTCTAGCTCCAAAAGGAAGCATAGAAATATATCACCAGGGGAAACAATTATGCACATAACCATAGACAAAAATGGAATGCTATAAAACACACAAAAAAGACAGAACATTTAAAAAATGGACAAGACAGATTGTAGCTACAAGATACACAGTACTCACTGTGCATACTGCATGCAGCATGTGCCTTTCTTTTGCATTCAACAGGGAACCAACCCAAAACAGAAAATTATAAATATGCTAGAAAACACACACATACACACACACACAGGGACAGAGGCACAAGCAGTATCCATGAAGGCTGTAAAAGGTGGACCCCGGGGCACAGATAAACAAGAAACCATAACTGAGTGCAAAGTAATGGATTCTCATTCATTACTGGATGGAGGAGGTGACAGGAACAAAAGAGAACTGTGGTGCCCATCCTGTGTTAACCACCACCATACATCAGGATATTATGGGAGGAGGTTGGATAAGAAGGAAGAAGCCTATTCTTGACATCTGAATCAAGGTATGAGAAATTGGACTTTGAATTATGCCAACTAAACCAATTTAAATATTATGTCCAACAATTTGGGAGGAAGTTCAAAAACTGCCCCTGAATTTGGAATGTGATGTAGAAACAAATATCAGATAAAACCATCAATACACAGGCACAAATTTACTGGAAAATAAGAATGTAAATGAACTGTATTGAATAAGGACTTACAAATTGGATTTGTTTCACCTTACAATCAATTATCAGATAAATTATGTTGGAACCACATTCATCATCCAGCGTTATTATTACTATACATTTTAAAGACTGTTAAACCAACTCTGAGGGCCTTGCAGAGAAGTCAACCCTTCTCACTTTCTACAACAGGGAATCCTGGAGAGTAGTGGGCTTATGAAAGGTATAGGAACTGTGAACATCTTAAGCCCTTGAAAATGAAGTGGGCCCTTGGATTTCAGCTCAGGGGTTACAGTTAGTTTTGATTGAAATACTGGAGGTGAGGAGCTGGATGTTTCCATACGTTGGATTCTATGGCTGGGATGAGATCTTCCCCATCTCCCATATTATCAATGTGATCAAACAATGAAACATTGAGTTCTGTCCAATCTTCGACAATAAGTAGTGCTATACATTTAATCCATTTTGGTTAACTGGGGTTACATAGCCTGTAACCTGTGTCTTGGCTCTCTGATAGAGAATACATTTGCAGCATTGTTTAACGGTCACTTATTTGTAATTCAGTATATGTTAATATATTTTTTATATAGTTTTGTAATTTGATTATTTCATTGTTATGTAAGCCACTCCAGGAGGTCAGTATATACATTGAAAATGTAACGTATTTTACTTTTCAGATGTGCATCCTGTTTTGATGAAAGCATCCATATTTAGAAAAGGAGGCAGAAGGACACTATCCTACCTGCTGATGTCAACACAGAGAAAGGGCATGAAGCTAAAACCTAGATATGAGGCATGATTTACTACAAAATATTTTGTTTACTTTAAATTTTGCTTATTTCATGTCTTTTGTATTTCATTTCATATCTTATTATTTTGTTTTATTAATTTAAGTGAGTGCTATTTGCAAGTAGAACACACTAAAATCACTGTTGCGGGAGTGGTGCAACCTGTAGGGAGGAGCTCCACAGGTCCCCACCATCGGCAGGAGGAGCTGGCTGGTGCAGAGGCCAAATTGGGGCTTCACCTCTACCAACCTTCATCCCCTTTAAGTTGAGCCTTCAAGTACCGGGGCCAGCTGGACTTAGGTGTGGGCCTCTGTGAAGGTGGAGATCCATCACTAGGAAGACTTGGCAGACCAGCACAAGAAGATAGAGACAAAGTCATTTGGGCAGCGGACAAGGCAGGTAGAGGTCAAGCAAGATCATGGTACAAGCAGTGGTTGAGGCAGGTGGAAGTCAGCAGCATCTGGTTCAGAGCTGGGGGTCAAACCAGAAATCCAGAAAACATGGAGGAAGATGGAGGACTCCAAGAAGGCTAGGAGCAGGACTGAGGGGCAAAAGACACAAGGTAACCAAAGACTGGGTGCAGGAACCCAGAAGACTGGATCATTGTGGCAAGCACTTTTCAAGGGGGGAAGAGCTATTGCCAAGGTGAGGAGCAATGAGGAAAGTGGCCTTTTAAGGCCCAAAGCTGTGATATCATCAGAAGGGGCCACAGGGCTTTTCCCGCCATGGTCCCTTTAACTCACCAGCATAAGCACGCAGCTTGGGATTCCTTTGATGGTATCCTCACCATGGGGTCTGGCAGCCTGGGTTCTTGCAAAGAGATTTTGCTCTTGCCAGGGATGGTGGCGCAGTATACAGAGGAGGTTCCACTACTCCAGAATGCCGCAGAGCCAGCTGAGCCAGGGAGGAGGTGAGAACAGTGGTCTACGGGGATAGCCCGCGAACCGCCAAATATAACAGTACCCTCCCCCTTAAGCCCCCCTCCAGGGAGGTCATATTTTGTGGTGGTACTGATCATAAAGAATCCTTCGGGCCATTACAGACCTCTTGATTCAGGAGATGTGTTCTACAACCAAGTGTTTGGTTTTGTCCCCTACTTCAAGCAATTCTGAGGAGAGAACCTGAACCTCCAGCAAGGGAATGATCTTCCCTGGATTGCTTGGACAGAAATCAGGATCGCCCGGACATGAGGGTTTCTTTCCCTTCATTTGCTGAAGAAGGTCATCCAGGGTTCGTATCTCCTCCTGACTCTTGGAAAGCTGGGACTTAAGCTCCTTCACTGCGAGGCGGTGTTCTCTTTCTAAATTTTTACATTTGGACCTCTCTTGACTCAGTTGTTCTTTGAGTTGTCTGAAAACTATCCTGAGTGTGGTTTCCTGGAGACATCGTGGTGAGGTCTGGGTTTCCTTGGACCTCTGATGAGAAGCTGGAATGGTTTGTAGGGTAGTTGCCATGAGCATGCAATGGAACAAATCTTCAGGTGCTGCACAAGCTGTCAAACATCCTGGTCCCCAGCAGATGAGCTCCAAAGTGGACCAGTCAAACTGGGGTTGGTGTTTCTGCAACCAGGGAAGGCCTAATACTATCAGACTCGCATCTTGAGGTAGCACCAGGAGACTAACAAACTCTGTGTAGGCAGTGCCAATATGAAGTATGAGAGGGATTGTAGAGTGGGTTACCTGCCCCAGGAGGGGTTCTCCATGGACAGATGAGAGGACCAAAGGAGATGACACAGGAACCGTAGGAATTTTGAACTGTTTGACAAGCTCTTGTACAAAATTCCCTCCAGAACTGGAGTCCACAAGAGCCCGCGTAGATAAACATGTGGAGGCTTGTTCAATCGAGACCAGCGGTAGGGGCTAGGGGGGTTGCAGAAGCCAGAGTGACAGTCATAGACCTAGATCCTTCAGAGCGTGGTATTACTCCCCTCTTCTCTGGGGATAGGGCTAACAGGTGTCCAAAAGTTCCACAATAAAGGCAGAGGCCTAATTGATGGCATTGGGTCCTCCTTTCGGAAGTGAGATGAGCATGACTCAAATGAATGGACTTGTCGGGTAAAATGTACAATAGTGAGCTGGGATCCAGTGTAGAAGGGGGAGTGGTCTGGAGAAACCCTTTTGAGCCATGCATGACTCTCATCCTTGTTCCTGTAGGTGTCTATTGAACTTCCCTGTGAGGCTGAAGCGCTCAACGAGAGAGATTGAAAGTTCTCGTGCTGCAGACTCGTCCTTAATTTTGGAAGCTAAACCCTCCAGGAATATCATGTGTAAACTCTCTCCCTGCCAGTTCAGTTCAGAGGCCAGGGTTTGGAATTCAATAGCATAATCCATAAGTAGTTGGTTTCCTTGGTGCAGGTGCAAGACATCCAAACCCATCGTAGACAGCCAGCCAGGCTCATCAAAGACTTCCTCAAAGGCCAAGACAAATTGTTGGATATTCATGAGAAGATCTGAACACTCCCATAAGATGGAAGCCCAAGCCAGGGCCTTACCATCGATAAGGGAGAGGATGAATGTCTGCTGACTTCTGCCTGCCTCGACAACTGCTTCTACCATGAAGTCACTTGACCTCTACATGCCCTGACTGCTTCTCTACCTGACTTGTCTCTGTCTTCTTGTGCTGGTCTGCCAAGTCTTCCTAGTGATGGATCTCCACTTTTGCAGAGGCCTGCGCCTAACTCCAGCCGACCTCGGTACGTGAGGGCTCAACCTAAGGGGAACAAAGGCTGGAAGAGCTAAAACACCAGTTTGTCCTCTGCACCAGCCAGCTTCTCCTGCCAACAGTGGAGATCTGTGGGGTTCCTCCCTGCAGACTGCACCAACCCTGCCTCAGCCCAAGGGTCCATTCCCGCAACAGATTGCTGAAGCCATGGACTCAAAGGATCTAGCCGCATTGAAGGCCATTTCCAGCTTAGCCCAGAAACTGCTGGCCCTACAAACAGCACAGGAACTTATAGTTGCTAAAAAGCATTGCTGCACGCTTGGATGCCTTACCTGTACCTATGCTCTGCCACAGCAACCTACGATATGGCATAGAGTCCAAAAGGATAAAGATCCTGCATGAAACTTAGGGGTAGATTTTCAAAGGGGTACGCGCGTATGATACCCGCGTACCCCCCGAAAACCTACCCCAAACCCCCCCTGCGTGCGCAAGCACCGGGACGCGCGTAAGCCCCGGGGCTTGCATGGAGGGGCGTGTTGGGGGCGAGTCGGTGGACGTGTCGGGGGGGCGTGCCGCGAGTGCCGCGGTGCTTCGGAGGTGGGCCCGGGGGCGTGGTGCCAGCCCGGGGGCATGGTTGAGGCCTCCGGACCAGCCCCCGGGTCGGGTGATGGCACCAGCATCCCGCTGGCATGCACAGATTTACGCCTGGTTTCCGCAGGCATAAATCTGCCAACAAAGGTGGGGGGGGGGGGTTAGATAGGGCCGGGGGGGGGGGGGGGTTAGGTAGGGGAAGGGAGGGGAAGGGGAGGGGAGGCAGAAGGAAAGTTCCCTCCGACGCCGCTCCAATTTTGGGCAGCGCATGCTGGGCTCGGCGCGCGCAGGTTGCACAAATGTGCACCCCCTTGCACGCGCCGACCCCGGATTTCATAAGATACGCGCAGCTACGCGCGTATCTTATAAAATCCAGTGTACTTTTGTTCGCGCCTGGTGCACGAACAAATGTACGCCCGTGCGTACATTTATAAAATCTACCCCTAAATGCGCCATCAAATCTTTATGGGTAGAAATCCCTTGTGGGTTGGGGAAGAGTATAGTGATAGGAGTATACTACCATCCACCTGGCCAAGATGGTGAGATGGACAGTGAAATGCTAAATTAGGGAAGCTAACCAAACTGGTAGTACAGTAATAATGGGAGATTTCAATTACCCAAAACACCACAGAGCAGAAGTACTGCACTTCAATAATATCCAAACACAAAAGTGCAGAAAGAATTTAGTCCAAACCACAGGATAGTTCAAAAGCTCTACAGAGCACGATAACTTTTATTCATTTTTCAAGCAGCAACTCTACTGACTTGAAAACACACCAATTTAGACCGCGTCCCCCGACACGGTCCCGTGTTTCGCCAAGGGCTGCATCGGGGGGGACAGAATTATCAAAGGACACTGTAAATAAACATACAATGGTTAGGACAAAGAGCTGCAGAATGCCGACACATCAATTCTATTACAGTTTCATCACATACCTGAATGCAAAACAGTTTCAAAATTGGCAGGGAGCGCGTCCATCTTGAATGCAGACAGGTTTAAATACCTGTCTGCATTCAAGATGGACGCGCTCCCTGTCCTGTGGTTTGGACTAAATTCTTTCTGCACTTTTGTGTTTAGATTTCAATTACCCCAATATTGACTGGGCAAGTGAAACATCAGGACATGCTAGAGAGATAAAGTTCCTGGATTGAATAAATGACAGTTTTATGGAGCAACTGGTTCAGGAACCAATGAGAGAGGGAGCAATTTTGGATCTAATTCTCATTGGAGCACAGAATTTGGTGAGAGAGGTAACGGTGGTGGGGCCACTTGGCAATAGTGATCATAATATGATCAAATTTGAATGACTGGAAGGGGAACAGTAAGCAAATCCATGGCTCTCATGCTAAACTTTCAAAATGGAAACTTTGATAAAATGAGACAAATAGAAATAAACTGAAAGGTGCAGCTACAAAGGTAAAAAGTGTGTAACAGGCATAGACATTGCTAAAAAAAAAAAATACCATCCCAGAAGCATACTCCTTATGTATTCCACACATTAAGAAAGGTGAAGGAAGGCAAAATGATTACAGCATGGTTAAAAGGTGAGGTGAAAGAGGCTATTTTAGCCAAAAGATCTTCATTCAAAAAGTGAAAGAAGGATCCATTAGAAGAAAATAGGATAATGCATAAGCATTGGCAAGTTAAATGTAAGACACTGATAAGACAGTCTTGGAGAGAATTTGAAAAAAAGTTGGTCATAGTGGCAAAAACTCACAGTAAAAACGTTTTAAAAAACATCTGAAGCAGAAAGCCTGCGAGGGAGTCGGTTGGAGTGTTAGATGATCGAGGGGTTAAAAGGGCACTTAGAGAACATAAGCCCATCATGGAAAGATTAAGCAATTTCTTTGCTTCGGTATTTACTGAAGAGGATGTTGGGGAGATACACGGTGTTTACTGAAGAGGATGTTGGGGAGATACACGTTCCAGAGAAGGTTTTCATGGGTGATGATTCAGATAAACTGAACCAAATCACAGTGAACCTGGAAGATGTGGTAGGCATGATTGACAAATGGAAGAGTAGTAGATCACCTGGACTAGATGTTATATACACCCCAGGGTTCTGAAAGAACTAAAAAATGAAATTCACACCTATTTCAATTAATTGTAACCTATCATTAAGCTCATCCAATGTACCTGAAAATTGGAAGATGGCCAATGAAACCCTAATATTTAAAAAGGGATCCAGTGGTAAGCCTGACTTCAGTGCCAGGAAAAATCATGAAAACTGTCATAAAGAATAAAATCACAAAACATTTAGATACACATGGTTTGATGGGACACAGCCAACATGGATTTACCCAAGGGAAGTCTTGCCTCACAAATATCCTTCATTTTTTTGAAGGGATGAATAATCACATGGCAAAGGTAGATGTGGTATATTCAGATTTTCAGAAGGCGTTCGGCAAAGTTCCACATGAGAGGCTTCTAAGAAAACTAAAATGGGATTGGAGGCCAAGTTCTTTTGTGGATTTATTTATTTATTTAAGGTTTTTATATACCGGCATTAGTATGCAAACATCATGCCGGTTTACATTGGAACTAAAAAAGAGGAAAGGAAATACAATGAACAGGGGTATTGGGAGGGGGCATAGCATAGGCTGCAGAGGAGATAAAGGCAAGGAAGCGGACAGTAAACTGTGATGAACTATGTACAGTATGGAGTATAACTATAAATACATTATAAATACATTATATACAGGGCTGTGGATCAATTGTGTTAGTCAAGAGGACAGAGGGGGCAGGGTGGAGCGGGAAAGAGAGGTCTATTCGAGGTAGGCTATTCGGAAGAGCCAGGTCTTTAGTTTCTTTCTAAATTTTGCGTAGCATGATTCGAGTCTAAGGGGGGTCGGAAGGGAGTTCCAGTGCCTGGGGCCTGCGATGGAGATTGCTCTATCCCTTGTAGAAGAGAGGTGGGCTTTTTTAAGGGAAGGTATGGTAAGGGTACCTTTATTGACAGTTCTGGTGGGCCGGTCAGAGCGTGTAAAGATGAGCGGGTCATCAAGCCAGTCAGAGTTATGGGAGTAAAGGGATTTGTGGATAATGGACAGGGTTTTGAAGAGGGTACGGGATGTGATGGGGAGCCAATGAAGGTCTTTGAGTATGGGGGTGATATGTTCAAATTTCTTGGTGTTAGTGATGACTCTAGCAATGGAATTCTGGAGCATTTGTAGGGGTTTGATGGAGGAGGAGGTGAGTCCAAGGAGGAGGGCATTGCAGTAGTCAAGTTTTGAAGAGAGGGTGGCCTGAATGACAGTCCGGAAGTCTTGGTTGTGGAGGAGGGGTTTCAGCTTTTTTAGAATATTTAGCTTGAAAAATCCCTCTTTGAGGATGGAGTTAATATGTTTTTTTAGGTTTAGTTGCTGGTCCAGGGTAACCCCAAGGTCTCTTACGTGTGTTTGCGATGACGTGACTTTAAAGGCAGGGTCGTTGGAGATTAGGGGTTTGGGGGGTTGGTGTGGGGATATGAGGAGTAGTTCAGTTTTAGAGGTGTTGAGGGCGAGGTGGATATGTGTGAGGAAGTCATTTATGGAGGAGAGGCAAGATTTCCAGTGTGCTAGGGTGTTGGATAGGGAATTCTGAATAGGGATGATGATTTGCACATCATCGGCGTAGAGGTAGAATTTGAGGCCGAGGTCAGTGAGTAGGTGACATAGGGGGGTGAGGTAGATGTTGAATAAGGTGGAGGAGAGGGAGGAACCTTGCGGGACGCCTTGGGACAGGGGGGTAGGGGTGCTGATTCAGCGCATCCAATTTTGACGGAGAATTTCCTGTTGGATAGGTAGGATTTGAACCATAGGAGGGCGGTGCCTGAGATGCCAATTTCGGACAGTCGGGTGAGAAGTTTGTTGTGATCAATGGTGTCGAAGGCCGTGGAGATGTCTAGTAGGGCAAGGAGGTAGCTTCTACCTTGGTCCATGCCTCTGAGGATGTGATCTGAGAGGGTGAGGAGGAGGGTTTCCGTGTTGAAATGTTTGCGGAAACCAAATTGGGTGGGGTGCAGTATTTTGTGGTTTTCTAGGTGCTCTGTGAGTTGTGCGTTGACAATTTTTTCCATGACTTTGGAGATGAGAGGAAGGTTAGAGATTGGACGGAAGTTAGAAGGATTTTTGGGGTCTAGAGAGGGTTTCTTGAGTAGGGGTTTGACAATTGCTTGTTTGAGTGAGTCGGGGACGCATCCTGATGAGATGGATGAATTAATGATGTCGGCAATTGGTTTGGCGATGGAGTTTGGGATGGAAAGGAGGCTTTTTGTGGGTATGGTATCAGATGGGTGACAGGCTGGGCGGAGCTTTTTTAGAACTGCTTCGACTTCCTTAGGTGAGGTGGGCTCCAGACTTTCAAGTGTGGAGGTGATGAGGTTGGCGTGGGGGGAGGAGATAGGGAGGGTTGTGGTTGTGGGGTATTGGAATCTGAGAAGGATGTTGGAGATTTTATTGAGAAAGAATTGGGCAATTTCTTCACATTTGGCGAGGGCGTCGCTGTCGAGGGATGCAGCTTGGGGTGACTTTGTAAGGTTGGAGACATAGGTGAACAGCGCCTTTGGGTTATACATGTATTCATGGATTTTGGAGGCATAGAAGTTGCGTTTGGTGTTAAGGGTGGAGGTTCTGTATAGATGAAGGGCGGATTTGTAGGTGGAGGCGTTATGGGGGGATGGGGCCTTGCGCCAGATTCTTTCCAAGTGCCTAAGCTTGTGTTTTAGGGTTTTCAGCTCAGGTGTGTACCAAGGCTGGCGGTTTGTGGTCGATTGTTTCAGTTCGCGTCTGGATATTGGACATAGTTTATCAGCAATATCAAGAGTGATTTTGTTCCAGGATGAGAGGGCGACTTCAGGGTTGGAGCAGTCAAGGTTTGGTAATTCATTAGAGATGGCTTGGGACAGTTCCTCGCCATTAGAGATGGCCATTAGAGATGGCCATTAGAGATGGCTTGGGACAGTTCCTCGCTAGATTGCAAGCTGGTTAAAATACCGAAACAGAGAGTAGGATCAAATGATCTGTTTTCACAATGGAAAAAGGTAAACAGTGGAGTGCCTCATGGATCTGGTGTGTTATATTTATAAATGATCTGGAAAGGAGTACGATGAGTGAGGTGATCAAATTTGTGGATGACACAAAATTATGTGGAGTAGTTAAATCTCAAGCAGATTGTGATGAATTGCAAGAGGTCCTTGGGCTTCCAAATGACAGGTGAAATTAAAATGGACAAGTGCAAATTGATACACATAGGGAAAAATAACCCTTGATGTAGTTACAAAATGTTAGGTTCTATCTTAGGAGTTACCACCCAGGAAAGAGATCTAGGTGTCATATCGGATAATAAATTGAAATCATCAGATTAGTGTGCTATGGTGATAAAAAAGCAAACAGAATGTTAGGAATTATTAGGAAGGGTATGGCAAATAAAAGGATGGATTTCATAATGCCACTGTATCGCTTTATGGTGAGACCCCATCTTGAATACTGCTGCCCTATGAGGAAAGGCTAAAGAAGTTAGGGCTGTTCAGTTTGGAGAAGAGACGACTGAGGGGGATATGATAGAGGTCTACAAAATCATGAAAAGAAAAAGTTAATGTAAATCAGTTATTTACTCTCTCAGATAATAGAAGGACCAGGGGGCACTCCATGAAGTTAGCAAGTAGCTCATTTAAAAAAATCAAAGAAAATTCTTTTTCACTCAGCGCATAGTTAAGCTCTGGAATTCATTGCCAGAGGATGTGGTTACAGCAGCTAATGTAGCTGGGTTTTTTTTAAAAAGGTTTGGATAAGTTCCTAGAAAAAAAATCCAGAAGCAAGTAGCTTGCAATTTATTTAATGTTTAGGTACTTGACAGGTAATTGTGGCTTGGATTGGCCACTTTTGGAAACAGGATACTGGGCTTGATGGATTGGTCTGACCCAGTGTGGCATATCTTATGATCTTGTGTTCAATGTCAGGCCCTGAAGTCTACCAGCCAACAATTCTGCTATCCGCACCACCCAGTATGCCAGAAACCCAAAACTGTGCTGGTGATTTCTTAATCAGTGCTATATGCACTTTCCCTCCAGGTGGCACTTTTTTCGGATGAGACTATGTAGGTTTACTGGGAATTGAAGGCAGGGACGGTGGATGCATTTTTGCTGCCCTGTGCGAACAATTACTGTGCTGCCCCCCTTCTCATTATTTGTTTTTAAACACATAATACCCTACCTCAGTTAAACATGCAAACACATACTCTCACCAGATTCAGAATAATCCATGGCTCTCGTGCTAAACTTTCAAAAGGGAAACTTTGATAAAATGAGAAAAATTGTTAGAAAAAAACTCAAAGGAGCAGCTACAAAAGTAAAAAGTATGCAAGAGGCATGGTCATTGTTAAAAAATATCATTCTACAAGCACAGTCCAGATGTATTCCACACATTAAGAAAGGTGGAAAGAAGGCAAAACAATTACCGGCATGGTTAAAAGTGGAGGTGAAAGAAGCTATTTTAGCCGAAAGATCTTCATTCAAAAGTTGGAAGAAGGATCCAACAGAAGAAAATAGGATAATGCATAAATGTTGGCAAGTTAAATGTAAGACATTGATAAGACAGGCTAAGAAAGAATTTGAAAAGAAGTTGGCCGTAGAGGCAAAAACTCACAGTAAAAGCAAAAACTTTTTAAAATATATCTGAAGCAGAAAACCTGTGAGGGAGTCAGTTGGACCGTTAGATGATCGAGGGGTTAAAGGGGCATTTAGAGAAGATAAGGCCATCGCTGAAAGATTAAATGATTTCTTTGCTTCGGTGTTTACTGAAGAGGATGTTGGGGAGGTACCCGTAATGGAGAAGGTTTTCATGGGTAATGATTCAGATGGACTGAATCAAATCACGGTGAACCTAGAAGATGTGGTAGACCTGATTGACAAACTGAAGAGTAGTAAATCACCTGGACTGAATGGTATACACCCCAGAGTTCTGAAGGAACTAAAAAATGAAATTTCAGACCTATTAGTAAAAATTTGTAACCTATCATTAAAATCATCCAGTGTACCTGAAGACTGGAGGATAGCAAATATAACCCCAATATTTAAAAAGGGCTCCAGGGGCGATCCTGGAAACTATAGAATGATTAGCCTGACTTCAGTGCCAGGAAAAATAGTGGAAAGTGTTCTAAACATCAAAATCACAGAACATATAGAAAGACATGGTTTAATGGAACAAAGTCAGCATGGCCTTACCCAAGGCAAATCTTGCCTCACAAATCTGCTTCACTTTTTTGAAGGAGTTAATAAACATGTGGATAAAGGTGAACCGGTAGATATAGTATACTTGAATTTTCAGAAGGCGTTTGACAAAGTTCCTCACGAGAGACTTCTAGGAAAAGTAAAAAGTCATGGGATAGGTGGCGATGTCCTTTCGTGGATTGCAAACTGGATAAAAGACAGGAAACAGAGAGTAGGATTAAATGGACAATTTTCTCAATGGAAGGGAGTGGGCAGTGGAGTGCCTCAGGGATCTGTATTGGGACCCTTACTTTTCAATATATTTATAAATGATCTGGAAAGAAATACAATGAGTGAGATAATCAAATTTGCAGATGATACAAAATTGTTCAGAGTAGTTAAATCACAAGCAGATTGTGATAAATTGCAGGAAGACCTTGTGAGACTGGAAAATTGGGCATCAAAATGGCAGATGAAATTTTATGTGGATAACTGTAAGGTGATGCATATTGGGGAAAATAACCCATGCTATAGTTACACAATGTTAGGTTCCATATTAGGTGCTACAACCCAAGAAAGAATCTAGGTGTTATAGTGGATAACACATTGAAATCATCGGTTCAGTGTGCTGCAGCAGTCAAAAAAGCAAACACAATGTTGGAAATTATTAGAAAGGGAATTGTGAAAAAAACAGAAAATGTCATAATGCCTCTGTATCGCTCCATGGTGAGACCGCACCTTGAATACTGTGTACAATTCTGGTCGCTGCATCTCAAAAACAATATAATTTCGATGGAGAAGGTACAGAGAAAGGCTACCAAAATGATGAAAGACTAAAAAGGTTAGGACTTTTCAGCTTGGAGAAGAGATGGCTGAGGGGGGATATGATAGAGGTGTTTAAAATCATGGGAGGTCTAGAACGGGTAGATGTGAATCGGTTATTTACTCTTTTGGATAATAGAAAGATTAAGAGGCACTCCATGAAGATAGCATGTGGCACATTTAGAACTAATCGGATAAAGTTCTTTTTTACTCAACGCACAATTAAACTCTGGCATTTGTTGCCAGAGGATGTGGTTAGTGCAGTTAGTCTAGCTGTGTTCAAAAAAGGATTGGATAAGTTCTTGGAGGAGAAGTCCATTACCTGCTATTTATTAAGTTGACTTAGAAAATAGCCACTGCTATTACTAGCAACGGTAACATGGAATAGACTTAGTTTTTGGGTACTTGCCAGGTTCTTATGGCCTGGATTGGCCACTGTTGGAAACAGGATGCTGGGCTTGATGGACCCTTGGTCTGACCCAGTATGGCATGTTCTTATGTTCTTAAACAGAAACTGAACCAGAAACCGCAATAAGCCAGGCTCTGTAAGCAATGCCTCAATGGAGAAACAGAAACTTCACCAGTCTTCATAATGTTATGTTGTGAAGAAAGTCAATAGTGGACCCTTGGGCCGGCTGAGATGGACAACGTCCACAGATGTTAATCAGCCGGGAGGCGGAGCTCAGCTGGAGCGGACTGGTGACGTCTTCACCCTGGAAACCCGAGACCCTCCCAGGAGGAGCCCGTAGGGGTCCGAGTCGCTGGGACTTAGGAGAATCGTGAATAAGTCCGAGGTCTGTGGCTGGCTGAAGACAAGGAGAATCTTGAAGAAGTCCAAGGATCGTGGCTGGCTGAAGACAAGGAGAATCGTGAGGAAGTCCGAGGGTCGTGGCAGGCTGAAGACAAGGAGAATCGTGAGGAAGTCCGAGGGTCGTGGCTGGCTGAAGACAAGGAGAATCGTGAGGAAGTCCGAGGGTCGTGGCTGGCTGAAGACAAGGAGAAATGTGAGGCTGGAGCTGGAGTCAGGATACGCACAGAACAAGCAGGAACCAGAGCTGGAACCAAGGCTCGGCAGGACCAAGCAGAACCTGAACTGGAAGCAAGGCATGGCTGGACCAAGCAGGAACCAGAGCTGGAAGCAAGGCACGGCTGGAACAAGCAGGAACCGGAGCTGGAAGCACGGCACGGCTGGAACAGGCAGGAACCAGAGCTGGAAACACGGCACGGCTGGAACAGGCAGGAACCAGAGCTGGAAACAAGGCAACTAACCACTCAAGGAGCGACCACGTTGCAAAGGCAAAGCAAGGAAGTCAGACGCTGGTTTAAATAGCCAGCCGGCGTCTGACGTCAGGAACGGGGCGGTTCAGCACTTCCGGGTGCTGGACCTTTAAGAGCCCCCTGCTCGCGCGCGCGCATTCCCTGGCAGTGGGAGGAGTCAGAGTCGGCTTTCGGCAGCGTCTCCACGTGGAGAGAGACGCTGCCATGCGGCCCTACAGGCCCCAGAAGCGGCAGATCGCGGTGAGCCCGGGGGAGGCGGCGGAGAGGTAAGGACCCGGTCGCTAGCCTAGCGACCGGGACCGCAACAGTACCCCCTCCTTTACGCCCCCTCTTCAGAGGACTTGGCCTGTCAGGATGGTCCAGATGATATTGCTGCAGAAGAGTCTTGTCCAAGATGTTTCGGGCAGGCTCCCACGTATTGTCCTCGTCTCCACAACCTTCCCAAGCCAGCAAATATTCCCAACGTCTGTTGGTGAAACGAGCATCCAGGACTTCTCATACCTGAAATGTAGGATCCTCCTCCGAAATGGTGGAACCGTCATTGAGTGGCCTGGGGTGAAATCTGGAAAGAATTACCGGTTTTAAAAGAGAGACGTGAAAGACATCATGAATGCGTAGAGTGGTTGGGAGTCGTAGACGATAAGAGACCAGCCCTACCCTCTCAGCTACGCAGAAGGGACCACAGAACTTGGGTGAAAGTTTCTTGGATGGTTGCCTCAAGTGAATGTTCTTTGTGCTAAGCCACACTCGATCGCCAGGGAGAAAAGCGAATGCAGGTTTTCGGTATCGATCGTAGTAGCGTTTAGCAGTGCGTGTGACTTTCTGAAGTCGGTGTTGAATAGAGGACCACAGTTTACTTAGTTGGTCTGCGGAAAACTGAGCAGCAGGTGAGGAGGTTGGTACTGGTAGAGGTAATGGTGGTTTGAGCTGTTTACCATACACAATTTGGAAAGGCGATTTCCCTGTCGCCGTATGTACCTGATTATTATATGCGAACTCCGCCCAAGGCAAAAGCTCCACCCAGTTATCTTGTTTGTGGTTAATGAATGCTCGTAGGAACAACTTTAACGAACGATTCATGCGTTCTGTTTGCCCATTACTTTGTGGGTGGAAAGCGGAAGAGAAACTCAGCTGGATCTTAAATTGTTTACATAAGGCTTTCCAATACCTGGCTGTGAATTGAGGCCCTCTGTCAGACACAATGTCCTGAGGCAGGCCATGTATACGAAATACATGGTGTGTGAATAAAGAAGCCAATTCAGTGGCGGAAGGTAATTTGGGCAAAGGCACAAAGTGAGCCATTTTAGAGAAGCGGTCCACTGTGACCCATACCACAGTCTTGCCTTGCGAAGGCGGGAGTTCCACCAAGAAGTCTGTGGCGATATGTGTCCAGGGTTCCGTGGGTACAGGTAACGGTTGTAGAAAACCTCTCGGAGGACCATTAAGCGGTTTCTGCAGGGCGCAAGTAGGACAAGAGTTCACGTAAAGGGAAACATCACGTTAAAGACCAGGCCACCAATAGAAACGATTTATAAGATCCAGTGTTCGTAGTCTACCAGCATGGCCTCTGGTCAACGAGTCGTGTCCCCAAGACAAGACTTTCCCCCGAAGCCTTTTAGGAACCGCAGTTTTATTTGCGGGACCAATGGAAGTGGTAATTAGTTGAACACAAGCAGGGTCCAGGATAGTTCGTGGAGAGTCATCCTCTTCCTCCGGCTGAAAAGTACGAGATAGGGCATCGGCCCGAACGTTCTTCTCCGCTGGTCGAAACTTGAGGATGAAATTGAAACGACTGAAGAAGAGTGACCATCTTGCTTGCCGCGAATTTAGTCGCTGAGCTTGGGCTAAGTACAATAAATTTTTGTGGTCAGTATACACTGTCACTGGATGATTAGCCCCCTCCAGCCATTGCCTCCACTCCTCGAAGGCTAACTTGATGGCTAGGAGTTCTTTGTCCCCGATGCCGTAGTTACATTCAGCAGGCGAAAACTTTTTGGAAAAGTAAGAACATGGCATCAATTTGCCGGAGGTATCGTGTTGACTGAGCACCGCGCCGACAGCCAGATTTGAGGCATCGACTTCCAAGATGAAGGGTCGTTGTGGATCTGGGTGTCGTAGACAGGAAGCGGCTAGGAATGCTTGTTTTAAGTTTTCGAAGGTG
The DNA here is from genome assembly GCF_901001135.1 of Rhinatrema bivittatum. Taxonomy (NCBI): domain Eukaryota; kingdom Metazoa; phylum Chordata; class Amphibia; order Gymnophiona; family Rhinatrematidae; genus Rhinatrema; species Rhinatrema bivittatum. Next base: position 215,972,389 of record NC_042623.1, on the reverse strand, counting down.
TCAGAGGCGGTAGAGGGCCAGTCGTGAGCATTAACCCCTTTGCGAGTAAGCGCAGTGAGCGGAGCTACCTTCTGGGAGTAATGTGGTATAAAATGCCTGTAAAAGTTGGCGAAGCCAAGGAATCGCTGTAGAGCCTTCAGGCCAGATGGGCGGAGCCAATTGACAATGGCTGCCACTTTTTCTGGGTCCATCTGGAAACCGGACGAGGAGACGATGTATCCCAAGAACGGGAGCGACTCACGCTCAAACTGGCATTTCTCAAATTTAGCGTATAGATGATTGTCTCTTAGAGCCTGTAAGACCCGCTTGACGTGTTGGCGATGAGAAGAGAGATCTTGGGAATAGATCAAGACATCATCGAGGTACACTATGACGAAAGAATGAAGCATCTCCCGGAGTACCTCATTCATTAGATTCTGGAAGACAGCGGGGGCATTACATAAGCCGAAAGGTATTACCAAATACTCGTAATGTCCGTCCCGAGTGTTGAACGCTGTCTTCCACTCGTCACCCGGACGAATGCGAACCAGATTGTATGCCCCACGTAAATCCAGTTTTGTAAAGATCTTGGCCCCCTGAAGTCTATCGAGCAATTCTGGGATGAGAGGCAAGGGATAGCGATCTTTCTTAGTGATGGAATTCAGGACTCGATAGTCTATGCATGGCCGGAGGGAGCCATCTTTTTTAGACACAAAAAAGAACCCTGCTCCGGCAGGGGAGTGTGAGGGACGAATGAACCCCTTGGCAAGATTTTCCGTAATGTAATCTGACATTGCACGGGTTTCTGGCAGGGAAAGAGGGTATACCCTACCCTATGGTGGAGTGGAGCCTGGTAGTAAATCAATGGCACAGTCAAAGGGCCGATGGCATGGAAGGAGTTCAGCCTTTTGTTTGGAAAATACGTCAGCGTATTCCTGGTAAGGCAGAGGAAGTTCCAGGGTTGAGTGAGAGAGTAATATCTCCGGTCTTGGAAAAGGATCCAGGCAGTTCTGGAAACAGTAAGGACTCCATTGCGCAATTTGGAGGGAGTCCCAATGGATCACCGGAGCATGCTGTTGCAACCAAGGAAGTCCCAGGACCACAGGGTGCACCGACTTCTCAAGTAGCAAAAAAGAGATTGTCTCAGTGTGAAGCACGCCCGTCCGTAACGTGAGAGGCATCGTTGTTTCAGAAATGGATCCAGGTAAAGGGGTTCCCCGGATGGAGGTAACCCGTAATGGGGGTATCCGGCGCTTAGTAGGTAGTCCTAGTTGGTGCACCGGTTCTTTCCAGATAAAGTTCCCTCCGGCTCCGGAATCAATAAACGCTAGGGTCTGAAAAGAGCCACCTGGATACTCCAACGTTATAGGAACCGTACATTGAGGAGTAGCATTAACACAGCCTAGGGGAATCTCCTCATTTCTCCCTAGACTAGAGCATTTCCCGGTCTCGCAGGACATTGACCCAGGAAATGACCCTTAGTGCCGCAATACAAGCACAGGCCCTGGGTGCGGCGTCGCCTCTTCTCCTCCTCGGTTAGAGGCGCGCGTCCAAGCTGCATAGGTTCCTCCGCGGAACTGTTGGTAGCTGATGGTGTCTTGTGAGGTACAGTCAAAGACCTGGTGAAGGAGGGTGCCAATGAAACAGGCCGACGAAGAACTCGACCCTCCTTAGCTCGTTGCTGCAAACGCCGGTCAATCCTCCCGGCCAAGTCTATCACCCCATTCAGGGTGAGGGGAAGATCGCAAGCCATCAGCTCATCTTTGATATGGCCTGCGAGGCCTTCCAGGAAAATACCCCGCAAACAGTCATCCTGCCAGCCGAGTTCCATCGCCAGAGTACGGAATTCAATAGCGTACTCCGCCAGAGAGCGGGAACCTTGTCGTAGCTGTAGAATTTCAGTGGTAGCGGTGGTTGCACGAGCTGGCTCATCAAAAGTCTGTTTGAAGTGAGTCACGAAATCCTGTAAATTGTGCAGCATGGCGTCTTGCTTCTCCCACATGGGTGAGGCCCACAGCATAGCCTTCCCATTGAGCAAAGACAAACTATATGCTACCTTGACGGCATCAGACGGGAACTGCCCCGGTAGCAAGGTGAAGCGGATGAAGCACTGATTCAAAAACGCCCTGCACGACCTGGCATCCCCGGAGTAACGAGTAGGTGCTGGAAGCTGAGTCTGCACGGGGTTTTGCGGTGCCGGCGGAGGTTGTGCCACCGGTGGAGGATTGGTGTCCAAGCGACTGGCTAGACGATCCACCGTAGCAGCTAAGACCTCCAGGCATTGCAGTTGCTGCTGGATTCTTTGGGCCATGCCGGGGATGGCCTGCATAGGAGAGGAGTCTGCCGAGTCCATGGCCTTTGCAAACTGTTATGTTGTGAAGAAAGTCAATAGTGGACCCTTGGGCCGGCTGAGATGGACAACGTCCACAGATGTTAATCAGCCGGGAGGCGGAGCTCAGCTGGAGCGGACTGGTGACGTCTTCACCCTGGAAACCCGAGACCCCCCCAGGAGGAGCCCGTAGGGGTCCGAGTCGCTGGGACTTAGGAGAATCGTGAATAAGTCCGAGGTCTGTGGCTGGCTGAAGACAAGGAGAATCGTGAAGAAGTCCAAGGATCGTGGCTGGCTGAAGACAAGGAGAATCGTGAGGAAGTCCGAGGGTCGTGGCAGGCTGAAGACAAGGAGAATCGTGAGGAAGTCCGAGGGTCGTGGCTGGCTGAAGACAAGGAGAAACATGAGGCCGGAGCTGGAGTCAGGATACGCACAGAACAAGCAGGAACCAGAGCTGGAACCAAGGCTCGGCAGGACCAAGCAGAACCTGAACTGGAAGCAAGGCACGGCTGGACCAAGCAGGAACCGGAGCTGGAAGCAAGGCACGGCTGGAACAGGCAGGAACCAGAGCTGGAAACACGGCACGGCTGGAACAGGCAGGAACCAGAGCTGGAAACAAGGCAACTAACCACTCAAGGAGCGACCACGTTGCAAAGGCAAAGCAAGGAAGTCAGACGCTGGTTTAAATAGCCAGCTGGCGTCTGACGTCAGGAACGGGGCGGTTCAGCACTTCCGGGTGCTGGACCTTTAAGAGCCCCCTGCTCGTGCGCGCGCGTTCCCTGGCAGTGGGAGGAGTCAGAGTCGGCCTTCGGCAGCATCTCCACGTGGAGAGAGATGCTGCCATGCGGCCCTACAGGCCCCAGAAGCGGCGGATCGCGGTGAGCCCGGGGGAGGCGGTGGAGAGGTAAGGACCCGGTCGCTAGCCTAGCGACCGGGACCGCAACACATAAAACATTCATCAAACAATAAAATCAAGGAATATAAATCAATCTTATTAGTAAAACCATACTTATAAAAAGAATATTTCCAATGATCTAAGAGCTCTAATATTTCCAATAATTAAGAGCTCTTACAAAATTTTAAAAATTTCCGAAATAACAATAAATTATTTCAAAATGCAAACACTGGCATCCAATATCAATAAGTAAAATTACTAAGGATAGAACATTCATGGCTCTCCATACCTGAAAGCTTGTTATTTCCAGTTATCCTGAGTAAGGCATGGATTAGTGAGGCAGCACAAATTTTCTTCACACATATACACACACACACACAACCCAGTCAGACTCACTTTCACACACACCCCAGACAGGTTCCTTTTCACAAACACACACACTCCTAGTCAGGCTTCCATTCACATACCCCTCACCTCCCAGTCAGGCTCCCATTCACATAATCCCCTCCTCCAGTCAGGCTTCCATTCACATTCCCTGCTTCAGTCAGGCTCCTATTCACATACCCCCCCCCCCCACCCCAGTTAGGCTCTCATTCACACACACACCACACACACACATACACACCAATAAGGCTCTCATTCATACACACCACTCTCCAGTAAGGCCCTCATTCATACACACCACACCCCCACACCCCAATAAGACTCTCATTTATTCACACATACACACACACATACATACCAGCAGGAGCCATTCTGCTGCTCCTCCTCTTGTGCCGACCCCTGCGCTAATCAAACCATGCGAGCCTAACACTTCCTCTATGCTGATCTCGTGCATTGTGAGATTAGCATAGAAAATGTGGTAGCTGCATGTGTTTTCAACAGTGCACACCAGCACCAAGAAGGAGTAGGAGAATGGGCTCCTTCTTCTTTCTTCAGCTGCTAGTGAGATGGGGTCCACTGGTGGCCTTACAGGCCTCTTCCTCTTCTGGGCCGCTGGTGGGAGAGAATCTACTAGCAGCCTCATGGGCCTCCTATTCTTCCAGGCTGCCAGTAGGATAGAGTCCACCAGTGGCCTCACTGGCATCCTCTACTTCCAGGTCGCTGGTAAGATGTGATCTACCGGCGGCTTCACGAGCCTCTTCTGCTTCTTGGCTGCCGATGGGACAGGTCCACCATCGGCCTCGCAAGTTGCTTCTTACACCGCTCATCTGGGTGTGCCACCCTGTGCAATTGCACGGTATGCACACCCAGTAGTGCCGAGCCTGATTGAAGGAATCAGTGACATTCCAGCAGAGGGATAGAGCTACAAGAAGTCCATGTGACAGGTACTAAATACAGACACTATACAAATAGTCATGAATATTTCCCTGCAAAGGTGGTTGTTTTTATCATTTCGCTGTTTGTCATAGTTCATATATTATTTTCTCTGGTTAAAGTAAATATACCTCTGTTCCTCTTTGCATTGCTCATGTGCTCAAAACCATCTGCATGAGTCATAGAGCAGTTCTTGTTACTAATGTATTGCATCATTTGACTTTTAAGGAACTCAAGACATAGCACAGTAATATGTCTGCACAGAAGTTTCCCTGCAGAATTGCCTGTAAATGCTCATTTGCCTTCCTTACCACTAGTTCATTAAATAAGCGAATTGTGTTAATAGATACATTGCAATTACCATTATTCACCATCTATTGTAAAATGCTGTTTGTTTCCAGTGAAACATTAACATGTAAGTGAATCAAATGTTCTTAATTTACTTATGTTTCTAAAAAATCTTTAAATCACTGCTGAGCCAACTATATGTTTGAGCCCCTGAAGGAATAGAAATATTGACTTTTAAACAAAGAGATCTAAATTTTCAGTAGTGCACATAGCTGCCAAAGTGTACATATCCTATCAAGCACACACAAAACCCCTTATGATTTTCAAATACAAGGTAAATGAACAAGTTGACTTTGAAAATTGAGTAGACGTATCATTTTCCCCTTTTGAATACTGGTGTAAAGTTGCATGTATAAGTGGTAGCTGTTTACACATTGTGAATATTTTTATTATGTGCACAACCACTTCCTTTTTTGTGCATGAAAAGTGCTGCATATATTGACGTTATGTGTATATTTAAAGTTTACTGAAAATACATGTTGAGGACAACTTTGAAAACCATTTTGGTGGGTAAAACAATGTTTTATCTGCTAAAATGGACTTTTTGAAGATTGCTTTTTCTGTAGGCAGGAAAACTTGTGCGTGTAATGTCATTATACATGTAATATAATCATACTTTATAAGATGTCTTAATCTGCATAACTAAGAAGCCTCTGCACCTGTTAAGGAAAACATCAGGAGAAACTATAACAAAGTCCTCTAGTTTATGTGAGCCAGGTAATGTGGACTGTGCTGCAAAATGTGTTTCCTATCACAAGAGTCTCCTCTCTGTCCTCCATATTGTCATGAGGCCACTGTTTTACCTTAAGAGAGAATAGACAGAAATGGATGAAACTCCAAAACAAAGAGTATTCCCAGAGACTGCCTCTGATTGGTTTCCTCTTCCTGTAAACAATGAGCAAGCAGACCAATCCTGATCATCATAATGAGATGCAACAAATATTGCCTTGCAAGAAAATTGAAGACCTGAAATGAGGTAGATGAAGACTCAATAGAATTTAAAATAAACCATTATTTGACATATGTGCTGTACAGGAATACTGCCTTTTTACCACTAACTGAAGGTGGACAGGTTAGTCTGCATTTTTGGTGTATTTACAGTTCAGTTGTGTGTTCCACAACCTTCCCTCACTCACTATCACTATATCAGGGATAATACATTAAGAAGAAAAATGAGACTATGAAATTACTTAGAAAGTTATGATGATATGGATTATCTCATCCTTATTACAGAGATGGATATTGTTTTCTTTCCACATCCAATCATTTTTCACCTTTTCTAAGGTGACAAACAGGTCTCTTTTACATTACAGCATTCTGAACTTGTTCCTCTAGAACCTGCCCTCATCCTGCTACAGAAACCTAGATCCCTTGACAGTACCCTTATCAGTGCTGGTTTGCTTTCTCTTTAACTGAAGAGAAAGGCACATTCCCATTCTGGGCTTAGAAGAAAGGACACAAACCATCCCCGCATGGGTTTCAACCAACAATCTTCTATTTAACAGCCAAATACATTAACCAAGTATGCTACAGAGACAAGTTGTCCAATCTTCCTCCTTTATCTTCTCTAACCAGCTGCTATATGTTTCTCTTCGCATGCACTTTGTCCAGTTTTCTCACCAGTCATAAGGGTGTGACAAATTAAATTTTGAGTGTGTGGAATGCTGATCATGCTCAGCTACTTATTGTGCAGGAAAGACAAGCAGTAGGATGAGTGGCCATCTTTCCCATATGAGAGTCCCTGCTCTCCGCCCCTCTCTCTCTCTCTCTCTCTTCTCTCTCTTTGAATCATTATGCTTGCCTTCCTTCTATCAGGTCACCATTGAAATATATCTTATATTTATCCCTTCCTGCCATCTGTGTTTCCAAGTCTTGTGAATCTTGCATGCTAGGAGTTCCAAAATTGAGTAGTACTGGAATATTTAGTATGCGTTAAAAGATCCAAAGAGTAATTTTTAGGTGGCTTTAAAGCATGGTGCTAACAATGCCAAGGTCATGGGTTCTATCCCCATACTGTCCGCTTTCCTCTTTTAAAATTTCACCTAATTTTGTCTGAAGCTACATAGCATCAAGGCCTAAGTAGTTTCTTACACAGGATAGGAATTGCAAAACAACAAAACGAGTTAGATTCAGGGAAAGTTTAATTCCTTCAGAGCTTGTCTGTTTTCAGAATATTCATGCTGATACTATAGCCATTCTATATAAGATGTCTGAGGGCATGGTTGGGAAGAGACTTGCACTTGTATGTAGACTTTTGCTAACTTTATACTTTGATAAAGATTCAATTGTACAGTGATACAAGGCATTGGGCACAGTTTTGAAAAGACAGTATCATAATTCATATGTTTTGCTTGATTAAGGATTTTATATATAAAAACTACATATATCCACCCCACAACTCTCCTTCTCAAACATCCACACCACATATATAAACACACATCTGTCCTTAGAAAGAGAAGGGATGCAAGTTTGACAAACATTATTTTTAACTTCTGCCTATAGCATTGCTTCCACAGTAAATTTAGTCCTTTGTCAAGCATGGCCAGTTTTAAAATTATGGAGCCCATAGGCACTTGGGGTAGGGTGATTTTCCCCTGGAAATCAGACAGCAGTGGGAGGGAATCCCAATATTTGGGTACCTTCACGATTTAGTGCCCTAGGCACGAGCCTATCTTGCCTATGCCTAAATCCGTCCCTGGTGTCAAGTCTTTATGAATAGTTGACTTGCTGGAGGTTCTCAGCAAAGTCCTTGGGTTTTCAGGATATCCACAATGAATATGCATAAGTTATAATTGCATACTATGGAGGCAGTGCATGCAAATTTATTTCATGCATATTCATTGTGAATGACCTGAAACCTGACTGACTGGTTGTGAGTTGAAGTCTGAGTGGAGATCCATTGGACTATTTAATGAAAAGAACAGTTTTCTCCTCTGCAGCCCATGCATTAAAACATATATATGTAGTAATAAGTTTATGTAGTCCAAACAGGTAATGAAAAAGTTATAAAAGTTTTGTTCAAATCTTTACTTGAACAAAATTACAAAGATAGAATATACGTTCCCCAAAATGGAGCTGTGTTTCGCCTTAGCTGTGTCTGTGAGGACACACATCTACAAAAAAAGTAGACAAAATCACAGGAGAAATTGATCAAATTGGACCCAAACAAGTACATTTTAAAAGTAGTGTGCTTGTGCTCAAATGGCATGTGAGCAAAAATATGCTGAATTTGAGAGAGAGAGACTCTTTTAAGGAGATAATCTGACACTCTCTATATATCCCTCTAGAAGAGAAGCACTTTCAACTCAGGGAGGGTTTTGGGGGGGGGGGGGGCAGTGTTACAAGGGTCTACAGACTCTTGTGCCCTAGGCAAGAGTCTCTATCTCTCCCCCACCAAAATCTCCAGACTTGTGCCTCATCAGGACCAGTAGTAAAGTTACGCAAGTAACATGGTGCATGTTGCCATGGTCAGCCTTATAAAATTCAGGGATTATGCTTGTACATCTTGGCCCCGCCCCTTTTCTGCCTCCTTATTCTTGACATATGCACAGGTATGTATGCACATACTTCCCGGCTTCTTAAAATTTGCATAGCTGACGTGCGGCCCACATACACGTGTATGAGGCCATTTTGTGCCAGGCTTTTAAAATCTACCTGAATGTAAGCACCCCAGAAATAGACTGCTGACGAAAAAGTATAAAGAGCAAGGCTTACCCATATCTTCGTGCTGCCTGCAAAAAGATATATTCTAGTGCAGCTAAAACATAGCTTAATAGAAAGTAACAAAATGATGCTGTTAGTGTAGCTGCGTTTAAAAAAGATTTGGACAAGTTCCTGGAAGAAAAGACCATAAACCATTATTAAGGTGGAGTTGCAAAAATCCACTGCTTATCCCTGGAATATGCAGCATGGAATCTACTGTGTCTAACCTTTGGGATCCAGCCAGGTGCTTGTGACCTGAATTGGCCACTGTTGGAAACAGGATACTATGCTTAATGGACCTTTGGTATGACCCAGTATGGCAAATCTTATGTTCTTTTGTTCTATGTTTAATTTTCTTCCAAAAGTGAAGGCAGTTTGCTCTGTTATGCTTTTTCTGCAAGTTTATTACACATCTCTTTTCTCTAGTCCTTTGGTTCATACCAAATCATTGTGTTGTTTCTGGATCCCATCATTACCTTTGCAATTAAGTTCCTTGCCGTTTAATGAAATCATTGTAGCCTATAAATTACTATACATTAACAGTTGTTGCATATTGTGCATCTGGTATTAGAGAGTTTTAGGCTGAGGCATTATGTATTTATAGATCCTTTGTAGAACATTGGTACCCAATTCATCCTTATGCCATACCAGTTAAAGTGAATCAGTCTGTTTTTCTACTATTTGCAAAATAACCTTTACACTCATTTAAACTCCAGCCTCTATTCAGACATTGGTAGGGTTTGAAATGATTATATTCTAAATGTAGGAGCAGAGACTGACTTCTCATAACTATAAAACAGAAAAGCAACTGTCTAATCACACATTATACCCTAACCAGCACCAAAGAGGTAGGGTTCAAGCAGACTGTAAGGTGAATTTTCAGAAACATAAATACACAACACGCATATATGCACATATGTGACACATTCACATGCAATCCATATTTTATAAAGAGTTCACATATTTTATTAATTTTATTTATTTAAAAGTTTTTATATTCTGCTTATTTCCTATAAAATAGTTCACCTATTTTACGTATATGAGCCTATGCAAGTAAAAGTGCATGTGAAAAAAGGGGGCATGTTAGGAGTGTATCAGGGCGTGGTTTGCACTTCCGCACCTAATGAGCTATTTAAAAACATCATGTATGAAAATCATCAAAACTATGCGAGTGCATCTAGTACTTCAAACTTTCATGCTATTTGGTCACTTGCAATTTAGCTGGCTGGCTTCTCCGGGTGAGCAGCAGCAGGCTAGAGTGTGGCAGTGAGTGTTTGCGGGACAGTCTGGTCCATACTGGAGATGGGGGTTACTGGGACATACTGGGCTATATTAGGAGATAAGAATGAGTGTATCTGGAAATGACAGAGATATAATACGGGGTGGGATTCTATGATGGTGAAACTATATCCAAAATGACTCTCATGGGCTTATGGGTACTCTCATGTCACAAAGGTTGAGGAGGGGGAGAGAGCAGAGGAGAAGGAGGAGGAGGTACCCCTTACAGAAACTATACACAACTAGGGCACAGTTTTTGGATCTCTCAGGAGAGGAAGTAATATGCAGGTTCAGATTCAACAAAGAAACCATACTGTACCTATGCCAGTAGTTAGAGCCAGGACTGCAGCTTTCCACGCCTTGCCTGTAATCGCCAAGGTCACTACCACCCTGGCATTTTTGGCCAAAAACACCTTCCAGACACCTCTAGGGGTCATGGCTGGAATAGGCCAGTCTGTTGCCTCTAAGTGTATAATTCAGTTCCTGGCAGCCATTCTCAGGAAAACACACCAATCTATCTCTTTCCTCAGAATAGGCAGCAGCAGTAACAAATAATGACTGATTTCTACCAAACTGCACATTTCCCCTCTATCTTATTTATTTATTTATTTATTTATTTATTTATTAGCTTTTATATATCGACATTCGTGGGTACATCATGCCGGTACATCATGCCGGTTATTAATTGCACTCACATCCCTATAAGGGTACCAGTGGATGATGAGGGGCCTACCGTAATGGCTTCCACTCCCTTAACATGCAAGTGGTCTGTGATACCAAGGACATCATCTTGGATGTCGTGCCCAGGTTTCTGTGATCCAGACATGATGCCTACAACTGCTTGTAATCAGGAATTCATGACCACTTCCAGGAAGATCACATCACTGGAGGCTGACTTCTAAGCACTTATACTTCCATCACACAGATTCTATCCTCTTTTTTTGGTTGTCCTCAAATCTAGGTGGATGTGCAACATTGACCCAGGAGGACCACTCCAACCTTAACTTGGGAAGTAACCCCTGCCCAACATTATAGATAGCTAACTCTACTCTTCTATGTCTTCTACTCTACTGGTGATAGAGGATATCCACTCAAACCTGGCTTATGATCCCCTAGCTAACCCACAGGCTGCTGCAAATGTTCGCTACAATAGACCCACTGGCAGAGCAGGTAGTCATCAAGAGAACCTTTGAAACTTTGAAATTGCCATGCTGGGTCAGACCAAGGGTCCATCAAGCCCAGCATCCTGTTTCCAACAGAGGCCAAACCAGGCCACAAGAACCTGGCAATTATCCAAACACTAAGAAGATCCCATGCTACTGATGCAATTAATAGCAGTGGCTATTCCCTAAGTAAACTTGATTAATAGCCGTTAATGGACTTCTCCTCCAAGAACTTATCCAAACCTTTTTTGAACCCAGCTACACTAACTACACTAACCACATCCTCTGGCAACAAATTCCAGAGCTTTATTGTGCGTTGAGTGAAAAAGAATTTTCTCCGATTAGTCTTAAATGTGCTACTTGCTAACTTCATGGAATGCCCCCTAGTCCTTCTGTTATTCGAAAGTGTAAATAACCGAGTCACATCTACTTATTCAAGACCTCTCATGATCTTAAAGACCGCTATCATATCCCCCCTCAGCCGTCTCTTCTCCAAGCTAAACACCCCTAACCTCTTCAGCCTTTCCTCTTCAGTCTACTCAAACTACATTTCTGCTGCGTGGACATATCTATGGGATGCCTTCTCTACAACCACTCTAAGGTCTCTGAGATCTTTCTAGCCTGCTGCATGCTTCATAACTTAGCCAAAAACAGAAGCCTGCCTCCTCCAGAAGGATTACAAGATCATCTACATCAAGATGACAGGGAGGAGGCACACAAAATAAGTCAGGAGGAATTGCAGGAGATACATTGGCAGAGCTAACAAGGCCTATCCTCTTATGCCACTTGTGGCCTTGAATAAGGAAAGCATCTCTTGTTGATGGAAGTAGTCAAGGTAGTGGTGGTGGTGCTTCTGTCTGCCTTAATGCAGGTGGTGGTTGTTGCATCGGAGGTGGACCCATGGGCCGAGGTGGGGTTGACGCAACCCATAGGCAAGGACCTACGAGTCCCCACCATCAGCAGGCGGAGTGGGCTGATAGACAGAGGCCACTGGAGCTTAACCTATACCAGCCTTCATTCCCTGCGGGTTGAGCCTGTGGGTGCTAGGGCCGGCAAGACTTAGGAGGGCCTCTGTATGTATTTGCAGTAGTCGTTGGTTCAGCCCAGAGGCAAAAGGTGAGAGATGGTACAGTTTTACTCTGGATTAGGTAATGCCCTGGAAACGTGGGTGCCAATGGAACAAAGGCAGACAGGGGGTGCTTGAGCAAAATCAGGCCGAAGCCTGAAGAAACCACTTCCAGGGAGTAAGATGGAGAGGCGTTCAAAGGCAGGCTTGAGTCAGGGCTGCCGGCAATCCAAAGGCAGTGGCAAGCATGGCTGAGGTCTGATCACAGAGGTAGTCAAGAGTGTAATCAAGCAAGGCAGAGGTCTGATCACGGAGATGGTCAAGAGCGTAGTCAGGCGAAGTGGAGGTCTGGATCTGGAGATAGGCAATGTATAGTTGGATGACGCAGAGGTCTGGGTCTGGAGATAGGCAATGCGTAGTCGGACGAAGCAGAGGTCTGGATCTGGAGATAGGCAGTAGCATAGTCAGGCGAAGCAGAGGTCTGGGTCTGGAGATAGGCAGTAGCGTAGTCAGGCGAAGCAGAGGTCTGGGTCTGGAGATAGGCAGTAGCATAGTCGGATGAAGCAGAGGTCTGGGTCTGGGGATAGGCAGTAGCGTAGTCGGACAAAGCAGAGATCTGGATCTGGAGATAGGCAGTAGCATAGTCATGCGAAGCAAAGTCAAAGTCCGTGTAGTCAATCCAAAGCATGAAGCAGGGTAGGAATGAAGAGACAGGATTCAGGAACAATGAGGAACAGAAACGCAGGGATGAGACGAATCTCTAGAAGGCAACGAGTACTCGACCAGCGAGGAGACCTGTTGCAAAGGCAACACTAGGAAGCGGACCTGAGCTTAAATACTGTAGTCAGGTTGACGTCATCATCCGTGGCTGCGGCTAGGTTCCCGCCACAGTCCCTACTTAAGAATCAATAGTGAGCGCGCGTACGCCTAGGGAGGGGCGCGGCGCAAGTAGCAGCATCTCTCCACGGGCCATGCGGAGAGGCCCAACAAGAAGTGGAAGCAGGACCGGGAATGCCAGGGACTGTGGCAGAACTGGAGGCACCGGGGGAGGCCAGAGGACAGAGCAGATGGCCCACCGCAGCCAGTGAGGAGGAACCAGAGGCTGCAATCACTGTAGAAAGTTGAGGGGGGCTGTGCCACAGGTCTGCCGTGGACGGCTCACGTAACAGTGGTGGCAGAAGTGAAGGTTCAAACATTATGGACAGTGGTGGAGAAATAGATGGAGAGGCCCAGGGGGCAGGTGGCACTCCAGCCTGGAGAGGCACCATCCAGGATTGTGGTGCTGCCATTGCTGGTGGGAGCTGCATCTGTAAATGCAGCATGTAGTATACAGCTGGTGGGGGCTGTGGCTGGCAGGGTGCACTTTTGATGCATCTCCCTCTACACCACTGTCTGATCTTCTATTTGTTCTGTCTAGGCCTCCATCTGTTCTCAAATGGCCCTTAGCTCCAGCCACACACCCTGTATCTCCTACTGTAAGTCCTGCATCTCTTCTTTTACAACATCCATCAGGCTCTACAAGTCATGCCTGAGGCTACCAATCTCCTCCACCACTCTAGCATTCAAATCCATTACATGCCCTTCTGCTGGTGTGACCTGCGTCTCCTTTTGTCTCTGAGAGCCAAGGTCCTCCTGAACTGAGCTGCCCTCCTCCAGCCCTAATGCATTATGCCAGAGCTCTGGTATATGTGACTGAATAGGCTTTGCAGGTTCTCTGCCTTTGTTACTTCCTCCTCTTCCTTCAGGTGTCCATGCTGTGTAACTGAATGCTCCTCTGCTGCTCTTGCCTCCTACTTCTCCTCAGTGTCATCTTTCAGGCTAAGAGGCAGCACCTGAAAACACTATCTTGCCCATCGGAGGACCCTGGGTCCCAGGATATCAGGGTCATCACCTGGCTGCTCCCCTTCAAAAAGGAAGCGTGTACATACTGTAAATATGCATTCTATGTGGCTTATTCCTTCACACTCACTGGATCATTATTTCTGCTTAATGCAACAGCTCCATGGGCCCTCCACTACCACTTCCAGTTACAGCATAAATTTGATAGAAAGCTTTCCTATGGATTCTAAATCTACCTTTGATACACTTGTAAAGCATCTGCAGACAATAACATAGAGATGACTCACTAATTGATGTGACTATTGATTAAGATTGCCAACTCACTACATATTTTCATTACAGATAGATATAATCCTTGATGTATCCTATAAGATTCTGGGAATAGTAGTTTAGTCTTCCCTTTTGCTTTCCTATCCAGAAGATGGATTATTAGTCCCACCATGCTGTGCAATAAAACAAGAACTACATCCATCTGGCCAAAAATTAAGGAGCTACTTGTTAATAATATTCTTCAGTGCTCACCATATCTGACTTGTGCACATTTACTAGGGGTGTGCATTTGTTTGCAATGTATTGGCAATCCGCAACTTATATGCCATATTCGTTGTATTCGTGGGGGTCACGAAACTTATGGCGAACCCCCACAAATACAACGTATCACTAACGAATAAACCCCCACCCTCCTGACCCCCCCAAGACTTGCCAAAAGTCCCTGGTGGTCCAGCGGGGATCCTGGAGGGATCTCCTGCACTCGGGCTGTCGGCTGCCGGTATTCAAAATGACACCAATAGTCTTTGCCCTTACTATGTCACAGGGGCTACCGGTGCCATTGGTCGGCTTCTGTCACATGGTAGGAGCAATGGACGGCCAGCACCATCTTGTGCTCCTACCATGTGACAGGGGCCGACCAATGGCACTGGTAGCCCCTGTGACATAGTAAGGGCAAAGGCTATCGGCGCCATTTTGAATACTGGCAGCCGACGGCCCGAGTGCAGGAGATCACTCTAGGACCCCTGCTGGACCACCAGGGACTTTTGGCAAGTCTTGGGGAGGACTCCTGTCCTCCCCAAGACTTGCCAAAAGTCCCTGGTGGTCCAGCGGGGGTCCTGGAGCAATAGCCTTTGCCCTTACTATGTCACAGGGGCTACCGGTGCCATCGGTTGGAACCTGTCAAATGGTAAGAGCACAAGATGGCGCCAGCCATCCATTGCTCCTACCATGTGACAGGGGCCCGCACTGCAGACCACTATCAGAGCTACCTCGCACAAGACCTGCCAGAAGCAAGTGTTCTCTGGCTTACCCTGCTTTGCGGAGCACTACCGGATAATCCATCCCAGGTCTTCCTACTCCAGGACTGAGTTTACTAACCCGCTCCTCGGGTTTCTATTTGCTGTATAATATTCTCTGACTCCTGTGTCCATCACTGCTAAGACCCCGCCTGTCGTGGAGAGTCCCCACAGGTCTCCTGCCTGTGGGTGGAGTCAGCTCTCTCCACAACCCAAGGGCCCACGAACCAAGTTCAAACATAACAGAATGGTAGAGCAATGACATAGCAAATACCTGTGTTATGCATGCTGTCCTCAGCAGACCCACGGCACGGCCCCTTCACCTTTCTACAGTGACTCCAGCCTCTGGTTCCTCCTCGCTAGCAATGGTGGTGGGCTGTCAGCTTCGTCCTCGGGCCTCCCCCAGAACCTCCAGCTCTGCCACAGCCCCCGGAGTTCCCGGTCCTGTTTCCACTTCTCGTCGGGCCTCTCCGCGTGGCCCGCGGAGAGACACTGCTACTAGCGCTGCGCCCTTCCCTAGGCACGCGTGTGCAACATTGACTCTTAAGTAGGGACTGCAGCAGGAACCTAGCTGCGGCCCCGGATGATGACGTCAACCTGACTACAGTATTTAAGCTCAGGCTCCACTCCCTATTGTTGCCTTTGCAACAGGTCTCCTCGCTGGTCGAGTACTCGTTGCTTCTTAGAGATTTGTCTCATCCCTGCATTCCTGTTCCTCATTGTTCCTGGTTCCTGTCTCTTCGTTCCTACCCTGCTTATGCTTCGGATTGACTACACGGACTTTGACTTTGCTTTGCCTGACTTTGCCATTGATCATCTCCAGACCCAGACCTCTGATTTGCCTGACTATGCTACTGCCTATCTCCAAACCCAGACCTCTGCCTCGCCTGACTATGCTACTGCCTATCTTCAGACCCAGACCTCTGCCACTCCTGAGTATGCTACTGCCCTTCTCTAGAACCAGACCTCTGCCTTGTCTGACTACACTGCCTCACCTGACCATGCTAGGGAGCGTAGCCTGAGCTTAAATACTGTAGTCAGGTTGACGTCATCATCCGGGGCTGTGGCTAGGTTCCCACCATGGTCCCTACTTAAGAATAAATGGTGTGTGTGCGTGCCTAAGGAGGAGCACGGCGCGAGTAGCAGCATCTCTCCACGGGCCATGCGGAGAGGCCTGATGAGAAGTGGAAGCAGGACTGGGAATGCTGGGGACAGTGGCAGAGCCGGAGGCACCGGGGGAGGCCCGAGAATGAAGCTGACGGCCACCTGCCACCAGAGAGGAGGAACCAGAGGATGTAATCACTGTAGAAAGGTGAGGGGGCTGTGCCGTGAGTCTGCTGCGGATGGCAAGTGTAACAGTACCCACCCTTTACGCCCACCTCTTGGAGGTTGGGGCTTGCCCAGATGGGCATGATGAAAGTTCAGGAGGAGGGTTTTATCCAAGATGTTTTGAGCTGGTTCCCATGAATTTTCTTCGGGTCCATAACCCTCCCAAGAAAGGAGGTATTCCCACCGGTGGCTCCTAAAGTGGACATCAAGGACTTCATGTACCTTATATGTCATATCAGTTTCAGCCACGAGTGGAGGTGGTTCAGTAGCCTTTTGGGTCAGGAGTCCCCCCCAAGACTTGCCAAAGTATTCAGTCCCAGACCTCTGCCTCGCCTGACTACGCTACTGCCTATCTCCAGACCCAAACCTCTGCTTCATCCGACTACGCATTGCTATCTCCAGACCCAGAACTCCGTTTTGCCTGACTACGCCTTTGACTATCTCCATGATCTGCCTTGCTTGACTACGCTCTTGACTATTTCCGTGATCAGACCTCAGCCTTGCTTGCCACTGCCTTCGGATTGCCGCCAGCTCTGACTCAAGCTTGCTTTTGGACGCCTCTCCAACTTACTCCCTGGACGTGGTTTCTTCAGGCTTTGGCCTGCTTTTGCTCGAGCACCCCCCGTCTGCCTTTGTTCCATTGGCGCCTGAGTTTCCAGGACTTTACCCAATCCGGAGTAAGACTGTATCATCTCTGTATGTAGTTGCAGTAGAAGTTGGTTCAGCCCAGTGGCCCACCTAAGCCCTGCTGGCCCCGGCACCCAAAGGCTCAACCCACAGGGAACGAGGGCTGGTATAGGTGAAGCTCCAGCAGCCTCTGTCTATCAGCCCACTCCACCTGCCGACGGTGGGTCCCGTAGTTCTTTGCCTACGGGTTGCAACAACCCCACCTCGGCCCAAGGGTCCACCTCCGATGCAACAACCTGTATATCACTCCCTGATGATTATGTTAAAACCTACCTCGGTACTCCTTCTCCTAGGCCTGCACCTGCAGGAGCCACTCCCTTTTCTTGATGCGTATCTCCCGAGCCTTCTTCTTGAGGTCCTAAATCTATTCAGAGACATAAACATAGGAATTGTAAGCCACCAGTTACTTATTCTTCCCTCACCCCTTTGTTCCCTAACACCTACACCCAACCCCTCCATTACCAGCCCATATATCTATTGCCTGGAACACCCCATTTGCCCCTAAACCCTACCCATCCAACTACACATTGCTATCTCCAGACTCAGAACTCCGCTTTGCCTGGCTACGCCTTTGACTATCTCCATGATCAGACCTTTGCCTTGCTTGACTACACTCTTGACTATCTCCGTGATGAGACCTCAGCCTTGCTTGCCACTGCCTTCGTTGTATCATTTTGGCCCCCAAACCTCATTCTCATTACCCTACCCCCAATAACAACCATCCCTTAAACATTCCCTTTACCCACCCCTGCAACATTCCCTTTATCAACCCTACCCTCAAACATCCCATTGTCCCCACATCCCACGCCCATTACCCATCACTACCACTCCATTGACCCCACATCCCACCCCCTTTACCCATCACCACCAGTCCACCATCACACCTACATCCACACCCACCATCATCTACCCCATTAACCCCACATCTCAACCCATTTACCCAACCCCACCCTCAACCACCCTGCTGGGAAGGGAGGGTGGGGGTGGGGTGGAATGAGTGAAGTAGTCAATGATATAAGCCAGAGAGAGGAGGTGAGTGTGCACCTGACATGGCTGAGAGAACTGTCTTCACTATGAGATTGAGTTTCAATTTAATACACATACTAAGGTAAGATGCAGCTCTTCTAATTTTCATCTTCTAAATATATATCTAGAAATTGGAGATATCCAATTATAGAGACTATTCAAACCTTAGCTCATGCTCTAGCAATTTATCAATTGGATTACTGTAAGTCCCTGCTGAATGGTATTCCTGGTTTAGCTTCAAGAGTCTTGCAATCAATTCAAAGTTTAGTTGCATATATGATATACAGCTGCTTTCATTATGATCATATCACTGTATTATTTAAGCCCTTACACTGATGATTATTGGACTGAAAATGTTCTTCTTCATTTTATTTTTAATGAAGAATATGCTGATAATTTTAATTTATAATCCTTGTGTCTTTCTTATGTGCCTTCTCAGTATGTTATACAAGTGTGAAATTCACCTTTGTTTGGATGCTGACATTTGATTGCTAAAAAATGTTCTCATACTGGCTGTGTGTTACAGGCTACAGCATTCGGTGCACTGGTATGGGGGATTCAGCTTTGGATCACCAGGTTTTTTGAGTCTGGTCTAGCCTGGGAGCACCATGGAGGTAGAACACTCAGGCTCGAGGAGAGTAGAGAGGGAGGGAGGAAGAAAAAATAACTGCTGCTAGTATGGTGACTCTGGTCAGGCAACAAATGGCGCTGAGGTTGGGTGCTCACCGACTGTCTGACTTGCAAGGGTCTCCTGAGCTTTCCAGTATACTATATCGGAATGAAGCATGAAGAGCCAGATCAGATGACCACCTACAGTGCCACAGTTCTGGATGCATGGTGATGACAGCTCTCCTTTTTGCCCGTATGGGTCCAGCAGAGAAAGGGGTCTTGCATGGGCTCATGTAGGCAGGAGGAAGGACATTTTATCATCATCCCCACTGCTAGGAAGAACATGCTGCAATATCAGCCTGCATTGCTTACAGAAGCAGGAAGAAGTTTTGTGTTGGCAGCATAGACCAAAAAAAGGAAATGACAAGCATTATGGGCCACGCAGTTGAAGAAAATAGCAGGAGACAGACCAGTCTCAATTCTCATGGCTCGGGAGTTGAAGGAGGCGGTGGCTGCTGCAACTTGAGCTTCCAGAGAGGGATAATGTGAGTGTGCGAGAGAGAAAGAGCAGTAATGTGTGAATGTGCATGCGAGCATGTGTGTGAAAAGGCATAAGGGCCAGATTTTAAAACGTACGCGTGGGCGTAGATTTGTGCGTGCAACCCGGCGTGCACAAATCTACACCTGATTTTATAACTTGCGCACGCAGCCGCGCGCATGTTGTAACATCCGTGGTTGGCGCGCGCAAGTAGGTGCACACTTGTGCAACTTGCGCACGCCGAGCCCTAGGGAAGCCCCGATGGCTTTCCCTGTTCCCTCCGAGGCCGCTCCAAAATCAGAGCAGCCTTAGAGGGAACTTTCTTTTGGCCCCCCCACCTTCCCCTCCTTTCCCCTATCTAACCCGCCCCCCAGCCCTACCTACATCCCCCCTCTACCTTTATTTTGTTATTTACGCCTGCGTGTGCCGGCCGAGTGCCAGCACGTGTTCCCTGGGCCCAGCGGCAGTGGAGAGGCCTCTGGGCTCGCCCATTCCCCGCCCCGCCCACTCCTCGCCCCTTTTTTCAAGCCCCGGGACATAGGCGCATCCTGGGGCTTGTGCACATCGCCGGGCCTATGCAAAATAGGCTCGGCGCATGAGGAGTAGGTTTTCAGGGTTGCGCTCAAAAGTTACATGCGTAATCCTTTGAAAATCTGCCCCTATATGTATAAGAGAGAACGTGTGCTTGTGTGTGTTTGAGCCTGTGTGGGTAAAAGAAAGAGCTTGTGTTTGTGATTGAGCATATGTGAGAATGTGTACAAGAGAGAGCATGCAAGCATGTGAAAGTGACAGAGACCATTAGTGAGAGTGTATGAGAGAGTATATGTGAACATATGTGAATGAAAGAACATATATGTGTGTTAGTGAGAATGTGTGTGTGACTAAGCATGTGTGGGAAAAGTGAGTGAGCAGGAGTATGTGAGTGATCATGTGTGTGTTTATAAGAGAGAGGAGAAAATTTGTGTGCAACAACCCTCTTCCCTCTCATCTGCTAATCCATGACAATTTCAGGGCTCCTGGAAATCCAAAGTTCCCAGATATGGAGAGCGAGGGATTTTGTTTTATCCTTATTAGTTTTAATTATTGGTATTATTTGATGTCTGCTATTTTGAAGTATTTTATTAGTGTTTGGAAAAATTCTAAACATTTTTTTTGTTTGTAATGCTTTTTATTCATATACAGCCAAATATCTCAGAAGACAAGAGTAATACAAGAATAACAGTTAACAGTTTACATATTTGGTTATCCTCTATACAAGGAGGACATATACATTGATAGTCCCATTGTATTATCAACCATCAAAGAGAGATCTGAAGAGCAACATAACAAGGACCATAGATCCCAAAGTATTGTCTCTACCCGTAGCCCCTTCCCAACCCATCCCCCCACCCGTCCCCTTGGTCAGCATCTTAATCTTATAGGATAAGCATAACAGTAGCCATAACAGTAGCACAAAATCCTAATCAAAACCATAACTGTAACCATACTAGGACAATTTGCAAGAGAGTCCTGCTACCAAAACAGTTCACATGTTTAGCCATACCTCCAAAGAAAATAGGCATAATATCTTTACAAGGTAACATTGCTGATTGGAAATTAGATTTCAGCCATTGCTACTCGGAGCCACATGTTGGCGTAGGTTCTGTGGCAGTGATTTCAAGAAAGGTTGCCAGATATTAGTAAACAACAACCGTTTTTTCTTGGAAAGTAAGGGAATAGATTTCCGTTCCAGGAGGTATAAGTCCAACATGGTATCCAACCATTCCTTCATTGACGGGTCTGTAGGTGATATCCAGTGTCGGAGAATAACCCGTAAAGCGATTAATCGGCTTTTATGCAATAGATGAGGGTGGATATCCGTGATTCCACCAGGTCGAATAGGAATCCCCAATATGCAGAATGAAGCTCCCAAAGTCACCGTATTAGATTGAGCCCCTCCAATCCACTGGAGAATGGAGTCCCAAAACTGGTGTATATGATCACACGACCACAAACAGTGTACAAGAGTAGCATTGGGTTGAGTGCATTTATGGCAGGTGTGAGTTTTAGAAATTCCAGCCAAAAAGGCTTTCCTCGGCCAGATAATCAGGCTATGCAGAATCCGAAACTGCAATTCACGCATATAAGTACTCCTTGCGACTATCCTAATGAAAGTCCAGCTCCGTTTAATATCCGAAGTCGTAATAGGTTGAAGGAGACAAAGAGTCCAGTGAGCAGCTACTGCTGCATTTAGCCGATACGAGGTTGTGTCATGGAGAAAGTGATAACAAGATGAAATGGAAATAATTTTCTTGGAACATAAATGAAGAAAACGTTGAAAAGGTCCATTAGTGAGACTGCTAGGTGAGGTAGAAGATATTTTCGTAAGGTAACTGCGAATTTGTAAATAAGACAAATAATCAGCTGCTGTAAATTGCATATTTTGACAACAATAAGTAAAAGAGTGCATCACAGCATCTTGCAGGTTTATAAAGGGAGTCAAAGAATTACAGGAAGAGTCAGACCGGGACTGCTGCAATATCCCACCACGAGAACCCGCGGGAAAGTCCGGATTTCCCGTCAATGGAAGACAATAGGACACCCTCCAGGGTAGTTTCAAGTGATGTCTCAAAAAACGCCAACAACTTCTCATAGACCGAAGTAAAATATTGTTCCCCATATGAGCAGGTAACAATTGGCCCGATGCATGTATCAAAAATGCCAGATGTGTAGGTTGCAGCAGTGCCGTCTCCAACGAAATAAGAATTGGATTGTTTCCATACCCTAGCCACTCTCGCAGGGTAGGGAGCAAACAAGCCATATTATAAAAACGAAGGTTAGCTACTCCCAATCCTCCTTCCTGTTTAGGTGTCATCAATTTAGTATAAAGCATCCTGGCCTTCTTTGCTCCCCAATAGAACCTACTAAACAGTATTTGTAATGTTTTCACATCTTTAGTTGTCAAAAATACCGGAAGCATTTGTAAAACATACAATAGTTTAGGAAGTAAAATCATTTGTACCAGAGCTATCCTACCTGAAATTGAAAGAGGGAATGTATTCCAACTTTCTACTTTAGACCGAAAATTGTGAATGAGGGGAGTAATGTTACAGGAATACCAATGTTGGGGGTCATGATGAATCTTAATCCCCAGGTATTTTATAGTCGTTGATGCCCGGAGCAGGGGAAAATCAGGCCACTGGGGTTTAAGAGTTCCAGTAATATCCAACGCTTCAGATTTAGTGAGATTCAGTTTTAAACCAGAAAATGACCCGAATGTCTGGATAATGTGCAATAAAGCCGGTAGAGAGGATTTAGCATTGGACACCAGCATTAACATGTCGTCTGCAAAAAGCATCATTTTCTGTTCTATTTTCCCAGTAATCACACCTGGTACCTCCGCCGATCTTTTGATTGTATGTATAAGGGGCTCTAATGAAAGGATATAGAGAAGGGGCAACAGGGGACAGCCTTGTCGGGTACCCCTGCCCAATGAGAATATAGAGGAAGTAGAATTATTAAGGCAGATAAACGCCTTGGGGTCTTTGTATAGAATCATAATGGCATTAAGAAACGAACCAGTGATCCCAAACTGCTGTAAAGCAGTAGGGATGTGAATCGTTTTTTGACGATTTAAAATATCGTCCGATATATTTTAAATCGTCAAAAAATCGTTAGGGCCACGATACAATACCAATTCCCCCGATTTATCGTTAAAAAATCGTAAATCGGGGGAAGGGGGAGGGCAGGAAAACCGGCACACTAAAACCCCCTAAAACCCACCCCCGACCCTTTAAATTAAATCCCCCACCCTCCCGAACCCCCTCCCAATGCTTTAAATTACCTGGGGATCCGGCGGTGGTCCAGAACGGCGGCGGTCCGGAACGGCCCCCTCAATAGAATCGTGTTGTCTTCAGCCGTCGCCATTTTTCAAAATGGCCACCGCAAAATGGCAGCGGCCATAGACAAAAACGATTCGACGGAGGAGGTCGTTCCGGACCCCCGCTGGACTTTTGGCAAGTCTTGTGGGGGTCAGGAGGCCCCCCCAAGCTGGCCAAAAGTTTCCTGGGAGTCCAGCGGGGTTCCGGGAGCGATTTCTTGCCGCGAATCGTTTTTGTACGGAAAATGGCGCCGGCAGGAGATCGACTGCAGGAGGTCGTTCAGCGGGGGTTCCAGACCGCCGCTGAACGACCTCCTGCACTCAATCTCCTGCCGGCGCCATTTTCCGTACGAAAACGATTTGCGGCAAGAAATCGCTCCCGGAACCCCGCTGGACTCCCAGGAAACTTTTGGCCAGCTTGGGGGGGGCCTCCTGACCCCCACAAGACTTGCCAAAAGTCCAGCGGGGGTCCAGAACGACCTCCTCCGTCGAATCGTTTTTGTCTATGGCCACCGCCATTTTGCGGCGGCCATTTTGAAAAATGGCGCTGGCTGAAGACAACACGATTCTATTGAGGGGGCCATTCCGGACCGCCGCCGTTCTAGACCACCGCCGGATCCCCAGGTAATTTAAAGCATTTGGGGGGGTTCGGGAGGGTGGGGGATTTAATTTAAAGGGTCGGGGTGGGTTTTAGGGGGGTTTAGTGTGCCGGCTCACGATTTTAACGATTTTTCACGATAGTTTACACACCCAAACGGCAACAATACGATTCCCTCCCCCTCCCAGCCGAAATCGATCGTCAAGACGATCGAGGACACGATTCACATCTCTATAAAGCAGTAAATAGGTACGACCACGCCACACGGTCAAACGCTTTTTCAGCGTCGAAGCTGACCAGCAAGGGATCTGGTGTACCTTGATGTCGACTGCTATCCAATGCCACCAACAGCCGTCTAATGTTGGAAAGCGGTCGCCGTCCCTGCACAAAACCGGTCTGTTCAGGTGAAATTAAATCTGGCAATATAAATTTGAGTCTATTTGCTAGAATTTTCGCAAAAATTTTTACATCTTGATTCAGGAGTGAAATTGGGCGGTAAGAACCCGGGTCTGTGGGGTCCCGACCAGGCTTAGGTAAAATGGTAATAGCCACCACCTTCATCGTGTCAGGTATGAGATTATGGGAAATCATATGATTAAATAAGTCAGTAAGAGAAGGAACAATATGTGTCACTATTGATTTATAAAACAATGAATTTATGCCATCCGGCCCTGGTGATTTGTGTAACTTAAGATCTGCTATTACCTTTGTGATTTCCATGGAGGTAATAGGTCTATTTAAACTTTCGTTTTGCTGGTTCGAAATTTGAGGTAGGGATAAGTTCTCTAAAAATCTAGTCTGGTTATCCGTATTGGGCTCCTCAGCAGAATATAGAGACTTATAAAAATCTTGAAAAATCTGACCCATTTCAGGTGTGGAGACTGCTAGAGTGCCATCAGAGCGCTTAATTGAGGTTATATATTTAGAGGTCTGTTTCGCTTTCGTTAAGCGTGCCAATAGTCGCCCTGGTTTGTCGCCATGCTCAAACAATCTGGGGCGGATTTTCAGAGCCCTGCTCGCGTAAATCCGCCCAAAACCGGGCGGATTTACGCGAGCAGGGCCCTGCGCGCCGGGAAACCTATTTTACATAGGCCTCCCGGCGCGCGCAGAGCCCCGGGACTCGCGTACGTCCCGGGGTTCTCGGAGGGGGGCGTGTCGGGGGGCGGGGCCGGAGCGCGCGGCGTTGCGGGGGCGTGTCGGCAGCGTTTTGGGGGCGGGTACGGGGCGTGGCTACGGCCCGGGGGCGTGGCCGCGCCCTCCGTACCCGCCCCCAGGTCGCGGCCCGGCGCGCAGCAGGCCCGCTGGCGCGCGGGGATTTACGTCTCCCTCCGGGAGGCGTAAATCCCCCGACAAAGGTAAGAGGGGGGTGTAGACAGGGCCGGGGGGGTGGGTTAGGTAGGGGAAGGGAGGGTAAGGTGAGGGGAGGGCAAAGGAAAGTTCCCTCCGAGGCCGCTCCGATTTCGGAGCGGCCTTGGAGGGAACGGGGGGAGGCAGCGCGGCTCGGCGCGCGCAGGCTATACAAAATCGATAGCCTTGCGCGCGCCGATCCAGGATTTTAGTGGATACGCGCGGCTCCGCGCGTATCTACTAAAATCCAGCGTACTTTTGCTTGAGTCTGATGCGCAAGCAAAAGTAGGCTGATCGCGCTTCTTTTAAAATCTACCCCTCTATGTTTAAACGCAAACATACTACCTGTTGCTTTTTTGTGGATTAAATCATTAAGAAGCTTCTGCGTTTGTCTAAACCTGTCGCGCCACAGAATAGTATTATGCGTATTCCACTGCTTTTTACAATAAGCAAGTTTGGATTCCAAATCTAAGATTTGCTTGTTTTGGTTCCGTTTGTATTGGATGACATATTTTAAAATGTCTCCTCGGAGGACAGCTTTAGCAGCCTCCCAGAAGAGCTGTGGCTGATCTTTATGGATCTGGTTAAACTCTTCATACTGTAGCCACCGTTTCTCCAAAAACTGCGCGAAATCTTTGTCAGTGGCTAACCACTCTGGCATACGCCACTGAAAAAGAGATGGCAAAGTTGATGCAGAGCCCAACACACAACTAACTGGACAGTGATCCGAGATCACTAATGGACACATTTCAGAGCTATCAATCAAGGAAAACAAAGATTCAGAGAGCAATATATAATCTATTCTAGTCTTTGTAGCGTGTGCCTTAGCATAATGGGTATAATCCCGTTCCATAGGGTGGAGGGTTCTCCAGCCATCCACTAAATGGAGATTAGAGCACAAAAACGGTAGACCCTTATCAGGACCCATATCCGAAATTGGGCTAGTGGAACTCCTGTCAAGTGTGGCGTCTAGGAGACAGTTAAAGTCGCCGGCTACTATCAAAGACTGTGGATCAAATTCAAGCAGTTTAGCAACCAAGGTGGTGAAAAAGGAATGTTGATATTTATTAGGACCATAAATTGAGGCAAGCGTGATTAAGTTCCCAAATAAATATCCCTGAATAATCACAATACGCCCCTCCTTGTCCTTCCATTGAGAGGTCAGTTTGAAAGGAACAGACTTATTAATCAGAATGGCCACACCATTACGCTTGTGGGTACCTGAAGAGAAATAGATTTGATTGAATCCTTTTTTATGATTAAGCTTAAGGTGCTCTTTATCTAACATATGGGTTTCCTGTAAGAATATGATATCTCCCTTAGCCTTATGACATTGAGCTAGTACTTTTTCCCTCTTGATAGGCGAGCCCATGCCTGCTACATTCCAAGTTAAATATTTTAATTTAGGAGTCATGATGTAACTTCAGGCGGTGAATATAACCCCTGTTCGTAAGCAAAACAGTAGACCCAGGACCAACGGGATACTGTAACAAAGCGGTAGCACGTCCTATCAGCCAAAGAGAAAAGAGCCCCATGAAGAGAAACAGGTGACAGAGCCCTAGCAGAAGTAAAAGCATAAGGAAAACTATAAACATGTCATACCTCGAACTGTCCCGCAATAAAAATAACATGAATGACAAACAAAAAACAATCCCCTCGATAAGGTGCTGACCTTCCCTCCCTTCCCTCCCCCCCCCTCCCAGCCTCGCTTACATCCCCTACCCTCCAAGCAAAAACCAAGTCATGCTCTATAGATAGAGCAGGAGCCATTATTGTGTGTGTGTTCCGGTGGCAGGCCCAAATGGTAGGTAGAATGTCACGTTACAATTCCATATCAAATGCCGTCATGTCCCAACATAACAAACACAATCCGCTTGTATAACCAGCAACTGTAAAAGAAAACTCGCTAAATTAGCAAAAAGTAACACCTTCGTCTGGGTCAGTGATTCTCGTAGATTCTCACTCCGGATCCTTGGGAAGAAGGTTTTGAACAAATTTTTGCGCTTCCGGCAGAGATTCAAATACCTGAGCTTGCCCGTTGTTCCAGATACGGAGTTTTGCAGGGTATTGTAATGAAAATCGTATCTGCTTCTCGGCTAGCCGTGTACAAATAGGGCTAAATTCCTTTCGTTTGGCGGCAACGCGTGCAGAGAAGTCTTGGAAAATACGCACCTGCGCATTCTGCATTTGCAAATGCTGTGTCTTGCGAGAAATTTGCCAAATTCGCTGTTTATCAGCATAATTAAAGATTCGGGCAATAACCACTCGAGGACGGTTACTTTGCGCCAAACGCGCCCCAAGGCGGTGGGCCCTCTCAATTTGTAATGACGTCAGCTCCTGGTCGATTAAGGCCTCCGGAATCCATTTCGTCAAGTAGGCAGCCAACTCACTATCAGCAACCGATTCGGGGATGCCGACAAAACGTAAGTTATTCCGGCGTGAGCGGTTTTCAAGCTCGTCAAGCTTATCTTCATGAGAACGGATCAGTTGCTCCAACTTATGGAGTTTACCTTCCGCCGCCAATGCCCCGTCTTCAGTTGCAGACATTCGCAGCTCCAGATTGTCCACACGAGGAGGGAGTTCCAAGAACGCTGCTTGCATAGTATTGAGTTGCTCCGAGATTTTGTCAAGTTTAATCGCCAGAGCTTCATTCACTGCCAAAGTCACTGCTGCTGTGAGCGCCGTCAAAGCCGACTCGTCAGTCAGTGCAGAGGGCCCCTTGTCTGTTCCGGCAGCCATCTTGTCTTCAACAGATTTCGTTTTTTCTTTATCTTTTTTAGCCAATTTAGCAGGCATGGTTGCTGGCGATTTATGCATGTATCGATCGATATTCATAAGCCCCGTCTCTGTAGCCAGTCGTATGTCCGAAATTAGCGCGGATGAGGGTTGATATGGGTAAAATCAGCGGCCTGCCACCTGGAGCCGAGCTAGACGCGACCAGCCCAGATCACCACATCACGTGACTCCCCAATTCTAAACATTTTTATATGAGTATATAAATAGATGTTATTCTATTTGTCAGCTATTTTGAAATATTCATTTTATTGGTATTGTTTTACTATTATCATTAATTTATATTTCTTGATTTTATTGTTTGATGTTTTATGAGGATTGGTTATGGTTCTGTTTTTCCATTGTTGTACTGCATGCAGATTCTGACTTACGGTTTCCAGTTCAGTTTTTGTCTGCACATTTCTATTTATACTTTATGCTCTCTTTAATCTCTGTTTAATGAGGGTCTGTCTGTGTTCTGAATGTGACTGAGGTGAGGTATTCTGCTAGCCTGTAGTTTCTGTGTAGGGATTTGTAGCAGCCTGATTTCTTCTGTTTTTCCTAATTGGTGGCATATTGGAGTTTTAGGGTCTGGTGTAATATTTGCAGTGCTGGCAGGGTTGTTTTGGTATGAGAGGTTTATTGTATTTTAATTGTAATTCTGTATCCTCATAGCTTTCTGAGGGCAAGCCCACATATAAAAAGCATTACACTAGGCCCTATATGGATTCCAAGTGACTTTTTTGCAGATTTTCTGGTTGCATCACAGCAGGTCATATAAATATAATACAGTATATATATGTTGATATAAGTGATATTTTTACCTCAGAATACCATACTTTGAATGTCCTTTTTCATGTAAATGCTATTATCAAATATTAATATTTTTTTCATTATGTGTGGGGAGGGTGGGGCCTGGGGGGGGGGGACAGGAATGTAAAGTTTGCCTAGGGTACTAGATACTCTTGCATTGGGCCTAGGGGAATGGCATAGATCACTGAGGAGAAAAACAAGGGACACATCCAAGAACATGCACGTTTCTAAGCTAAGGCTATAAGAAGTAGGGATAGCATGGAAAAGCATTTCAGATGGTTTCCTTTATTTTTTTCCCTTTTGTTTGCTTTTTTATTAATTTTTCATTTCACTTGATGTTTGTTTTGTTTCATTTACTTGAAGCAAAGTAAACACCAAAGTGAAAAAGGGGGGGAGGGGGGAGGGGAGAAAAGGAAAAGTGAAAGGAAATGAAGGTGGTGGGTTTCCCTCCCACCACCGCCAAATCCTCTCCCCAACACCTCTGAAATAAAATAGATTAAATCTTCCAGATCTTCCCCATCTAGGGTATGGATGTAAATGTCATTTAAAAAATTAATGGTTTAGACTGCAATTTGAGCAGTTCGTTTTATAAACAACAAGCCGTTAAGCCCGTTAAAACGGGCTACATTACATTCTCCCTCTCCCCCTTCCACTTACATCCCTGACTCTCACCTCTCCCTCTCCCCTCACTCTTCCCCACCCCCTACCTCCCTCCCACACACTCACCCACTCCTCCCTCCCTCCCCAGTCCCTCCCTCTCACTCAGTCCCTCCCTCCCAGTCCCTCCCCTTCACTCAGTCCCTCCTTCCCAGTCCCTCCCCCTCACTCAATCCCTCCCTCTCAGTCCCTCCCCCTCACTCAATCCCTCCCTCTCACTCAATCCCTCCCTCCCTCCCTCTCACTCAGTCCCTCCCCCTCACTCAATCCCTCCCTCCCTCCCTCTCACTCAGTCCCTCCCACTCAGTCCCTCCCTCTCACTCAGTCACTCCCTCCCACTCTCTTTCTCCGTCCCTCCCACTCCCTCCCTCCCACTCAGTCTGTCCCTCCCTCTCTCTCTCTCCTCCCTCCCTCGCTACTGGCCGCTGCCGCCCGCCGCCCGCTACCGCTGCCACCCACTGCCGCCGCCGCCGCCCGCTACCGCCGCCACCCACTGCCGCTGCCGCCCGCTGCTGCTACCGCCGCCGCCGCCCGCTGCCGCCCGCTGCCGCCCGCCGCCATGTTTTTTTTTTCCTAAGACTGACGTGCTCGCCCGCACATGCGCAGTAGAGCTGCTCTCTACTGCGCATTTGCGGCACGTTGGTCAAGCGTCGTTTATCTAGTTAGATACTTACGCAGGGATGGTAACTTTCAAACCAATGCGCAGGTGCACATTGGCGCACACGTTATAAAATAGCCTGGGCATGTGCATATGTTCACCTAATTTTAAGTGAGCACACACCTAGCTGCATAATCATGCTTTTAACGCACAAATTGGGGGATTTTAAAAGGGGCACGCATCCACATCGTTGCCAGTTTCTCCAGTTTGTCCACCACTTCACCCAGTTAAGAGCTACATCCTCCAAATCCTCCTGGTTAAGTAGCCTTCTATCCCCCCAGTTAGACCTGGTTGAATAGCCCACAGATATGGCTAGTTTTGTATTTTTTTAAAGTTACACCTTGTCCCTAGCAGAAATAGACTTACACAGCACAGGATCTGGGTGTGCGCCCAGGCACTAAAGTAGTTACGCATACAACTCTTGGCCATGCCTTGAAATGCCCAGTCCCCATCCCATTAGTAAAACTTTTGATACACGCACATCTTCGCCGCTTTTTAAATTTGATCGGTGTGCTCCAGCCCGACTTGTACACATATCTGCCGATTTTGGCGTGCCAGGCTTTTAAAATTCACCTCTAAGACGGAAATTTTCAAAAGAATTTACATGCCTAAAACTTGGTTTCACACATGTAAATGCACTTTACACATGTAAGTAGGCTTTTGAAAATTGCTACAATATATACCATTGAATTGTCAATAGATTTTACCTATGTTAAGTGCACTTTATGGAGGTAATATTCAAAGGAGTTACTGCGTAAATGTAACATACTATCGTAGCAATTTTCAAAAACCATTTACTTGAGTAAAGTGAACTTATGTAAATAAGTTATGGCATATATTGCAGCAATTTTCAAAAGCCCACTTACTCAAGTAAAGTGCATTTACTCGAATAAAACCCAGTTTTGCTTGAGTTAATGCTTTTAAATGGGCTTTTGAAAATGTATAACACATAGTATGTTATATTTTCATGCATAGCATCTTTGAAAATTACCTCTGAAGAGCTGCCTTCAGCTGTGGTGAGGGGTCCCCCCCACATTCCCATGAATTTGCAGATGCAAATTATGCAGGTCCAAAAATGATCTGCTGGCCCCTACGTTTTTTGTTTTTTTTTAATAAATTGTATGTTTCTGTCTTTCTTGCTCCTTACTTTCAGGCCAATACAGTAAAGCACGGCCGTGGCTGCGCGGTTTTTAACCCGCTTTGGACACACGTTTTGAGTGTGTAAGACGGACGCACGATTCAGTATCGGCTTTTACACGTCCTAAGCGCTAGCCGAAAAAGATGTGTATCCATTTCCACCCGCCGCATGTATATGATATGTTAATGATCGGATTAGCTATTCCCCCCGATACAGTAACGCGCACCCAAATTATCGCATTCTTAACCAGCTTATTTACCACCTTCCCTGACCCTGGCATTAGTGTGGTGTTCAGTCAGCTTCGGACTGGACAGCGTCATGGACAACATGCATATATTGGCTCTGGCAATCTTTTTCATTCAGTTGAGAAGCAGAATGAGAAATGCTTGGCAAGCGAATTCTACAAGTCAGATTGGAGAGGCCAACAGGGGAGCCCAGCAACAAGGAGAACCCAGCCAACCAGACAACCCAGCAACAAGACCGGAAGAGGTATGTGTTCAACGGTACCATCCATCTCTGGGCATCTCTGAGTCTCCGGGGGTCTAGCGAAGACATGGACGCCTTTACGGACGCCGGAGAGATGGGAGCCGCACCAGGCCTTTCTCTGGCATCTACTAGGCATCCTGAAGCTCCGGGGGTCCAGCGGAGACATGGACACCTCTATGGATGCCGGAGAGATGGGAGCCGCGCCAGGCCTTTCTCCGGCATCTACTAGGCATCCTGAAGCTCCGGGGGTCCAGCGGAGACATGGACGCCTCTACAGATGCTGGAGAGATGGGAGCCGCGCCAGGCCTTCTGGCACCTGCTAGGTATCCTGAGGCTGGGGGGGTGCCAGCGGATACCTATACAGATGCCTATATGGACGCCTTCCTCCAGCATCTAGAATTAGGCATCCCTGAGGCTGCTGATTCTAGGCTCCGACCTTGGACGTCTGGACGGGCGCTCAAGGCAGCGACCATGGACGTTGGAAGGCAGAATTCCCGTCTTTCTGGGCGTCCATGCTTGGAGGCCCTGACCTTGGACGTCCGGCCGGGTGCTTAAGGCAGCAGCCATGAACGTTGTAAGGCAGCGGGGCCTCCCCTATGATCATGGATGCATGGAAAGAAGCGGGAACGGCCATGAACGGAAGCCATGACCTTGGACGTCCGGCCGGGTGCTCAAGGCAGCGGCTATGGACGTTTGGAAGGCAGTGTTCCCGTCTCTTTCTGGGCATCCATGCTCGGAGGCCCCGACCTTCACAGACGCCTGGATGTCCTTGCACGTCCTTAAGCGCCCAGACGTGGAAGGTTGGGGGTGGCCTCCGATCAAGGACGTCCAGATGCTCAGGGCAGCGGCCCCTGTGTCCATGCGGGGTCTGTAGAAAAGAACCATCCACTTACCTGCTGGAATGACATTTGAAATGACATTAGAAATGACAGGTATGGTGCCAGCGCACCCTGGATACTGTATAGGTGCTGTATACCGCTCTATATAGTAAAATGGATTGCGAACGCCTACCGCTTCATAGGTGCGCTTTTGACGCTCCTTTGCCACCGCTTGGATTTGCGTCTAATTTGAATACTGAATCGAGCTGCTTGCGAACTAAAATGTGCGCGCCAAACGCGCGGGCACGCGGCTCTGCCGCACTTTTTTTTACGCGTCGGTACTATATCGGCCTGTTTGTTTTACTGGTAAATACATTTTGCAATAATTTAAAAAGGGAACTTATATTGTTTAAATATTTTTTCAGTAGACTGCTTTTTATCTATCATATTTTGTATAATTCCATCTTACCAAAAACACATTTTTTTTTTCAATTTACACTTTATTGAAATTTTTATATATATCATCCATAAATTTTAAATAAAAAGAAGAAATCTTGTTATACAACATCCATAAACATTATTACCAATATCAAATTCTGCAAATTCAAATGTTGAACAAGAAATTATAAATAGGGGAGCTTACAATAAATCATATCTTCACAATAATAAGACAAAAAGGCAAGAGGATGTCAATGGTTTCACTTTAGACCTTATCTAGATGTTACTATTCTCTATTTGCCTCAGATTTGTCTACAAGGAATGTCTCCAAATGTGTGGGGTCCGAGAACATAAATTTATTTCCCTGATAAGTAACATAACACTGCGAAGGAAATTTTAAATAAAAAGTTGCCACTATTTCTAGGACTTTACTTTTCAGGGAAAGAAATTGTCTTCGACGCGCCTGAGTAGGCCTCGAGACATCCGGGAATATATATACTCTTTTCCCACAAAAGGAGCAATCCTTGTTCCTGAAAAACTTTTCTAATACCTGGTCTTTCTCTCTCTCTAGGGAGAAAGAAACAAATAAAGTCGCTCGTTTATTAATAATATCCAGAGATTCCTCTAAGAAAGAAGAAATCCCTGGACTTTTCTCTAGCTCTCCTGATGGCGGAGTTCTAGATGAAACAGGGAAATAAAAAATCTTAGATATAATTGGGATCTTATCTATATCATAACCATGATTTTCTATTATGAATTTCTTAAACATTTCATAAGGTGACAGTAACCTCGTTATTGGGAAGTTAACTAGGCGTAGATTTTTAATACGTAACATATTTTCTATGTTTTCAATTTCTGAATGTAATGACAAACTGTCTACAATATGCATTTTTTCAGCATTTTGGATATTTTGCACATTACCAGTTATAGATTTCATAGTAGATTCTAGTTCAGACAATTTCTTTCCCTGTTCCTCAATTGAGGACTTGTTTACATTAATCAAAGAAGTAAGAGATTCCTTCACATTTGAGACATTAGAGTCTAGTCTGACTAACATCCTCCACAAGTCTCTCAAAGTAATATCTGTTGGCTCTTTGGGGCTCAGCAGATCTTTACTTGGAACTGCCAGTGTAGGTCTATCTCCAGCTCTCTGGGATGGTCCTTCCAGAGAGCTTTCGGGAAGAAATGAATAACTTTCCTCCCTACTTGCATTTATTAGACTGCCCTCAATAGTCCCCTCCACCTTTGTAGTTCCTAGAGGTTGCGGAGGTGTAGTTGGGCTGTTGCCTGGACTCAGGGACACTTCAAGAGTGGCACTTTCGCAGTCCATTTGTGGCATTATCCTATTGACATGGGCATCCATAGGTCCTGTATTTGGGGCTGGAGAGGAGGTGAAGACTCTTGCTTTGCGCTTTTTACCCATAAAGAAAACAATCTAGCAATTACCTGCTACGGCAGAGTCAAAGGGAGTGTTTCGAGAGGCCGTCCACGACAGTCTAAGACAATCCGGAACAATCGGAGGCAATCGAAGGCGGTCGAAGCCGGTCAAAGCCGCGTGCGCCCCTTCGGCGCGCGCGGCTTAGGCTGCGCGTCGGCGTCTGCTGCGCGCCGCTCAGCCGCGGGTTTTAAGTGTTCCTGCGGGCCTGCAGAGATGACGTCAGCTGATTCGGTGGCTCTCATCGCAGCTGTTCTCCCCTCTCACCAAGCCAGCACAGCAGGTAAGCGTCCAGCGTTCCTCTCGCCTCTCTCTCGCTCCCCAAAACACAATGCTCAGCCACGGGTTTTAAGTGTTCCCGCGGTCCTGCAGAGATGACGTCAGCTGATTTGGTGGCGCTCGTCGCAGCTGTTCTCCCCTCTCACCAAGCCAGCACAGCAGGTAGGCGTCCAGCGTTCCTCTCGCCTCTCTCTCGCTCCCCAAAACACAACGCTCAGCCGCGGGTTTTAAGTGTTCCCGCGGTCCTGCAGAGATGACGTCAGCTGATTCGGTGGCGCTCGTCGCAGCTGTTCTCCCCTCTCACCAAGCCAGCACAGCAGGTAGGCGTCCAGCGTTCCTCTCGCCTCTCTCTCGCTCCCCCACCAAAAACACATTTAATTCAAGTATTGGCCAAAGTAATTTGTTTAAATATTTGTTTATATCACAGTTGGCATGCTCTTGAAAATACTTAAAGAAAATTGGGCGCTGTATTTTTTTGATGGGCTAGGCATGGATTTGTGCACAAACAAGCTTTTTGCTTATTACAATTCACTCTGTCATGACTTGCTCCTTATCAACATTAGCTATCATAAAGTTTTATTAACAGAATACTAATCCAAGTTCTAATAATGAGGATTCATCTTTCTCTTGGAGGCTGAATTTAGTGCTTTTCATTGATATTCAAATACACAGTCCATTGGAACTGATTATTATTAACAAGGGCTCAAATCACCCAAAAGATATTTGCTGACTTTGTTGAATAGAAATAATCACAAACTCCTATAAACTATGGTTCAGAGGTTAGAGGAAAATTGAATAAGCACACTTTAGAATAGATTTTTAGGTCAGTTTTTGCTTTGAATCTTGTCATATGTTATCAGCATCAATATAATATGCAAGATTGCATTATTCCTTATTCAATTCAATTCAAATTTATTTGTATATACTTCAAGTCCAGTCATTGAAAGTGATAGTTCTATATATACAACAAAAAACCAAACCATTTTTAAATATTACACCCAGCAACATACTAACAGACAAATTTTGTTGGATGTATAATCACTCTCCTAATGTTACCAACATCTGGAATTAAGCATAGAAAATGCACTAAGCATGCTCCAAATGTGACATAAACCTGAGCTAAGAAAAGCTCATCTACACACATGTCCCAACAGCCCCAGCAGAGGATTCCAGGAGACACCACAAGCCACCTGGGCTTCAGCTTCCACAGCCACAGCACTCTTTCCAACCGCAGAGGACCAGAAGGCTCATCTGTATACTTATTTATTTATTTATTTATTTATTGTTTTTGTTATACCGAGTTTCATGATAGGCATCACATCAACCCGGTTTACAAATAACAAGGAGTGTAAAGCATAACGTAACGTAAAAAACAATATTTTCAATAAGAACCTTGAACTTTAAATACAGTGAATCAGAAAAAGGGAGAGGGAAAGTTACAAAAAACAAGGAAAATAAACTTGGGATGGAAGGGGAGAAATTGAACAGCACAATATTTACATTTCAGCCTATTGATACATTAGAATAGCAAGTGAAAAAATAAGACTATGAAACGGTACATAGGTAATCAAATGAATAAATATGACAGTTGTGAATGGTAATAGTATGATAAATATTCAGCAGGAATTAGTGAGAGAGGGTTTGAGGTTGGTTGATTCGTGTTTACATTCCATTATTGCATACGAGTTAGTGCTAGTGAGAGGAGGTTTTATTCAAGGCTTGGAAATGCTTTTTTGAAAAGCCAAGTTTTTAGTCTTTTCCTAAATGTTAAAGAGCATGGCTCTTGTCTCAAATCAGGTGGGATCGAGTTCCAGAGAGCTGGACCTGCTGATGAGAAGGCTCTGAGACTCAAGGATTTATGTTGGTAGGTTTTGGCCTTTGGAATTTGGAGTGACTCTTTGTAGTGTTCCCTGATAGGCCTGGCGGAGGTGAATTTTTTAAGTGGTATTTGTAGGTCAAGTTGCGTGTGTTGGTTGATAGTTTTGTATATGATGTTAATGGTTTTGTACATGATTCTATAGTGGATCGGAAGCCAATGGAGGTTTTTGAGAATAGGTGAAATGTGGTCAATTTTCCTGGAATTTGTAAGGACTCTGGCTGCAGAGTTCTGAACCATTTGTAAAGGTTTGGTGTAAGAAGCTGGGAGGCCTAATAGTAATGAGTTGCAATAATCTAGTTTGGAAAAGATTATTGCTTGCAAGATTGTTCTGAAGTCCTGAGTGTGAAACAGCGGTTTTATTCTTTTCAGGATATGTAATTTGTAGAAGCAATCTTTGGTGGTTTGGTTAATGAATGTTTTGAGGTTGAGACGATTGTCTAGGATGGCTCCTAAGTCTCTTACGTGGGTTGTTTGAAGGAGTG
Source organism: Rhinatrema bivittatum (assembly GCF_901001135.1). Lineage (NCBI taxonomy): Eukaryota > Metazoa > Chordata > Amphibia > Gymnophiona > Rhinatrematidae > Rhinatrema > Rhinatrema bivittatum. The sequence continues at coordinate 215,935,339 of NC_042623.1, read as the reverse complement.
TGGGTGGTTTAGGAAGTGTGTTATTGTTTTCCGGTGATATGAGCAGGAATTCTGTTTTCGAAGCATTGAGTACAAGGTTTAGACTGTTGAGGAGAAGTTTAATTTCTAATAGGCAACTGTCCCAGTATTCCATTGTTTTTGAGATTGATTCTTTTATAGGGATTACGATCTGTACGTCGTCTGCAAAAAGGAAATGTTTCAGGCTTAATTTTGTTAGTAGTTGGCAGAGTGGTAGCAGGTAGACATTGAAAAGGGTGGGTGAAAGTGATGATCCTTGCGGCACTCCTCTATTAGAAGGGTGGTATTGGGATTCTTTATTATGAATTTTGACTCTGTATCCTCTGTTTTCTAGAAATGTTTTGAACCAGTTTAGTGTGGCACCTGTTAAACCAATGTTTGCCAGCTGTTTTAGAAGAAGGGCGTGGTTGACGGTGTCAAAGGCCGCCGAGAAGTCAAGGAGGATTAGAAAATATGCTTGGCCTTTATCAATACCAGAGAGTAGGTAGTCCATGAGTGAAATTAGTAGCGTTTCGGTGCTTGCGGCTTTGCGAAAACCATATTGGTTTGGGGACAGAATACTGTGGTCCTCTAGGTAGTTGGATAGTTGGGTGTTTACCAGTTTTTCCATGATTTTAGCTATAAATGGTAGGTTGGAAATAGGGCGGAAGTTGTTGGGATCACATGCATTTAGATTTGGTTTTTTTAGCAGTGGCTTGATTGAGGCAGTTTTTAGGTCATCTGGGTAGATGCCATGTGATAAGGAGCAGTTTATAATATCTGCTAGGGTTTTTGCTATTGTGTCCGGGATAAGAAGAAGCATTTTGGTAGGGATTTGATCAAATGGGTGTGATGACGGTTTCATTCTTTTTAATACATTTTGTATCTCTGTGATTGTGATGGGTTCAAAGGCATTAAGCTGGATGTCTTTATTTTGGGGAAGATATGTGTTATCTGGAGACGTAGTGTTTGGAATCAGCTGATTAAGGAGATCCGATATTTTTTTGTTAAAATGAAGAGCCAATTCGTCTGCTTTAGTCTGGGCTTGTTCGGGTGGTATATCTGGAGTGATAGGTTTAGTGAGGCTGGAAACGAAGGCGAATAGAGCTTTTGAGTCAAAGCTGAGATGATGAACCTTTCGGGCATAGTAGTCTCTTTTGATTTTCAACGTGGTACTTTTGTAAAGATGGAGTGATCGTTTGTAATCAGAGAGTGAGGCTGGTGAAGGGGCTTTGCGCCATTTTCTTTCTTTTTGCCGAAGTAATTGTTTGAGTTTTCGTAGTTCATCATTATACCAGGGTTGACGTTTGGATGTATTAGCAGACCTTGTTTTGGTTGTCAGTGGGCAGAGAGTGTTTGCTATAGATTTTGTTATTTTGGACCAGGATTGGAGGGCAGCGTTAGGGGTAGATACTTCAATGAGTGGTAGATCCGAGGTTAGAGCTTTACTTAGATGTTCCGAGTTGCAAGGTTTTCTGTATAGGAAAGAGGGTCTTGAGTTGAGTTTGGAGTCTGATCGAGGTAAGGAAAAACTGGTGGAGATTAGAGAATGATCTGACCATGGGACTTTTTTGCAATTTGGTTGTTTTGTAAGAGAAATACCAGTGTTTGTAAAGAGTAGATCGAGCGTGTGGCCTGCTTTGTGGGTGGGTTTATTGATTTGTTGTCTGAATCCCATCGCTGACAGTGCGGTGAGGAGGGCTTCACAGTTTGTAGAGAGGGGAACTTTGTCAACATGTAAATTGAAGTCACCCAGGATTATAGCAGGGGAGTCAAGATTGAGATGCAGAGTTATGGTTTCGATGATAGGAGAGGAGTCTGACTCTAGTAAGCCTGGCGGGGCGTAGACTAGCAGGATTTGGAGTTGTTCTGATTTGAACAATCCTAGTTCTAGTTTAGTTACTGTACTGATGGGGTGGTGTGAGAACCTTAAGGATTTTTTTGCAGCTAGGAAGATACCCCCTCCTCTTTTTTTTTGTCTTGGGATGGAGAAGAAATCGTAAGTCTGCGTTGGTAATTGGTTAATGAGTGTGATGTCCGTGGATTTGAGCCATGTTTCTGTTATGGCGCAAACGTCTGGGGTTGTGTCCTGCAGTATGTCGTTGAGTATAAGAGTTTTGTTGGTGAGAGATTGGGCGTTGAATAGGATTATGGTGAATAGGGTGAGGCCTAGTAACTGTGTAGTGGGGGAAATCATGATTGGGATGAGTGATTTGTAGGTGCGTGGTCGGTAGTACATTATTGTTCAGGTTGGATCGGTGCTGGATGAGTGCTACCGGAGCTTGGATGTGCTGCTAGAGACTGGATGTGTGCTTCTGTAGCCTGGATGAGTGCTGCTAGAGATTGGATGCATGCCTCTGGAGATTGGATGCGTGCCTCTGGAGATTGGATGCGTGCCTCTGGAGACTGGATGCGTGCCGCAGGAGACTGGATGCGTGCTGCTGGATGAGTGCCTCTGGAGACTGGATGAGTGCTGCAGGAGACTGGATGAGTGCCTCTGGAGACTGGATGAGTGCTGCAGGAGACTGGATGAGTGCTGCTGGATGAGTGCCTGGAGACTGGATGAGTGCTGCAGGAGACTGGATGAGTGCTGCTGGATGAGTGCCTCTGGGGACTGGATGAGTGCCTCTGGAGACTGGATGAGTGCTGCAGGAGACTGGATGAGTGCTGCTGGATGAGTGCCTCTGGGGACTGGATGAGTGCCTCTGGAGACTGGATGAGTGCTGCAGGAGACTGGATGAGTGCTGCTGGATGAGTGCCTCTGGGGACTGGATGAGTGCTGCAGGAGACTGGATGAGTGCTGCAGGAGACTGGATGAGTGCTGCTGGATGAGTGCCTCTGGGGACTGGATGAGTGCTGCAGGAGACTGGATGAGTGCTGCTGGATGAGTGCTGCAGGAGACTGGATGAGTGCTGCTGGATGAGTGCTGCTGGATGAGTGCTGGATGAGTGCTGGATGAGTGCTGCTGGATGAGTGCGCAAAATGGCGGCGCAAAATGGCGCCGGCCGTAGACAACACGATTCGACTGCAGGAGGTCGTTCCGGACCCCCGCTGGACTTTTGGCAAGTCTTGTGGGGGTCAGGAGGCCCCCCAAGCTGGCCAAAAGTCCCTGGGGGTCCAGCGGGGGTCCGGGAGCGATCTCCTACGCTCCTGACCTCGGGGGACAAAAAACAAAATGGCGCCGGCGCTACCTTTGACCTGTCATATGATAAGGCAAAGGTAGCGCCGGCGCCATTTCTACAAGCACCGGAGGTCCAAGAGTAAAAGATCACACCGGGACCCTTCCTCTGGACCCCAGGTAATTTAAGGCATTTTGGGGGGGTTCGGGAGGGTGGGGGATTTATTTTAAAGGATCGGGGTGGGTTTTAGGGTTGTTTTAGTGTGCCGGTTTTCCCGCCCTCCCCCCCACTGGACCCCAGGTAATTTAAGGCATTTTGGGGGGGGGGTTTGGGAGGGTGGGGGATTTATTTTAAAGGGTCGGGGTGGGTTTTAGGGATGTTTTAGTGTGCCGGTTTTCGATTTTCACGATTTTCACGACATTTAAAAAACCCAAACAGCGACGATCCGATTTCCTCCCCCTCCCAGCCGAAATCGATCGTTAAGACGATCGATCACACGATTCACATCTCTAGTAGGTGGCATGAATGAGGTAGGAGTTGGGCCCGAGACTGGCGGGGGCGGCGCGAACAAGGGGAGCGTGGCACGGCATGAACAGGGGGGGGCAGGCTCAAGGCAGAAGTCACCTAGGGCACCTTCCACTCCTGCACCGGCCCTGACCATACTGGGTCAGACCAAGGGTCCATCAAGCCCAGTATTCTGTTTCCAACAATGGCCAAGCCAAGTCACAGGTACCTGGCAGGATCCCAAGGGGTAGATAGATTCCAAGCTGCTTATCCCAGGAATAAGCAGTGGATTTCTGCAATCTACCTTGATAATGGTTAATGGACTTTTCCTCCAGGAACTTGTCCAAACCTTTTTTAAATACAGCTACACTAGAAACTTTCACCACATCCTCTGGCACTGAATTCCAGAGCTTAATTATGCGTTGAATAAAAAATATTTTCTCTTATTAGTTTTAAAAGTATTACTTAATAATTTCATTGTGTGTCCTCTGGTCTTTGTAGTTTTTGAAAGAGTAAACAACTGATTAATGTTTACTCATTCCATTCCACTTATTGTTTTATAGACCACTATCATATCTCCTCTCAGCCATCTCTTCTCCAAGCTGAAGAGTCCTAACCTCTTTAACCTTTCTTCATAGGGGAAAAATATTTCCTTGATTATCTGAAATATTCTGAATGGGTTATCGCAGGCATTTCTTATGTATATCACCGACACCTTTGAGCTATGCTACACCTAAAATAAAGGGTGATGTGACCTCCCTGAGGCCACAAGGAGCAGCAGTGAGATTTGAAACCTGGCTTTACCTGGTTTGTATTAAGGAAACAAGGGAACAACTAGTTGCCAATTCAAAAGATACACAAAAACTAGCCGTAGGGACCGTCTTTGGTTATCGTATATAATTTCTCTATTAAAATTACCTTTATTTAAGTTATGGTGTACAAATTTGCATGAAAAATGTTAATTTTAATCTTTTTATCTTTCTTTGATTTTTTTTTTTAATATTTTTTAACAAGAGACACAGACCTCAGATCTGGCGAAAAAGAGGAGTATACATATTCTCTTATTATCTAGCCAGTAAGATCAATCACCGGTCTGTAATGTCTCTTAATTTCTTTTTTTGTTAAAATATTCTTATATGTTTGCTTCAACACAGACTAGATCTTTCTTAAAGTTTTAACTGCAATTTCCTTCATACAATTTTGACCGAATATTTTGACCAGTGTCGTGAACTTAAATTTTCTTCAAATTTTAACTGCAATTTGAACTAATGCAGATATATTTTGTCGACGCCGCGTTCGCGGTTTAAGTGTCCTGCTGCAGATATAAATCTTACTGCAACCGCGGTCGTGGTTTAAATGTCAAAATAGATGTTAGCATTACTATGAGTTGAAGAACTTATTCGATAACATGAAGACATCATGAGCCCATAATAAGCTGTACAATAAAGGCATATGAAGTTTCCACCTTTAAGGACCGTTAGCCCAATTTTATGAAAAAAGCACTTATCTTATGACTTGTGTTAGTGTTTGTTTTAAACAAGTCAGTGCAACGCCGACACCGCCAACGTTAACGTTTCGCTTGACGCTTCATCAGGGCGGATTTCTGAAAAAAGTAATCGGCAAGTAAATGTAAAATTAATTACAATTGACATGCTAGTTCAAAATATATCTATAGTTTAAACCCCATTCTTACTCACTTAACTTTCAGCTTCTTTGTGGTCTGGGCTCAAAAGTGCCAACTAAAATGGCTACAGCTTTTTAAACTACTCTCTGACTTGTGTTTAAACCAATCCTCAATCACGTACTATCGTGATGACGTGATGTTGCGACTGAACGCTTTAATTAAATACTGATAAACTGGTAGGCTGACAAGGATGGCTAAATCAAAGAACGAGTGTACTTTTTGTTGATGACATTCTTCTATTAAATAATATAGAATGTTCAAAACCAAGTTTTTCTTCGATTTTAATTACTGTAGATGTAAATCTTAATGAAACCGCAAACGCGGTTTAAATGTCAAAATAAATCTTATCGCTTGCATTACTATGAATGATCTTGGATCAATGGATCCAACTGGCCCATTCTATCTTACTTTTCAAACCATTCGGTTACTCTGAAGATAATTTATAGATCCATTCCTGTTCTCTCTGTTACAGTATTTTCTCACGATTGCCTCCTCTAGAATCCAACTGAATGTAATCAATTGCTAACCATTTCAATTCATGTGTTTCATGATTCTTGGAAAGGCAATGTTCAAACATTGGAGCCGTTAATCTTTTTTGCCTCAAACAACTTTTGTGTTCACCAATGCAATATCGTAAATTTCTTGTTGTTTGTCCCACGTAAACTTTTGAACAAGGGCAAATTATGATGTACACAACATAGTCTGATTGACAGGTGGTAAAATGTTGTAATTTGTATACAGTCTTGGTCTGGGGACACAAAAATTCTTTAGTTTCAATAGTCTGATTACAGATTTTACAATGGCCACACTTGAAATGGCCCTGTAGAATTTGACCATTCAAAGTTTGGAAACGAACCGATTTGTCTCTCAACGTAGATGGGCATAAAATTTCTTTCAGATTCCTGCCCCTTGAAAATGCTGCTCTGAACTCTAAATCTTCAAATCCTGGGATCATCTGAATAAGATGCCAATGCTTTCTCATATTGCGAATGATTTCTTTGGACAATGGTGAATATTTGGTAACACATGTTATCATCTTCTTTTTTATCACATTGTGAAGATAATAAGGCTGCTCTATCGTAATAGAGAGCTCTCTTGAAACCAGTGTTGATACTTTTCTTTGAATATCCTCTTTTTTTTAAATCTTGCATGAGTTGTGTCGACTGCTGTCTGAAAATTGAAACATCTGAGCAATTTCTTTTATACCTTAGAAATTGAGAGAAAGGAAGGCTAGTTTTTAAAGGCACAGGATGTGCACTGGAATAGTATAACATGGTGTTTCTGTCCGTTTTTTTCTTAAATACACTGGTGGTTAAAATACCTTCTTTTGACTTCTCCAATAATACATCAAGGAATGAGATTTTAAAGAAATTATATGTCAACGTGAATTGAATCTGATCATCGCATGAATTAATCCAGTTACCAAAGGACAATAATTCAGCTTCTGTACCACTCCACAAAATAAAAATGTCATCAATATATCTTTTGTATAGTGAAATTTTAGAAAAAAATGGAGAATTATATACCCATTCCTTCTCGAATTCTGACATAAAAAGATTTGCTAATGAGGGGGCCATAGTGGCCCCCATTGCCGTTCCTGAAATTTGTTGATAGTATTTCTTTTGGAAAATAAAGTTTTTTGTTAATGCAATATTGGCAAGTGTATGTAGAAATTCGCTGGATATTCTCTGTGGTCTAATTCTTTTTTCTAAATAGATCTTAATCACCCTCAATGCTTCATCTTGTGGAATGGAAGTGTATAGAGATTTGATGCCAAGCGTTACTAGCCAACTGTTTCCTATATCATGACTTGCATCTTCAATGCTTTTCAAAAAATGACCTGTGTCCTTAATGTACGAGGGAATCAGTGGAACGAATTCTTTCAAAAAACAATCTACGAATTTCAACAATGGTTCCAATAGTGAATCATTAGAGGAAATTATAGGTCTTCCGGGAGGGATGACAAGAGTTTTATGTACCTCAGGAAGAATGTATAAGGTTGGAACCTTCGGATGTTTCGGATTCAAAAAGTTAAATTCTTTCTGGGTTAAAGAACCACAATCATAAGCCCGTTGAGTATGATTTCTGATGATCTTCTGTAATTCTTCTGTTGGATTTTTTAACAATTTGCGATAGACATTTTTATCAGCAATTTGGCGATTGATTTCATTGATGTAATCAGCTTTATTCATTAAAACAATAGATCCCCCCCTTGTCAGCTGGTTTGATAATGTATTGTGAGTTTGAAACCTGGCTGTACCTGGTTTGTAGCCCACTGCTCTAACCACTAGGTTACTCCTCCACTATAGAGTAGAAGATCTGGAGGAGCTAAGATATTCAGATGTATATAGGAGAGACCTCCACTCTGACAGCCCATATGCTGCCTTAGAGGAGCAAGGTCTATTGGAAGGAGAGCATCACTTTGGTGTGGCAGGAAGCAATCCTGTAGTTAGGATCTGTCTTCAAGGTAATGCAGTATCCTCTCACAATGAGGATATATCTCCAGGGGCAGTTACGCAGGGAGAAGGCTTAGGACATCTGTTATAGCTGGTGATTTGGTCATTAGGAATGCAGGTAGCTGGGAAGCTGATGGATATGAAAATTGCTTGGTAACTTTCCTGCCTGGTGTAAAGGTGGTGAACCTCACATATCAACTAGATAGAATTTTAAACAGTGCTGGGAAGGAGCTGGCTGTCTTGATACATGTGGGAACCAATGACATTGAAAGGTGCAAAAGAGAGGTTATGGAAGTCAAATTTAGTATTTTTGGTAGAAACATAGGGGTCCATATTCAGCTGATGTGTGGCTTGGCAAGATAACTAGATATACTTAGCTGGGATTTTCATCAGCATGACAGCACCGCTGAATATATCCAACTATCTTAAAGTTAGCCAGATAAGTGTATCTGGCTAACTTTAAACAGCTCCGTGGCCTGACCAGAGTTAGCTGGATAACTTATCCAGCTAACTCTAAATATCGGAGTTAACTAGATAATTTATCCCACTAACTCAACTCCTCACTGATCCTCCCATTCTCCAACCCAGAGATATCTGGCTAAAATCTTAGCCAGAGAAGTCACTTATCCGGCTAAGTTGTACCTGCTGACCATAGCTAGATATTCAGTGGCACCATTTAGCTGGTAAGTATGACTTATCTGGCTAAGTTTTTTCTCTTGAAATCCAGAACCTCCAGGGTAGCATTTTTAGAAATGCTCCCCATTGCACACACAGGACCCCAAAGGCAGGCAAAGCTCAGGAGTCTCAATGTGTGGATGAGACAATGGTGCAGGGAAGAGATTTGTAGGTCTATTAGGAATTGGGCAACATTTTGAGGAAGGGATAGGGCTTTTTCCAAAATGATGACTCCACTTTAATCAGGCTGGAACCTGGCTGCTGGAACTAACCTTTAAAAAGGAGACAGAACAGCTTTTAAACGTGATTCAGAAGTGCATGGTTCAGAATGATGTATCTTTGAGGGATACTAAAAGAACAGGGAAGTTAGGGCATCCCAACAGAGAGGCTGCAAATAATGCTAAAATAGTTAGCGTCTTTAAGTAAAGAGCAGACAAAGCAGAAAGATTCCATACTACTTCTATCCTCTGATAAGCAGGTTGTTAATAAAACAAAAAGCATACTTTGAAATGTCTGCATACAAATACTAGAAGCTTAAAAAATAAGATGGGAGAGTTAGAGAGTATAGCACTGAATGAAGAGGTAGATATAATTGGCATCTCAGATACCTGGTATTAGGAGGATAACCAATGGGAAACTGTGATACCAGGGTACAAATTACATCACAATGCATCAAATTGGTAGAGGGGTGGCACTACATGTTAAAGAGTATATACAGTCAAACAGGATAAAAGTTCTGCAAGAAACAAAATGCAGTTTATGGATAGAAATTCCATGTGAGAAGGGGAATAGCATTTTGTCTGTCTGTTCATTCTAGTCAGGAGGACAGTAGTACACCCCCAAATCTATTCTAATAGAAATAAGATAGAAACAGAGAGTAGGGCTAAATGGTGGATTTTCTCAATGAAGAAAGGTGAATAGTGAAGTGCGCTAGGGATCTCTACTGGGAATTCTGCCTTTTAAAATATTTATAAATGACCTAGAAATGAAAAAAATGTTGCGATTCCGGGGCGGCCCTGGAATCGCCACTCACCCCGTCGCGGGCCCGCGACCATCTCTCCTCCCTCGGGACCCCGAGCGCAGCTCTCTCCTCGCGGCTTGACCCCGTGCGGGGTGACAGGGCCTTCAGGCACCAGGCGCCGGCTCCCTCTTCGCCGCCGGCGTCCTCCTGCGGCTAGCCCCGCCCCCTAGGCATGCGCGCGCGGCAGAGCCCTGGCCTTAAAGGGCCCAGCATGGGAAAGGCCAGCTCCTCCTTTCCCTGACGTCAGACGCTGCAGGGCTATTTAAGCCCTGCAGTTTCCAGTCTTCCTTGCCTTGCAACGAGGTTACCAGGTTTACCCTGTCTCTAGTTGCTGCGTTCCTGTACCCTCTTGTCTTCCTGTGCTTCCTGATCCTGGACTGGCTTACGGTGATTCTTGGCTTCTGACCCTGGACTGGCTTTCGACGATTCTTGGCTTTTGACCCCGGTGCGGCTTACGGTGATCCCTCTGGCTCTGGACCTCGGACTGGTTTACGACGACTCCCAGCTCTCGGATCTTGGTTTGGCTTACAGCGATCCTTTGCCTTCGGATCCCGGACTGGCAAGCGACGATTCCCTGGTACACGACCCCGGACTGGTGAGCGACAACCTTGGACTCCGTCCGACTCCGCCCCCGTGGGCTCTCCTAAGTCCCAGTGGCCGGGTCCCTACGGGCTCCTCCTGGGGGGACGCCGGCTTCCAGGGTGAATCTCCTAAGTCCCAGCGGCCGAACTCCTACGAGCTCCTCTCGGGGGAGGCTCGGCTTCTAGGGCGAAGATCTTCTCACCATTGTACCAGCTCCACCGTTTCATCCTTCCCTGCCACGGCCCTTGGTCGCATAGGGCTTTCCGGGATCTCCCTCCAGCCACTCACAACTCCGTCCTTGCCGCCTTCCGATCGGGACCTCCGTTGTCGCCTCACTCAGCGGCTCACCATCTGGTTCCGATCGGTCCAAGGGTCCACGAACCTAACAGATTGCAAGGCCATGGACCCGGCGGACCTTGCCGGTCTAAAGGCTATCCCAGGCATAGCCCAGAAGCTGCAGCAACAGCAATCCTGCCTCGACACATTGATGTTGGCCGTTCAACGCCTGGCGGATCGGGTAGAAGGGACTTCCGCAGCTCGCCCCGCAGCATCCACCTCTCAGGTCAACCCGGGTTCCCTTGTCCCGGTTCAGATGCCAGCACCCCCTAGGTACTCTGGGGATCCGAAGGCGTGTCGGGGTTTTCTCAACCACTGCTATATCCGTTTTGGCCTTCTGCCGGTGCAGTTCACCACGGACCGGTCTAAGACAACCTACATTATCTCTCTCCTGGATGGGAAACCCTTGGCTTGGGCTTCCTCCCTCTGGGAGCGCCAAGACTCCCGATTAAATAACCTTGTGCAATTCGTCAAAGCCTTCCGGAGGATCTTTGACGAACCATCCCGGGCCTCCACAGCTGCCTCCGAACTCCTCCAGCTGAGACAAGGCAATCGCCCCTTAGAGGAATTTGCGATGGAGTTCCAGACCCTGGCTACCGAGCTAGCCTGGGGAGAGGACAGTTTACACGAGATATTCCTGGAGGGCCTTTCTCCTCGGCTCCAGGATGAACTCGCGGCCCGGGACCTACCGGATGACCTACAGGAACTCATAGAACTAGCTGGATGCGTGGACCGGCGCATCCAGCGCCGTTTTCGTGAACGAAGGTCCGGCCAGGGATTGTCCGCTCGTCGAACCACGCCACCTTGGGTTCGAACTTCACCTTCTGCGGCAGCTGCTCCTCCGCCTGAAGAACCCATGCAGTTGGGCCGGGGTCCTCTCTCGGCCGAAGAACGAAGGCGTCGACGCTCGCAGGGACTACATCTCTACTGCGGTGGTAAGGGGCACTTTCTGGCTCGCTGCACAGAGCGTCCGGGAAACACCCGAACCTAGAGTCTAGTGGGGAGTTGATTCTAGGCAGTACCTCTCCGAACTCCCCGTGTACCGTCCCGGCGAGACTCTGTCTTCCTGGAGGGGGTTTCGATACCCTGGCGTTGCTCGACTCCGGCTCCGGGGGGGAATTTTATCCTCCGAGATCTGGCGCAACAATTGCACCTCAAAGTCTTGCCTCAGGAACCACCCTTGCGAGTGTCATCCATCCAGGGAATTCCTCTTCCAGGGACCATTTCTACTCGTACAAGTCCTCTTCAACTTCAGGTCGGGCTTCTTCATAAAGAGGAGATCTCTTTCCTCATCCTCGAGAAATCCATTCACCCGCTCATCCTTGGACTGCCTTGGTTAAGGAAACACTCGCCAGTGATAGACTGGCACTCGCTTCAGATCACGTCTTGGGGTCCCACCTGCTCCCACAGCTGTCTTCCTGCTCGCCCGCTTCTGACACTTCCGCTACTGGCAGCCCCGCTGACAGTGCCACCCCAGTACCAGGCCTTCCGGGATGTCTTTTCCAAAGAGAAAGCAGAACTGCTACCTGAGCATCGCCCATTTGACTGTGCGATCGATTTGCTACCCGACACCACGCCCCCTCGTGGGAGAGTATACCCGCTGTCCTTGCCTGAGACGAAGGCCATGTCCGCCTATATCAAGGAGAACCTGGACCGAGGGTTTATAAGGCCATCTAATTCCCCGGCTGGTGCCGGCTTCTTTTTTGTGGCCAAAAAGGATGGGTCTCTTCGGCCCTGTATCGACTACCGGGGTCTGAACCAGATCACCCGACGAGACCGCTATCCATTGCCCCTGATTCCGGAACTCCTGGATCGCCTACAAGGGGCCCGCATTTTCACCAAGTTGGACCTTAGAGGGGCGTACAACCTTGTTCGGATTCGACCTGGGGACGAGTGGAAGACCGCTTTTAATACCAGGGACGGTCACTATGAGTACCTCGTCATGCCTTTCGGTCTCTGCAACGCTCCCGCGGTGTTTCAAAACCTAATGAACGAGGTGCTTCGCAACCTCCTGTACACATCAGTCATTGTCTACCTCGACGATGTGTTGATTTTTTCCCGGGATCTTGAGGAGCATCGGCAACATGTGCGACAGGTTTTGTTAAGGCTGAGAGAAAATCGATTGCTAAATTGGAGAAATGCCAGTTTGAAGAAGAGTCTCTGCCCTTTCTGGGATACATCGTCTCCTCTACCGGCTTCCGCATGGACCCTGATAAAGTTGCTGCCATCCGGAACTGGCCACAACCTGTGGGAGTAAAGGCGCTCCAGCGTTTCTTGGGCTTTGCCAACTTTTACCACCACTTTATCCCGCATTACTCCTCCCTGGTGGCGCCTTTAACGGCCCTCACCCGCAAGGGTGTTGATGCACGAAATTGGCCACCGACTGCCATACAGGCCTTCCAAGATCTCAAAGAGGCCTTCCTCCAGGACACCTGCCTCCGACACCCGGACCCCCTACGTCCGTTCATTGTGGAGGTGGATGCCTCCAACATAGCCGTGGGGGCCGTCCTGTCCCAGGTCTCCAAGGACGGGACTGCCCGGCCATGCTCTTACTTCTCCCGGAAGTTTTCGCCTGCCGAGAAGAACTACGGCATCGGAGACAAGGAGCTGTTGGCCATTAAGCTGGCCTTTGAAGCGTGGCGTCAATGGCTGGAGGGGGCCCAACACCCAATTGTGGTTTATACGGACCACAAAAACCTTGAGTACTTATCCCATGCGCAGAGGCTTAATCCCTGGCAAGCACGCTGGTCGCTCTTCTTCAGTAGGTTCAATTTCACTCTTCGGTATCGACCGGCAGCCAAGAACACTAGGGCAGACGCCCTCTCACACGTTTCTGAGATTGAGGACATCTCCGACCCTCCTCAGTACATTTTGGATCCGGCTCAAATCCAACTGGCAGCCACCGAACTTGCACCCGCAGGGAGGGTGGTAGTTCCAGTGCGTGCTAGAAGAAGGGTCCTAGCATGGGCACACGATTCCTTGATGGCTGGGCACCCCGGGGTCACCCGGACTCTCCAATTACTGACGGAGTTCTATTGGTGGCCAAGGGTGAAGGAGGATGTCCGCCTCTACGTACAGTCCTGTCTCACATGTGCGCAGCAAAAACCCCTGCCTGGTTGGCCCTGGGGGCTCCTTCAGCCACTCCCAGTACCCGCGGAGCCCTGGACCCACATCTCCACGGACTTCATCGTTGAGTTGCCCCCGTCTCAGGGGAAGACAGTGGTGTGGGTCACGGTTGACCGCTTTTCGAAAATGGCTCATTTTGTGCCACTGGCCAAGTTGCCCACGGCCCCAGAGTTGGCAGAACTTTTCGTCCACCACATCTTCCGCCTGCACGGCTTGCCCCAGCATATTGCCTCAGACTGTGGGCCCCAGTTCACGGCAAAGTACTGGCGGGCGCTCTGCAGGAAGTTTGGGATTCAACTAGACCTGACCACGGCGTTCCACCCCCAGGGCAATGGCCAGGTGGAACGCACTAACCGAACCCTGAAAGCGTTTCTCCGCGCCTTTGTAGGGGAGCAGCAGGACAATTGGGTGGCTCTCCTCCCATGGGCCTAGTTCTCTTACAATCGCCATCGACACTCCGCCACCCTACAGCCTCCCTTCCAGCTGGTTTATGGAAAGGTTCCCAAGCCTCCGTTACCATTACTAGTTTCTACCTCTTCGCCAGCGGCGCAACTGACGGCCAGCCAGATTCACCGGCTTTGGCATACCACTCAGGAGAAGCTCCACCGCACCGCCGCTCGCTTCAAGGCCTACGCGGACAAGTCTCGGCGACCCGCTCCAGTGTTTGTGCCCGGATCGAGGGTTTGGCTCAGTACTAAAAACATCCAGCTCAGGATCCCTTCCATGAGGCTAGCCCCTCGTTACATTGGACCCTTCCGGGTAGCCGAACGTGTTGGCGTGGTTTCCTACCTCCTATGCCTGCCATCTACTCTTCGCATACATGACGTCTTCCATGTCTCCCTCCTCAAGCCGGTGGTCCTCTCCCGCTTTCGACCTTTGCCTCTGGAGCCCGCCACTGTTGCTTCTGACCCTGGAGCCACGTACACAGTTAAGGAGGTGCTGGATGTTCGGTTCCGCCGTCACCGCTGGGAGTACCTCCTCTCCTGGGAGGGCTACGGTCCTGAGGAGAACTCGTGGGAACCTTCCTCCCACATCCTGGATAAGGATCTCCTTCGCCTGTTCCATATGGCACATCCGGACAAACCGAGACCCCCCGGGAGGGGGCGTAGGGGGGGGGGTACTGTTGCGATTCCGGGGCGGCCCCGGAATCGCCACTCACCCCGTCGCGGGCCCACGACCATCTCTCCTCCCTCGGGACCCCGGGCGCAGCTCTCTCCTCGTGGCCCGACCCCGTGCGGGGCGACAGGGCCTTCAGGCACCAGGCGCCGGCTCCCTCTTCGCCGCCGGCGTCCTCCCGCGGCTAGCCCCGCCCCCTAGGCATGCGCGCGCGGCAGAGCCCTGGCCTTAAAGGGCCCAGCGCGGGAAAGGCCAGCTCCTCCTTTCCCTGACGTCAGACGCTGCAGGGCTATTTAAGCCCTGCAGTTTCCAGTCTTCCTTGCCTTGCAACGAGGTTACCAGGTTTACCCTGTCTCTAGTTGCTGCGTTCCTGTACCCTCTTGTCTTCCTGTGCTTCCTGATCCTGGACTGGCTTACGGTAATTCTCGGCTTCTGACCCTGGACTGGCTTTCGACGATTCTTGGCTTTTGACCCCGGTGCGGCTTACGGTGATCCCTCTGGCTCTGGACCTCAGACTGGCTTACGACGACTCCCGGCTCTCGGACCTTGGTTTGGCTTACAGCGATCCTTTGGCTTCTGATCCCGGACTGGCAAGCGACGATTCCCTGGTACACGACCCCGGACTGGTGAGCGACAACCTTGGACTCCGTCCGACTCCGCCCCCGCGGGCTCTCCTAAGTCCTAGCGGCCGGGTCCCTACGGGCTCCTCCTGGGGGGACGCCGGCTTCCAGGGTGAATCTCCTAAGTCCCAGCGGCCAAACTCCTACGAGCTCCTCTCGGGGGAGGCTCGGCTTCCAGGGCGAAGATCTTCTCACCATTGTACCAGCTCCACCGTTTCATCCTTCCTTGCCACGGCCCTTGGTCGCATAGGGCTTTCCGGGATCTCCCTCCAGCCACTCACAACTCCGTCCTTGCCGCCTTCCGATCGGGACCTCCATTGTCGCCTCACTCAGCGGCTCACCATCTGGTTCCGATCGGTCCAAGGGTCCACGAACCTAACAAAAAATGAGTGAGGTGATCAGATTTGCTGATGATACAAAATTATTCAAAGTTGTTAAATCACAAGAGGATTTGAGAAATTGCAAGAGGATCTTGCAAGATTGGGAGACTGGGTGTCCAATGGAAAGATGACATTTAATGTGGACAAGTGAAAAGTAGTGCACATAGAGAAGAGCATTCTAAATTATAGCTACACAGTGCAAGATTCCACATTGGGAGTCACCACTCAGGAAAAGGATCCAAGCCTCACTGTGGATAATATGCTGAAATTCTCTGCTCAGTTTGCAGCGGCAGCTAAGAAAGCAAATAGAATGCTTGAAATTATTAGAAAAGGAATGAAGGATAAAACAGAGAATATCTTAATGCCTCTGAATTGCATTAGAGGTCAAGCCCTTGTAGGGATATAAGGCCTAGATGGACAGGCACATCATTAGAGGTCAAGCCCTTGTAGGGATGTAAAGCCTGGATGGACATGCATAGCATTAGATGTCAAGCCTTTGTAGGGACGTAAGACCTGAATGGACAGGCACAGCATTAGAGGGTAGAGGTCAAGCCCTTGTAGGGATGTAGGGCCTGGACGGACAGGGCCTGTAGGGACATAAGGCCTGGACAGACAGGCACAGCTTTAGAGGTCAAGCTCTTGTAGGGACGTAAGGCCTGGATAGACAGGCACAGCATTAGAGGATAGAGGTCAAGCCTTTGTAGTGCCCTAATGCCTGGATGGACAGGCACAGCATTAGAGGTCAAGCCATTGTAGGGACATAAGGCCGGGAAGGACAGGCACAGCATTAAAGGTCAAGCCCTTGTAGGGACATAAGACCTGGATGGACAGGCACAGCATTAGAGGTCATGCACTTGTAGGGATGTAAGGCCTGGACAAACAGGCACAGCATTAGAGGTCAAGCCCTTGTAGGGACGTAAGGCCTGGACAGACAGGCACAGCATTAGAGGTCAAACACTTGAAGGGACATAAGGACTGGATGGACAGGCACAACATTAGAGGATGGAGGTCAAGCACTTGTAGGGACGTAAGGCCTGGATGGACAGGCACAGTATTAGAGCTCAAGCCCTTGTAAATACCCAGAAGCTATTAACTGTACTTATGCACTTCAGCTGATGACAAAGGAACTTGAAGAGCTCTCAGAAATAAGAAAAACACTACTCAAGTCCAAATCTACAATATCAACCTATGTTGACTGTAGTTTACATAGTGCCTCTGTAAACTATGGGAACACAGAAGATGCACTAGAGTGCAACTATCACCAGTTTTCAATAGTACTAGAAACATTAATGTTGGCACCTAAGAAAGATTTAGGGAAAATGGCCCATAATATGAAGGTCATGAAAACTATGGAGCATATGACATATGCAAGCTCCAAACATCTGAAGTCAGCTTTTTATGTTCTTACATTCCAAATGTTGCAAAACAGGAAAAAGAATATTCTGGAAAGAAGTGATTCACAAATATATGAAACAAATTAGAAATACTAGAACTAAACTCAGACAGGCACAGCATTTGAGATCAGGCCCTTGTAGGGACGTACAACCTGGACAGTGGACAGACTGGCATAGCGTTTCAGGTCAGGTACATGTGCTGATATTATCTGGAGCTTAGGAGGCACTTGCTTCAAGGCTTTCAATTGCTTTTATTCATCTTACCATTCACAGGGAAAATTTGGAAGCCCAAGCAAAGGCATGTTTATTTTCAAAACACTAGTATTTCCATCAACTCTGGTGCCAGCCTTGAGCGGTGAGGGCTCATGATATCCCCTGTCATTGAAAATACATGTTCACTGGGCACACTGGTTGGTGGACATGACAGATATTTCTGAGCCACTTTGGCTAGGTGTGGCCAGACAGTGGACTTGTGTGCCCAATATGCCAGCAGATCTGATGCATGTCTTCTGTGGGCTCTGAGAGATACCATGCCACTGACATTTGTGCTGGTGTCTCCTTTGCTTGGGTGGCTTGAGAGTTATTCATGCCAACTGCTTTTTCTCTAGCCCATTGCAGAACAGATGATTCTTTATGGGCAACATGGCTTTGGCATACTGAAGTGGAGGAGGAGGAACTACTAGCTGTCGCTGACAGAGTGCTGCTCCTACTTGGGCTAGTACAACTCTCTGAAGTGCCCGCTGTTTCCTCCTCTGCTTCATGCCTAATATGTCTCTGCCTATGGTGCTCCAGTTCATGGACTTTTAGTAACAGCAAGTCCTTCACAAATGTGAGACAATTGGACTGTAGGGCGAGTTTCCCTTTCACACGGGGATCACAGACTGTGGCGAGCATGTATGTCTGGTCTTCTGTTAAAGGCCTTAATCTCTCTTGCACCTGCTTCTGCAAGAAGTCCAGACAATGCAGCACCTCTGCTGTCAATCCCTCTTCCTGTTTAAAGCCCTTCAAATTTTCCTCCAGAAAATTAACTATAGGGATGATGTCAGCCAAGGTGGCACTTCTGGAACTCAGCTCCTCCGTGCCATCCTTGAAGGGCTGCAGGATTTTTACCAGCTGACTCATAACTAACCAATCTTGATGCCCTAGGGGGCTATGCACACCTATGTCCATTGCCACAGAAAGTGTCTGCTGCTCCACTAACTTCTGCAGCATCATATAGGTGGAATTCCACCTGGTGGCAATGTCTTGAATGAGACGCTTGTGAGGTATCTCCAAATCAGTCTGCTTTTGTCGGAGAACCTGCCCCGCCTTTACACTTCTGTGGAAGTGCACTGCTATGTTCCTGCACTTGTGTATTAACGTATGCAGGTATTCATTCTCTTGTTGATTGGACTCCAACCCCAGAGCTGACTTCACTATCAGGTGCAGAGTGTGTGTGCAAAACAACGAATGTTCTGAAAGTACCCATTGGATATTGCCTTTACCATGTTTGCACCATTGTCTGTGAACAAAGAACCCTGCCTGAGGATTCCTGTCTTGCTGCTGTAGCTGCCAGCCTGCCAGCATCTGTCTGATGCATGCTAGAATATTGGCTGAGGTATGGGCCTTGTCCATCAGGTGGGTGTGCAGTAAAGCCCACCTCCACTCTAATACATGTTCACTAATAGAGCTGCTGCCTGACCCTGCCTCAGCCAGGTCCCACCAATGTTCTGTCAGGGAGAGGTAAGAGTGTGCAGCATTCATGGCAGTCCAGATATCGCAGGTGAAATGCACACTCCCCTCTGCCTTAGCTAGCAGCGCTTGGATGCGACTGTGACACTGGTTGTACAGGCTGGGGATGACCTTTCTGTTAAATGTGGTTCTGGAGGGGACTTTGTAATTTGGAACTAAGACCTTCAGCAAATGCATGAAACCCACATTCTCCACTATCTGCAAGGGCTGGTCATCAAAGGCAATCATTTTCCCAATGCTCCTGGTTACAACTTTTGAGGCTGCCTGCCTCCTACCCCGGGATAGCATTACCGAACACCACCCCATTTCCTCCATGGTGGGTTGTCACTTCTGCCACATGGCAAAGGGCTGCTGGCCTGCCACCTCACTGCTAGAAAGGGCTGAGGGAGTGGGGTGACTCTGCTCCTTGTCAACCACTTTATGCTGCCTGGAAAAAGGGGTCCCCTGACTAGTACTGCCACCTTCCCCAGATGGCAGTACTGTTGGGTGTTGCTTCTGCATATGATGCATCATGCCAAAATTAGTTAGATGTCCCATTTGCTTGCTTCTAATCCAGGAGCACTGGATGGCCCGGCCATTTTTAAAGATGGTGCTAGCTGTCCATTGCTCCTACCATATGACAGGGGCCAGCCAATGGCATGGATATCCTGTCACATGCTAAGGGCAAAGAGCCATCAGCACCATTTTGTTTACTCACAGCTGATGGCCAGAGAGCAGAACGCTCCCAGGATCCCCACTGGACCATCAGATACTTAAACATTTTGGGGGTGGGGGATACTAAAGAACAAATTTTAAAGGGTCGGGCTGTTTTGGGTTATCGGCTCGGCGCAGCCGATACAAAAAAAACAACAATTGGACCACGGGAAAAATAATTTCACAATGGTCCACGAATCCGAAACCGGAACCGATTCCGGTTCCAATTCACATCTCTAATGTGCACGCACTAAACTTGTAACTACAAAAGAGGCCTACTGGGGATTTGGCTTCAGAGAGCACCGCTATCCCGATATATGTGAATCTGCAAAACTGCCCACAGACCACTGTATGTGCACGTACCAAACTTGTTACTACAAAAGCGGCCTACTGGGGATTTGATGCCCAGTGCACTGCCTTCTTGGCTTAAAAGAGCACAAAGAGATAGTCTGAGTTCAATAAAAAAAACTGCAGTTAAATAAAAAGCATCAAAAAGCAGCAAAAATGAAGAAGTATCTTTTTCAATGGAAAATTCTATCAAACTAGCTAGAAATTGAATATATCTCCCACCCGCAACACCCAAATCCTGCTTGCAACCTACCCCAGGGGGGTAAAATATAAAATAAGCAGCAAAATGCCACTGCTAGCAGCTTGTCTCAGTGGGACAGACAGAGAGACCGTCTGAGATCAATAAAAAAAAACGTGTGGTGAAAAAAAGCATGGCTAGCTGGCAGCACTGCAGCAAAATCGAAGAAATATCTTTTTCAATGGAAAATTCTATCAAAGTATCTAGCAATTTAATACAGATTTGAGACACTCAGACTAGCTCTGAGTAAAGACACCATCCCCGGACCACCTCCCTGGACCACCCCCGTAAAGAAAGAGCATGGCATGCCGCGTGCTTAAGGTATAAATAGTGCAGCATCATCAAGAATAGTGTCACAGAGCACTGAGTGAGAGCAGCAATTGGCTGCATTATAGAGATGTGAATCGGAACCGGAATCGGTTCCGATTCACATCGTGGATTTTTTTTTCGTGCGGCCTGATCTGGTTTTTTTTTTTTTATCGGCTGCGCCTGAGCCGATAAACAAAAAACCCACCCCGACCCTTTAAAACAGCTCCCTTAGCTTCCCCCACCCTCCCGACCCCCCCAAAATGTTTTAAAATTACCTGGTGATCAAGGGGGGGTCCCGAGAGTGATCTCCCACTCTTGGGCTGTCGGCTACCACTAATAAAAATGGCGCCGGCCGTCCATTACTCCTACCTTGTGACAGGGGCCGGCCAATGGCACGGATACCCTGTCACATGGTAAGGGCAAAGGGCCATCGGTGCCATTTTTATTAGTGGCAGCCGACGGCCCGAGAGCAGGAGATCGCTCCCGGGTCCACCACTGGACCACCAGGTAATTTCAAAAAGTTTTGGGGGGGTCGGGAGGGTGGGGGAAGCTAAGGGAGCTGTTTTAAAGGGTCGGGGTGGGTTTAGGGGTTGTTTGTGTGTGCCGTTTTTCCCGCCCTCCCCCAAAATGATAAGAAAACCCAATGAACAATTTTGTGGGGTTTTCCTATTGGTTTCGGGGAGCCCCCAATTTCTGATGACTTTGAAAATATCATACGATATTTTCAATTGTCAGAAATACGATTCAAATCCCTACTGCATTAGAAAAATTCTTAGCTTTGATAGGTTGCATTCTCGTCTCCTTGCCAACCTGTCTGACCCACTCTGACAGGGCTGTGAAGTCATTTATGACTCACAGAAAAGGGCTGGTTTTTGCGATGGATACTCCCACATGGCCTTCTCCTATTTCAAACGGCCGCTAAGAAATCACTGCAAGCCAAAAGAATGAAACTAATGTGATATGTTTTATTTGTTTGGGATCACGATGCGTTTCGTGAACCCATGAATACAATGAATAGGGACTTATGCATTGCGGATTGCCCATGCATTGAAAACAAATGCACATACCTAGAAATGATGGCAGAAGAAGACTAATAGGCCCATCCAGTCTGCCCAGCAAGCTTTCACACTTATTTTCTCATACTTATCTGTTACTCTGACCGCTGAGTTCAAGACCCTTATTGGTAACTTTTTGATTCTAATTTCCTTCCACCCCTACCACTGATGTAGAGAGCAGTGTTGGAGCTGCATCAAAGTGAAGTATAAGGCTTAATGTTTGAGGTTAGTAACCGTCTTATCAAGCAAGTTACCCAGATGTTTTTATACTCAAACTGCTCATATCAATGTCTTGTTAGATGTTGTCTGGATGTAAATCCTATTTCTTCATTCCCCCTGCTGTTGAAGCAGTGAGCTACACTGGATATGCATTCAAAGTGAAGTATCAGGCTTAGTTTGTTAGGGCTAGTAACTGCCGCAATAAGCAAGCTACTCCCACGCTTATTTGTTTACCTAGACTGTGAAATTCAGTCCTTGTTGGTTGTTGTCTGAATATAAATCCTCTTTTCTTCATTCTCCCTGCCATTGAAGCAGTGAGCTGCGCTGGATATGCATTCAAAGTGAAGTATCAGGCTTAATTGGTTCGGGTAGTAAGCGCCACAACAAGCAAGCTACTCCCATGCTTATTTGTTTACCCAGACTGTGCAATTCAGTCCTTGTTGGTTGTTGTCTAAATGTAAATCCTCTTTTCTTCATTCCCACCTGCCATTGAAGCAGAGATCTATGCTGGATATACATTGAAAGTAAAAGTATCAGGCTTAATTGGTTTGGGGTAGTAACCGCCGCAACAAGCAAGCTACTCCCACGCTTATTAGTTTACCCTGACTGTGCTATCTTTTTGGTTGTTGCCTGAATGAAAATCTCTTTTCCACTTTTCCTCTTGCCATTGAAGCATAGAGCAATGTTGGAGTCACATTAACCGTGTGAACATTTATTGAATAAGGCTATTAATCACCAGGTTGTAGCCGTCATTCCCGCCAGCCACCCCATACTTCTCTTCATTCCCATCCTCCAGGCTTTATGGATCCACAGTGTTTATCCCACGCCCCTTTGAAATCCTTCACAGTTTTGGTCTTCACCACTTCCTCTGGAAGGGCGTTCCAGGCATCCACCACCCACTCCATGAAGAAATACTTCCTGACATTGGTTCTGAGTCTTCCTCCCTGGAGTTTTAAATCATGACCCCTGGTTCTGCTGATTTTTTTCCAATGGAAAAGGTTTATCATTGACTTTGCTTTATTAAAACCTTTCAAGTATCTGAACATCTATATCATATCATCCCTGCTCCTTCTTTCCTCCAGGGTATACATATTTAGTTTCTTTAATCTCTCCTCATAAGTCATTTGATGAAGACCATCCATCTTTTTTGGATGCCCTTCTCTGGACCGCCTCCATCCTGTCCCTGTCCCTTCGGAGATACTGTCTCCGAACTGAGCACAGTACTCCAGGTGATGCCTCACCAAGGACCTGTATAAGGGGAAAATTACTTCCCTTTTCTTACTCGATATTCCTCTCTATGCAGCCCAGCATTCTTCTGGCTTTAGCTATCACCTTGTCACATTGTTTTGCCGACTTCAGATCGTTACACACTATCACCCCAAGGTCTCTCTCCTGCTCCGTGCACATCAGCCATTCACCCCCCATCGAATACAATTCTTTCGGATTTCCACAGCCCACATGCATGATTCTGCACTTCTTGACTTTGAATCTCAGCTGCCATAACAATGACCAGTCTTCGAGCTTCCTTAAATCCCGACTCATTCTCTCCACTCCTTCCGGTGTGTCCACTCTTTTGCAGATCTTAGTATCATCGGCAAATAGACAAACCTTACCTTCTATCCCATCCGTGATTTCACTCCCAAAGATATTGAACAGTACCAGTCCCAACACTGATCCTTGCGGCACTCTGCTTATCACCGCTCTCTCTTTAGAGTAAGTTTCATTTACCATCACAAATTGTCTTCTGTCCTTCAACTAGTTTGCTATCCAGGCCACCACCTTGGCACTCACACCAAAGCTTCTCGTTTTATTCACAAGCCTCCTGTGTGGGTCCGTATCAAAAGCTTTGCTAAAATCCAAGTAAATGACATCGAGCGCTCTTCCTCGATCCAATTCCTTAGTCACTCAATCAAAAAAGTCGATCAGAGTTGTCTGACAGGACCTTCCCTTGGTGAAACCATGCTGCCTCTGGTCCATCAATTCTGCTGCTTGTAGATAGTTCACTATTCTTTGCTTCAGCAGCAACTCCAATACTTTTCCCACCACCAAGGTGAGGCTAACTGGCCTTTAGTTTCCAGCCTCCTCTCTGCTTCAATTTTTGTGAAGCGGGACCACCGTCACTTTTCTCCAATCACTCGAAACCACTCCTGTTTCCAGGGATCTATTGAACAGGTCACACAGCGGAGCCACCAGCACATCTCTGAGCTCCCTCAGTATCCTGGGATTAACCTCATCAGGGCCCATGGCTTTGTCCACCTTCAGTTTTCCTAGCTCCTCCCATATATTCTCTTCCATATACAGAGTTTCATCCATTCCACTCCCCTCCAGTTTCTTATTAACTAGCGTCAGTCCTTCTCCAAGGTCTTCTTTAGTGAATACCGAACTAAAGTATTCATTTAATATTTCTGCCATTTCTTCATCTGTCTCTACCCATTGATCCTTTTCACCTTTCAATTTCAGTATACCACTTTGGACTTTTCTCCTTTCACTGATGTATCTGAAAAATGTTTTTTCACCTCACTTTACCTCTTTGGCAATCCTTTCTTCTGCTCGACTTTTCACTTTCTTGATTACTTTCTTTGTCTCCCTCAGTTCCAGCAGATATTCTTCCTTGT
This sequence comes from Rhinatrema bivittatum, assembly GCF_901001135.1. Taxonomy (NCBI): domain Eukaryota; kingdom Metazoa; phylum Chordata; class Amphibia; order Gymnophiona; family Rhinatrematidae; genus Rhinatrema; species Rhinatrema bivittatum. The sequence goes on along the minus strand of NC_042623.1, from coordinate 215,911,121 downwards.
GCTCCTCCCTTTGGGATCCTTTATATTTCTTGAATGCTGTTCTTTTAGCTTTTATTTTGTCAACCACCTCCTTTGAGAACCATCATTTTTCTCTTGCTTTTCTTTACTTTTTTAACATATAGATTAGTTGCAGGGGCGGATTGGCCCATTGGGGGATTGGGCATCCCCCGGTGTGCCAGTCGCTCTATTCATGTGGTCTGCCGAGCTCGGCTGTGACAGAGCCGCACTCGGCAGACCACGTGGTATCTCCTGGGCCAGCCTGGGCTGCGAATCCCCGGGCCGGTCATCATCGGGAATCCGTCCCTGATTAGTTGCCTTGGTAATTGCTCCTTTTAGTTTGGTCCACTTTTGTTCCACATCTCTCTTGTTCTCCCAGCCTTCTATGTCTTCCTCCAGGTACTTCCCCATTTCATCAAAGTCCGTGTTTTTGAATTGCAAAACTTGGGTCTTCGTGCTACTTCTCCGTATCCTTTTTGTGATATGAAACCATACCGTTTGATGATCACTGGTGCTGAGGTGGGCACCCACCTGGACATTAGTGACATTATCTCCATTAGTGAGCACTAAATCGAGTACAGCTCCCTCCCTCATGGGTTCCATTACCATTTGTTTGAACAGAGCCCCTTGCAGGGCATCCACTATCTCTCTACTACTGTTAGATTCTGCATAAGGGATTCTCCAGTCTACATCTGGCATACTAAAATTTCCAACAATCACCACTTCTCCCTTCTTTCCCAACTTTTGGATGTCTTCAACCAGATCTCTGTCAAGCTCTTCCATTTGATTTGGAGGCCTGTAAACCACTCCAATAAAAATGGATGCCCCATCATCTTTTTTCAGGTCGGCACATAGTGCTTCTTCTTTGCACATCTTCCTTGCAGCTCAGATGCTTGGATATTGTTTCTGACATAAAGAGCCACTCCTCCCCCTTTCCTGTCCTCTCTGTCCTTCCTTAATAAGTTATAGCCCGGTATTGCCATATCCCAATCATGAGATTCTGTGAACCACGTCTCCGTGACAGCAACAATGTCCAAGTTCACCTCTAACATTAGGGCTTGCAGATCTGGGATTTTATTGCCCAAACTACGAGCATTTGTTCTCATAGCTTTTCAGCTTTTCTCGTTCAGGTTACTGCTTTTCTTGGACTCCTTTTGTGACTTATTTAGTTGAGTTTTGTTATCCACTTCACCGTTTTCCATTGCATTTGTATTTGGGGGTGACATTCTAATTTATTTCTGCCACCCCCGGCTTCTAGTTTAAATGCCTTATGACATAAGATTTGAATTTATCTCTTAGGATCCTTTTTCCTGCCACAGACAGATGCAAGCCATCTTTGACATATAGCTTTTTATTGTTCCATACATGGCCCCAGCCCCCAATAAATCCAAAACGTTGTTCCTTTCACCAGGATTTGAGCCATACATTGAAGTTATCAATATGGCTTTGCCTCTCCTTCCTCTTTCCCTGAACAAGTAACACTTCTGAAAAGGTGATGGTTGTTGCCATGTGACTAATGTGCTTCGCTATAGATTGGAAATCTCTCTGTACCACTTGGATGCTGTTACTAGCAAGGTCGTTGGTTCCCAGATGGATGGTAATATCAACTTTAGAGACTTTGCTTTCTTCTTGGATCGTTTTGACTATCTGAATAGCATTTCTGCCAGCCGATGTTCCTGGAAGGCATTTGGCTGTAGTCTTTCCCTCTAGAAGAGTTCCCAAATAATTGCCTCTGATGACAGAGTCACCCAGGACAATGAGCTTTTTTCTTTGGTTATTGATTGTATTTTGGAATTTCTGTATGCATTGGGTTTCTTCTTTCTTTTCAGATACCACGTCAATCTCTTTCACCAGAGCTTTATACTTATGTGATACAGATAAGGCGTTTTGTACTTGTGTCACTTGAGAGAGCTTGTGTTTCTGCATCACCGGTCTTACTCTACCAGAGCCCACCGTAATCCTGTTGTTTTTTTGGTTCCTTTTCACCCTGTGTAAGTGGAGGGGGGGGGGAGAGACATGTGGGCTGCACAATTGTGTAGAATGGGTGTCTGTGGGTCACAGGACTTATCCTACCTGAGCCCACTGTAAACCTCTTTTTCCTTGAGTTTTGGGTTGTTGTTTTTTTTTTTGCGGTAATGAGTAATTTTGGAATACTGTGGAGTGGGTGAAACTTTCTTTATTGCAGCTAATTCTACTTTAGCTTTAGCCAGCTCCTTTTCGAGGGAAGAGAGTTCTGAACAAATGGGGCAAGCCCTACGTTTCCAGATGATTTCCCTCAATATAAAGGCTCCACAATTGTTGCATTGGATAGTCCTCATTTTGGTAAATTTGATGGATAACACCTGAGGAATTAGTAAATTTCCACGCTATATTGTTGCCAATTCTGTATTCAGGCAGACTGTATCATAAAACCAACCCCAGGGGTGGATGGGTAGAGGGACAGGGAGGGAGGGAGTTAAACAGTTAACCCTTGGTCAAGGTTATTCTCAGGACCTTGTATCTGCAATTGAGTTTGAAAAGATCCTCCCCCTGATTGGCTTAGTTAAACTTAAACTTTTTACTTAACATATTACTTAGCTGGACTCAAGAAGGTTTAGTGCCTCCTGTCTCCTGGCTGAGCACAGCCCACAAAGGATCTGATTGAGCCCTGCTAGCTCTATGAGTCAGCAGCCCCTAAGCTAGTTACTCTTTCTGGAATTTTTGTCTTTTGCTTTAAATGAACCCTCAGCAAATTTATGCCCCAATATTAATATCTAAACAGAGATTATTAGTGACACCTAAATCCAAATAGAGATATTAGTGAAGCAGTATCTGATTAGATCTAGAGGGTTTTTTTTTTGGGTGGGGGGGCTTGAATCTTAAATAAACCCCAGCAAATTAATGCACAATGTCAATATCTAGAAAGAGAGAGATTATAATGAAAGCACAGACAGCAATATATTATTCACAGAAGCCCTCTAAAATAATTATAAAGTAATAAACAGTTATTCCTTAGCTGGACAATGGAACAGTTTGACTCATGGCTGAGCACAGCCCACAAAGGATCTGATTGACCCCTGCTGGCTCTATGAGTCAGCAGCCCCCAAGCATTACAACAGGACTCCTTCTGGAATTTTTGTCTTTTGCTTTAAATGAACCCTCAGTAAATTTATACTCCAATATAAATATCTAAACAGAGATTATTAGTGACAGCTAAATCCGAATAAAGAGAGAGATATTAGTGAAGCAGTATCTGATTAATCTAGAGGGTTGTTTGTTTTTTTTTTGGGGGGGGGTTCTTGAATCTTAAATAAACCCCAGCAAATTAATGCACAATGTCAATATCTAGAAAGAGAGAGAGATTATAATGAAAGCACAGACAGCAATATATTATTCGCAGAAGCCCTCTAAAATAATTATAAAGTAATACTAGAAGTAAGGCAGCCATTAAGATTGTGGAGAGGTGCTATGATCTGGGGGTTAATTCTGTTCTTTTCCCTCGAACGATTTTTCGGTATGCCACATACAAAAGGAAGGCAAAAATCAGGGAGGTTATTACTTCCTCTCCTTTATCTGAGCCTACCCAACCCCAGATCCAGGCATTCTTTTCACCAGTACCTAATAATCAACCAGTGAATAAGGCCATTGAAGGATTGGGCATGGAGCAGGTGTTCAGCTTTCTGGCTGAAACATCTCTTAGTCCCGGTGCCCCAATTACTCCTCCTCCACCTTTACCAATTTCTTCTGATTCCTTAATTAATTCTTCTAAGGTAGAGATTGGAGAAGGCGCCTTGGCCAAGGAAGGGCAACAACAATCTAGCATTCTAATTGACAACTCTCTGCAGTTAGAGAAACCTGTGGAAGTTACAATGGACTCCATCTGGTCAGCTATTAAAGCACTTGAATTAGCCATAGTTAAATTAACAAATGTAACAGAAGTAGTCAATCAGTGAGTTAACAACATTGAATCCGCTGTGATAAAGATAGAAGGAGAAAAGAAACAACTGGAAGAAAGAGTGAATAAGATAGAAAGTTGTTATCAAAGATTCACAAAAGCAGAGATACTCTATGATAAAAGACTTGAAGCAATTGAAAACACCTTGAAATATCTTAATTTGAGAGTATTGAACTTTCCTAGACAGGATTTATTCTCTCCATTGGAAATGTTTAAAGAATACCTTACTTGTATTCTACAGATGCCGCAAGAATCTTTTCCACCTATCTCAAAAATATATTATATTCCATCTAAAGGGAATACAATAACTTTGGATGAAAAAACAGAGGAGCACCAATTAGATCTGACCGCAGTTTTAGAATCTACTGCAGAAACTGTAATTACAACTAGGGCAACTTTGCACATAACATTTGCGTTTGCAATTGATAGAGATGCCGTTTTCCACCTCTACATGAGGAAAAGATTGGAAAAATTTCATGGGGCCCCTATTTGGATATATCCTGATCTCTCTAGATTAACACAGCTAAGGAGGAGGCAGTTTCTTGCCTTGAAAATTGAAATTGAAAAAATGGGGGGAAAAATGATTTTGAAATTCCCATGTAGATGTGAGATAATGCATCAAAATCAGAAAAGCATTTTTTTTTGAAGTTCCACAATTAAGAATGTTTTTGGATTCGTTGCCCCAAGAGTCCTTAGTGTCGGATAATGTGGCAAGTAAATAGAAATATTTAGGTTACTGATCTTAATTTTCAATTGTTAATTAGATATTCCATGATTACCCTTAACCGCTTTTTGTTTCCTTCCTTACTTCTCGAGGATTACCTTATAATATTTTCTTCTTCTTAAATACAGATAATTAATTCTATTTGTTGATTGTAACTAATAATGATTACTTTAGTTAAATACTAATATCTGTAAAGACTTTTGATTGTAACTTAAAATTGCATAAATAAAAACATTATAAAAAAAAATTATAAAGTAATAAACTGTTATTCCTTAGCTGGACACTGGAACAGTCTGTCTCCTGGCTGAGCACAGTCCACAAAGGATTTATATCCCACTTAAGCCAAAGCTCTAAGCAGCATACAATAAAACATACATTAAAATAAAAAAGCATCATATATATATGTATATAATATGTATATATGTATATATATTGTGATGAAGCACAACCCTATGTGGGGCAGAAAAGCAGGAATAATCTGAAGAAAAACACAACTAGCACTCGAGTCAGACACCAGGGGGTGCTAGAGAGGGCTAGAAGGACTACAACTCCCAAGCTCTTAGAGGCTCAGTATGACCTGTGGATAGGGGAGGAAACAAAGCAGCCAGCTGAGCACAATGATAATGTATTAGACACAATGGAACCAATGGTGATCGAAGAAGGTGTGCCGGAGTGGTAGAGCTGGCCTAAAAAGCCTGGCTCTTCAGAGTAAGAGGAGAGTGATATGGACATAGGTACTCTAACCGAGGAGTCCTCTTTATCCAGCAAGGAGATAGAGTAAGTGACCTGGTTGGGGATGGGGGTATTCCCTACAGGATAAAAGAATGATTTTGTTTATAAGTTTATGAAACCGTTTAGGTGTAACTTGATTTCTGGTTTGGGAAGACCGCTGACTGTAGCACAACATTAGGAGGTTAGGAGTACGTTGTGCAATCACCTAACAGCGCAGCAGCAGCTGGCTAAAGGAAAAAGCCTAAGTATTACTTTGGTGTTCTGTAGAACAGGAGATATTTTACAAGATCCAGGTGCTGGACTGGGAGAAAGGGAGCAAAAAGGACTTTTCTGGAACAATATAGACTGTTTATATAATCTTATGTTTCCATGTCATTTTGGGGGGAGCTTGGCTAACATAGGAACATGCCATACTGGGTCAGACCAAGGGTCCATCAAGCCCAGCATCCTGTTTCCAACAGTGGTCAATCCAGGCCATAAGAACCTGGCAAGTACCCCAAAACTAAGTCTATTCCTTGTTGCTAGTAATAGCAGTGGCTATTACCTTCACGGAGCGGAAGGATGGAGGGCTGCCATCTCCAAATTAAAAAAACAAAAAAAACCAGGGGTGGGTATGGCCGGCACCATTTTGTACGGCAAAACGACGTCAGGAGCGTAGGAGATCGCTCCCGGACCCCCGCTGGACCCCCAGGGACTTTTGGCCAGCTTGGGGGGGCCTCCTGACCCCCACAAGACTTGCCAAAAGTCCAGCGGGTGTCCGGAATGACCTCCTGCAGTCAAATCGTGTTGCCGTACGGCCGGCGCCATTTGACGTCGGGGGACAAAAAACAAAATAGCGCCGGCGCCATTTCTACAACGCACCGCAGGCCCGAGAGTAAAAGATCACACCGGGACCCCCGCTCTGGACCCCAGGTAATTTAAGGCATTTTGGGGGGGTTCGGGAGGGTGGGGGATTTATTTTAAAGGGTCGGGGTGGGTTTTAGGGATGTTTTAGTGGGCCGGTTTTTACGCCCTCCCCCGATTTACGATTTACACGATATTTACAAAAACAAAACCGCGACGATCCGATTCCCTCCCCCCCCAGCCGAAATTGATCATTAAGACGATCGATCACACGATTCACATCTCTAGTGGCTAAATGGAAAGATCCAGGAAAAGTGGTCAAACACTTAGGAACTCTGAATTATGAGGTTAAAGTGGGTCCTATATAGGGTCCTATATAGGTTTATGTGGTTATTACGAGGTTAAAGTGGGTCCTATATAGGAATTACGAGGTTAAAGTGGGTCTTATATAGGGTCATATATAGGTTTATGTGGTAAATGCAGGTTTACCACATAAACCTCCTCAAGTCCTGGATGGAAAGACAGGGTATGGCAACAGATTTTGTCTGAGAGGAAGAGGTGGATTTAGGTCCCCAGTTACAGGAACTAAAACAGGTAGAAGGGGTAATCATAGGTGAAGAGTTAACTCATTACCAAAAGAACCAGGTAGAAAAACTGATTAAATAGGCAAAGGACATGTTTTCCCCACTGCCTGGTTGCACTAAGTTAGTAACTCATTGTATTGTAACACCACCCGGGAAGGTGGTATGAAGGAGGCCTTATCGCCTACCTGAGGCAATGCAAATGCAGGTGTGTAGACAGGTAGAGGAGATGTTACAATTGGGAGTAATAGAGGAATCGAGCAGTGTGTGATGCAGTCCCATTGTGCTGGTACCAAAATCAGATGGCACCATCCGTTTTTGTATAGATTTTAGGATGGTTAACGCAATTTCAAGTTTTGATGCATACCCATACCCAATGCCCTGAGTAGATGAACTGGTAGAAAAACTTGGAAATGCACAATACCTTACCACCCTAGATTTGACCAAGGATTACTGGCAGATCCCCTTAGAGAAAGGTTCAAAGGAAAAGACTGCATTTGCCACAGGGTTATACAAATTTATGTGTATGCCATTTGGCCTGCAGGGGGCAAGCGCCAGTTGTCAACGCCTTTTAAACATCGTCCTACGCCCTCACTTAGCCTATGCAGCAGCCTATATGGATGATGATGTCATGTATTCATCTGATTGTGAATCGCATCTCACATGGGTTCAAGCGGTGGAGAGGTCTTTAAGGAAGGCTGGGTTAATGGCTAATCAAGCAAAATGTAGGGTAGCCCAGCGGGATGTCAGATATTTAGGGCATCTGGTGGGCAAAGGAGTAGTCCGTCCCCTTATGGACAAGGTGCAGTACATCCAGGATTACCAACAGCCGGAAACACAGAAACAACTAAGGGCCTTCCTGGGGCTAGTGGGCTACTATAGGAGGTTCATTCCACATTTTGCCAAATTAGCCAGTCCTCTGAACAACCTTTTACGAAAGGGCTCCCCAAGCAAGTTAAAGTGGAGTGAAAATACGACACTGGGATTTGAGCAGCTTAAGCTTGCTCTTTGCAGAGACCCTGTACTGAAAGCTGTTGATTTCAATTTACCGTTCTTGCTGCAGACCGATGTCTCAGGAAGGGGGATAGGGGCTGTTCTATCCCAAATAGATCAAGGTGAAGAGCACCCTGTGTTATATCTCAGTAGAAAGCTTCACCCTCATGAAGAAAAATACGCTACCATTGAGAGAGTGTTTGGCTGCTAAGTGGGCCATAGAAGCCCTAAAATATTATGTTTGTGGTAGGCGTTTCATCCTAGTTACAGACCACGCCCTCCTTAAGTGGTTAAATATAATGAAAGAGTCAAATGCCAGGCTGACTCGATGGTACCTAGCACTATAAGCATATAACTTTGAGGTGAGACACAGGGCCGGCAAGGAACACGTTAACACGGATTTTCTATCTAGGTTGGAAGAAGGATCTGGAACCCCTTGCTCAGGGAGTTCCAGGATTTTTAGATGGGGGTGTGTGTGGTGAAGCACAACTCTATGTGGGGCAGAAAAGCAGGAATAATCTGAAGAAAAACACAACTAGCACTCGAGTCAGATACCAGGGGGTGCTAGAGAGGGCTAGAAGGACTACAACTCCAAAGCATTTAGAGGCTTAGTATGACCTGTGGATAGGGGAGGAAACAAAGCAGGCAGCTGAGCACAATGATTATGAATTAGACACACCGGAATCGATGGTGATCGAAGAGGAGGGTGTGCCAGAGTGGTGGAGCTGGCCTAAAAAGCCTAGCTCTTCAGAGCAAGAGGAGAGTGACTTGGGCATAGGTACTCTATCAGAGGAGTCCTCTTTATCCAGCATGGAGATAGAATAAGTGACCTGGTTGGGGGATGGGGGTATTCCCTACAGGATAAAAGAATGTTTTTGTTTATAAGTTTATGAAACCGTTTAGGTGTAACTTGATTTCTGGTTTGGGAAGACCGCTGACTGCAGCACAACATTAGGGGAGTAGGAGCGAGTTGTGCAATCCCCTAGCAGGGCAGCAGCGGCTGGCTAAAGGAAAAAGCCTAAGTACTACTTTGGTGTTCTGTAGAACAGGAGATATTTTACAAGACCCAGGTGCTGGACTGGGAGAAAGGGAGCAAAAAGGACTATTCTGGAACAATATTTATTTTATTTATTTATTTTTAATTTTTCTATACCGAAGTTCCTGTACGAATACAGATCACTCCGGTTTACATGATAACCACAAAATTCGCTAGAGAGCGTTACATATAACAAATAGCAGATAACATATAACATATAAAATATAAACAGAGAGCAGCATAACTAAGGAGGCATCCAAATATTAACAGAATTTTTAAACTAATATATAAAGCAATATAAAACAATATAGACTGTTTATATAATCTTATGTTTCCATGTCATTTTGGGGAGAGCTTGGCTAACATAGGAACATGCCATACTGGGTCAGACCAAGGGTCCATCAAGCCCAGCATCCTGTTTCCAACAGTGGTCAATCCAGGCCATAAGAACCTGGCAAGTACCCCAAAACTAAGTCTATTCCTTGTTGCTAGTAATAGCAGTGGCTATTACCTTCACGGAGCGGAAGGATGGAGGGCTGCCATCTCCAAATTAAAAAAACAAAAAAAAAAACCAGGGGTGGGTAAGAGTATGTAAAATTAACGGAGAGTTCATAGGCTATAGGTATTACCAATTATTAGGCTTATTCAATATTTGTTGATAGTTAATGTGGCTTTCAATGCATACTTCACTTTCAATGCATATCCAGCATAGCTCTCTGCTTCAACGGCAGGGGAGAAGAAAAACTAATGCTTCACACATATCCAGCATAACTCTCTGCTTCAACGGCAGGGGAGATGTAAAACTAATACTTCACGCTTATCCAGCATAGCTCTCTGCTTCAACGGCAGGGGAGAAGAAAAACTAATGCTTCACACATATCCAGCATAACTCTCTGCTTCAACGGCAGGGGAGATGTAAAACTAATACTTCACGCTTATCCAGCATAGCTCTCTGCTTCAACGGCAGGGGAGAAGAAAAACTAATGCTTCACACATATCCAGCATAACTCTCTGCTTCAACGGCAGGGGAGATGTAAAACTAATACTTCACGCTTATCCAGCATAGCTCTCTGCTTCAACGGCAAGGGAGAAGAAAAACTGATACTTCACGCATATCCAGCATAGCTCTCTGCTTCAACGGCAGGAGAGAAGAAAAACTGATGCTTCACGCATATCCAGCATAGCTCTCTGCTTCAACGGCAGGGGAGAAGAAAAACTAATACTTCACGCATATCCAGCATAGCTCTCTGCTTCAATGGCATGGGAGAAGATAAACAACCAATAAGGGCTGAATAACATCGTCTGGGTAAACAAATAAGTATAGGTGTAGCTTGCTTGTTGCGGCGGTTACTACCCCTAACTAATCAAGCTTGATATTTCACTTGGATGCAACTCCATCACTGCTCTCTGCATTAATGGTGGGGGTGAAAGGGAAATAGAACCAAGGGTTGCTAAGAGCCAAGAGAAACAGATAAGTATGAAAGGAAAGAAGTGTGAAGCTTGCTGGGCAGACTGGATGGGCCGATTGGTCTTCTTCTGCCGTCATTTCTGTTTCTATGTTATGTTTATGTTTCTAAGTCAACTTAATTAATAGCAGGTAATGGACTTCTCCTCCAAGAACTTATCCAATCCTTTTTTAAACACAGCTATACTAACTGCACTAACCACATCCTCTGGCAACAAATTCCAGAGTTTAATTGTGCGTTGAGTAAAAAAGAACTTTCTCCGATTAGTTTTAAATGTGCCACATGCTAACTTCATGGAGTGCCCCCTAGTCTTTCTATTATCTGAAAGAGTAAATAACAGATTCACATCTAGACCTCTCATGACTTTAAACACCTCTATCATATCCCCCCTTAGCCGTCTCTTCTCCAAGCTGAAAAGTCCTAACCTCTTTAGTTTTTCCTCATAGGGGAAGCCCAGTTCAAGGAGAGGCCCTAGCCAGGCTAGGGCAGCAGAGGCCTAATTTGAAGCCTGTGACTTGGAAAGGGCTGCAGGATGGTACAAAAGGAGCTCAGAGGCCAGAGACAGAAGTGGCCTGGATCTGAAGGAGTAGCAGACTGGTACTGAGGCGGCATGGATCCTTCACAATATATATATTTGAAAAAGCAGATAAAAATTAAAGGACATTTAATAAATCAGAGGAACACACCCCCACCCCCTCTCAGAAGAACAGTGTGACCATGCAGTTAGATGTTGTCTTAATAGAATGCTAGGAGAAAAATATTTTTTTTGCCATAGACTTGAAGCTTTTAGTACATTCTGTCATTCTTAGTAGAGATGTGAATCGTGTGATCGATCGTCTTAACGATCGATTTTGGCTGGGGGGGAGGGAATCGGATCGTCGCGGTTTTGTTTTTTTTAAAATCGTGTAAATCGTAAATCGGGGGAGGGCGGGAAAACCGGCACACTAAAACAACCCTAAAACCCACCCCGACCCTTTAAAATAAATCTCCCACCCTCCCGAACCCCCCAAAATGTCTTAAATTACCTGGGGTCCAGTGGGGGGGTCCCGGTGTGATCTTCCACTCTCGGGCCACGGGTGCATTAATAGAAATGGCGCCGGCGCTACCTTTGCCCTGTCATATGACAGGGCAAAGGTAGCGCCGGCGCCATTTTGGTTCCTGTCCCCCAACATCACAAGCGCAGGAGATCGCTCCCAGACCCCCACTGGACCCCCAGGGACTTTTGGCCAGCTTGGGGGGCCTCCTGACCCCCACAAGACTTGCCGAAAGTCCAGCGGGGGACCGGGAGCGACCTCCTGCACTCGAATTGTATTGCCGTATTGCAAAATGGCGCCAGCCATACGGCCATATGGCCAGAGCCATTTTGCAATACGACAATATGGCCATACGGCCGGCGCCATTTTGTATTGCAAAATGGCGCCGGCCGTACGGCCATATTGCCGTATTGCAAAATGGCGCCGGCCGTATGGCTGTATGGCCGGCGCCATTTTGCAATACGGCAATACGATTCGAGTGCAGGAGGTCGCTCCTGGACCCCCACTTGACTTTTGGCAAGTCTCGTGGGGGTCAGGAGGCCCCCCCAAGCTGGCCAAAAGTCCCTGGGGGTCCAGTGGGGGTCCGGGAGCGATCTCCTGCGCTCGTGACGTCGGGGGACAGGAACCAAAATGGCGCCGGCGCCATTTCTATTAACGCACCCGTGGCCCGAGAGTGGAAGATCACACCGGGACCCCCCCACTGGACCCCAGGTAATTTAAGACATTTTGGGGGGGTTCAGGAGGGTGGGGGATTTATTTTAAAGGGTCGGGGTGGGTTTTAGGGTTGTTTTAGTGTGCCGGTTTTCCCGCCCTCCCCCCCTTCCCCTTCCTCTTCCCCAATTTATGATTTTTGACAATAAATCGGTGGAATTCCTATTGTGTATTGCCTCTAACGATTTTTGACGATTTAAAATATATCGGACCTTATTTTAAATCGTCAAAAAACGATTCACATCCCTAATTCTTAGCTCCTGTGACAGAGGGTTCCACAATGTTAGTGAAGCAATAGAGTATACACAGATCTTACTTGATAAATTGAGGAGATTTTGAGAAGACTTCTTTGTGAGGAGCAAAGTGACCTGCTTGGGTACTATATTTGAAGTAATGCATTAATCCATGGCAGGGGCATCAACGGACATCAATTTGTGTACTAGGAAAACAGTTTTGTATGTTATCCTCCACTGAATAGGCAACCAATGGAGGTCCATCAGTACTGAAGTGATGTGGCCCCATATGGAATAGCCAGTGATCAAACGAGCAGTCAGTTCTGCAGTAGCTGCAAAGCCCTTATAACTGATGCTGTCATTTCTAAATGTGAGTTACAGTAATCCATTCAAGATAGTAGGATTTCTTGAATGACTACCCAAAAATCAGCAGGTTGTAATAGAGTTTTGATGTGTCACAATAAAACAAAGGTGATTTCAGACTTGATATGGGGACTCATAGACAGTTTTGAGTCAATTATCTCTCCCAAACTCCTAGCCTTAGGGACAATTCTCAACTCCTCATCTTGGATCTTAATATTAGGAGGAATAGCAAAACTTTCTCTGTATCTGATATTCATGATTTTAGTTTCAGAAAAGTGTAAACCCAGTTTGTTATGGTGCATCCAATGACATATTGAAGTGATACATAGTGAAATTATAGCAGAATTGTCAGACCTTGTCTTGCTCAGTAGAAAATAAAACTGTATGTCATCCGCATACAGTCAGAAACCCTTGCTGCTCCTATCCCTTGTCTTTCCCATAGCCTGGACTGAAAACTATCCCAAAATGCATTCAGGCCGATGCTATACTGGACGCGCGTCCATCACCCCGATGCAAAACGGGGTTTAGCACGTCCAATCACTCGCATAGGTAATAGTGCTCCTCATTTGCAAATGCATGTTGATAAGGCTATTATCGATTCCCCCTCCATGCAAAAAAAAAAAAAAAAGGAAGAGCACAAAAAGGGTACAGAAAATACTGCTTTTCTGTACTTCCTCCGACTTAATATCATGGTGATATTAAGTCAGAGGAACTAAAATATTAGAAATATCTCCAAAAAAATAATAATAATAAAAAAAAAAAGTGTGCCGACAGTCAGGTTAGGAAAATGGATGCTCTGAAATTAAGCATCCAATTTCTGAACCTGTGGCTGTGAACAAGTTAGGAAAATGGGTGCTCTAAAATTGAGCGTCTATTTTCCTAAGTGGCTGACAGCCAACTCTGCTGGGCGCCTGCTGCCAAGGAGGTGCTAGGAGTGCACAATTTCCTCTAGGGCCTCCTTTTTACTGCAGCAGCCCATTTGCAATTAGCACTGGGCACCCCAGAGAGGTGGATCAGCTCACGTTAAAGGAGTGGGCGCTCAATCATGAGCACCCCTTTAATGCGCTCCGATATTGCATCGGCCCAATTATCTAATAAATATTCTTATAATTGTAATGCTGCAACCTTTTCTATCATCTTGATTAAAAGATACTTTTGACACAGGGTAGTAGTTTTTGTAGTCATCTGAGTGTAGCTGAAGGCTTCTTAATCATGGTGCAACTGATGCTTTATCGCATCAGCAAATTTTCTTTCCCTAAAGCAGGTATTTGCTATATCCATCAACTCCTTAGTAGTCCATGGCTTGTTGATGTAATTGCCCGGGCAGGGTTCAAGGAAACTCTCAGCTGTGGTAATCTCCCTTTCCCCTATTTCAAGAAATGTGTGTCATCCCCTAAAACCATGGAGATTAACAGATTCACATAACTTATCTGGTGGCCTTCCCAGATCCATCATATCATGAATTTCACTACTAGGGATGTGCATTCATTTTCAATGAATGTGCAACCCGCAATGCGTAAGTCCCTGTTCGTTTGATTTGTGGGTTCGCGAAATACATGGCGAGCCCCCACGAATGAAACATATCATATTAGTTTCATTCTTTTGGTTTGCAGTGATTTCTTAGTGGCCATTTGAAATAGGAGAAGGCCATGTGGGAGTATCCATAGCAAAACCAGCCCTTTCCTGTGAGTCATAAGTGACCTCACAGCCCTGTAATAGAGTGGGTCAGGTTGGCAAGGAGACCAGAATTCCAACGTATCACAGCAAAGCATTTTTCTAATGCAGCCAATCGCCACTCTGTGCTATGTGATGCTGTACTATTTATTCCTAAGCACACGACGCGCCACAACACTTTCTTTTTGGTGTTTCACTGAGAAGCTCATTGCTTTTTAGTCTCTCAAATCTGTATTCAATTGCTATTGCTGCTTGCTACTTAGATAGAATTTTCCATTGAAAAGATATTTGTTCGTTTTTGCTGCTGTGCCAGCCAGGCTTACTGCACTTTTTTCTTTTTATTGAACTCAGACTGTCTCTCTGTCTCTCTCATTGAGACAAGCTGCCAGCAGTGGCATTTTGCTGCTGAACTTATCCCCCTCCCTGGGGTAGGTTGCAGGCAGGGTATGGGTGGTGTGGATGGGAGATAGTGTGAGAGTTTCAGTGGCTGTCTGGGAGTTGGTATTTTCAAACAAGTAGCAGCATCACTAAGAATTGTGCTTGCTCAGGCTTCCAGTCTTTTCTCTGCAGTTTCATTTTTTTGTGCAAATATAGCAGTCTCAGTTGTAATGTACATCAAGGAACTGCACTGTGCGTCTGTGTGTAGTTTTCCAGACTCACATATATTGGTAGAGCAGTGTTCTTTTAATCTAAATCCCCAGTAGGCATCTTCTGGAGTAAACATTTTGTTGGGTGCACATACAGCAGTCTCAGTTGTAGTGTACATCAAGGCACTGCACTGTGCGTCTGTGAGTAGTTTTCCAGACTCACATATATTGATACAGTGGTGTTCATTCATCAATAAAGAAATAATTATTTTAATTGAAATCCCTAGTAGGCAGTGACATTAAATCTATGATGTCAGGGAAAGGTAGACGAGTGATTGGGACTGGCAGAGGAGGCACTTCAAAAGGCAGTGCCAGTCCCCCATTAAAGTTAATAAGGTAGCTGTTCCAATCTAAAATCTCTGGAGGGGCAGGCAGTTCCATCTGGAAACAACTGAAATGTAAAGATGATGCACCACCACCACCTGTTTCTGTCCCTGTTGTTTTGGAGGTGAGGGAAGGGGAAGCTGAGTCATGCAAGACAAAAGGGTGAGACCCAAAAGCAGCAGTGCGACAGCAGACTCTAGTTAGCGCTGAAAATGTAGCGCAGACATGTTTGCTTCTGATTCCGATGAAGAATCATCTTGTGTGGGATTCTCATCATCAGAAATGGAAGAAGTAATAGCTGAAGAAGGTTTAGGAGGATTAGGTAGTTCTGTTTTGGCCTCCAGTGCTGCCACTGTTTTGGCCTTCAGTGCTGCAGGGGAGAGATGAAAACTGATGATGAGGAAGAGCAGTCAGCGCATGCACAGAGTGTGACTGATGCCCCTGGCATTGCTTCTCAGGGTGAACCTACTACTTCAACTCCAGTGCCAGCATCCACCCCGAAGGCTATAGAGAAGGGATCACGAAAGAAATCTGTGAACTGGAGCCACTTTAAAGTGACGGAGCACCCACATTTTGCTCAGTGTAATTACTGTGCCAGAGCTATTAGCAGAAGCAAGTAAATGGAACACCTAACTAATTTTGGCATGATGCATCTTATGCAGAAGCAACACCCAACAGTACTGCCATATGGGGATGGCAGCAGTACCAGTCAAGGGACCCCTTTTTCCAGGCAGCGTAAAGTGGTTGAATAGGAGCAGAGTCATCCCATGCCCTCAGCCCTTTCTAGCAGTCAGGTGGCAGGCCAGCAGCCCCCTGCCATGTGTCAGAAGCGACAATCCACCTTGGAGGAAATGGGGTGGGGTTCGGTAATGCTATCCTGGGGAAGGAGGCAGGCAGCATCTAAAGTTGTAACCAGGATCATTGGGGAAATGATTGCCCTTGCAGGTAATGGAGAATGTGGTTTCCAAGCATTTGCTGAAGGTCTTAGTTCCAAATCACAAAGTCCCCTCCAAAACCACATTTAGCAGAAACGTCATCCCCAGCCTGTACAACCAGTGTCGCAGTCGCATTCAAGCACTGCTAGCTAAGGCAGAGGGGAGTGTGCATTTCACCTGCGATATCTGGACTGCCATGAATGCTGCATACTCTTCCCTCTCACTGACAGCACACTGGTGGGACCTGGCTGAGGCAGGGGCAGGCAGCAGCTCTATTAGTTAACAAGTATCAGGGTGGAGGTGGGCTTTACTGCACACCCACCTGACGGACGAGGCCCATACCTCAGCCAATATTCTAGCATGCATCAGACAGATGCTGGCAGGCTGGCAGCTACACCAGCGAGACAGGAATCTTCAAGCAGGGTTCTTTGTCACAAACAATGGTGCAAACATAGTAAAGGCAATATGCAACGGGTGCTTTCAGAACATCCGATGTTTTGCACACACTCTGCACCTGGTAGTGAAGTCAGCTCTGGGGTTGGAGTCCAATCACCAAGAGAATGACTACCTACATATGTTAATACACAAGTGCAGGAACATAGCAGCGCACTTCCACAGAAGTGTGAAGGTGGGGCAGGTTCTCTGACAAAAGCAGACTGATTTGGAGATGCCTCACAAGTGCCTCATTCAAGACATTGGTACCCAGTGGAATTCCACCTATATGATGCTGCAGAGGTTAGTGGAGCAGCAGACACCCCTTCATGAACTTTCTGCGGAAATGGACATAGGTGTGCAGAGTCCTCTAGGGCGTCAAGATTGGTTATTCATGAATCAGCTGGTAAAAATCCTGAAGCCCTTCAAGAATGCCATGGAGGAGCTGAATTCCAGAAGTGCCACCTTGGCTGACATAATCCCTATAGTTAATTTTCTGGAGGAAAATTTGGAGGGCTTTAAACAGGAAGAGGGAATGACAGCAGAGGTGCTGCATTGTCTGGACTTTTTGCAGAAGCAGGTGCAAGAGAGATTAAGACCTTTAACAAAAGTCCACACATATTTATATATATGTTTATATTTATAGAGTTTTATATACAGTCGTTCGGTTTTGCCATCACAACAGTTTACAAGGATTTTTACGTTTGGTTAACATGATTAACGATTTTACATAAATGATGTGGTTAACTTGTGGAGAAGGGTTAGATCATATGATACAAGTGGTATGGTGTTAACAAGGGTAAGAGGTAAGGTTCTTGTAACAAGGTTAGTAGAAAATACAATATAACGTGGATTTTCAAGGGTAACAAGGGTATAAGTATAAAACATAGGTTATATTATAAAGTACATGCATGTAAAATGAATAGTTGTGAACATAGTGTAGTTCGTATCATAACATTGGTATGTCAAATTGGTTGATGATGGAGCATTTCAGATTCATATCGGTGATGCATAAGAAGGGGGTGGAACGTACAGTTGCGTGTCTTTCAGATGGGACTGAATCTGTCAAATTGGTGTGTGGGAGGGAGATGGTAATGTCAGTATGAGTCTTGGTAGTCTTTGGTGAAAAGCCATGTTTTAATTCATTCTTGAAGGTTTTCTAGTTGGGTTGTAGTCTTGGTTCAGTCAGTAGTGTGTTCCAGAGTTTGGGGCTTGCGAGGGAGATTGCACGGTCACATACTGAGGTCAGTTGTGTGGAGCGGCAGGGGGGAGTTGATAGGAGACCTTTGTTGGCAGAACGAAGGTTTCTGTGTGGTTCGTGGGGTTTAATCCCTTCGATTAATGAGTCGGTTCGTTTCTCATGTATATCTTTGTGTACAATGGTTAATATTTTGAAGTCAATTCGGTATTTTATTAGAAGCCAGTGCAGGGATGTAAGAATTGGGGTTATATGTTCGTGTTTTTTTGTTCCAGTAAGGAGTCTGGCTGCTGAATTTTGTAGAATTTGGAGGGGACGAATACTTGAAAGGGGTAGACCGAGTAGTAGGGAATTGCAGTAGTCGAGAATGGAGAAAATGAGTAGTTGTAATACTGTTCTGAAGTCCTCGGGGGTTAGAAAGGGTTTTATACATCTCAGGGTCTGGCTGCTGAATTTTGTAGAATTTGGAGGGGACGAATACTTGAAAGGGGTAGACCGACTAGTAGGGAATTGCAGTAGTCGAGAATGGAGAAAATGAGTAGTTGTAATACTGTTCTGAAGTCCTCGGGGGTTAGAAAGGGTTTTATACATCTCAGGGTTAGTAGTTTTAGGTATCCTTCTTTTATTTTTGTTGTAATGTGATTTTTAAAGGATAATCGCTGTCAATGATGACTCCAAGATTGCGTTCATGTGAGATCGGGAAAATTGCAGTTGTTTGATTCTCTTTTATTAGTGGTGGTGGAGGAGTTGATCTGATTTTTCTTTCAAGGATTATTATTTCTGTTTTATCAATGTTTATTACAAGTTTCATTTTGGTTAATAATTGTTTAATTGCAGTGAGATAGGCCGCAGTTTTCTTGTATGTTTCATCCAGTGAGTTTTGAATCGGGATAAGTATTTGGATGTCGTCTGCGTACAAAAAGTGTGTTAGGTCTAGACTGGTTAGTAACTGACAAATCGGGAGAAGGTATATGTTGAAGAGGGTTGTGGAAAGAGCTAAACCTTGGGGAACTCCTGTGTTTATATGTACTTTTTCAGAAAGATTGTTGTTGGTTTTGACTTGGTAGGTTCTGTTGGATAAGTAGGATGAGAACCAGAGTAGGGTTTTGTCAGTTAACCCTATTTTAGTTAGGCGGTCAAGGAGGACTAAGTGATTTACCGTGTCAAATGCTGCTGACAGGTCTAGTAGGATTAGTACATAGCTTTTGCCATTGTCGAAGCCTCTGAGCACTGTGTCATTTAGGGAGAGAAGTAGGGTTTCAGTGTTGAGGTGTTTCCTAAACCCAAACTGTGCGGGATATAGTATGTTGTTGATTTCGAGATGGTCTGTTAATTGGGTGTGGACGACTTTTTCCATGATTTTGGCGATGACTGGTAGGTTTGAGATAGGACGTTAATTTTGTAGGTTCTCTGGCTCCAGGTTGCTCTTTTTTAGGATGGGCTTAATTATTAGAGATTTTAGGCAGTCTGGGTAGTGTCCTTCTGTGAGTGATAAGTTTATGATGTTGGATATGGCTTCGGTTAAGGTATTTTCTATGTCTTTAATTGTTTGTATGATGATGCTGTCAAGGGGGTGATTTGCTGGATTCATTTTTTTTATGATTGTTTTAATTTCGAGTGCGGAGGCTGGATCAAATTTTGTCCAGTTTGGAAATTCTTTGGTTGCATCTTGATACTTTGAATGTTGTCAGTGAGGTTGTTTTTCTTTAGGTTATTGATTTTGTCTTTAAAGAATTCTGAAAATTCATTGCATTTGTTTTTAGTTGGTGTTAGTTTGTGCTCATTAGGTGTTTTAGTAAGGTTTTGTATGATGGTGAATAACATTCTGGGGTTGTGTTGGAATTTATTGATTTTGTTTGTGAAGAATTATTTTTTTGCATTATTAATAAGGTTCTTGTGTATGATAGGTAGGTGCGATAAGCGGTTAGAGATGAGTTTGATTTATTTTTACACCATGTTTTTTCTTTCTTTCTGAGTTCTCGTTTGGCGGATCTGATGTTGGCATTGTACCATTGGTTCTGATGAGAGGTGTTTTTTGTTGTTTTTATGATAGTGGGGTTAACATTGTTGGCTACATAGTTGGTGATCTTGAGCCAGGAGGTTGTGGCTTTTTTGGAGGTGGATAGGTCTAGGTTTGATAGTTCGGAATGGAGTTTTTCTTGGAGAGTTTCGAGATTAAATGGGGGGTGGTATGTGATTGTCATCAGAGTCTTGATCAGTGTTGAAAGATTTGAGTTGCAGGTCATATAGGAGTGAATCAGGGAGTGGTCTGACCATGGGATCTTGGTTATATCTGTGTTTTGGTTAGCCAGTTGTTTGTGTTGATGAAAATGAGGTCCAGAGTGTGTCTGTCTTTGGTGTTGGGCCAGAGATGATTTGTTTTAGTCCTAGTGTAGAGAGTGCGTTGCTGATTGTTTCACAGGTGGTTGAATGGGGGAGTGTATCCATATGAATGTTGAAATCACCTAAGATGATAATAGGTTTGTTTAATGAGATGTTAGTCATTAAAAATTCTATTAAAGGGGAGCAGTTGTGGTCCAGTGTGCCGGGGGGCAGTAGATTAGACAAATTTGTAGTTTGACTGAGTCGAATATTGCGACTTCGTAGGGTAGGCATATTTTTGTGGGGAGTAGTTTCAACTGTAAGGGTTTTTTTTAGCGATTAGCATTAGCCCTTCTCCTTTCTTTTTGGGTCTAGGTATTGAGAATGTTTTATAGGTTGTGTTATTGATTTGGTTAATTAGTACAGAGTAGGTATTTCTTATCCAGGTTTCTGTTATTGCGATGAAATTTGGTTTCACGTCGTCAAGTAGATTGTTGAGAATTGGGATTTTTTTCACAATGGATTGGGCGTTAAATCATAGGAAGGAGAATAGTATGCAGTTGCTGTAGAAGTTTGAGTTGTTGTGAGTGATATTTATGAGGCATCGTTCGTGTCTTTTTGGTTTTGGTGGTGTTGATGAGCATGATGTTTGTATGTTTTGAAGTAGGTTATAGATGCATTTGCCAGTGCAGATAGGGATGGGGTGGATAGTCATGTTTGATTGCGGAGCGGGAAGAGAGCTAGGATAGTTCAGGGTTATGTATTAAGGAATGCACTGCAGGACGCACTAAGGGGCACACAAAGGGGCAGGCTCCTTTGTTGCGCGCCTTAGGCGTGTGACACCCGACGCGCAGCATCTACGGCTGGAGGCTTCATTAAGGGTACTCCCTTGGTGCCCCTGGTGAAGCTGGGTGGGGGATGTTGTCTGGTGCCGAGGGGGGAGGTGGTTCGTTGGTGATTCCGGGCTCGCAGCAGGCCGTGAAGGTGTGGTGGGGCTGCCTGGGCTGCATACCGGAAGCTGGAGGTGAAGAGCTGGAGGTGAAGAAAGAAGCCTGTTCCTGTGTGGGGCTTTTTCTTCATCTGGAGGCCTCATTAAGGGCACTCCCTCGGTGCCCCTGGTGATGCTGGGAGGGGGCGTGACCTGGTGCAGAAGGGGGAGGTGGCTTGGTGGTGGTTCTGGGCTCATAGCAAGCCGTGAAGGTGTGGTAGGGCTGCCTGGGCTGCTTACCGGCAGCTGGAGGTGAAGAGCTGGAGGTGGAGCCTGCTCCTGTGCAGGGCTTTTTCTTCACCACATGCTCGCCACATACTCGCCAGAGTCTGTGATCCCCATGTGAAAGGGAAACTCGCTCTACAGTCCGATTGTCTCACATTTGTGAAGGACCTGATGTTAGTAAAAGTCCGTGAACAGGAGCGCCATAGGCAGAGACAGATTAGGCATGAAGCAGAGGAGGAAACAGCGGGCACTTCAGAGAGTTGTACTAGCCCAAGCAGGAGCAGCACTCTGTCAGCAAAAGCTAGTACTTCCTCCTCCACTTCAGTATGCCAAAGCCTACTGGTCCTAAAAAAGCATCTGTTCTGGAATGGGCTAGAGTGAAAGCAGCTGGCAAGAAGGACTCTCAGCCCAACCAAGCAAAGGAAACACCAGCACAAATGTCAGTGACATGTTATCCCACAGAGCCCATAGAGGACATGCAGACAGATCCACTGGCATATTGGGCACACAAGTCCACTGACTGGCCACACATAGCCAAAGTGGCTCAGTGATATCTGTCATGTCCACCAACCAGTGTGCCCAGTGAATGTGTATTTTCAATGACAGGAGATATCATGAGCCCTCACTGCTCAAGGCTGGCACCAGAGTTGATGGAAATGCTAGTGTTTTTGAAAATAAACATGCCTTTGCTTGGCTTTCCAGATTTTCCCTGTGAATGGCAAGATGAATAAAAGCAATTTAAAGTCTTGAAGCAGCTCCAACTGCCTCATATACTCCAGATAATATCAGCACATGTACCTGACCTCAACTGCTGTGCCTGTCTGTCCACTGTCCAGCCCTTACATCACCACAAGGACCTGACCTCAAATGCTGTGTCTGTCTGACCAACCCTTACGTCACTACAAGGCCTGACCTCAAACGCTGGGCTTGTCTGTCCGAGTTTAGTTCTAGTGCCTGCCTGTCTGAGTTTAGTTCTAGAATTTCAAATTTCAGTTTCATGTATTTGTGCATCACTTCTTTCCAGAATATTCATTTTCCTGTTTTGCAACATTTGGAATGTAAGAACATAAAAAGCTGACTTAAGATGTTTGGAGCTTGCATATTTCATATGCTCAATAATTTTCATGACCTTCATAATATGGACCATTTTCCCTAAATCTTTCTTAGGTGCCAACATTAATGTTTCTAGTACTATAGAAAACTGGTGGTAGTTGTACTCTAGTTCATCCTCTGTGTTCCCATAGTTTACAGAGGCACTGTGTAGGGTACAAAGTCAACATACTGTAGATTTGGACGTGTAGCAGTTTTCTTATTTCTGAGAGCTCTTTAAGTTCTTTTGTCATCAGCTAAAGTGCATAAGTACAGTTAATAGCTTCTGAGTATTCACAAATAATCTCCAGCTGAATTCTTGCTTCACAAATGGCAGTCTCTATTGCTCTAAAAGCATCCTCTGTTGAATTATCTTTCACAAATGAAAAAAATGCCATTTTCATCTGGCAGTGAACCAGTTCAGGAAGACGTGACAGATCAAACCACAACATACCTGCACAAAGGAAAGGGAACTCTCCCCAGGTGTAGCCTATCTCTTAGTACCTGCTGACCCATGTTGAACCAGAACCGCTGTTCACATGGAAACCTCCTCCATGTTGCCACACTTGCCCAGGCTCGTGCCCCTGTCTAGGGGCCAACCCATTTCAGGGAGCCCTATCCTGCACAAAGGAAAGGGAACTCTCCCCAGGTGTAGCCTATCTCTTAGTACCCGCTGACCCATGTTGAACCAGAACCGCTATCACATGGAAACCTCCTCCAAGTTGACTCGCCACACTTTGAAGGCTTAGGCCCTACTCTGGGATGAACCCATTTCAGGAGCCATTTCCTGTGCAAAGGAAAGGGAACTCTCCCCGGGTGTAGCCTATCTCTTAGTACCTGCTGACCCATATTGAACCAGAACCGCTGTTGACATGGAAACCTCCTCCACCTCAGCCTTCAAATTTCTTGTTTGTATATCTGCTACGTCCACCAGATTTTAAAAGACCAGTGAGAGCTCACTAGACACCAACGGAACCACCACACTCTAGGGGCAAACCCATTCTAGGGAGCCCTTTCCTGCACAAAGGAGAGGGAACTCTTCCCGGGGCCAGCCTGTCTTGCCTCTATCAACTTTCTGCCACTCTGCCTTGCTGCCATACACCAGACGACTCACTCTACTCCTTGTGGTGTTCTTGCCACTATCATGGTTCCTCAATGTGTTGGTGCTAATCTTTCTGCTGCTTTGTCCCTTTATCGGCACCTTGTGGGTTTTTCTTACACTCTTTCTGCTTGCTATGTTCCCCCTTCATTGTGCTCTAGGATGTCTTGCCATTTTGCCTGTCGTTCTGCCTTTGAGGGTTCATGCAACTGTTATCAGTATTCTTTTTTGAAGCTGTGGTGTGTTTTCTACACTCTCGTTGCTGCTTTGTACCTCTGTTAAAGTACTCTTGCCACTCCTGGTACTCCTTTAACCCTTTACAGTGCCTTAAGCTATCCATGCCACTTTGGTGTCACTTTGCCACTAAGTACCTTGGAGCTCTTTTCTCATTCTGATGATTGCTCCCCAGAAGTTTCATCAGAATTGATAAGAAACCCCCAATTCTGCAGCCAAAAATAGGCTGCAAATACTTCCCCCATTGACTTTAATTGGAAGCAAAAAACGAATGAAACTAATAAATGAATTGGTTTTTCCCCCTATGAAATCAATGAAACGTATTTGGGTCCTGGCGAAATGAAAAAAGAAATGAAACACATTTTTTCCTTCTGCACATCCCTATTCTCTACACAGGCCTGTCCCAGAGCAAACTCTCCTAATTCTGCATGAAGGTTTTCTTCAGAGCTGATATTCAATCTTTCTCAATTTAGGTATTTATTTATTTAACACATTTATATACCATATAATCAGTATAAGTGTTGCGGTCCTGGCTGCGAGCACCGCAGCCAGACCCTTACCTCCATGCTCCCGGACCTGCTCCCTTTCCCTGAGACCTAGTTTGAGGCCTGGATGGCAGCGTCCCCGCTGGGGCTGCGCCGCTGCGAGCTCCTCCGTAGATGCCCTGCGCTTAGGCGTACGCGCCACTTGGGTGCTTTTCTAGGCCATTTCCCGCCAGTGGTGACTCCGCCCAAATCCTGACGACGCCGCGGCCTTGATAAGCCGGCCGCAGCCATCCAGTCTTCGCCTTGCAATGGGTTAGCCTCCCGGTTTCCTGTTGCGCTGTGCCCCGGAGTGACTCGCTACAGTACCTGCTTGGTTCCTGCCTGCATGCTTGCTACAGTACCTGCCTGGTTCCTGCCTGCTTGTTACAGTACCTACATGATTCTTGCCTGCTTGCTACAGTACCTGCCTGGTTCCAGTACCCTTATCCTGCTACAGTTCCTGCCTGGTTCCAGTACTCGCATCCTGCTACAGTTCCTGCCTGGTTCCAGTACCTGAATCCTGCTACAGTTCTTGCCTGGTTCCAGAACCCGAACACTGTATTGCTACTGTCTTAGTCTGGTTCCAGTTACCTTTCCTGATCCTCAACTCGCCTAAGTCCCAGCGGCCGGGTCCCTACGGGCTCCTCCCGGGGGGGCTTCGGCTTCCAAGGGTGAAGCCACCTAAGTCCCAGTGGTTGGGCTCCTACGGGCTCTTCCCGGGGGAGTGCCAGCTTCCAGGGTGAAGAGCATCTACGTCCTGCCCGAACATTAGCCTCCCAGCCTGCTTTTCAACAGAGACATTGTCCACCTTTCCAAGTCTCCAGCAGGTCGGCCCAAGGGTCCACTAAACAGATTCCCATAACAATAAGAACAATAAAAGTGATTTACAAATAAATACTCATAATCATCCAAAATAAAACATAGTAAATCAAAAACTGAAAAACAGAACTAAAACAAATTAATCATATACAAATAAAACAAAAAAAAGTAACACCCAGCTGCCTTCCCATCCTTGCTTATGCCATTTTAGGAAACCAATGCACTCACAAAGCGGGGAGTAGCTGGCTTGTTACGGCGGTTACTACCCCAAACCAAATGTGCCTGATACTTCACTTTCGATGCACATCCAGCATGGCTCTCTGCTTCAACGGCATGGGAGAAGACTTATACTTCACGCATATCCAGCATAGCTCCCTGCTTCAACGGCAGGGGAGAAGGAAAAACAACCAATAAGGGCTGTATAACATAGTCTGGGTAAAACAAATAAGCATGGGTGCAGCTTGCTTATTGCGGCGGCTTCTACCCCTAACTAATCAAGCTAGATATTTCACTTGGATACAGCTCCATCACTGCTCTCTACATTAAAGGTGGGGGTGGAAGGGAAATAGAACCAAGAGCTAAGAGAAACAGATAAGTATGAGAGAAAAAATGTGTGAAGCTTGCTGGGCAGACTAGATGGGCCATTTGGTCTTCTTCTGCCGTCATTTCTATGTTTCTATGTTTCTATGTTTCAATGTGCCTTTACCTGCTGGCGGAATTTCAGGTAATTTAACTCTGTTCTAACTGAAACAGGTAAACTGTTCCATATCTGCTGGGCTACAGCTGAGGAAGTTCAAGTCATATAGTGGTGAATTTTAAAAGCCTGGCACATGCCAAAGCTGGGAGATACACATATAAGTTGGGCCGGCATGCGCTGTGCAGTTTTTAAAAGGCACCCGCACTATACGCACAAAATTATTTTCTAAAAAAGGGGTGGGTGTGGGTGTGTCTGGGCAGGGCATGGGCGTTCCAGGATTTATAAATGAAACCAGCGCATAAATACTTGCACAAGCACATGCCAAGGTCTCCTACAGTGTAACTTTACTTCTGCTTTGGATGGCAGAAAGTCCTAAAACAAAAAAAATTAGGCTATACAGCAGGGATTTAAGGGTCAGAACTAACAGGGTAAAAGGGAGGCTAATTAACTAGAGGGGTTGGGAAGTACTATCCTTTACCTGGGCAAACTGGGAATGAACTGGGGAAACTGGTAATGGCATCGGTGCACATCTCTACTAAAACCCCCCACTTACGTGGTAGAGGCGGCATCTGCATACATGTTCATGTGTGCAGCCTATGTTATACCATGCTCACATATACGCATGCATATTATAATATGGCCGCATCCTTTGGCGCAAGCCGGCATGCACGCGGTTGTTTCAAAGTTACCGTCATGTTTCAACTGATCACAGTTTAAAAGGTACTCACCATTTGCAAGCTACATCATTGTTCTGTTGTTATTATCTTTGATTGTGCATTTTTATAGGTTGTATTTATGTGGTTTTGTAAACTGTACTGGGTGTTCACAGAAGAAGATGGAGAAGGTACAGAGAAGGGCTACCAAAATGATAAGGGGAATGGAACAACTCCCCTATGAGGAAAGACTAAAGAGGTAAGGACTTTTCAGCTTGGAGAAGAGACGACTGAGGGGGGATATGATAGAGGTGTTTAAAATCATGAGAGGTCTAGAACGGGTAGATGTGAATCAGTTATTTACTCTTTCGGATAGTAGAAAGACTAGGGGACACTCCATGAAGTTAGCATGGGGCACATTTAAAACTAATCAGAGAAAGTTCTTTTTTACTCAACGCACAATTAAACTCTGGAATTTGTTGCCAGAGAATGTGGTTCGTGCAGTTAGTATAGCTGTGTTTAAAAAAGGATTGGATAAGTTCTTGGAGGAGAAGTCCATTACCTGCTATTAAGTTCACTTAGAGAATAGCCACTGCCATTAGCAATGGTTACATGGAATAGACTTAGTTTTTGGGTACTTGCCAGGTTCTTATGGCCTGGATTGGCCACTGTTGGAAACAGGATGCTGGGCTTGATGGACCCTTGGTCTGACCCAGTATGGCATTTTCTTATGTTCTTATGTTCTTAAGAGGATATGACATGAGGATATAAATTAAGAAAGACCAAATTTCCCACCTCTTGTATTTTTTTATATTGATCACACTTCTTTCCATGTATTAGGGCCTGATGACCAGCTATGTGAACTGGAATACATTTTGAAGATTGTGAATAGATGGTTGGTGTTGATTTAATTCTTATTGGTTTTGCTTGCACCAAATTTTTTTTTTTTGCCTTTTGTTTAGCTATCGTACATTTTGCAAAGGCCAGAATCATTGACCTATTTCTACTTCCTCGATGATAGGTAACTAGGCTATATAAAGCCAGTTCTCACATGTTATTTTTTTCCATAGCCTGATCATGCCAGAGGCTGCAACATCTGTACCACAAGCCATTTCAGACTCGTAAGGGCCGGGCACATGACAAAGACTTCATGCTCTGGTGACTACTCCTACTGATATCAGCAAGTAGCATTCTTTTTTATTACTTTTGTGTACAGAATATTTTATATACTGATATTAATTTATGAATAGCTGATCTATCTTTAAAAATATTCAGTGAAAGCTATTTATGCAGGTAAATAGTGAGTTAGGCATGTAAGTTGGCTGTCAGAAAATTGCCCTCCCTGAATATCACTTATAGTGTGCCAGGTCTGCTTTTTTTTAACCACATTTAGGTGAAGTATTCCCGCATGTTTGAGGCAGGTTCAGAAAAGAACACACATGGATTTTATTTTTGAACCTACACATGTTATTTTCCATAGAAAATCTATCACACAAAAAGGGAGATATATGAGTCCCTGGGTATTTGGTAGACATGGCAAACTTTAAATGAAACTCGTTGCGAAGTCCATAGGTAAAAAGTACAGTGTGAATATTGCCCCACTTAGCCGTAAATATTCCAAGCCATTTCCAAAGTAAAAAAAAAGAACTTACCCACAGAAATTGGGAGGAAGAGAGCTTTGAATATTGCACACTCTGGGGGTAATTTTCAAAAGGAATTATATGGTATAAATATAACTACAATTATAGCAATTTTCAAAAGCCATGTGTTCGAGTAAAGTGCACTTATGCGAGTAAATCCTATGGACAATTCAATTGCATAAATTGTTGCAATTTTCAAAAGCCCACTTTTACTCAAGTAAATGCTTTTTAAAATCAGGTCCTCTATCTACAGGTAAAAAGATCGTCCATTGTTCAACAATGTGCCTGCTGTTATCCACCAATTCTGGCAGCATTCTCAGGGTTGAAGAGAGGGCAGAGCAAGAAGAGCGATGCATGTAGGTTTGATTATTCAAACCTATAGGCCTTGTGTGCCAAACAATTACCATGCGAGAATGCAGGCACAAATCTCTGCAGGATGTATTTTGTTGGGCAATAATCAAAGCAATATTACCGGGATAATTTTGTTTGATAAATGCATTGTGCTGGGTCGGTGCATGGATGCTGCCGATAACTCGGTGTCACGCTTGGAGCAGGAGGAGAGGACTATTCTACTCATTTACCGCACGTCATCGACGAAGAACTGATGTCACTCCAACAGCACGCACATGCATGGTGGAACATCGCAAGGGGAAAGGCAGAAGGGCAAAGGGCCAGAATGGGAAAGGGCCCCCGATGACAACAGGAGGCCTTGGGGGCAGGTCCGGGCATCCAGGACAGCCCATTGGGCCATTTCAAACATGGGAGCGGTCCCGGGGGATGGAGGCAGCAGCACGGGGAGATATCAGAGTAGCACTCCCTGGCTCCGTCCCTTTTAGTTCTTGCTCCCTGCGCTGCTACTTTCGCCGCAATCCTGGTAGATCATCTTATTTTATTTATTTATTTGTACAGTTTTTATTTACCGGTGTTTAGTCAGAGGACCATCACATCGGTTTACATACAGTATAAATATTCATGGTACAGAAGTCAATACAATAATATAAGATCATAAGTAAAACTAACAACTTCAATTCATTACGTGATACATAAAATCTAAGTAAAATAAAATATCTAAAAGTAATAGAAAAATACAGCTTCTGAAATGGAACATCTCAGATGGTGTTCTCAGAATGTGCTTAGCCTGGACTTTCATTGAACGCCTGATTGAAAAGCCATGTTTTTAATGTTTTCCTAAATGCCTTTAGATTAGACTCAAATCTTATTTGTTCTGGAAGGGAGTTCCAGAGCTTAGGTCCTGCCAGTCATAGAGCTCTGTCTCTGACAGAGTTTAGCTTGGCTGAAGATACTCATGGAATGGATAGGAGTTCTTTGTTTGCTGACCGTAAATTGCGTTGTGGTGTGTGTAATCGTATGGTAGCGTTTAACCATTCAACCTGTTTTCCAAATATTGCTTTAAGTAATATGCATAGAGTTTTATATTGTATCCATTTTTCTATAGGTAGCCAGTGTAAATTCACTAATACAGGGGTGATATGGTCCTGTTTGCGTGATCTGGTTAATACTCTAGCTGCAGAGTTTTGTAATATTTGTAACGGTCTGATTGTTGAATTATGGTAATCCTAAAGAACGAGTTGCACTAATCTGTGCCAGTGAAAATGAGGGCTTGTAGTACTGTTCTGAAATCTTTTACATTTAATAGGGGTTTTAATTTTCTCAATATTAATAATTTGCGGTAGCCGTCTTTCGTTTTAGCTGCAATGTGAGTTCTGAAATGAAGTTCCGGGTCAAGGTAGACTCCAACATCTCTGATCTTTGTTGTGGGATTGACTTGAAAATTATCAACGTGCTGTTTGTCCTTATTGTGATTTGAAGTTATTTTCCTTTCGAGTATGATTATTTCAGTTATTTCTAAATTTCTAAATTAAAAAGCAGAATGAAAATACAAACAAAAAACAAACTTTGAAATGTTTGTATACTAATGCCAGAAGTCTAAGAAGTAAGATGGGAGAATTAGAATGTATAGCAGTGAATGATGACATAGACTTAATTGGCATCTCAGAGACATGGTGGAAGGAGGACAACCAATGGGACAGTACTATACCGGGGTACAAATTATATCACAATGATAGAGAGGAGCACCCGGGGAGGTGGTGTGGCGCTTTATGTCCGAGATGGCATAGAGTCCAACAGGATAAACATCCTGCATGAGACTAAATGCACAATTGAATCTTTATGGGTAGAAATCCCTTGTATGTCAGGGAAGACTATAGTGATAGGAGTATACTACCGTACACCTGGTCAAGATGATGAGACGGACAGTGAAATGCTAAGAGAAATTAGGGAAGCTAACCAACTTGGTAGTGCAGTAATAATGGGAGACTTCAATTACCCCAATATTTACTGGGTAAATGTATCATTGGGACATGCTAGAGAGATAACATTCCTGGATGGAATAAATGATAGCTTTATGGAGCAATTGGTTCAGGAACCGACGAGAGAGGGAGCAATTTTAGATCTAATTCTCAGTGGAGCACAGGATTTGATGAGAGAGGTAACGGTAGTGGGGCCGCTTGGCAATAGTGATCATAATATGATCAAATTTGAATTAATGACTGGAAGAGGATCAGTATGCAAATCCACGGCTCTTGTGCTAAACTTTCAAAAGGGAAACTTTGATAAAATGAGAAAAATTGTTAGAAAAAAACTGAAAGGCGCAGCTACAAAAGGAAAATGTGTGCAAGAGGTGTGGTCATTGTTAAAAAATACCATTCTAGAAGCACAGTCCAGATGTATTACACACATTAAGAAAGGTGGAACGAAGGCAAAACGATTACCGGCATGATTAAAGGGGGAGGTGAAAGAAGCTATATTAGCCAAATGATCTTCATTCAAAAATTGGAAGAAGGATCCAACAGAAGAAAATAGGATAATGCATAAACATTGGCAAGTTAAATGTAAGACATTGATAAGACAGGCTAAGAGAGAATTTGAAAAGAAGTTGGCCATAGAGGCAAAAACTCACAGTAAAAACCTTTAAAAATATATCCGAAGCAGAAAGCCTATGAGGGAGTCAGTTGGACCGTTAGATGATCGAGGGGTTAAAGGGGCACTTAGAGAAGATAAGGCCATTGCGGAAAGATTAAATGATTTCTTTGCTTCGGTGTTTACTGAAGAGGATGTTGGGGAGGTACGCGTACTGGAGAAGGTTTTCATAGGTAATGATTCAGATGGACTGAATCAAATCACGGTGAACCTAGAAGATGTGGTAGACCTGATTTACAAACTGAAGAGTAGTAAATCACCTGGACCGGATGGTATACACCCCAGAGTTCTGAAGGAATTAAAAAATGAAATTTCAGACCTTTTAGTAAAAATTTGTAACCTATCATTAAAATCATCCATTGTACCTGAAGGCTGGAGGATAGCTAATGTAACCCCAATATTTAAAAAAGGCTCCAGGGGCGATCCAGGAACTACAGACTGGTTAACCTGACTTCAATGCCAGGAAAAATAGTGGAAAGTGTTCTAAACATAAAAATCACAGAACATATAGAAAGACATGGTTTAATGGAACAAAATTAGCATGGCTTTACCCAAGGCAAGTCCTGCCTCACAAATCTGTTTCACTTTTTTGAAGGAGTTAATAAACATGTGGATAAAGGTGAACTGGTAGATGTAGTATACTTGGATTTTCAGAAGGCGTTTGACAAAGTTCCTCATGAGAGGCTTCTAGGAAAAGTAAAAAGTCATGGGATAGGTGGCGATGTCCTTTTGTAGATTGCAAACTGGCTAAAAGACAGGAAACAGAGAGTAGGATTAAATGGACAATTTTTTCAGGGGAAGGGAGTGGCAGTGGAGTGTATTGGGACCCTTACTTTTCAATATATTTATAAATGATCTGGAAAGAAATACGACGAGTGAGATAATCAAATTTGCAGATGATACAAAATTGTTCAGAGTAGTTAAATCACAAGCAGATTGTGATAAATTGCAGGAAGACCTTGTGAGACTGGAAAATTGGGCATCAAAATGGCAGATGAAATTTAATGTGGATAAGTGCAAGGTGATGCATATAGGGAAAAAAAACAATGCTCTAGTTACACAATGTTAGGTTCCATATTAGGTGCTACAACCCAAGAAAGAGATCTAGGCGTCATAGTGGATAACACATTGAAATCGTCGGTTCAGTGTGCTGCGGCAGTCAAAAAAGCAAACAGAATGTTGGGAATTATTAGAAAGAGAATGGTGAATAAAACGGAAAATGTCATAATGCCTCTGTATCGCTCCATGGTGAGACCGCACCTTGAATACTGTGTACAATTCTGGTCGCCGCATCTCAAAAAAGATATAATTGTGATGGAGAAGGTACAGAGAAAGGCTACCAAAATGATAAGGGGAATGGAACAGATCCCCTATGAGGAGAGACTAAAGAGGTTAGGACTTTTCAGCTTGGAGAAGAGACGGCTGAGGGGGGATATGATAGAGGTGTTTAAAATTAAGAGAGGTCTAAAACGGGTAGATGTGAATCGGTTATTTACTCTTTCGGATAATAGAAAGACTAGGGGGCACTCCATGAAGTTAGCATGTGGCACATTTAAAACTAATCGGAGAAAGTTCTTTTTTTACTCAACGCACAATTAAAATCTGGAATTTGTTGCCAAAGGATGTGGTTAGTGTAGTTAATATAGCTGTGTTTAAAAAAGGGTTGGATAAGTTCTTGGAGGAGAAGTCCATTACCTGCTATTAATTAAGTTGACTTAAAAAATAGCCACTGCTATTGCTAGCAACGGTAACA
Organism: Rhinatrema bivittatum; assembly: GCF_901001135.1. Lineage (NCBI taxonomy): Eukaryota > Metazoa > Chordata > Amphibia > Gymnophiona > Rhinatrematidae > Rhinatrema > Rhinatrema bivittatum. The sequence continues at coordinate 215,878,221 of NC_042623.1, read as the reverse complement.
TGGAATAGACTTAATTTTTGGGTACTTGCCAGATTCTTATGGCCTGGATTGGCCACTGTTGGAAACAGGATGCTGGGCTTGATGGACCCTTGGTCTGACCCAGTATGGCATTTTCTTATGTTCTTATGTTCTTATCCCCAGGACTTGGTGCACTTTAGCGATTTGGGCATGGAACATCCTGAGTGCGATCATCCCCTCCCTCCCTGCAGCAATTCTAAAATCTTCTGTTTTTCAGGCCCCCACCACTGAAATGAGTTGATATGGATCTCCAGACACTCGTTTGTGTTTTGGCCAGAGCAGAGCATAATGAAAAATACCATTGGTGCACAACTGGGTGTAGCGGCAATGAATGGAATAGTGTAATGGCTGGGTTGGAGGGGCATTTGCTGGGACCAGCTTGTCCCCCTGCTAAGGCAGCAGTTAACAAGATCATCCCCTCCAAAGGTATTAATTATACACCTCGGAGGCAATGATTTGGGAACCATGCCAGGGTGTCTGCCCCCAGACAACATGAAGAATGACATCACAATCCTCTTGTCCTTGATGCCCTGCATCAGGCTAATTTGGTTGGGAATCATCCCCCATCAACAGTTCCTGAACTCACCACTCTGGGGGCGGTGGACGAATATATTAAACAAGCAGATTGGAAATTTCACTGAACGCCGGGGTGGCATTCACCTTAGCATGACTGGCTATGTGTGGATAGTATGGAGCTCTTCTGCAACGAAGGGGTGCATCTCTCAGACATGGGGCAGGATCTGTTCTTGAACAAATTGAAGTGCGCTATTCATAGGGTGTTGTTGGGCTCCTAGGCATTGACCGCAGTTGGGTTGGTGGAGGGTCCCAGATAAGCCGTATGGCTATGGCCTTATCGAGGGGGCACCTGAGATGGGAGGGGGGGTGTCAATGGTTGGTGGCAGTGCACAGCATGTGGTATACCATACTTCTGTGCAATAGGGGCTGTCTGTTGGTAGGGCATGCTGGTCTTGGAGCAGCAGCAGACCTTATGCCCACCCTGTGATTGGGCAGTCACCTTGCTTGAGCGAGGTGGGTGACCAGGAACACCCTGAAGTTAATTACCTCCTGGAAGGCAGGGTCTTGCTTGGTTGCAGCAGGCCCCAGGCTGGAGGTGATGTCTGGTGGTTTGGCCTCTGTTGGAAACAGGATGCTGGGCTTGATGGACCCTTGGTCTGACCCAGCATGGCAATTTCTTATGTTCTTATGCTGACTGCGAAGAAGGGGACACTTCGACGGCTCTATGTTATGGCTCAGATACACAGTTATGGTTGTTATTATTTGCTAATAAAGCTGAGACCAATTTTACCTCACATCTGGTCTCTATGTTATTTTGGAATCCATGTGCTGTCCACACGCCCCACCCCCCCTCCCTTTAGTGACAAATGGTCATAGCTGCCAGGGTTAAGGTTTGGTGCCGGGTCGGTGCACAGATGCCACCGATAAACCCAGAGCCACACTTGGAGCGGGAGAAGGGCTGGGGAACCACTGCATTCACTCACTGCGTGTCGGTGACAATGTACTGATGCGCTGACATCACCCCGATGACGAGGGCATGTGAGGTGGAGCGCCACAACACTGTCAAGGGGAAAGGCAGAAGGGCAAAGGGCCAGAATGGGAGAGGGCTCCTGATGATGACCGGAGGCCTTGGGGGTGGAGCGGGGCATCCAGGATGGCGTATTGGGCCATTTCAAACATGGAGGCCATTCCAGGGGTCGGAGACAGCAGCGCGGGGAGATAGCAGGGCAGCTCACCCTGGTTCTGTCCCTTTTGGCTCCTGCTCCCCACGCTGCTGCCTTCACAGCAAATCCACCCATCCACCCTCTTATTAATATGGTTATTTCTGCTAGCCAGAATTGTTGATAGTAAGAATTGGTCATATTTGGTTTTCTTGTCGCAGCAGGCGGGGGTACCCAAGCCGGGAGGGAGTCACCGGTTGGAGGCAGTGCACAGCATGTAGTATACCTTACTTTGATGCGATGGGGGTTGTCTGTCACCAGGGCATGCTGGCCCCAGAGCGGTTGCAGACCAGGCACCCACCCTGCAATTGGGCAGTCTTCTTGCTCGAGTACATGGTTATGGTTGTATATTGTTATTATTTGTTAATATAGCTGCAGCTGATATTACTCCACATCTGGTCTCTATGGAATCCATGTGTGTGTGTGCTGTCTTTGTTCCCCCTCCGCCCCCCGCCCCCCCCACTTAGTGACAAATGGTTGCAACTGCCCGGGTTATGATGCAAATCTCGGCACCCAGTTCTGATTTAACCCTTAATGTCCAAATAGATTGCCAGCTTATGGTTTTAATATGAAAACCAAAGCAAAGCAGATTCATACAAAAGTCAAGGTCCTAGATTTCAAGGGTACCATCTTTATTAAAATGGGAAAATACTGTAAGGAGTCTCTAGCAAGTTAAGAAGTTCTTTGTAAAGTAAAACAGTGGGCTAACTAAAAGAAGCTATAGTAAGGTCAACAGATGTTTATGTTTTAAACATGTGGAAAAAGACACCAGGATGGTGTTTGAAACACTTAAACAGTAGACAAAGTGGGCAATTTTCAAAGGTATTGATGTGGATAAAGCAGTGTCTTTGAAAATTGCACCACCAGTGTGCACATATATTTATGCGCATACAGAGAATAATTTTATATCAGCCCTCATAGGGCGGAAGTCCACGTATATAAAGTACACACAGACTTCAGCCCAAATTTTCAAGCACAAGCATGCAGAACTCTGGACAACGTAGGTAGGCATATTCACACCTGCTTGGGAGCAAGTGTAAATGTGTACATACACATTTGTGCTCTGCCCATGGAATGCCTCTGCCAAGGTTGCTAAATGTACATGTAAAATCTCTTCCATGTGTACTTTTACACACTCAGCCCCTGGGGCAATTTTGAAAAAGTCTGTTTACATGCATAAACTACATTACATGAGTAAATATTTTTTAAAATCAGGCCCAATATATGCATGCACAATAATTTACATGCATACAGAGAGAAAGGCACCTCAGAGTCGGAGCAGGATTGAGATTTGCATGTATACTTTTAAGTTTCAAAAAGTTTAGCAATCAAAAAGTGCAAAGAAATTCAGAAAGAACATAAGGAAGAATATTCAGTAAAGCTGAAAGAAACAGGGTAGATAGCACAACAAAGGCACAACCATGACCCTTTTCTTCAACAGGACCTGGAAAGAACTCTGTATCATGCTTTTTAAGAAAGATCTTTATTAGATGCATACAACCATAGCATAAGTCAATTGCATAGAATTCAATCATTGAATATAATTAAATATATCATCTAACTTCTCAGATACCCATAGAGTGATCCCACCCTTGCCTGCTCAATTTCAGTTTTGGAAACATTGAATAAGCATCATGCTGACTGGGATATAGGCCAGTCAAAGACTTGCCCCTCTAGTTATCCTGCAGTTTGATGCTTGATTACCAGGTAAAACATTCTCTGGAATGCAACAACATCCTGGTCTGTAAAATAGTAGGAGTCACTTATGAATATGCAACATCATTTTTTGGGCGGTGAGCAAGCCAAACCCGGCCAACAAGGTCAAAGACTTGACAGACAACATGTCTCAGCTCTCACCCATCCATGTAAAGTAGAGGCAAGAAGACCAGTTGCTTGGTATTCCCTGCCCATTATACAACCTGCTTTATGTATGGGTAGAATTTTCATGGAAAATAATGCACTTAGACTTAAAGAGTACTATCTATGCTCAATATTTCTATTTCCGCTCTAAAAGTGCCTCAGGAATGCCTTCCCCATATGCAACACCTGTTAGGAGCCGCGCTCGCGACGCGACGCGCCCGAGGGGCGCCACTTACCAGCGCGGCAGACAGCCGCAGTTGCCCTGATGAGGTGCTGAATCGTGGGTCCGGGGCCGCGGACCGCAGCACAACATGGCCGCGGCGTTTCGGCTCCTCTTCCGGGTTGCTGGCTCCGCCTCCCTTCAGGGACCAACATCGTTGCCTCTGATTGGCTGCTGGATGCCTCCTGCAGCGGGATTGGCTCTCCCCTGGTGTGCCAGCTGGAAGGAGCTATTTAAGGCAGGCCCTGCACTTCAGACCTTGCCTTGACTTCATCTTGGCTCCTGGCTTGTTCCTGTTGTGATTCCTGATCTTCGGTTGTGACTTCTGACTGGCGGTTGTCTTCTCTCTGGCTCCTGAACCCTGGACTGGCTGTGACGTATTCTCTGGTTCCTGATTCCTGGATCGGCTTTGGCGTATTCTCTGGCATCTGACCCCTGGACTGGCTGCGGCATCTTCTCTGGCTTCTGACCTCTGGACTGGCGTTGGCGTACTCTTTGGCATCTGATCTTTTGGACTGGCTGCGAGGTACACTTTGGCTTCCGATCCCCGGACTGGCTCTGGAACTTCCTTTAAACTCTCATTGCCTGAACTATTCTACCTTTGAATCCACGACCTGCTGGAGGCGCCAGCCCAACTTCACCTTCTCCGACCTGCTGAGGACATTCACCTTTGAGTCCACGACCTGCTGGAGGCGCCAGCTCAGCTCTACCTTCTCCGACCTGCTGAGGACATTCACCTTTGAGTCCACGACCTGCTGGAGGCGCCAGCTCAGCTTTATACCTCATCCTGCTGGAGGGGTCTTCATCCAGACCTTCAAGATAGTCCTAGTCGAGGTTTCGCCAATCAGCGACTGAATATTCATTCTTCGCTGAACCAAGGGTTCACACCCCAGAACCATAACAACACCAGTTGTTAAATACTGCAAATACCTTTAGGAAAATTAAGGGAAGGCAGTATTCAGACAGCTAATTTACGCAGGTCAGTTGCTATTTATCCATGTAAATGGCTTTGGAAATTGCCTTACCTAAGTCTAAGAGGAAAAAAGAAAGACTTTATGGAGAGTGAGAAGGAAAATGCAGAAACACAGGGGTGGTAATTTTCAAACTGGTGTGCAAGTATGTGCACATGTGTCGGCCTGCACCCAGGGATGCAGCTGTTTTATATCATATGCACGCATATATGCACATTTTATAAAATATCTGGTCACTTGCATGTGCGCTAAATTTCAAGTATGCGCATACATGTGCGTGCAAATCCCACCTCTACCGTATAAGTTGGGGAGATTTTAAAAGTGGTGTGCACCAACGCCATTGCCAGTTAAATGGATAGGTCCTGGCGTGAACCAATGCCAGTTCGCACAGTTAAGGGATAGGTCCTCCAAACCCTCCTAGTTTAATAGCCTTCACGCCCCCCCCTCCCCAGTTAGACTCAACCCTTAAAATTCCACAGATCTGCCTATTTTCTTTACTATAGAACTTACACTTCCTTCATAGCAGAAGTAAAATTATGTGTCAGGGGACCTGGGTCAACACATATCTCATGTTCACACTCCGAAACGCCCATGCTTCACCCCCTTTTCAAAACTTTAGAGATGTGCGTACTGCAGGAGATGTGCGTATATCCGGGCGACTTTTAAAATCTGCTCAGTGCACATAAGCCTTACTTATTTGCGCATACCCTAATTAATGCACGCACCAGATGTTTAAAATTCACCTTTAAGTAAATAATTTTCTTCTGTAGACACTGATGAAGGCCTAGAATATAATCACCAATTGTTCTCAGGGGTATATACCCCATTTTCAGTAGAGACAGGGTTTGGTCAGACCAGCAGAGCTAAAAAGGACAAAGGTATGAGGACAAATGGGATACATCCTAGGATATTAAGGGAGCGTAGAGGGGTCTGTTGAAAGATCAGTTCAATAGATCTTTGGAGATGGGAGGGCTTCTCCTGGACTGCAGAAAGACAGATTACTATGCGTGCCTTCCGCAGCAGACCCGCGGCATGGCCCCCTCACCTTTCTACAGTGACTCCAGCTGGTTCCTCCTCGTTGGCAGTAGTGGGCCGCCAGTTCCGACCTCGGGCCTGCCCCGGTGCCTCCGGCCCTGACACATTCCCTGGCGTTCCCAGTCCTGCTGCCACTTCTCATTGGACCTCTCCACTTGGCCCACGGAGAGACGCTGCTACTCATGTCGTGCCCCTCCCTAGGCATCTATACCATTCATCTTTAAGTAGGGACTGCAGCGGGAACCTAGCCACGGCCCTGGATGATGATGTCAACTCAGCTACAGTTTTTAAGCTCAGACTCCGCTCCATAGCATTGCCTTTGCAACAGGTCTCCTTGCTGGTCGAATACTCGTTGCCTCCTTGAGATTAGTCTAATTTCTGCATTCCTGTTCCTCGTTGTTCCTGGTTCCTGTCTCCTTGTTCCTACCCTGCTTCATATCTCAGATTGACTACATGGACTTTGACTTTGCTTTGCTTGATTTCGCCATTGACTCTCTCCAAGCCCGGACCTCTGCTTCGCCTGACTACGCCATTGACTGCCTCCAAGCCTGGACCTCCGCTTCACCTGACTTTGCTACTGCCTATCTCCAGACCCAGACCTCTGCCTCGCCTGACTATACTACTGCCTATCTCCAGAGCCAGACTTCTGCTTCGCCTGACTATGCTACTGCCTATCTCCAGACCCAAACTTCTGCCTTGCCTGACTATGCTCTTGACTATCTCCGTGATCAGACCTCAGCCTTGCTTGCCACTGCCTTCAGATTGCCGCCAGCCCTGACTTAAGCCTGCTTTTCTATGCCTCTCCAGTTTATTCCCTGGATGAGGTTTATTCAGGCTTCGGTCTGCTCTTGCTCGAGCGCCCCTTGTCTGCCTCCGTTCCATTGGCGTCCGGGGTCTCCAGGGCACTACCCCATCCAGATTAAGACTGCACCATCTCTCACCTGCTGTCTCTGGGATGAAACAACTCTTTCTTAGACTACACACTGAGGCCCACCTAAGTCCTGCCAGCCCCGGCACCCAAAGGCTCAACCCGCAGGGAATGAGGGCTAGAATAGGTGAAGCCCCAGCGGCCTCTGTCTATCAGCCCACTCCACCTGCCAACGGTGGGGACCCACAGTTGGCAGGTCCTTAGGGTCCTTAGGGTCCTTACCTACGGGTTGCATCAACCCCACCTCAGCCCAAGGGTCCACCTCCAACGCGACAGGTTGCAAAGGCCATGGACTCGGTGGAGTCGATTGCCCTCCAGGCCATCCCAGGCCTGGCATCCAAGGTAAAAGAACAGCAGCAGTTTCTTGAGGCATTGGCCTCCTCTATTGATCGTTTCCATGCCCGGCTTGATGCCTTCACCAGTAATCCGGTTTCTATACCGGCTCCTCCTCATCCACAGCCATCATCATCGATGCCTCTAGCCCTACCAGCGCCCCCACGCTCCAATGGTGACTCCAGACTGCAGAGGTTTTATCAACCAATGCTATATGCAATTCGCTCTGCAGCCCTCCATCTTCCAGGACGAACTGACCAAGGTCACCTTCATCCTGTCTCATCTTGAAGGCAAGGCGCTGGTTTGGGCTTCACCTTTATGGGAATGATCGGACTCCCTCCTAAGGGAGTTAGCTCAGTTTGTGGCTATGTTTTGATGGACCTTTGATAATCCTGGGCGGCATGCCATGGCAAGCACCAGTTTGTTACATCTTTGTCAAGGTCAAAGAAGTCTCTTCGACTATACCATTGAGTTTCGGACTTTGGCTTCCAAGCTCGCCTGGCAGGAAGACTTCCTATAAGCTATCTACCTGGATGGACTTTCCTCACAGCTGAAGGATGAGCTGGCTGCAAGGGAGCTCCCTTCCTCTCTTGAGGACCTTATAGACTTCACGGGCCGAATTGATCATCGTCTCCAAGAGCATCACCGGGAGAGTCTGATGCCCAAGAAGCCATCTTGGGTTCGATCCCGTTCACCACCAACCACCAGTCCTGCTCTGAGTAGGGTCCCTATTGTGGCCAAGATGGAAGAGCCCATGCAGCTGGGTCATGGGTGGCTGACACCGGAAGAGCGCCTCCGGCGGTGACAAACTGGTCTATGTCTGTATTGCGGAACACATGACCACCATCTACAGACCTGCCCTGCCCATCCGGGAAACTTCCAGGCCTAAGTTCAGTAGGAGTCCTGAACTTGGGTGCAAATTCTCCGGCCCCTCAATTGTCAGTACCGGTCACCTTGATCTGAGACTCCCGGTCCTTCCCAGTTCTTGCTCTGGTGGATTCCAGAGCAGGAGGTAATTTCATTCTCAAGGATCTAGTTCAGCTCCTGGGTATAAAGACCCATCCTCTAGAGAAATAGCATCTATTTATGGAGAACCATTACCCATTTGAATTTTCCTTACCACAGAGCCAGTTCAACTGTGCACCGGCGCCCTGCATACAGAAGAACTTGAACTGTTAGTTTTGGAGAAATCCATCCATCCGGTAGTCCTAGGACTCCCCTGGCTCCAAAGACACTCCCCTCAATTTAATTGGAGTTCATTGCAGCTGGTGGAGTGGGGCCCTGTCTGCCACCAGTCCTGTCTACAGAAAGTGGTTCCTCTGGATGCCACTTCTTCAGGTATACCCGCTCCTTACGCGGATTTTGAAGAAGCAAAAAGCAAACCTTCTTCCGCCTCTTCAGAGGTTCGATTGTCCGAAATCGGAGCGGCCTTGGAGGGAACTTTCCTTCCGCCTCCCCTCACCTTCCCCTCCCCTCCCTTCCCCTACCTAACCCACCCCCCCGGCCCTATCTAAACCCCCCCCCCCACCTTTGTTGGCAGATTTACGCCTGCGGAAAGCAGGCGTAAATCTGCGCGCGCCAGCGGGCTGCTGGCGTGCCACCACCCGACCCGGGGGCTGGTCCGGAGGCCTCAACCACGCCCCCGGGCCGGCGCCATGCCCCCGGGCCCACCCCCGAAATGCTGCGTCACTCGCGGCCCACCCCCAACACGCCCCGGGACTTACGAGCATCCCGGGGCTTGCGCACGCCGCCGAGCCTATGCAAAATAGGCTCGGCGCGCGCAGGGGGGGTTTGGGGTAGGTTTTCGGGGGGTACACGCGTATCGTATGCGCATACCCCTTTGAAAATCTACCCCACTACGTTTCACATCTCTCTTCTAAAACCTGTGGTCTTGTTCTGGCCTTCCTGAAAGGCTCCTAAACCACCTCCATTGATGGCTGAGACTGATACGATCTACAAGGTGCATGAAATCCTCGACATCTGCCGTAGGGGATGTCCATAACCCTCCTTTCTTAGGAGGGTTATGGACCCGAAGAAAATTCTTGGGAAACAGCTCAGAACATCCTGGACAAAACCCTCCTTCTGAACTTTCATCGTGCCTATCTGGGCAAACCCCGACTTCAAAGAGGGGGGCGTAAAGGAGGGGTACTGTTACAAGTGACGTTCGCAGCAGACCCACGGCATGGCCCCCTCACATTTCTACAGTGACTCCAGCTTCTGGATCCTCCTCATTGGCAGCAGTGGGCCTCCTGCACCATCCTCAGGCCTCCCCCAGTGCCTCCGGCCTTGCCACAGTCCCTGGCATTCCCGGTCCTGCTGCCACTTCTTGTCGGGCCTCTCCATGTGGCCTGCAGAGAGATGCTGCTACTCGCGCTGCTCCCCTCCCTAGGCGCACGCCATTGATCTTTAAGTAGGGACCACGGTAGGAACCTAGCCGCGACCCTGGATGATGATGTCAACTCAGCTACAGTATTTAAGCTCAGGCTCTGCTCCCTAGCATTGCCTTTGCAACAGGTCTCCTTGCTGGTCAAGTACTTGTTGCCTCCTTGAGATTTGTCTCATCTCTGTGTTCCTGTTCCTCGTTTTTCCTGGTTCCTGTCTTCTTGTTCCTACCCTGCTTCATATCTCGGATTGACTACACGGATTTTGACTTTGCTTTGCTTGACTTCGCCATTGACTCTCTCCAAGCCCGGACCTCCGCTTCGCCTGACCACGCCATCGACTCTGTCCAAGCCCAGACCTCCACTTCGCCTGACCACACCATTGACTCTCTCCAAGCCCGTACCTCTGCTTCGCCTGACCACACCATTGGCTCTCTCCAAGCCCGGACCCCTGCTTCGTCTAACTACGCTACTGCCTATCTCCAGACCCAGACCTCTGCTTCGCCTGACTACGCTACTGCCTACCTCCAGATCCAGACGTCTGCTTCGCCTACCTACAATACTGCCTATCTCCAGACCCAGACCTCTGCCTTGCCTGACTACATTCTTGACTATTTTCGTGATCAGACCTCAGCCTTGCTTGCCACTGCCTTCGGATTGCCACCAGCCCTGACTCAAGCCTGCTCTTCAACACCTCTCCAGCTTACTCCCTGGAAGTGGCTTATTCAGGCTTCAACCTGCTGTTGCTCGAGTGCCCCCTGTGTGCCTCCATTCCATTGGTGCCCGAGTTTCCAAGATACTACCTCATCCAGAGTAAGACTGTACCATCTTTCACCTGCTGTCTCTGGGCTGAACCAACTCTTACTTCAACTACCCACTGAGGCCTATCTAAGTCCTGCCGGCCCCGGCACTCAAAGGCTCTACCCGTGGGGAGCGAGGGCTGGTATAGGTGAAGCTCCAGCGGCCTCTGTCTATCAGCCCACTCCGCCTGCCAAAGGTGGGGACCCATACGTCCTTACCTACGGGTTGCATCAACCCCACCTTGGCCCAAGGGTCCACCTCCGATGCAACACATATGTCTCTTTCCATAAAGATGGGGTGCTGGGAAAATAAATGAAGACTTTACTGAAGGAAAGGGTATCTTGAATCCAGCAGGCTACACGATCCAAGACAGCAAGGTTTTATCAGAGAGTGACTGTGTCAAACAAATCTGATCAATTTCTTTGATTGGTTGACTAGGACTTGAAAATCCAATGGTGGTTGGTAGAGATGTGAATCGTGTCCTCGATCGTCTTAACGATTGATTTCGGCTGGGAGGGGGAGGGAATCGTATTGTTGCCGTTTGGGTGTTTAAAATATCGTGAAAATCGTTAAAATCATGAGCCGGCACACTAAAACCCCCTAAATCCCACCTCCTGCAGTCGATCTCCTGCCGGCGCCATTTTCCGTACGGAAAACGATTTGCGGCAGGAGATCGCTTCCGGACCCCCGCTGGACCCCCAGGGACTTTTGGCCAGCTTGGGGGGGCCTCCTGACCCCCACAAGACTTGCCAAAAGTCCAGCGGGGGTCCGGAACAACCTCCTGCAGTTGAATCGTGTTGGTCTATGGCCGCCGCCATTTTGCGGCCACCATTTGCAAAATGGCGCCGGCTGAAGACAACACAATTCAATTGCAGGAGCCCGTCCTGGACCGCCGCTGGACCCCCAGGTAATTTAAGGCATTTGGGGGGGGTTCGGGAGGGTGGGGGATTTAATTTAAAGGGGGGGGGGGGTGGGTTTTAGGGGGTTTTAGTGTGCCGGTTTTCCTGCCATTGGTTTAGGGCAAGTAAGTAAGTTCCTGCCCTCCCCCTTCCCCCGATTTATGATTTTTTAACGATAAATCGGGGGAATTGGTATTGTATCGTGGCCCTAATGATTTTTGACGATTTAAAATATATCGGACAATATTTTAAATCGTCAAAAAACGATTCACATCCCTAGTGGTTGGTGTCACAGAGATTTCTTTACCTCACATACTTTACAGGTACAAATTATGGAGGGTAAACAACATGCAGAGATTTCAAAATAAAATCCCTACATATAACTTGGCAGGTGAACACTAACTCTACCCTTAGTTCCTCCCATGTTTAACTCCATGCGGGGGAGGGAACCATTTTCAAAGGGTTATTTTTCATGGGTAAACACCCATTTACCCATGGAAATCCCTTTGAAAATTGCCCCCTAAATTTATGGAAAAGTAGGTTTACTATATAATTTAAAAAATGGTGTGTATGTTATAGATTTTAAATATTTTGGAAGGCTAAATCATCTATTAAAACCAGCCCCATAATCCTTGCAAGAGAAGCAGTACTGTTGGAAGTGACTAAAAGGCACTGATGTGAATGGGAGTTTGTGGGCATGTCTGTGGGACAACATCGATGGTGCTGCTCTTCTTGAACAATCAAAATATGTTATTTTCTGGCAATGGTGATATGTTCTTTTTTTCCGTATTGCTTTTACAATGCTTGAATTTATTTATTTATTTATTTTTTACAATATATTCCCTCCAGAGGCCACCAAAAATGTTGGTGAATCATGTCTTAAGTCAAGATGATATAATGCCAAATAGGGATGTGAATCGTTTTTTGATGATTTAAAACAATCGTCAGATATATTTTAAATCGTCAAAAATCGTTAAGAGTTGCGATACAATAGAAATTCCCCCGATTGATCGTGAAAAATCGTAAATCGGGGGAGGGGGGGAGGGCGGGGAAAACCGGCACACCAAAAAAAACCCTAAACCCACCCCGACCCTATAAAACAAATCCCTTACCTTCCCCCACCCTCCCGAACCCCCCCAAAACTTTTTACAAGTACCTGGTGGTCCAGTGGGGGCGTGGGGAACGATCTCCCGCTCTCGGTCCATCAGCGCCATTTTGGCTGCCACTCAAAAATGGCGCCGATGGCCCGATAAAAACCCCCCCCCACCCAACCCTTTAAAAATGACCCCTTAGCTTCCCCCACCCTCCCGATCCCCCCAAAACATACCTGGTGGTCTAGTGGTGGTCCCGGGAGCGATCTCCCGTTCTCAGGCCGTCGGCTGCCACTCATAAAGATGGCGCCGATGGCCCTTTGCCCTTACCATATGACAGGGTATCTGTGCCATTGGCCGGCTCCTGTCACATGGTAGGAGCACTGGCTGGCCGGCACCATATTTAAAGATGGCCGCCGCCGTATTTAAAGATGGCCGCCGCCGTCGTAAAGATGGCCGCCGCCATCTTTAAAGATGGCGCCGACCATCCAGTTCTCCTACCATGTGACAGGACCCGGCCAATGGCACGGATACCCTGTCATATGGTAAGGGCAAAGGGCCATCAGCGCCATCTTTATGAGTGGCAGCCGATGGCCTGAGAACGGGAGATCGCTCCCGGGACCACCACTAGACCACCAGGTATGTTTTGGGGGGCTTGGGAGGGTGGGAGGAAGCTAAGGGGTCGTTTTTAAAGGGTCGGGTGGGTTTTTTTTTTATCGGTCTATCGGTGCCATTTTTGAGTGGCAGCCAAAATAGCGCCGATGGCCCGAGAGCGGGAGATTGGTCCCCATGCCCCCACTGGACCACCAGGTAATCGTAAAACGTTTTGGGGGGGTTCGGGAGGGTGGGGGAAGGTAAGGGGTTAATTTTAAAGGGTCGGGCCTCACTACAAAAAAATAACGATGTGAATCGGAACCAATTCCGATTCACATCACCCACATCACCCACGATCAGATTTTTCCCCCCTCTAGCCGAACCCGATCGTTAAGACAATCGGGCACACGATTCACATCTCTAATGCCAAATACCATAAATATTAGTTCAACTAGAGCCATATGATATTCATCCCAGAACTATATAATTAATCAACAATCTCAAGCAGCAAAATAATTTTCATTTAGCAATCAATAAAATAGATTCACTTGGGGATTTTAGTTTAATTAGCGCAAATGTATGCTGACATCTGTGAATCAAAGTAAAGATGAAATTAGAGCTGAGATTGTAGCATCATTAATATTACTTATTGTGACACTATGGGGTGGATTTTCAGAGCCCTGCTAGCCTAAATCCGCCCAAAACCGGGCGGATTTAGGCGAGCAGGGCCCTGCGCGCCGGTGAGCCTATTTTACATAGGCCTACCGGCGCACGCAGAGCCCCGGGACTCGCGTAAGTCCCGGGGTTCTCCGAGGGGGGCGTGTCGGGGGCGGGCCCGGTTGTCGCGGCGTTTAGGGGGCGTGTTGGCAGCGTTTTGGGGGCGGGTACGGGGCGTGGCTAAGGCCCGGGGCGGTCCGGGGGCGTGGCCGCGCCCTCCGTACCCGCCCCCAGGTCGCATCCCGGCGCGCAACATGCCCGCTGGCACGCGGGGATTTACTTCTCCCTCCGGGAGGCGTAAATCCCCGGAGAAAGGTAAGGGGGGGGGGTGTAGACAGGGCCGGGTGGGTGTGTTAGGTAGAGGAAGGGAGGGGACGGTGAGGGGAGGGCGTTAGAGGATTCCCTTCAAGGCCGCTCCGATTTCGGAGCGGCCTTGGAGGGAATGGGGGTAGGCTGCGCGGCTCGGCGCGCGCCGGCTATACAGAAATCATAGCCTTGCGCGCGCCGATCCAGGATTTTAGTGGATACGCGCGGCTCCGCGCGTATCTACTAAAATCCAGCGTACTTTTGCTTGGCCTGATGCGCCAGCAAAAGTACGCCTATTCGCGTTTTTTGAAAATCTACCCCTATGCCTTCAACATTTTTTCACACCCTTATATCAAACCCCCCCCCCTCAAAAAAAAAAAGCCTGCTGTCCGCAATGTGCCACATTTCCATTTCCATCCAGGGCATTTTATTTTTTTGTAAGCATGTCAGGGCAAACTTTCCATCAACATCAAAAATAGGGTTCATTTTAAAATAAAGGGTAAAAATAGGATTGGTTGTCTTAGAGGATTTATATCCTTAAATAAAAGTGTAATTAAAAGATACTATTCCTAGCACTGAATAGTTTATTTTATTTATTTATTTAGTGTTTTTATATACCGATAATTGTTTGGAACTTCTAATCGGTTTACAGAGAACAGCAAATTAGCAACAGGTTTTACATAGAAAGTATAAATTAGTGAATAAACAGTTCAGAAACAGGCTATGTTTAAAGATTGGAAGACCATGTAACTATTATGAGAATAAATAAGATGAATAAATAAGATAATAAATAAGATGAGAATAAAGTTTACAGAATAGAGTTTACTTGGTTCAAGAACATGATGGGTTTTAAGTAAGCGACATACTGAAGTTATATAATCCCGTGAACTCTCTAATAGGAAAGTTAACATGATATCATAGGACTGTCCAATTCAATACTGAAAGATACAAACCAGCTATGTTTTCAGGATTAATATGCATGAAATACCACTGCACAGAATCAGGCAAATTAAAATGAAATCACATTTATAAAAGGGCCTTTAGTCCCATCACTAAATCTTTGCTCCTCCCGTGGTGGACATACTGAAAGTGGCAGAATAGTATCTTAGACTAAAAGTAAATAGTTTTTAACCTGAATCCAAAAAACCAAAGTCAAGGAGTATTACTAAATCAAAATTTGTTTCACTAATTCACAGTGTGAATTATTTTAAATGAAGTGAAAACAGTATATTCATCCATATTTCTTTAAGCCCATTATGACAAGCCTCTCATAATTTTCTAATCATAACAAATTGTAAAAAAAAACTCTCCAATCCAAAATGTGTTTAAAATTCATACTTATGTATGCCCATTTCCAAAAATCATCACGTTTTTGTTTACATTATATTATAATGTACTTAGAGTAATCCTCGCCAGCATATTTATGGCTCCACTTTTCTCACGCAAAATATCCGCACTTCTTGTGGTTTTCCTGACTCCCTTCTGACAAAGGCCCTCATTTTGTCCATATCATTTTTTTTCAAGGATGTGTTGTCTATGCCTAATATATTTTGGGGTTAATTTTCAAAAGGTTTAAGCATATAAAATGGAAGGCACATGCATGTATGTGCATGAAAGTAGAATTTTTTGCAAAAGCCGAGAATATGTGGATGCTAGCGGTGTCGCATGGAAATGTTAAAGAGAAAAAAAGAGATGGTTTAGGGGCGTATCAGAGTAGGGTTCAGAAGTTCATGCACAAGATAATGTTTTGTAAGTGGTACCCATGCATACATTGCCAAACCTGTGTGCATGCTTTTACGCCTGCTAATTGAGTCACGGAACTGCAATTGTTCTTTTTTTGTCCTCAGTTTTTGGGTGGGAGGACTGAGTTACAGTAAGCGGTAACAGCCAGCATGAAGTACTGGAGGGTCTAGGTGAATTAGTGGATGTCTCGATGAAATGGTAGAGGTGTTGGCGAACCGATTTTTAAAAATATTTACCTATCTATTTAATTTCATTTGCATCGCCTCTAATAAGACTTCTCAAAGTGATTTACAATATATATATAACAAAACAAAAAAATAAACAAACTATCATAAACACAACCACATAACACATTTAAAATTTAGAACATAGAGACAGAAACCTTAATATCGGCGCACAGGCGCTCATGTATGCGCGTATGTGAGCTCGGGTCCAGAGATGCAGCCATTTTATAATAAACATGTGTACATGTGCACGGTATAAAATAAGCTGAATGCGTGTACATGTGTGCACAATTTTATAAGGACATATGCATAAATGCCGCCTTTACCATGTAAGTGGATGGACTTTAATAGAAATGTGTGTTCATGCAATTACCAGTTAAACCACTTCATTCCTAGTTCTCCCAGGTAAGGGATAGGACTTCCTAACTCCCACCCCACACACACACACACACATTTAAATAGCCTTCCTTTTTCCCTCTTAACTTCAACCTTTAAAACTCTGCTGATATGCCTATATTGTTTTGTTTTAGGACTTACATGCCCTCCATAGCAGAAGCAAAGTTACGCATCAGGGAATCCCAGCTCAAGCTTGTGCACATAAGTTTTACATGCTGGTTTCATTCATAAATCCATGAACGCCCTTGCTCTGCCCAGACCACAGCCATGCTCCACCCTTTTTTGACTTTTTCATTTGTGTACGTACTGGGAGATATGCGCATTCTCAAGTGGCTTTCAAAATCTGCTTGGCGTGCGCCAGCCCAACATATTTGCATATCTCCCAATTTTGGTGTGCATCAGGCTTTTAAAATTCACTTAGCAGCATTTAATAATTTCAGTTTCCATCAGTATAAGATGACATTATTTCTCTGGATAAAATTTCCTTTAAAGCCAAGTTTTAAGATTCTTCCTAAAAGGCAGATAATCATTTTGGAGCTAAATATCATCTGAAAGTGAGTTCCATAACTGTGGAGCTACAACTTAAAAAGCCTGTTCTGCAGTTTTCACCAAAAGAACCTCTGAAGGCTCTTGAATACTTGAAAGCACTTTTTGTGAAGAGTGTAAACTGCACATAGAAACTTACCAGCTTAGCGTATAATGCAGTAGCTGGAGCCAATGTCTTGAAAATCTTTGAAAGTAAGGATAAGAATCTTAAAAATCACTTTGACTCAATGGATAACCAATATAAACATTTCATTGATGGACTCACATGGTCCCCAGAAGCAATGTACTTTGTAATAATTGTAACTTTGGCATAGGTTTCTATGATAATCTAGTTTAGGGGTCTATTTGTTAAACTGAGATAGTTACCCCGGCATTTTCCTATGACATTTTTGCCAGCAGTAAAATACTATAGGAAAAAATGCCCTTGCTTAGGTGTCCTCCAGAAACAACACACAATGGTGGACCCGCATACTGTGACAGCTATCTTTCAAAGGACCCGAGTAGCCTGAATACTAGGGATGTGCATTCGGATTGACCGCATATGGAAAACGCAACTCAAATTTTTTTTTTTACTTAAAAAAAAGATGGGGCGTATACGAGCAGATTTCCGACATAAATGAACATAGATATGTCGGATACGGCGAATCGCCATGCGCGCGCTTTCTCGCCGCCATTACCTGCGACTCGAGCTCGGAGCCCCGGATTACCTGAAAATGGCGGCGCCCCTGCGGTAACCATGCCAACCTGTCTGACCCTGTCCTGTGAGTTTCAGTGACTCACAGGAAAGGGTGGGACAGGTCGGCATGGATACCGGAACGCAGCGAATCTGCGTTCACCTTTTCAGAGAAGCACTGAATGCAGCGAATCGCGCTGTCATTCCGTGCTTCTCTGAGGATTTCCTGACGAGCCAGCAGCACTATAAAAGCAGCAGCAGCACGAGGACTGACGGACATTTTCAGCGATTCAGTGGGGAGGTGGGATCGGGATCGTGCAGGGTGGGCTTAGGCAGGCTGAGGCAGAGAAGATAGCAGAACCCGATTTGATAGACAACACAGAACAGAACCAGATTTGATAGACAACACAGAACAGATTCTTTGTTAGGGAAAAAAAAAAAAGAACATTCTTATTGAGTGAGTCTGTACATTTTATCCTGGGCAGTGCCAGGCAGGGCTGGCAGTACTCTGCCTCATATTTGCTATTTTTAAACAGACTTAAAAGCATTCTCCTTGAGTGGTTCAGTGCTGGCTGGGCAGCAGTTCCAGGGCTGGGAGTACTCTGCCTCATATCTACTTTAGTTCTATGTGCACTGCAGTGCACACAGACAGACACATTCTGTGCATTGCCAGGCAGGCAGTGAGGCAGTGGGCATTGTAAACAGAGTGAACATTGCCCTTCAGCGAGTCTGTTACATTTGCTATTTTTAAACAGACTTAAAAGCATTCTCCTTGAGTGGTTCAGTGCTGGGTGGGCAGCAGTTCCAGGGCTGGGAGTACCCTGCCTCATATCTACTGAAAAGGAAGCTTGTTCTCTGTGCACTCACTGCACACACACAGACAGACACATTCCGTGCATTGCCAGGCAGGCAGTGAGGCAGTGGGCATTGTAAACAGAGTGAACATTGCCCTTCAGCGAGTCTGTTACATTTGCTATTTTTAAACAGACTTAAAAGCATTCGCCTTGAGTGGTTCAGTGCTGGGTGGGCACTGGGCAGCAGTTCCAGGGCTGGGAATACCCTGCCTCATATATACTTTAGTTCTATGTGCACTGCAGTGCACACAGACAGACACATTCCGTGCATTGCCAGGCAGGCAGTGAGGCAGTGGGCATTGTAAACAGAGTGAACATTGCCCTTCAGCGAGTCTGTTACATTTGCTATTTTTAAACAGACTTAAAAGCATTCTCCTTGAGTGGTTCAGTGCTGGGTGGGCAGTGCCAGGGCTGGCACTGGCAGTACTCTGCCTCATATCTACTGAAAAGGAAGCTTGTTCTCTGTGCACTCACTGCACACACACAGACACATTCCGTGCATTGCCAGGCAGGCAGTGAGGCAGTGGGCATTGTAAACAGAGTGAACACATTCTCCTTCAGTGGTTCAGTGCTGGGTGGGCAGCAGTTCCAGTGCTGGGAGTACCCTGCCTCATATCTACTTTAGTTCTATGTGCACTGCAGTGCACACAGACAGACACATTCCGTGCATTGCCAGGCAGGCAGTGAGGCAGTGGGCATTGTAAACAGAGTGAACATTGCTCTTCAGCGAGTCTGTTACATTTGCTATTTTTAAACAGACTTAAAAGCATTCTCCTTGAGTGGTTCAGTGCTGGGTGGGCAGTGCCAGGGCTGGCACTGGCAGTACTCTGCCTCATATCTACTGAAAAGGAAGCTTGTTCTCTGTGCACTCACTGCACACACACAGACACATTCCGTGCATTGCCAGGCAGGCAGTGAGGCAGTGGGCATTGTAAACAGAGTGAACATTGCCCTTCAGTGAGTCTGTTACATTTGCTATTTTTAAACAGACTTAAAAGCATTCTCCTTGAGTGGTTCAGTGCTGGGTGGGCAGCAGTTCCAGGGCTGGGAGTACCCTGCCTCATATCTACTGAAAAGGAAGCTTGTTCTCTGTGCACTCACTGCACACACACAGACAGACACATTCCGTGCATTGCCAGGCAGGCAGTGAGGCAGTGGGCATTGTAAACAGAGTGAAGATTGGCCTTCAGCGAGTCTGTTCAATCTGCTATTTTTAAACAGACTTAAAAGCATTCTCCTTGAGTGGTTCAGTGCTGGCTGGGCAGCAGTTCCAGGGCTGGGAGTACTCTGCCTCATATCTACTTTAGTTCTATGTGCACTGAAGTGCACACAGACAGACACATTCCGTGCATTGCCAGGCAGACAGTGAGGCAGTGGGCATTGTAAACAGAGTGAACATTGCCCTTCAGCGAGTCTGTTACATTTGCTATTTTTAAACAGACTTAACCGCATTGTCCTTGAGTGGTTTCAGTGCTGGGTGGGCACTGGGCAGCAGTTCCAGGGCTGGGAATACCCTGCCTCATATATACTTTAGTTCTATGTGCACTGCAGTGCACACAGACAGACACATTCCGTGCATTGCCAGGCAGGCAGTGAGGCAGTGGGCATTGTAAACAGAGTGAACATTGCCCTTCAGCGAGTCTGTTACATTTGCTATTTTTAAACAGACTTAACCGCATTGTCCTTGAGTGGTTCAGTGCTGGGTGGGCAGCAGTTCCAGGGCTGGGAGTACCCTGCCTCATATCTACTGAAAAGGAAGCTTGTTCTCTGTGCACTCACTGCACACACACAGACAGACACATTCCGTGCATTGCCAGGCAGGCAGTGAGGCAGTGGGCATTGTAAACAGAGTGAAGATTGGCCTTCAGCGAGTCTGTTCAATCTGCTATTTTTAAACAGACTTAAAAGCATTCTCCTTGAGTGGTTCAGTGCTGGGTGGGCAGCAGTTCCAGGGCTGGGAGTACCCTGCCTCATATCTACTGAAAAGGAAGCTTGTTCTCTGTGCACTCACTGCACACACACACACAGACAGACACATTCCGTGCATTGCCAGACAGACAGTGAGGCAGTGGGCATTGTAAACAGAGTGAACATTGCCCTTCAGCGAGTCTGTTACATTTGCTATTTTTAAACAGACTTAAAAGCATTCTCCTTGAGTGGTTCAGTGCTGGCTGGGCAGCAGTTCCAGGGCTGGGAGTACCCTGCCTCATATCTACTGAAAAGGAAGCTTGTTCTCTGTGCACTCACTGCACACACACAGACAGACACATTCCGTGCATTGCCAGGCAGGCAGTGGGCATACACAGAGTGAAGATTGGCCTTCAGCGAGTCTGTTCAATCTGCTATTTTTAAACAGACTTAACCGCATTCTCCTTGACTTGGTCCGTTCATTTTGTTATTTTAAACAGACTGAGCATTCTTCTTGAGTGGGTCTGTTAATTTAGTTATTTTAAACTGACCGAACATTATTATTGTGGGACAGTGGGCAGTGTTACCACTAGTACTCATTGACATTAAATCCATAATGTCAGGGAAAGGGAGATGCAAGCGACTTAGTGGGAATGGCAGCGGAGGCACCGCAAAAGACACCAGCGCAACACCACCAGTACAGGTAAAAAGGCAACTGTCGCAATCAAACGTCTTTGTAGGGGATGGCAGTTCCATGGCAAAAAAAAAGAAATCAGACCATGAAACTTTGCAATCGCCAGCACCTGTTTCTGGCACTGTAGTTTTGGAGGAGAGTGAAGAGGAGGCAGAGTCTAGCCAGACAAA
This sequence comes from Rhinatrema bivittatum, assembly GCF_901001135.1. Lineage (NCBI taxonomy): Eukaryota > Metazoa > Chordata > Amphibia > Gymnophiona > Rhinatrematidae > Rhinatrema > Rhinatrema bivittatum. The sequence continues at coordinate 215,857,123 of NC_042623.1, read as the reverse complement.
AGTTACACACCCAAGAGCAGCCAGGGGACAGAAGTGTCCTGCAAAACTTTGCAGTGACAAGGTAGCGCTGGCACTGTTAGCTTCTGATTCAGAAGAAGAATCTTCTTGGATGGGATTCTCATCAGAAACGGAAGATGTAATACCTGAGCAATCTTCGGTAGAATTGTCAGTTAGTCCTGTTTTAGCCTCCACCTCCAGAAATCTGCGGCAGGGGAGACATTCCACTGATATCGAGGAGGAGGAAGAGCTGTCAGAAGGGAGACAGAGGGTGACTGTTGCCCCCGCTGGCATTGCTTCGCCGGGTGCAGTGGGTGCACCACCCACACCCAGTAGTACCTCAACTCCAGTGCCACCATCCACCCCCAGGGCGGGAAAGAGAGGAGGATCACAAAAGAAATCTGCGATCTGGGCACATTTTAAAGTGACAGAAGACCCGCGTTATGCTCGGTGTAATTACTGTGCCAGGGATATTAGCAGAGGCAAGCAACTGGGACATCTGTCAAATTTTGGCATGGAGTATCATGTTAAGAGGCAACACCCAACAAGATTACTGCCATCTGGGGATGGTAGCATTTTCCGTCAGGGGACCCCTTCCCCTTCCAACCAGGGTGCAGTGGTAGGAAAGCAGCAGAGTCAGCCCACGCCCTCATACCCTTCTAGCAGTCAGGCGGCAGGCCAGAAACCCACTGACATGTGGGAGAAGCGACAATGCACCATGGAGGAAATGGGGTGGAGTGCGGTAACGCTATCCCGGGGTAGGAGGCAGGCAGCCGCAAAAGTAGTAACCAGGAGCATTGGGGAAATGATTGCCCTTGATGACCAGCCCCTGCAGTTAGTTGAGAATGTGGGTTTCAAACGTTTCTTGAAGGTCGTACTTCCAAATTACAAAGTCCCCTCCAGAACCACATTTAGTAGAAAGGTCATCCCCAGCCTGTACAAGCACTGTGTCAGTCGCGTGCAAGCACTGCTAGGTAAGGCAGACGGAAGAGTGCATTTCACCTGCGATATCTGGACCGCCATGAATGCTGCACACTCTTACCTCTCTCTGACAGCACACTGGTGGGACATGGCAGAGGCAGGGGCAGCCAGCAGCTCTATTACTGAACAAGCATCAGGGTGGAGGTGGGCTTTACTGAACACCCACCTGACGGACCATTCCCATACCGCTGCCAATATTCTAGCATGCATCAGAAAGATGCTGGCGAGCTGGAAAGTACACCAGCGAGACAGTAAAACGCGGGCAGGCTTTTTTGTCACAGACAACGGTGCAAACATGGTTAAGGCAATAAGCGATGGGCGGTTTAAGAACATCCGATGTTTTGCACACACTCTGCATCTGGTAGTGAAGTCAGGTTTGGGCTTGGAGTCCAAGGACAAGGAGACTGAATACCTGCGTCGGTTAATACACAAGTGCAGGAACATAGCAGCACACTTCCACAGAAGTGTCAGGGCGGGGCAGGTTCTCCGAGAAAATCAGACTGCTTTGGATATGCCCGAGAAGCGTCTCATTCAAGACGTTCCCACCCGGTGGAATTCCACCTTTATGATGCTGGAGAGGTTATTGGAGCTGCAGACACCCCTTCATGAACTTTCTGGTACAATAGACATAGGTGTACAGAATCCCCTAGGGCATCACGATTGGTTAGTCATGAGTCAGCTGTTAAAAATCCTGCAGCCCTTCAAGGACGTCACGGAGGAGCTGAGTTCCAGAAGTTCCACCTTGGCTGACATCATCCCTATAGTGAAATTCCTGGATGACCATTTGGAAGGCATTAAACGGCAAGAGGGAATGACTGCTGAGGTGCTGCAGTGTGTGGACGTTTTGCAGCAGCAGGTGAAAGACAGATTAAGGCCTTTAACAGAGGACAGCACATACATGCTCGCCTCTGTCTGTGATCCCCCGTGTGAAAGGTAAAATCGCCCTACAGACCAATTGTCTGTCATTTGTGAAGGAGCTGTTGTTAGCACAGGTCCGTGAACAGGAGCACCATAGGCGGAGACAGATTAGGCTTGAAGCACAGGTGGAAACAGCAGGCACGTCACAGAGTTGTGCTGCTGCTAGCCCTGGCAGGAGAAGGACTGTGTCAGTGACAGATACTATTACTAGTGCCTCCACCTCAACGTCAGAACGCCCAAGGCATGTTGGCCATAAAGATACATCAGTAGTGCAACAGGCGAGAGAGAAAGTAACTGGATTGAGTGACTCTCAGCCCTCCCAAGCACAGGAGGAGACAGCAGCAGAGCTGTCAGTGAAACGGTATCTCTCAGAGCCGATAGAGAATACGCAGACAGATCCGCTGGCATATTGGGCACACAAGTCAACTGTCTGGCCACACCTAGCCAAAGTGGCTGAAGGATATCTGTCATGTCCACCAACAAGTGTGCCCAGTGAACGTGTTTTTTCAATGACAGGGGATATCATGAGCCCTCACCGCTCAAGGCTTTCACCGGTCTTGATGGAAATGCTAGTGTTTTTGAAAGTAAACCTGCCATTGCTTGGCTTTCCCGATTTTCCTTGTGAATGGCAAGATGAATAAAAGCTATTGAAAGGAGCCTTGCAGCAGTTCCAATTGCCTCCTATGCTCAAGATAATGTAAGCAGTAAGCACTGCAGCACATGTTCTTGACATGAATCGCTGTGTCTGACCGGCATCTACTGTGCAGCCCTAGTGTTCCCACAAGTGTTTTAACTCCGTTGCTGTTCCTGCCTGTACCTCCAGGCATTGTGTTCCTAGCTGGGCAGTTCCATTTGGTTATTTTAAACAGACTGAGCATTGTCCTTCAGAGTGGGTCTGTTGATATTGCTATTTTAAACAGACTGAGCATTGACCTTCAGAGTGGGTCCGTTAATTGTGTTCTTTTAAACAGACTGAGCATAGTCCTTGAGTGGGTCCGTTAATTTTGTTCTTTTAAACAGACTGAGCATTCTTCTTCAAGGCCGAAGTGGAGAAGGGTTCCATGTGAACAGCAGTTCAACATGGGTCAGCCGGTCCTAACAGATAGGCGAGCGCCGTTCGGAAGGGACGGGCGATGGCCTCCGTCGTCCTCGGCCGATCGAAAGGGAGTCGGGTTCAGATCCCCGAACCCGGAGTGGCGGAGATTCGGCGCTGGGCTCTTCCCTCTTCACTCGCCGTTACTGAGGGAATCCTGGTTAGTTTCTTTTCCTACGCTGCTTGTGTCCCTAGCTGGGATTGACATCTGTCCTCAAATGATGTGCCTGTTCATCCAGACCTTGTGTTCCCACGCGTATTCTTATTTCTGAGAGATTTTCCGATTCCTTTGTCATCAGCTAAAGTGCATAAGATGCGTTGATGAATAGTTTTGAAGATGACACATATGGCTTTATAGATGATACGGAAGTGGACGGGTAGCCAATGTAACTCTTTCAGAATGGGAGATATGTGGTCTCTCTTTCTTGCGCCTGTTAGTAATCGGGCTGCTGAATTTTGAACCATCTGTAGTGGTTTGGAATAGGATGAGGGCAGACCTAGCAATAGGGAACTGCAGTAGTCTAATTTCGCAAAAATGACTGCTTGGATGATCGTTCTGAAGTCTTGAGCATGGAAAAGAGGTCTTATCCTCTTCCGAACCTGGAGTTTATAGAAGCAGTCTTTGGTTGTTTTGTTGATATGTGCCTTGAAGTTTAGCCGGTTGTCTATTATCACTCCTAAGTCTGTAACTTGTGTGGTAGGTAGGTTGGTGGGAAGAGTAGTGTTGGAGATATTGTTTTCAGGAGAGATGAGTAGGATTTCTGTCTTGGATGAGTTTAAGATGAGGTGTAGGTTGTTTACTACTTGTTTGATTTTCTGGTGGCATGTTTCCCAGTAGTCAAGAGTTTTAGAGTATGTGTCTTTGATATGGATGATGATTTCAATATCATCTGCGTAAAGGAAGTACTTTAGATTGAGGTCGGTAAGAAGTTGGCAGAGAGGAAGAAGATAGATATTAAATAGGGTCGGAGATAATCAAGAACCTTGAGGGACTCCTATGACAGAGTCAAATCTTGAGGATTCCTTGTTTTGGAGTTTAACTTTGTAACCTCTGTTATTGAGAAACGTTTTGAACCAGGATCGGACGGTGCCGCTGATTCCTATGGACGAAAGCTGGTTTAGGAGGATGGCGTGGTTGACCGTGTCGAACGCTGCGGAAAGGTCTAACAAGATCAATAGGAAAGAGTTTCCTTTGTCGAGGCCCATTAAGATATAATATTATATCTTACAGTTGTGGTTTGGATCATATTCTTTAGGTGAAGACGGTTGTCTATAATTACTCCCAGGTCTCTCACATGATTGTGGGTGAGAAGGTGTTTGTGATGGATCTGAGATGGGAGGTTTTCTTGCTTGTAGGAAATGAAGAGGAGTTTAGTTTTAGAGGCATTGAGGACCAGGTTTAGACTGTTGAGGAGATTAGTGGTGGCTTCGGCTTGTAAGCTGTTGTTCCAAAGTGCGATGGCTTTCTTAATAGATTCTGTTATGGGAATAAGAATCTGAACATCGTCTGCATAGATGTAGTGAATGAGGTTAAGACTACTTAACAGTTGGCAAAGGGGAAGGAGGAAACGGCGGGGGAAACGGCAAAGCTGCTGCCAGGGGGGGCTATAACATGCGCCGCCGGAGCGGCGGGCCACCTGCCCCCCCTGGGCCTTCCCAGCCGACACGGAGCCGGTTGCGGCGCTCCGCCGCGGAGGAAATGCGCCCTGCAGCCGTCCGGGAGGCGTTCCCCGCCCCCCCGCGAAAGGGGTGGGGGATGCGCCGAAACCCCCCCCCCGGTCCCACCGAACCCGCCGCCGGGTTGAATCCTCCAGGCGGACTGCACGCACCTCACCCGTTTAACTCTTAACGGTTTCCCGCCCTTTTGAACTCGCTCTTGAAAGTTGTTTTCAACTTTCCCTTACGTACTTATTGATTTTATATATTTACTTTATTTTTTTTATTCCTGGACGGGGCCGGGGCCGTCCGGGAGGCGTTCCCCGCCCCCCCGCGAAAGGGGTGGGGGATGCGCCGAAACCACCCCCGGTCCCACCGAACCCGCCGCCGGGTTCAATCCTCCAGGCGGACTGCACGCACCCCACCCGTTTAACTCTTAACGGTTTCCCGCCCTTTTGAACTCGCTCTTGAAAGTTGTTTTCAACTTTCCCTTACGTACTTATTGATTTTATATATTTACTTTATTTTTTTTATTCCTGGACGGGGCCGGGGCCGTCCTGGAGGCGTTCCCCGCCCCCCCGCGAAAGGGGTGGGGGATGCGCCGAAACCACCCCCGGTCCCACCGAACCCGCCGCCGGGTTCAATCCTCCAGGCGGACTGCACGCACCCCACCCGTTTAACTCTTAACGGTTTCCCGCCCTTTTGAACTCGGTCTTGAAAGTTGTTTTCAACTTTCCCTTACGTACTTATTGATTTTATATATTTACTTTATTTTTTTATTCCTGGACGGGGCCGGGGCCGTCCGGGAGGCGTTCCCCGCCCCCCTGCGAAAGGGGTGGGGGATGCGCCTAAACCACCCCCGGTCCCACCGAACCCGCCGGGTTCAATCCTCCAGGCGGACTGCACGCACCTCACCCGTTTAAACTCTTAACGGTTTTCCCGCCCTTTTGAACTCGCTCTTGAAAGTTGTTTTCAACTTTCCCTTACGTACTTATTGATTTTATTGATTTACTTTATTTTTTTATTCCTGGACGGGGCCGGGGCCGTCCGGGAGGCGTTCCCCGCCCCCCCGCGAAAGGGGTGGGGGATGCGCCGAAACCCCCCCCGGTCCCACCGAATCCGCCGCCGGGTTGAATCCTCCAGGCGGACTGCACGCACCCCACCCGTTTAACTCTTAACGGTTTCCCGCCCTTTTGAACTCGCTCTTGAAAGTTATTTTCAACTTTCCCTTACGTACTTATTGATTTTATTTATTTATTTTATTTATTTATACCGGCATTGCATCCGCTGTAGGCTTCCCTGGTCGGTCTTGTGCATTTGAATAAACGGAGAGGAATTTGTAGGTCGATAATGGTGTGTTGGTGAATGATTTTTTATATCAAGGTGATGGATTTGTAAATGACTCTGAACTGAATTGGTAACCAGTGGAGGTCTTTTAGGACTGGGGAAATGTGGCCTCCTTCCTAGTGTTTGTTAGTAGACGGGCTGCTGCGTTTTCAACCATTTGGAGTGGTTTCGTGTATGAGGAAGGGAGTCCAAGTAATGTAGAGTTGCAGTAGTAGAAAATGAGGGCTTGGAGGATGGTTCTGAAGTGTTTGGCGTGGAAGAGTGGTCTTATCCTTTTTTAAACTTGCAGTTTATAGAAGCAGTCTTTGGTGGTTTTATTGGGGGGGCCACTACCGGCCTAACACCGTCCGCCGGCTGATCCTCCATCAGAAGGACTTGGGCCCCCGAGCGGCGCTGGGGAGCCGGTTTTCCGTATGCCACATTTCCCGCGCCCGCCGGACAGGCGGGGATTCGGCGCTGGGCTCTTCCCTCTTCACTCGCCGTTACTGAGGGAATCCTGGTTAGTTTCTTTTCCTCCACAGCTTGTGTCCCTAGGTGGACCCTGCGGGTCGGTACGGCAAGAGCGGTATTCAAACAGCAAGCAATGGGTATGAAAATACAGACCCCTGTGTACTTACTTGGTATAGGTTTTGCTAGGAGTAAGAATTTGTTGAGGATAATGTCAGTTTCTTAATAAGATCTCATGCTTTGACTGTTGAGGAGATTAGTGATGGCTTGTAAGCTGTTGTTCCAAAGTGCGATGGCTTTGTTAATAGATTCTGTTATGGGAATAAGAATCTGAACATCGTCTGCATAGATGTAGTGAATGAGGTTGACTACTTAACAGTTGGCAAAGGGGAAGGAGGAAACGGCGGGGGAAACGGCAAAGCTGCTGCCGGGGGGGGGGGGGGGGGGGGGGGGGCAATAACACGCGCCGGAAATGGTATTTAACCTTAGATGGAGTTTACCACCCACTTTGGCCTGCATTCCCAAAAAAACAGACTACGAGAAAACCCGGTCCCGGAGCGCCGGGGGCCGCTACCGGCCTAACACCGTCCGTGGGCTGAGGCTTGATGAGAAGGACTTGGGGCCCCGAGCGGCGCCAGAGAGGCGATCTTCCGTACGCCACATTTCCCGCGCCCGCCAGACGAGCGGGGATTCGGCGCTGGGCTCTTCCCTCTTCACTCGCCGTTACGGAGGGAATCCTGGTTAGTTTCTTTTCCTCCGCGGCTTGTGTCCATAGGTGGGATTGACCTCTGTCCTAGAATGATGTGCCTCTTCATCCAGGCCTAGTGTTCCTACTGGTGTTTTAAGTCCATTGCTGTGCCTGCCTGTTCATCCAGACCTTGTGTTCCCACACGTATTATTATTTCTGAGAGATCTTCCAATTCCTTTGTCATTTTCTGAAGTGCATAAGTAGGGTAGCTAAATGAGGAGAATATTGGAGGGGCGAAGTTCCATATTGAAAGCTGAGTAGCTTTACTTATCTAGTGAAAGTTTGAAGGATCAGGGAAGGCTTGTAAGAATAGCCAAGTTTGTTAATAGATTCTGTTATGGGAATAAGAATCTGAACATCGTCTGCATAGATGTAGTGAATGAGGTTAAGACAAGTTAACAGTTGCCAAAGGGGAAGGAGGAAACGCCGGGAGGGGGGGCTATAACACACGCCGCTGGAGCAGCGGGCCACCTGCCCCCCCTGGGCCTTCCCAGCCGAACCGTAGCCGGTCGCGGCGCACCGCCGCAGAGGAAATGCGCCCTGCGGGGGCCGGGGCCGTCCGGGAGGCGTTCCCCGCCCCTCCCCCACCCCCCGCGAAAGGGGTGGGGGTGGGGGATCCGCCGAAACCCCGGTCCGACCGAACCCGCCGGGTTGAATCCTGTGGGCGGACTGCACGGACCCCACCCATTTACCTCTTTACAATTTCACGCCCTCTTGAACTCCCTCTTCAAAGTTGTTTTCAACTTTCCCTTGCGGTACTTACTTATTTATTTTATTTATTTAAGGTTTTTTTTATACCGGCATTCATGAAATCGTTCACATGATGTCGCTTTACAGAAACAGGGGTGCAAAGAAAACAACCTATAACATAAATACACGTGGTGAAGAGATGCAGTTACAATTAACTGGGGCTATGAACTGGGAGTGTAAGAAATAAAGAGGGATAGAGGAGGTTAATTATATACATGTGTAGAATATAAAAATATACAAGAGTACATTACAAATATGGCGTCCAATATATACAGCTTCTGAGCTGAGAATTTATTGATGGTGTGTGTTAGGTGCAGTTCGGGAAGGCTTGCCTGAAAAGCCATGTCTTGAGTCTTTTCCGAAAGGTTAGGAGGCAAGGTTCATTTCTGAGATCTGGGGGGATGGAGTTCCATAACGGTGGACCTGCTGTGGAAAGGGCTCAATCTCTAAAGGTGCTGTGATAAGTGGTTTTGGAGGGTGGAACAAGGAGGCATCCTCTGTAGGCTTCCCTGGTCGGTCTTGTGCATTTGTATAAACGGAGAGGAATTTGTAGGTCGATTATGGTGTGTTGGTGAAAGATTTTGTATATCAAGGTGATGGATTTGTAAATGACTCTGAACTGAATTGGTAACCAGTAGAGGTCTTTTAGGACTGGGGAAATGTGGTCTCTTTTCCTAGTGTTTGTTAGTAGACGGGCTGCTGCGTTTTGAACCATTTGGAGTGGTTTTGTGTATGAGGAAGGGAGTCCAAGAAATGTAGAGTTGCAGTAGTCTAATTTGGAGAAAATGAGGGCTTGGAGGATCCTGGTTAGTGTCTTTTCCTCCGCGGCTTGTGTCCCTAGCTGTGATTGAACTCTGTCCTCGAATGATGTGCCTCTTCATCCAGGCCTTGTGTCCCTAGCTGGGATCGACCTCTGTGCTCGACTGCTGCGCCTCTTCATCCCGGCCTTGTGTTCCCACAGGTGTTTTAACTCAGTTGCTGTACCCATTCTTCCGGGCCTTGTGTTCCCACAGGTGTTTTAACTCAGTGGCGGTGCCTGTTCATCCAGGCCTTGTGTTCCCACAGGTGTTTTAACTCAGTGGCTGTGCCTGTTCATCCAGGCCTTGTGTTCCCACAAGTGTTTAACCTGGTTGCTGTGCCTGTTCATGCAGGCCTTGTGTCCCTAGCTGGAATTGACCTCTGTCCTCGAATGATGTACCTGTTCATCCAGGCCTTGTGTTCCCACACGTATTCTTATTTGTGAGAGATCCTAGGCTCCAATTCGTTTGTCATCAGCTGAAGTGCGTAAGTACAGTCTGAATTCACTAGACGCCAACGGAATTCACTAGACGCCAACGATATTCACTGGACGCCAATGTAAACACCGGGTACACACAACTCTAGGGGTGGACCCGTTCCAGGGAGTCCTTCCCTGAACAAGCATGAGGGTGGAGGTGGGCTTTACTGCACACCCACCTGACGGACCATGCCCATACCGCTGCCAATATTCTAGCATGCATCAGAAAGATGCTGGCGAGCTACCAGTGTTTAAACCTAGTTCCTGTGCCTGTTCATGCAGGCCTTGTGTCCCTAGCTGGGATTGACCTCTGTCCTCGAATGAAGTGCCTGTTCATCCAGGCCTTGTGTTCCTACTGCTGTTTTAAGTCCATTGCTGTGCCTGCCTGTTCATCCAGACCTTGTATTCCCACACGTATTCTTATTTCTGAGAGATCCTCCAATTCCTTTGTCATCTGCTGAAGTGCGTAAGTACCGTCTGAATTCACTAGACGCCAACGGAATTCACTAGACGCCAACGATATTCACTGGACGCCAATGTAAACACCGGGTACACACAACTCTAGGGGTGGACCCTTTCCAGGGAGTACTTCCCTGCACAAAGGAAAGGGAACTCTCTCCTGGGCCAATTGATAAGAAAACCACAATTCTGCAGCCAAAAATAGGCTGGAAATCCTTCCCCCATTGACTTTAATGGGCGACATATGTACATATACCCAACTCATTAGATTTTTTTTATGTCCATATTGGCCGCAAGTGGGACCCACTTTCGGACATAAGAAATATGAACATAAAATTTTGCTCTGCACATCCCTACTGAATACTGTCCACATTAGAATAAAAAACCCAGGAAGTCATTTGTGACTCCTTGTTCAATCTGCCCCATTGCCCCATGATTTTGCCAAAGTAGAAAAAGTAAAGTAATTAAAATGTTGCCCCACCCGCATTCAAAACCTCATCCCATATGAGTCAAAAAAGTCTACCTCCATCTCCCCAGTTTACCTGACATCCCTCCCACTCAATACTTATAACAAATTCCTCTGTGATTCAGTGGACTGTCGCTGTGGGGTTCCAGACCTGGCATCACCAGTTTAAAAATGATGCTGGTTGGCCACGTAGACATTTTTGCCACATCATGTCATAGTCCCATAGCAGAAAAATTATCTTTACAAAAGCACTTTCCAATCCAGGTCCTAATTTAAACCATTGTAATACAGAGACTGTCACTGTTGTTTATACTATGGCAGTCTCTGAGAAATATTACCACCCCAACTCAATAGGATCTGTTGAATAACAAAAATATTTTACCTTCTACCCCATGATTAGATTTAATCCAATGATCCATAAGAGGCAATTCTATGTATAGCTATTAGATAGTGTACCTACTCTAAAGTATCTGCCTTTTGCTATAATACCATTTGTGTCTTAGTAAATGTTTTATTCTATGGTACTCCCCTCTAGGAGTGCCCACAGTGGTGCAGTCCTTGATTGGGTTAGAGCAACTCAAGGTCATTCTAATCAGAAGGTTAGGAGCTAGGAGTCCAGTTACTCATATTTTGGTGGTAGTGTGGAGTTTGGAAAAAGGTAAAACCTGCTTCTATTCTTCTTAGTCCATATTCCATATTGAGTAAAGAGGGCCACAGAGATAATTCCTTGTGGTTATGTTTCTGAGACTTAGCTTTAAGTAATTGTTCTTATTGTTTTCATCAGTGAGCTGGAGAGTATTCCCATTCTGAGGAATAAACCTCTCACCCTGCACCTGCGTTCTTATGGAGAGAAGAACTTCATCTGAGTTCATGGCAAACAAGGATCTCCACAATACCAGTAAGAAGTGAGTGTTTAGGACTTGTTCTGAAGGCATCAGACATGTGGAAGGAGGAGACAAGGCGAGAGGTGTCCATCCGGTGCTCTGTATTAAGTGAGTCCAGTGGAGTCAAAGAGAGTCCAGAAGGATAAAAGGAAAAGTATGTAAATGACTGTTGGGAATCCCGGCCGTGGACCACCTCAGCCAGCTTCCCCTACCTCATCCGGCAGACGCCGGTCTCCGTCTTCCTCCGCAGCCCTGCAGGGCAGACCGTGCCGGGCCTCTGCTGTGGTATTCGCCCCATGAGGGAGACACCGCCGGCTGCTTCCTGGGCTCCTCCTTAGGCCTAGCTGGGGATTTAAAGGGGCCGCGGTGGGAAACCTTGGCCCGGCCCCCAACAATGACATCACTGGCTGGGGTTATTTAAGCCCACTTCCTGCTTCTCTTCCTTGCCTTGCCAACAGGTCAGCTCGAGAGAGTAGCTAGTTGCTTGCTCCTGCGTTCCAGTCTCCGTTCCTGTGTTCCTGCTTGTTCCTGCCTCTGTTCCTGTGTTCCAGCTTGTTCCAGTGCCTTTTCCTGAGTTCCTGTGTTCCTGCTCCTGTGGTTCCACTCCTCCTCCTGTTCCTGTCCTCGGTTGCCTCCTTGGCTCTGACTTTGGCTTGGTATCCTGATTCTCTTGTCTTCTGCCTGTCCTGACTTCTGGTGTGTTCTTTAGTTCCTGCTTGTCTTCTGCCTACTCCGACTTCTGGCCTAATTTACTATGTTGCACCGCTGCTGCCTGCCTCGACTCCTGGACCATCTCCATTCTTTTGGATCTCTGCCAGCCCTGACTCGGACTGTCTACTGGACTCTCCTTGCCAGGAGACCTTCGCCTAAGTCCTGCCAGCCCCGGCACCCAAGGGCTCAACCTGCGGGGAATGAGGGCTGGTAAAGATGAAGTTCCAGTCTGGTCTCCTGGTCCTGCACCACCTCCTGGCTATGAGAGCCACTAGAGGGCCTTCTCTCAGTGGATCCACCTGCTCTTAGCCGGCTCAAGGGTCCACAGAACAACAATGACAGATTCAAGTATTGTTAAAAAAAGCACACACCAAGAAGGATCCTTAGGGTCAGGGAGACCACCATCCATCCAAGGGAGCCTCAAATCCCAAACACAGGGGTGAGAGATCCAGGAAGTTATAACAGAATGGATCACTAAACCCCCTGATACACTGATACCTGTTGCGGATTCCAAATGCACCAAGACTGTAAATTGCAACTGTCTGTATTGTTTTACTATTTAATTAAAAAAATATTAATTTTTAGAACAGTGTCTCCTTGGTGTCTCGCCATCTAAACTCCTTAAGTCCTAGAGGTTAAACCTTCCCCCTTTCCAGAATCCGTCAGGGTTGCAGTACTTAGTCCTGGTATTAGAGTGTTCCCCCACCCCCAGCTAATCATTGCACTGGATGGGGGGACTACACATATGATTCATATGTGATTATCCTAATTTAATTTTCTTTCCAACTTGATCTATATTTGAACCTGCTTGTTGTTCATGTTTTCCCTTAGCGTCCTACTCCCAAGCATTTCCTCCATCTATCTGCCTCTTATTTTTCTGAAACCATCATTGTTGTCCACAGTACCATCAACTATGGGTCGCTTCTCAAGAGACTGTCTGCCAGATATCAAGCATTATCCTGTGATTTGGTTTACTGCTTCACTAGCAAAAAAGCAACACTCAGCTGCCTTTCTCTCTTTCTCTCAGAGAGGGGAAATTCCTCAAAGGCAGCGCTTCACAGCCTGACAAGTCAAGCTGTAGAAAATATTTCACTTGCTGTAGTCCTGATAATAAGCACAAGTGATCAAACGGGTTTCCTAAGAACCATCCAGTTCTCACAGCAGGCAAATATTCCAGCTCAATGGTTCATCATACGCTTATCTCCTAGAAGCATTGAATTAACTTTCTGATAAAAAACAAAAGGTTTATGTTGGCCCTCTTGAATAAAACCTGCCAAAGGCCCTTTTTCCATGGCAGAGGAAAATGGACTCTCTTTCACACTCTGCACTTATGAACCAGGAGGATCAAAATATATTCTGATTTTAGCAGAACATATTTTCAAAATATTCCTTTACATTTGTTCTCCTTATGATCTTCCAAATGAACGATGCAGCTTAGTTCTGAAAGTAAAATCGTATTTTAAAATAATAAAACAGTCCTCATTTACTTCTTACATTTCCAGGTGCTACAAAAGGTGGGTTTCATTTAATAGGAACTTCTCATTCTTTGCTCATTAAAAAACAAAACAAAACCAACACACTTTCATTGAATTAGGTCCAGTGTGTGCATTTCAGCCTACTGCTAGTTACCTATTACAGAAACATAAACTGTTTAAGATTAGCTTGCTAGAGATTCATTACAATCTACCTCTTCTGCTCAAGCCAGGACTTTGCAGAAAGCCATAAAAGGCAAGAGTGTAATTTGCTGGCACCGGCCACTTGAAAAGCTGAAATGGTTATAGTTGTTGAAATCGTTATTTTGTTCCAGATCTAATGGATGGAGCTGTGAAACAACATCTGAGAAATGGGTGTGTTATTGCAACTTACATTTAACCTCCTATCTAGTGTCCTGCTTAACTCCAGAACTGTTAGAAGCTGTAAATTTGTTAATGACTTCCTGTTCAATTGACCTTTTCTTCATTAAAAGCACAGCAGGGATATTTAGTCATGCCTAGGAAGAAATATATTCCCATGCTACACCTAACTGAATTATTGTAACTTAACTGAAACTACCATGCATCACTGTAGAAGTGTAAACAATTGATTTTAAATAAAATATATTTTGCTGCAAAGAATTATTGCTTGTGCTTTAACAGCTGGAGTTAAATAGCCTAATCCTACCCTGCTAGAGTAATTTGGTTGTCACCAGTCCATGGATTTTAAAACAAATTACAATAACCCTTATACTTTTAAATTTGAACAAAAAGGAAAAAAAAAAAAAGAACTTGCTTATGAGAAATGTCACCATTGGCAAATTTCTTGTGTCCTTCCTGAAACTGCAGCTCACATTTCACATAAGACATTGCTGCATTTCTTTGGTTATGAAACAGACTTGTTTTGTAAATTTACACTTAGCACATCTCACTACTTTGGATCCTAGGTCTGTACAGTTACAAACTAGGTTAAAGCCAGCAGGGAAAGTATTTTGATAAAGTCTCTGAGCTTCTCAGCTGAGTGTAAAACTGATTGCCTTCAGTGAACCCAGCGACAGTGCACACATTAATACACTGAAGCGAAGGACAGACAGCAATATTATATCATCATCATGCATTTGCTAGATTCTAAATGTAGGCATGCAGTAATTTTCATTGCAGTTCTAATTATAACTTTAGATTCTATTTAATCTGAAAAGCATGTGGAATGGTCTTAAATCATGCGTAAGAAAATATTCACAGTCTTCATGACATACTTGTGAAATTGTTTATACTGCATATGCCATGGTTATTGAGCAGATTAGCACTGCTTTATGGCAAAAGCAATATATACATAACATCATAGATGTCTGCAGATTAGGATCATTTGGCCTATCCAGTCTGCCTGGGGACAAAGCAGATATTCTAGATACAGGAGATAGCCTTAGTATATTTAAAATGACACGAGGCAAATGGCACCTTATAAGCTAACCAATTTATTAAGGCATGAACTTTCAAGAACAGAGTCCATTTCATCCAATGCACTCTGTCCTTGAAAAGTCATGCCTCAATAAATTGGTTAGTCTATAAGGTGCCACTCACCTCGTGTCGTTTTTGTTACACCAGACTAACATGGCTATCCCTCTGAAGATCTGACTATGTAGTCAGATTCAGGGGCGGATTGCAGGAAAATATCAGCCTGAGGGATTTTTTTCAAAACTGGCCCATGTGTTATCTGTCTGACTCCCTTGTGTACTTTCCCTGCAGGATATGTTTCAACAGTTCCAAAAGCATGCCAAACTTACCCTTCAGAGGTACATCATGTGACCTGGAGCCTAACAGAATTGAGCCAAAAAATCTTTAACATAGATTTCACATTTTAACTAAATAACTAAGTAGTTGAATATAGCCTAGACCAGGGGTGAGCAAACAGAGCTTTAGGCCATCTTCCATTCATGCAGTCGGTTGCCATCTATCCCCAAATCTAGTTACATCTCTCATATATATCTTGGATTCATGGTCTGATATTAAGGTCTCTTGACAACCAATCACTCTTGAACTAGTTGCCAAGTAATGTGACAACCACGCTGCCAGCCAATGTCAGATACATACAGTCTCTCAGATACAAACACCCACATACACTCTTTCAGACACCCACTTTGTGTCTGTCTCTCTGACACAAAGACATCCACACTCACACTCTCACTCTCAAGTTAATTTTCAAAGGGCTGTGTGCATAAAAAACAAGGATTACGTGTGTGGCCGGGACTTGCGCACTGCATGCATTTTAGAATGAGCCCGGCCACGCGCATAATCCCCATTATGCACAGAAGTGCCAGGCCCTGAGAAAGTGAGTGTTAGATTCGTGGATCCTTGGACCGATCGGAACCAGATGCTGAAGGCCGCTGAGTGAGGTGACAGCGGAGGTCCCGATCGGAAGGCGGCAAGGACGGAACAGTGAGTAGCTGGAGGAAGGTCCCGGAAAGCCCTATGCGACCAAGGGCCGTGGCAAGGAAGGACGAAACGGTGAAAGTGGTACAATGGTGAGAAGATCTTCGCCCTGGAAGCCGAGCCTCCCCGAGAGGAAGCTCGTAGGAGTTCGGCCCGCTGGGACTTAGGAAGATTCACCCTGGAAGCCAACGTCCCCCCAGGAGGAGCCCCGTAGGGACCCGGCCACTGGGACTTAGGAGAGCCCGTGGGGGCGGAGTCAGACGGGGTCCAAGGTTGTCGCTCACCAGTCCAGGGCCGTACGCCAGAGAGTCGTCGCTTGCCCAGTCCGGGATCAGAAGCCAAAGGATCGCTGTAAGCCAAACCGGGGGTCCGAGAGCCGGGAGTCGTAAGCCAGTCCGAGGTCCAGAGCCAGAGGGATTGCCGTAAGCCGCACCGGGGTCAGAAGCCAAGAATCGTCGTAGAAGCCAGTCCAAAGTCAGAAGCCGAGAATCACCGTAGACCAGTCCGGAATCGGGAAGCACAGGAAACCAAGAGGGTACAGGAACGCAGCAACTGGAGACAGGGTAAACCTGGGAACCTCGTTGCAAGGCAAGGAAGGTATCTCGGTGCAGGGTTTAAATACCCTGAGCGTCTGACGTCATCCGAGGGCAGTGCAAATGGGTTCTCCCGCGCTGGCCCCTTTAAAACCTGGGGCCTGCCGCGCGCATGGGCGCGCGTCTAGGGGGCGGAGTCAGCCATGGAGGAACGCCGGCGGAGCGGCAGAGGCCGGAGCGTGGTACCAGAGGGCCCTGCAGGCCCAAGCGAGGTCAGGACGCGCCGGGGACGCAGCGCCCGAGGTCCCTGCAACCCCAGGAGACCGGAGCCTGAGGCGAAACTGCGGCGGGGTGAGTGTCGATCCTGGGGCCGCCCTGGGATCGCAACAGTACCCCTCCTCCTACGCCCCCTCCCGGGGGGTCGCGGCTTGTCCGGATGCGCCACGTGAAACTGGTGAAGAAGGTCCTTATCCAGAATGTGCGAGGAGGGCTCCCACGAGTTCTCCTCAGGACCGTACCCCTCCCAAGAGAGGAGATACTCCCAGTGATGACGACGGAACCGGATATCCAAGACCTCCTTAACCGTGTACGTGGCTCCAGGGTCAGTAGCAAACATCAGTGGGCTCCGGAGGCAGAGGTCGAAAGTGGGAGAGGACTACCGGCTTGAGGAGGGAGACATGGAAGACGTCATGAATGCGCAGGGTAGATGGAAGACGGAAGCGGTAGGAAACCGCACCAACACATTCGGCACCCGGAGGGTCCAATGTAGCGAGGGGCTAGCCTCATGGAGGGATCCTGAGCTGGATGTTCTTGGTAGAGAGCCAAACCCTTGGAACCGGGCAGAAACACTGGAGCGGGACTCGAGACTTATCCTGCGTAGCCTTGAACCGGCGGCGGTGCGGTGGAGCTTCTCTTGTGTGGGCGTGCCAGAGCTGATGAATCTGGCTAGCCGTCAGCTGCGCCGCAGGCGAGGAGTAGATACTGGCAACGTTGTTAGGTGGTTTGGGAACCTTCCCATAAACCAACTGGAAGGGAGACTGTAAGGTGGCGGAGTGTCGATGGCGATTGTAGAGAACTCGGCCCAGGGGAGAAGAGACACCCAGTTGTTCTGCTGCTCCCCTACAAAAGCGCGGAGAAACGCTTTCAAGGTTCGGTTCGTGCGTTCCACTTGGCCATTGCCCTGGGGGTGGAACGCCGTGGTCAAGTCTAATTGAATACCAAACTTCCTGCAGAGCGCCCGCCAGTACTTTGCCGTGAACTGGGGCCACGGTCTGAGGTGATATGCTGAGGTAGACCATTGCAGGCGGAAGATATGGTGGAACGAAAAGTTCTGCTAAACTCAGGGGCCGTGGGCAGCTTGGCTAGTGGCACAAAATGAGCCATCTTTGAAAAAGCGGTCAACCGTGACCCATACCACCAGTCTTCCCTTGTGACGGGGGCAAGCTCGACGATGAAAGTCCTGTGGAGATGTGGGCCATGGCTCCGCGGGGTACCGGGAGTGGCTGAAGGAGCCCCCAGGGGCGACCAGGCAGAGGCTTTTTGCTGCGCACAGTGGGACAGGACTGTACGTAGAGGCGGACATCCTCCTTCACCCTTGGCCACCAATAGAACTCCGTCAGTAGTTGGAGAGTCCGGGCGACCCCGGGGTGCCCCGCCGTCAAGGAGTCGTGTGCCCAGGCTAGGGACTCGTCTTCGAGCACGCACTGGAACTACCGCCTCCCTGCTGGTGCAAGTTCGGTGGCTGCCAGTTGGATTTTAGGCCGGATCCAAAATGTATTGAGGAGGGTCGGAGCTGTCCTCAATCTCAGAAACGCGTGAGAGGGCGTCTGCCCTAGTGTTCTTGGCCGCTGGCCGATACCGAAGGATAAAATCAAACCTGCTGAAAAAGAGGGACCAGCTTGCTTGCCGAGGATTGAGCCTCTGTGCATGGGACAAGTATTCAAGGTTCTTGTGATCCGTATAAACCACGATAGGATGTTGGGCCCCCTCCAGCCACTGCGCCATGCTTCAAAAGGCCAGCTTAATGGCCAAGTAGCTCCTTGTCTCCGATGCCGTAGTTCTTCTCGGCCGGCGAGAACTTCCAGGAGAAGTAGGAGCATGGCCGGGATTTCCCGTCCTTGGAGACCTGGGAGAGGACGGCCCCCACGGCTACGTTGGAGGCGTCCACCTCCACAATGAAGGGACATAGGGGATCCGGGTGTCGGAGGCATGTGTCCTGGAGGAAGGCCTCTTTAAGATCCTGGAAGGCCTGTACGGCAGTTGATGGCCAACTTCGGGCATCTGCACCCTTTGCGCGTGAGGGCTGTTAATGGCGCCACCAAGGAGGAGTAATGCGGGATAAAGTGGCGGTAAAAGTTGGCAAAGCCTAAAAAACCGCTGGATTGCCTTTACTCCCACCGGTTTGTGGCCAGTTTCGGATGGCAGCTACTTTTTCAGGGTCCATGCGGAAGCCGGTAGAGGAGACAATGTATCCCAGAAAGGGCAAAGACTCCTCCTCAAACTGACATTTTTCCAGTTTCGCATATAACCGGTTCTCCCTCAGCTTTAGCAAAACCTGTCGCACATGTTGCCGATGTTCCTCAAGATCCCGGGAAAAAATCAACACATCGTCGAGGTAAACAATGACTGACGTGTACAGGAGGTCACGGAGCACCTCGTTCATTAGATTTTGGAACACCGCTGGGGCGTTGCAGAGACCGAAGGGCATGACGAGGTACTCGTAATGACCGTCCCTGGTATTAAAGGCGGTCTTCCACTCGTCGCCCGGTCGGATTCGTACGAGGTTTGTACGCCCCTCTAAGGTCCAGCTTGGTGAAAATGCGAGCTCCTTGTAGGCGATCCAGGAGCTCCGGAATCAGGGGTAAAGGATAGCGGTCTCGTCGGGTTATCTGGTTCAGGCCCCGGTAATCAATACAGGGCCGAAGAGACCCATCCTTTTTGGCCACGAAGAAGAAGCCGGCTCCAGCCGGAGAGTTAGACGGTCTGATGAACCCTCGGTCCAGGTTCTCTTTAATGTAGGCGGACATAGCCTTGGTCTCCGGTAAGGACAGAGGATATACTCTCCCACGAGGGGGCGTGGTGTCCGGGAGCAAGTCGATTGCACAATCGAACGGGCGATGCTCTGGGAGTAACTCTGCCTTCTCTTTAGAAAAGACATCCTGGAAAGCCTGGTACTGGGGTGGGACCGTCAGAGGAGTAGTCAGGAGCGGAAGCATCTGTAGCGGGCGAGCAGGAAGACAATGGCGGAGCGCAGCCTGGGACCCACTGATGTGATCTGAGCGAGGACCAGTCGATCACTGGAGAGTGTTTTCTTAGCCAGGGCAGTCCGAGGACGAGTGGGTGAATGGACCTCTCGAGGATGAGGAAAGAGATCTCCTCCTTATGAAGAAGGACCAACCTGAAGCTGAAGCGGACTCGTACGAGTAGATAATGGCCCCTGGAAGGGGAATTCCCTGGATGGACGATACTCGCAAGGGTGGTTCCTGAGGCAAGACTTTTGAGTTGTAAGCTGTTGCGCCAAGATCTCGGAGGATAAAATTCCCCCGGACCCGGAGTCGAGGAGCTGCCAGGGTATCGAAAACCTCCTCCAGGAAGGACAGAGTCTCACCGGGAACGGTACACTGGGAGTTCGGAGAGGTACTGCCTAGAATCAACTCCCCACTAGACTCTAGGTTCTGGCGTTTCCCGGACGCTCTGTGCAGCGAGCCAGAAAGTGCCCCCTTACCTACCGCAGTAGAAGACAGAATCCCTGCGAGCAGATCGACGCCTTCGTTCTTCGGCCGAGAGGGACCCCGGCCCAACTGCATGGGTTCCTCAGGTGGAAGAGCAGCTACCGCAGAGGGTGAAGTTCGAACCCGAGGTGGCGTGGTTCGACGAGCGGACAATCCCTGGCCGGTCCTTCGCTCACGAAAACAGCGCTGGATGCGCCGGTCCACGCGCCCAGCCAGCTCTATGAGTTCCTGTAGGTCATCCGGAAGGTCCCGGGCCGCAAGTTCATCCTGGAGCCGGGGAGAAAGGCCCCTCCAGGAATATCCCGTGTAAACTGTCCTCCCCCCAGGCTAGCTCGGTAGCCAGGGTCTGGAATTCCATCGCAAATTCCTCTAAGGGGCGATTGCCCTGTCTCAGCTGGAGGAGTTCCGAGGCAGCTGTGGAGGCCCGGGATGGCTGGTCGAAGATCCTCCGGAAGGCTTTGACGAACTGCACGAGGCTATTTAATCGGGAGTCTTGGCGCTCCCAGAGGGAGGAAGCCCAAGCCAAGGGTTCCCGTCCAGAAGAGAGACTAATGTAGGTTGTCTTAGAGCGGTCTGTGGTGAACTGCGCAGGCAGAAGGTCAAAAACGGATATAGCAGTGGTTGAGGAAACCCCAACACGCCTTCGGGTCTCCAGAGTACCTAGGGGGTGCTGGCATCTGTACCGGAACAGGAGTACTCGGGTTGACCTGAGACGTGGATGCTACGGGACAAACTGCAGAAGTCCCTTCTACCCGATCCGACAGGCGTTGAACGGCTGACATCAATGTGTCGAGGCAGGATTGCTGTTGCTGCAGCTTTCTGGGCTATGCCTGGGATAGCCTTTAGACCGGCAAGGTCCGCCGGATCCATGGCCTTGCAATCTGTTAGATTCGTGGATCCTTGGACCGATCGGAACCAGATGCTGAGCCGCTGAGTGAGGTGACAGCGGAGGTCCCGATCGGAAGGCGGCAAGGACGGAACAGTGAGTGGCTGGAGGTAGGTCCCGGAAAGCCCTATGCGACCAAGGGCCGTGGCAAGGAAGGACGAAATGTTGAAGGTGGTACGATGGTGAGAAGATCTTTGCCCTGGAAGCCGAGCCTCCCCCGAGAGGAGCTCGTAGGAGTTCGGCCGCTGGGACTTAGGAGATTCACCCTGGAAGCCGGCGTCCCCCCAGGAGGAGCCCGTAGGGACCCGGCCGCTGGGACTTAGGAGAGCCCGTGGGGGCGGAGTCAGACGGGGTCCAAGGTTGTCGCTCACCAGTCCAGGGTCGTACGCCAGAGAGTCGTCGCTTGCCAGTCCGGGATCAGAAGCCAAAGGATCGCTGTAAGCCAAACCGGGGTCCGAGAGCCGGGAGTCGTCGTAAGCCAGTCCGAGGTCCAGAGCCAGAGGGATTGCCGTAAGCCGCACCGGGGTCAGAAGCCAAGAATCGTCGTAAGCCAGTCCAAAGTCAGAAGCCGAGAATCACCGTAGACCAGTCCGGAATCGGGAAGCACAGGAAACCAAGAGGGTACAGGAACGCAGCAACTGGAGACAGGGTAAACCTGGGAACCTCGTTGCAAGGCAAGGAAGGTATCTCGGTGCAGGGTTTAAATACCCTGAGCGTCTGACGTCATCCGGAGGGCAGTGCAATGGTTTCCCGCGCTGGCCCCTTTAAAACCTGGGGCCTGCCGCGCGCGCGCGTCTAGGGGGCGGAGTCAGCCATGGAGGAACGCCGGCGGAGCGGCAGAGGCCGGAGCGCGGTACCAGAGGGCCCTGCAGGCCCAAGCGAGGTCGGGACGCGCCGGGGACGCAGCGCCCGAGGTCCCTGCAACCCCGGGAGACCGGAGCCTGAGGCGAAGCCGTGGCGGGGTGAGTGTCGATCCCGGGGCCGCCCCGGGATCGCAACAGTGAGCACCCGTTTAATTGGAGCAGACTGGGAGAGAACTGGAAAAAAGGCTGATTGAGTCGCTGCATGTGATTTGAAAATTCCACCCCCTGTGCGTGCGAGTCGTGGTCTACCCACACATGCGTGCGCGGATGTTAAAATCCAGCGCACATGTACATGCAGACATTGAATTTTATTTTATTTTATTTTTATTTTCTCTTTATGCATTTTAAACAAATTACAAGATATCAAAGCAAAAAACCAGAATGCAAACTTGATTACTCGGATATAAAGTCCTCAAAATTGAGGGGGTAGGATTACTCAACTTAAGGTAATCCTTACATACAATTTAACAAAGAAAAAGAACGCTTGATTGAGTATAGAGTCAATCACTTATCATAAGGTACTTGCTATTTCGGTTCTGGTAAATGCTGCTTCTGAAGGAGTCTTTCCCACTAAAAATTGTGTTAGTTGGGGGGGATCATAGAAAATATAAGTATTATTTGCATATTTAACCATGCATTTGCATGGAAACTTTAGAAAGAAAACCCCTCCAATTAACAACACTTGTGGTCTTAAGAGTAGGAAAGCTTTCCTTCTCTTCTGGGTCTCTCGTGAGACATCTGGAAAAGCTCTAACACTTAGACCCAGAAATGGATCATTTCTGTGTCTCAAACATAATCTTAACAGTCACTCTTTGTGATGTTCAAGAGCGAGAGTCACTATCAAGGTAGCAGGAACAGCTAGTTCTGTATCGGAGGTTTCCAAAAGTTCCGAAACATTCAAGGGTTATTTATTTATTTATTTATTTATTTATTTATTTATAACTTTTTTTATACCGAAGTTCAGGTAACAGAATTACTTATCACTCAGGTTTACATTATAACAAGTAGAAAACAATGACAACATATGTCTTACAATGAACAAGGGAGTGAACAACTTGGATAAAATAACATAACATAACTAGGAACAGTAGCAGTATGCACTATTAGAGCGAAACTAGCACATGGGGAGGGAGGTTTGCTAATGGGGGTGGGGAGGGGGAAGGAAGGTTGTTCGTGGAGGGGGGGAGGAGGGAGAAATTTCTTATTGATGAGTAAAAACATGAGCATAGGTTCTGGATGTCAACAGTATGAAAACAGTCTATGGGAGCTGTGGAAGACTAAGTAAGTTAAGGGAATGCTTGACCTGTATATAGACCCTGGAATAGACCCTGGAATAGACGTTAATCCTTTAACGTCTATTCCAGGGTTGCCCTGGAATAGACGTTAAAGGTGTAATTCCTTCATTTTTGCACTGTAGATCTCTTTTGTTTTGGAAGATAATATATCTAGAGAGATTGGAGGTATTGCATTCTCTTCTTATGCAAAATTTCCAACAGAAATCTTTTAAAAATTTCTCTTGGTGGATTTAACATAAACTTGTGAGAATTTTATAAATCTCAAATTACAACATTTAGCCGCATTTTCCAGGTTTTCCAATTTCATGCAAATAATCTTTCTTTCTTTATAGTAGCAGATTGTATTTGCTGTAATTCTTGGATTTGAACTCTGTTTATCTACATTGTTGTTCCAAATCAGAATTAGCATTGTCTATTACTTTAACTTTTCTTCCAGCTCCTTAATTTTGACATTCATAGACTGCAACTGTGATAATATAGAAGACTTCATCTCCATTATAGAGTCCCATATAATTTCAAGGGTAAAACCTTTGGGTCTTACCCCCATTGATAATCATCTTTCAAGAAATAGTTCTTTAACTCCAGCAGCCTCCTCCACCAGTAATTCGCCTCCAACACCGGATTGCCCTGGTGTCCCATCTAAGCTTTCAGTCGCGGTCGCAACCCCATCGACCCCTGCTGGGCTCTGGCCTCACTACACTTTGGTCTCTGGGCTTCTCTCTCGACATGGGAGTGATCCTCATCGCAAGCCGGGTTAACCTGTGGGGGATTCCTCAGCAAGGCTAAATGGTGATAAAGAACCAGGAGAGAGGGAGCTCCTCTTTTCCTCCCCCACTCTCCAACGGTTGTCGTCCTGCTCCCAAATCTCCTCGCACGATATGAGCATCCATTGGTCTGGTAACGATCGCAGTCGGGGGGGGGGGGGGGCCACAGGGTATGGTTCCCCCCCTCGGCTTGCATTTCCTACCCATAGCAGGTAAATAGCAGCAATAAATCCAAAAGGAAACTCCTCTCAATGGAGCTCAAACTCCAAGCGACACTACCGAGCGGCCATCTTGGATCCGCCCCGACATCGGATTTTATAACATGCGTGTGCCAAGACATGCATGTTAGAAAATTGGCACATCATGTGCACGGGATGGGAACCACCCAAGGTTTTGAAAATCAAACCCTCTGTGTATGGGTGAGTCACAGAGAAAGTGTGTTTAAGGGTGTCTTTCTGTGTCAGGGGGCAAAAACACACCCACTCTCTCTCTCTTTTTCTCTCTCTGATACTCTCACTCCATCATTGTGCCCCTGCTTTATGCAAAAAGATTTTGCTTGCTGCCAGCTCTTCCCCAGGCTGCAGCAGCCTTCTGCCTTTCTCATTCCCACCCCTATCCTTCTTGGCTTCCCCATTCCAAGAGACTCATCGTTTCCACAGCTAGCTAATCCTGTCGGAAGGAAAGATCAGCCTACAGAAACCTCCCCAACACTGTGTATACATTTCCTCTTGGTTCAGCCCATTCCTTTTTGTAACTGAAGCTTGCCTCCACTTCTCTGTGCCCCTGCCACCATTACAGTGTATTCCTATTGACTGAGTGCTACAGAGTCTGTTGCTGGGGAGTGCCTACCTATTCCAGGAGAGGAGTGGGAAGGTAAGAAGAATGTCTGTTCCTTCAGAGCTTAAAAAGAAAAATGAAACTGTGGCAGAAAATGGAGAGAGCCACAGGACCCAAAGCGGTACAGCTCCGGAATCTTGCTTTCCCACATGGATCCAGCTCAGCCAGGGCTGGTGCAAGGGTATTAGGCGTCATAGGTAAATCTTACAGCCTTGTACCACCAGCCTCTCCCTCCCTACAAACAATTAAAAATTAATGTTTTTACATTAAAAAGGGCATTCAAAATACAGTCTTGGGAGGTAAAAGTCTCACTTACATACAGCATGTACATTATATTTACATGCTGCTGCAAACCAGAAACCCCTGCAAAATAAAAAAAATAGACAATTGGATCCCATCTTGCATTAAGCTTATTGTAATAGATGTTGGGTGTGGGCTCGACTATTAGAAAGCCTTGTGTAAACTGAATTACAATTAAAATATAGTAAAACTCCAATACCAAAATAGCAATAACAGCCAGCATTCAAATAGGGTTGTTAATATCTGTGAAAAGGCAATGCTACAAATATTACACCAAGTTCTAACACACCAATTTAGAAACCAGAATAAGCTAAGCTACTATAGATCCCTACACAGAAACTACATGCTAGCTGAATACATCTCTGTCACACATGTAGAACACAGATCGACCCTCACCAAATGCAGAATAAAGAGATAAAGTATAAATAGAAATGCATAGACAAAAACTGAATTGGAAACTGCAACAAGCCAGCTCCTGTGTACAGTGCAACAATAGAAAAAAGAGAAACATCACCATTCCTCATTAAACATCAAACAATTAAATCAAGAAATGTAAATCAGCAATAGTAAAGCCATACTAATAAAAATAAATATTACAAAATAGCTGAACATCCAATAATTAAAATCATATAACACTTTTAAAAATTTCCCAAAAACTAATAAAATATTTTAAAACAGCAGATATCAGATAACACCCAGTAACTAAAATCAATAAGAATTTTAAATATCCTCTGCTTTTTATACTTTCCAGTCACCCTTAGAATGTTCTGGATTAATGAGGGTGAGGGAGTGCACAGACTTTCTGTTCCCTTACACACATGTTGACTTACACACACACACACTGTCATATACATATACACATTAGGGATGTGAATCGTTTTTTGACGATTTAAAATATCGTCCGATATATATTTTAAATCGTCAAAAATCATTACAGGCGATATTTAATAGGAATTCCCCCGATTTATCGTCAAAAATCGTAAATCGGGGGAAGAGGGAGGGGGAGGGGGAGGGCGGGAAAACCAGCACACTAAAACATCCCTAAAACCCACCCCCGACCCTTTAAAATAAATCCCCCACCCTCCCGAACCCCCCCAAAATGTCTTAAATTACCCGGGGTCCAGTGGGGGGGGGGGGGTTTCCCATTGTGATCTTCCACTCTTGGGCCACGGGTGCGTTGATAGAAATGGCGCCGGCGCCATTTTGCTTCCTGTCCCCCGAAGTCACGAGCGTAGGAGATCGCTCCCAGACCCCCGCTGGACCCCCAGGGACTTTTGGCCAGCTTGGGGGGGCCTTCTGACCCCCACAAGACTTGCCAAAAGTCCAGTGGGGGTCCGGGAATGACCTCCTGCACTCGAATTGTGTTGCCATACGGCCGGCGCCATTTTGCAATACTTGGAATTTGCATACTTTCCCTGAAAATCACCTTACCAAGTTAACAAGCATTTTCTCAAATACACGCTTAGGTAAGATATCTTGTTCGCACTATGCTAAAATGTTTAGGGACAATATACCAAATAAACTTTATTCGGAGGTTGTAGCACGACCTCTCAGAACATGATGTTAAACAATACATACGACACATTCACAAGGTGTCTGTTAATGCAAACCATAGAGAATTACTATTTAAATTCATTTGGCAACTTTACTACGATCCTGCCACTGCTTTTAAGATGAAAATATGTCAATCAGCACTTTGTCTTAAATGTAAAATATCTGAGGGAGATTACCTCCACTGTTTTTGGTATTGTCCAGTGATATGTTCCTTCTGGTCAAAAGTTATAGCTTTATGTTCTACTCTGTATCCTCACTCTATTTCGGCAGACCCCAAGGTATGGTTGTTGGGGCAGTTTGTGGTGGACCAATCAAGATCTGGAAATTCACAAAAACTATTTCTGTGCAAGGCTGCCCTGTTAGCTAAACAGACTATACTATCCCAATGGCTATCGGAGAAAGCCCCGGAATTTCAACACTGGACAAACAAGATGTTGAAAATGGCTATTTTCGAAAGCAAGACAATTAATCCAGCTCATGGACTTCGTTGGAAAATCACAAGGGAGATATGGACCCCATATATACAAAGCCATACCACGGAGATTCAACAAATGTTTAGGACTTTCTTGGCCTAACTGCTAAGCTACAAAGAAGTGAGGTACTAACCACAGTCTAATGTAAATGATAGAGCGTACTCCTATCTCTATATATATCTTTTTACTTGTTTCTTCCTGTTTACCACTATGTTACCATTTGCTCACTGCTGTACTGTTGTACTTTGAGGGGGTACACGTGCAGAGGCAATATCACACTGTAACAGATCATAGTATAAATAACTGGAATTTAAAGACAGTCACAATACAGTCTACATAGAGTCTAAATACAGTTTAAATATAGTCATAAACATAGCCTATAAAACAGACTAGCAACATACCAGCAGGACGGGGTGGGAGGGGAGGGAGGGGGGGGGCTAAATGAAGGGGGAAGAGGGGAAGGGTAGAAAAAGAAGCTGGCTCAGAGAAGGTTCAGCTTTCACATTGGGCTGGCAACACTTAATGACTCTTTTCTGTAATTCAATGCCTCTCTAAAATAGTTTGTTATGCTACTATTACTGTTTATACAATACGCACATTAAACTATGTATGCATTTCAACTTAATAAAAAAGACATAGGAAAAAAAAAAAAAAAAGAGGTAGGGACACGAATGTGACCAGTACGGAGATTCAGTACGTTTTCAATGACCGTCAGGGCCTCTTCCTGAGGAGTATTTGAATATAATGAGACTATATCTAATGTGACCAGAAAAATATGGCTCAGGTGGAATGGGAAGATCATTTAGGATAGAGATAAGATGTGTAGTAGTATCCCTTACAAAGGATTTGCTCAAAGGTACAAATGGTCTCAAAAAAATGTCCACAAATTTGGACAACGGTTCTAGAAGTGACCCAATCCCCACCACTATAGGGTGGCTTTAACTCAAAATTATTTTACCTTCAATCTGAATTTTTACCAACAAATTAAGGGCACGGCTATGGGGGCCACCATGGCCCCTAGCCTGGCCTGCCTCTATGTAGCAGCATTTGAAGAGAAATATGTTTATTCTTCAGACTGGTTTCCATTTATTTGGCTAAGGTTCATAGATGACGTTTTTCTTATCTGGCTGGGTACTGACGTACAATTTTTTCTGTTTCTTGACTGGCTTAACAACTGCAACATTAATCTTCAGTTCAACTTTAATATACACCACAATCAAATTTCTTTTCTCAACTTGTTGGTTTCTTTAGATAGTGAAGGTTTCTTCACTTCTATCTTCCGTAAAGAAACAGACCGCAACACCCTTGTGACTTTTGATAGCAGTCATTCGCGATATCTTAAGAACAATATCCTCACTGGTCAATTCCTAAGACTGTGCCAGTTATGTTCCTCAAAGACTGAGTTTATGTCCCAAGCTAAGCAGATGGTTACTTGGTTCCGTAAAAGGGGGTACCCTCAAAACCTTTTGCGGAAGGCATACAAATGTGCACTGTATGTGAACCAAGACTTGCTTTTTTTTTTTTTTTACCACATAATCACTCTATGGACAACTCTGTTAATTGTATCCTCCCTTTTTCCACCTTAAGCGGTAAAATTACTAGTATTATACGCAAACATTGGATCTCCCTTTCACTTAGTAAAACATTGAATAGTTCACTGCGGTTTACCTACCGTCGGGGCAGAAACCTTCAGGATATGCTGGTTCATTCTGCACATCAATCTGACAGTACACAACCACAGACTGTAGGAGGACATAAGCCCTGTGGCCATTGTTCCGTGTGTCCTTTGACGTCCCCAATGACATCTTTTAAACACCCAACCTCAAAGAGGACTTTCTTGCTATATGGTTCCTCGGACTATACCACTTCAGGGGTGGTCTATGTAATTAGTTGCCCATGTCCGAAACTATATGTTGGTAAGACTTCTTGCATGATAAAAACCCGGATTATAGAACACTGCTCGAATATTAAGAACCATTGAGAAAATGCCCCCCTGGTTGATCACTGGACCCAGCTATCTCACTCTTTACAGGACTTACAATTTTTTATTCTTGATATAGTTCATCCCCCTATGCGGGGGGTGGTGGGGGGGAACTATTCTGAAATTTTGATCAGGAAGGAACAAAAATGGATCTATATGTTGGTTACTGTTGCACCTAAAGGGCTAAATGTTGAGTTGGAATGGAGTTTATTCACTTGACTCGTCCCTGCTGTGATATGATTGGCTATCCTTTTCTGCTTCACTGATTGGTTTGAACCTTCGCACCAAAAAACTGTATCAGCGTTTAAATCCCTACAGTGCTGTAAGCTTGTGCACTCCCTGTGAATTGTTACTACTTGCAAATCCGGTATGTTGTTTCTATGTGTTCTTGTTTTAATGCTGGCTTGCCCAGTATATATGGTTCTGATATTTATGTTTATATTTACAGAATGATATTATAAAGGCAATTGTCCCTCCCGACACAGCCTGTTGGCGAAACACGAGGTCCATGTCGGGGGACCCTTTGAACTGTTTCAATAAGACAGTGGAGTTGCCGCTTATTGGAGTATTAAAATTTATATGAAAATTACTGGACCATAAAAAAAATTTTCTGCACTTGTGTTGTATGTACTTTGATTGCTGAGTGCAGTCCCAGCTCTTACGTTGTGTTTATGGCATTATGATATTCACCATTTTGTTCTCCGTTGCTTTCCTAATTATTTCTAACATTCTGATTGTTTTTTTGACTGCTGCCACATAGTGAAATAAGGATTTCAATGTATTGTCCACAATGATGCCAAGTTTGGAACCTAACAGTTAATAACTACAGTTTGGATTACTTTTCCTTATGTGTATCATTTTATGCTACACATCTGTCATTTGGATATTCAGTCTCCCAGTTTCACAAGAGAAAAATCTTCAGAGGGATAGCCATGTTAGTTTGGTGTTGCAAAATTGACAGGAGGTGGGTGGCACCTTATAGACTAACCAATTTATTGAAGCATGAGCTTTCGAGAACAGTATCTACTTCATCAGATGTACAGGAGATGGATAAAATATATGCAAAACAAAGGGAAGGCATTGGATTAGGCAGAACACACTGTGAAGAGAGTGTTAATAGCACTATAGTATAGCCTACTGAAAACTGAGGTAAGTGTGAAAAGACAGAATGATCTTATAATAGTTAAGTTTATAGATAGTTGTAGTGTTCATTGTCTCTGTTCAGACCTAGGATGATAGTGTTAAGTTTTTTGATGATTTCCAATTCAGCAGTTTCACACTGGAGTGTTCCTTTGAAATTCTTATGTAGGAGTATGATAACCTTAAGGTTGAAATGTTCTCCTAATGGTTTCTGGATGTTGCCAGTCACCTAACTACATAGGGACCCAACTTATACACACTGCAAAAAACTTTGGAGTAACAATTGACAATGAACTAAACCTCAAGCATCACATTTCCACAGTGATCAAAGATGGATTCTTCAAACTACAAACCCTGAAAAAGCTCAAACCCCTCCTTCACACCCAAGACTATCGAACCGTCCTCCAAACAATACTCTTTTCCAAGCTCGGCTATTGCAACACACTCCTCCTTGGCCTCCCCGCTTCCACCCTCAGACCTTTGCAGGTACTACAAAACACCACTGCCAGATCCATCACAAATACCAAAAATAATGCGACCACATCACCCCCATTCTCAAAGACCTACACTGGTTACTCATCAACCACAGAATCCAATACAAAACCCTAACCCTCATACATTAAAAAATGATCAACAATAAGATGGACTGGTTAAACTCAGCTCTACTCTCATACACCCCACATAGAAACCTCCGATCCACCGAATCTGGGCTCCTCACCATCCCCACCTCCAAAGCACTACTCCTTTCCTCAATCCGAAAACACGCCATATAAGTAGCCGGCCCCATGCTATGGAACTCCCTTCCATCCCATCTCAGAATAGAACCCTCAACTCAAATCTTCAAAAACACCTCAAAACATGGCTATTCCTGAAAGCCTTCCCACCAGAAACTTAGCCCTCCTTGCCCAGACCTCCACCCACTGCATGTAAGTGAATCCTCATTCCTCCATGATTGAACCACCGATGAATGTATCTCCAACCTAAGCCTTGTTTACTACATGCAAGCCACCCATTCTCCTTGGCACAAGTGTATCAGTTTGTTCCCTGTTAACCGTGCTAGATGCCCCAAATTACCCTGTAAATAGTAACATTTTCCAAATCATATTGTAAAATGCTAACCGCCCTAAGTCCTACTGTTTCCATCATGCAAGTCACCCATTTTCCTTGGCACACCTGTAATATTTAGTTTCCTGTTAACTGTTCTAGATGTTCCAATTGTCACTGTAAATAGTTAAATGTTCCAAATCATATTTTAAACTGTTAACCGTTCTAAGTTATTCTGTAAGTTACACTGTGAAAATAAGCAGCCCATGCTTTATTTACTGTTCAGTTACATGTGAACCGATGTGATATCTCGATCGAATGTCGTTATACAAAAAACAAATAAATAAATAAATAATGTCAAACATGTTCATTTATCCTTTTCCTTAGGGAGTAACCTGTTTGTCCTATGTAGACAACAGGGGGACATTGCTGGCAGATAATGGCGTACATTACATTGGAAGTAGAGTAGGAAGTAGAGTAAGTAGTATCCCAGGATATTGTAGCTGTTGTGTCCTATAATGGCATTGTCTGGGTTAATATATGGACAGAGTTGGCATCTGGGTTTCTGGCAGGGTCTGGTTCTTGAGTTGGTGTCGTTGTACAATTTGTGGTTGCTGGTATCTGTTTGGGGGGCTCTGGGTAGGCCAGGATAGGCTTGCCACCCACAGCTGGTGAGAGGGTGGTATCATTCTCCAAGATTGGTTGTAGATCCTTGTTGGTATATTTCAGAGGTTTCAACTGGGAGCTATAGGTAAAAACCAGAGGCGTTCTGTAATTTTCTTTTTAAAATGACCCTGTTGCAAAGTGTTCCTGGGTATTTGTCTGGCTCTGTTCATCTGTTTTCATACCTCATTGGGTGGATATTATAATTCCAAAAATGTCCATTGTAATTTCTCCAGATGGGAGTTCTTCTCTGAGAGGTCAGAACATATGTGATTGTACCATATGGCTTGGCTGTAGTCCTATAAGGTTCTCCTGCAATCTGCTTGTGATTAACAATTTAGAATAATTTTGTGCTGTCTACCAATTTGATCATCTCACTTGTTTCCTTTTCCAGATCATTTATAAATATATTAAAAAGCACTGGTCCCAGTACAGATCCCTGAGGCACTCCACTGTTTACCTTCCTCCACTGAGAAAACTGCCAATTTAATCCTACTCTCTATTTCCTGTCTTTTAACCAGCTTGTAATCCACAAAAGGACCTTGCCTCCTATCCCATGACTTTAATATTCCCAGGAGTCACTTATGTAGGACTTTGTCAAATGCTTTCTGAAAATCCAAATGCACTATATCCAATGGATCACCATTATCCACGTGTTTATTAAGCCCATCAAAAAATGTAGCCAATTGGTGAGACAAGAATTCCCTTGGGTAAACTCCAAGTTCCATGTTAAAAAAGGTTTGCCTGTTAAGTTCGGAACTTAGCTGGACAAACTTTGGTTTTAAATAGTATTCCCCTTCCCACCATTACCACCACTACTGACCATATATGTTTTAGCTGGATTAAACATTATCCGGCAAAACGTAGATAAAAAAAAGAGGCAGCATGGCGGCATTGCACTGAAATTTACTGTCCCTGGCTTAGTTTAGCTGAGTAAGTCTGGTCATTAAAATCATCCATTGTACCCGAAGACTGGAGGGTGGCCAATGTAACCCCAATATTTAAAAAGGGCTCCAGGGGCAATCCGGGTAACTATAGACCAGTGAGCCTGACTTCAATGCCAGGAAAAATAGTGGAAACTATTCACAAGATCAAAATCGTAGAGCATATAGAAAGTCATGGTTTAATGGAACACAGTCAACATGGATTTACCCAAGGGAAGTCTTGCCTAACAAATCTGTTTCATTTTTTTGAAGGGGTTTTGAAGGGGTTGATAAACATGTGGATAAAGGTGAACCAGTAGATGCAGTGTATTTGGATTTTCAGAAGGCATTTGACAAAGTCCCTCATGAGAGGCTTCTAAAAAACTAAAAAGTCATGGGATAGGAGGTGATGTCCTTTTGAGGATTACAAACTGGTTAAAAGACAGGAAACAGAGAGTAGGATTAAATGGTCAATTTTCTCAGTGGAAAGGTAAACAGTGGAGAGCCTCAGGGATCTATACTTGGACTGGTGCTTTTCAATATATATATAAATGATCTGGAAAGGAATATGATGAGTGAGGTTTGTTAAATTTATATTTGTTAGTTCTGTTTGAAGAGTTTTCTGTAGAAGTTCAGTGTTGATTGGAGGACGGTATGGTATTTTACTTAGTGTGATTTGGGGTGATTTTTTTTTTTAATTATTTATGAATTTTTCAAAATATAAACAAGGAACATACCTTGCCAGAAATTACAGAAAAGATATTAACAGGAAAATTAGATACAATCCCAAAATATATATTATATATAATGGCTTGCTTCACATAATCAGCTGTTTTTTCATTGGAAATTTGAGGGGAGGAGAACAGGAAAACAGAGAAATTCTCAATGAAATATATATTTTTTTTATAAACAGGCTTGAAACTCTCTTACATTCATTATTACCCTCAATTAAATCAACTTATGATCCCCCATCCAGAAACTGTCTCAGTTGATCTGGCATAAAGAAAACATAATATCAATCACACAACAAAACCCACACACACCAACTGGTGTACTCTAGTACACACCAATGTCAACAACCAAAAATAAACAGTGTACTAGTTGGAAAATTAATATAACACCCAAAACGCCAAACAAATTTTGTAAGACCCTCTATTCACGGGAAGACATATCATGTGTACAACTCGTTTCTCATAGGGGTCACTATTGCTTTAATCATTTATATACTCAATTTTTGTTATGTTTTTCAAAGTTTTTCAAAATTCCTCAAAAACATTTTTAGGCACTTGCCAATCAAGATAAAACGGGTACTTATCCGCACTGAAAAGGTCCCAGATAACCCGACATGGCCATGTTTCGGACCGCTGTCCTGCTTCAGGGGAAAAGGAAGGAAACCGATTCAGGTACTTGTGGAAAACTTCTTCTTGCGGCGTCTTTACTTCGTGCCGGTCAATTTCTTCCAAACAGGCTGCATTTCAGCCCGCTGTGTTTCAACAATGGCAACAAACGGAAGCTATCTATACGAATATCAGCGCTTAGTACCTCCTCTTCCGGTGATGGATCATAGTTCCCTCTCACGTCCTCACACCCAAACGCTGTAAGTCTGATTAAATCTCTCTTTATGTAACTAAATCGATTGCTCTAGACTCACAATTTATAAAAGACCTGGGTGAAAACTTTCTGTATAGCACTTAAAAAAGCGGCAATCTCTGTCACATCCACTCTACATACCAGCATAATGCGTCCCAGGGAGGCAGTTCTCTATCACGTCCTCTACCGATGCGTGCTGATAAATCAAATGCGGCTGGGTTCTCTGTCACGTCCTCTCGCGCTGTTTGTTGAAAACCGCATAGTGCATCCCAGAACAACGGTTCTCTGTCACGTCCTCTCCCGGTGTATACTGATGCATCATGTATAATTATATTCTCGATCACATCCTCTTGCCCATATTAATTGAAACAGTTCCTGAAAGCTTGTTTATATATATATCGCGGCAATCCATGCATATCGTAGCAAAACTGTGTAGTTTTACACCCAACATCCGTCCAGATCCATTGAAGTAAGATCCATTCGTAATATGTCAATAAACTTGTAGCCCTGAGCATCATGGAACTCACAAGTCTTGTTAGAACTTCAAACATTAATCAAATGAGGGAGTACCAGTTGATTCTCTCATTTAATCCGTTAGGGTCCACAGTATTCAGGTGGAAAATCCAGAAATGTTCTCGTCGGTTCAAAGAGGACTGTATATCTCCTCCCCTAGGGTTTTGATCCACTTGTTCCAAAATGGACCACCGCAAGTCAGTAAATTGGTGGTGTTGATTAATACAATGTTGCACTAAAGGAGCCGCAAGTTTGGATGTCTTAATGCAACTTCTATGTTCAATCAACCGCGTTCGGATTTTTCTCTTCGTGCGACCAACATAGATCAGGTTGCAGGGACATTGTATTACATATACAACACTCATTGAATCACACGAAGTCCATCTGTCATGCCGAACCACGACCCCCGAATGGGGCGCCTGCCATTGTTCTCCTGTAAGGGTTTGTCCACACATATCACAAGTCCCACATGCTTGATGGCCTCCAGAGGGAAACCGATTCGTAGTTGATGAAAATCGAGAATGAAGGACGTGATAGAGAACTGCCTCCCTGGGACGCATTATGCTGGTATGTAGAGTGGATGTGACAGAGATTGCCGCTTTTTTAAGTGCTATACAGAAAGTTTTCACTCAGGTCTTTTATAAATTGTGAGACTAGAGCAACCGATTTAGTTACATAAAGAGAGATTTAATCAGACTTACAGCGTTTGGGTGTGAGGACGTGAGAGGGAACTACGATCCATCACCGGAAGAGGAGGTACTAAGCGCTGATATTCGTATAAATAGCTTCCGTTTGTTGCCATTGTTGAAATGCAGCGGGCTGAAATGCAGCCTGTTTGGAAGAAATTGACCGGCACGAAGTAAAGACGCCGCAAGAAGAAGTTTTCCACAAGTACCTGAATCGGTTTCCTTCCTTTTCCCCTGAAGCAGGACAGCGGTCCGAAACATGGCCATGTCGGGTTATCTGGGACCTTTTCAGTGCGGATAAGTACCCGTTTTATCTTGATTGGCAAGTGCCTAAAAATTTTTTTTGAGGAATTTTGAAAAACATAACAAAAATTGAGTATATAAATGATTAAAGCAATAGTGACCCCTATGAGAAACGAGTTGTACACATGATATGTCTACCCGTGAATAGAGGGTCTTACAAAATTTGTTTGGCGTTTTGGGTGTTATATTAATTTTCCAACTAGTACACTGTTTATTTTTGGTTATAAAGAAAACATATACATTTCCAGCTGATTTCACAATACATCTACAAGGAAATCAGAGGAGAAAGCTAGCCCCCTTAGCCAAGACCTCAGAGCGCATAGCTATAAACAATTTCCTACGCTGTTGAGTAGGACGCGAGAGGTCTGGATAGACCCTCATTACCCCTCCCATAAACACATTATTGATATTTTGAAAAAAATGCTTTCATCAGCAATCCTTTTTCTACTTCCGTGAAGAATTGGACAAATAGGGTTGCCCTTTCTGTGACTTCCATTTCAGAGTTTTCCAGATATTGTGTTAAATTATTTAAATCATCCCTCTCTCCTCCAGAGGTAATCTGTAAACTACTTCTTCTTGTCATAAGAAAGAAAAGTTTTTTCACAGGTGGCATCTTTTCAGCTTCCATCTTTAGGGATTCCATTGCAAACGTTTGAAAGTCACCAAAACTGGTTCACCCATTACTTTAGGAAAATTGACCAGTCTAACATTCAAACAGCAGAGATAATTTTCAACTGACCCCAGCCTCCTCTGAGATGTTATACAATCCTTTAGGGGTGTGCATTCGTTTTGAACGCATATGTAAAACGCAACTTATTATTTTTTTTAAATTTAAAAAAGTGATGATGCGCAACGCATCGCAATTTTCAACTTATTCAACATAGCTATGTTGAATACGTTGAACCTAAATAAACACTTAAACCCCCCACCCTCCTGACCCCCCCAAGACTTACCAAAACTCCCTGGTGGTCCAGCGGGGAGTCAGGAAGCCATCCCTGTATTCCTTTGCGAGGAGCACGTGACGTTGGCGTCACGTCGGAGTGACGCGTACGTCACGTGCTTCTCCGCGCGTCTGCTCCGGGACCCCCGTTGGACCCAACCGGAACTTTTGGACAGCTTGGGGGGGTCAGGACCCTCACCTTCAACTTATCGACTTATCAACATAAACTTTTTGTCTGCACATCCCTACAATCCTTCATTAAGGAAGAATTGAGTGACTGTGTCTGGTTTACCTTTATAGTCAAATCCTGAATACTGTTAGTATGGTCCTGAATTTTCTGTGAGTACTCTTTATCCACAGAATCTAATTTACTTTCAAATTTACCCAGTTGCTGAGATTGTATCTTCAGGGTACGGGCCATAGTAGCCATAAAATCCCATATGGCTGCCCATATCCTTCCGCTCACAATACAAAACCCTCACCATCCTTCACAACTCCCTTCATAAACACAACCACATCTGGCTGGACGAAATGCCTCGTTACCGCTCCTCCGACCGCCCCACAAGAACAACCCATGCAGACACCCTTCACACCCCATCCCTCAAAACAGCACATTCAGCCAACACTAGAGGGAGAGCCTTCTCCGTCGCTGGCCCTACCCTCTGGAACTCCCTCCCTGCCCTCCTACGCCAAGAGACATCCTTTCACAACTTTAAGAAAGGCGTCAAGACATGGCTTTTCCGACAGGCATACCCTGATGCAAACCAAATGTAATATCCCTCTTCAGCTACAATCACCTACCACTTTCAGCCCCTCCCTGCCTATCTTTACCCCCGCTCCCCCCATTCCTTTTCAGTTTCCCCCGGTTTGACTTCTACACTCCCCCTTTGCCGGATTTATCCTTTTTCTCCTCCTTCCCCACTACCCCTTGATTCCTCATCACCCGGCCGCTACCCTTTTCCCCCGGTATTCCCCCCCCCCTTCCACCCTTTCCACCTCCCCCCCTTGATACCCTCTGAAGAATCCCTTTCCCAGTGTTTCCACCGCCTTCGCGATTTTTTCGATTCTTCCGCAACTCTACTTATTTAAGTGATACCTCTCTTAAGTCTTATGTATTAAGTCTTATGTATTCTCTCCCTTTTAATTCCTTTTAACTTTGGTTCTCTCCCCTCCCTCTCCTCTTCCCCCCCCTTTTCCCACTCCCCTCTTAAACCCTCACCCACCCTCCCTCCCCTCGCCCTCCCCCTCCTCTCCCCCCCTTCCTCCCCCTTAAATCTTCTGCTCCATTGGTTCCTTTTGTAATGCCTTTGTACTGTTTTATTTTGTTCAGTTCTGTCTTTTATTCTTTTGGTTAGTAATATTATATTACATTGTTTATAAAGTTATTTTGTTATACTGCTATATTGTTTTGCTGTATCTCATCTGAGTTCTTTGTAAACCGGCATGATGTGCTTCACGAATGTCGGTAAATAAAAGTTAATAAATAAATAAATAAAATAAATAAATATGGCTTCCAAAGTTATTACCGCTGGTTTTTCAAATTCCAGGGGTCCTAAGATGTTTTCTCCTACCTCCCCTTGTGGCTTTTCTCTCGATGTTCCCAGAGATTCATTTCCCGCATTCACCAAAATCCTCGCGGGTAATTCTTGAGCCTCCAACCGGGGGGGGGGAGGGTAGACCCTGCTCCAGTCTGAGCAACGGGTCCTCCACGCTGTTCTCCCCCGACTAACTTTGCGTCAGTGAGTCCAGCTCCATTGCTGAGACGGAGGGGAGAGCTGCTCAACAGGCCTCGAGGTTCTGGTGGGCTCAAGGTAATTTCGCCTGGCGAGATTGCCGCTTCTCTTGGCTCTCCCGCAGCGGCGTTCAGAGTTCCCACGTTAGGAGAGACTGACGCGAAGTCTGTGATGTACCGCTGCCCCGCCGGGTTAGGTAGGTCTGGAGGATAGGCCCTTACCTTACCCTTTCGCTTGTGAGGCATTTTAGGAAACATTTTTAATCTTTAGTAGATAAAAAAGAGGAAAAACAACAAGCAATTGACGGAGCAGGTCGATTCAGTGTCTTCAAGCCGCGGCCATTTTGACTCCTTCCCCGGTATCCCCGATTTTGAGGTGATTTGAGGTCGAAGTTTATAGTTCAGTTGGTTTGGAGTAGGTGATGATCAGACCAAGATATTTCTGTTGCGTGAGTTAAGTTTGTTTGCCAATCATTGGTGTTGATGAAGATGAGGTCAATTGTGTGGCCTGCTTTATGAGTTGGGGTTTCGATTATTTGTTTTAGATGTAGTGCTGAAGTGTCTCAGAAGTGACAGAGACAGGATGGAGGCGGTCCAGAGAAGGGCGACCAAAAAGGTGTATGGTCTTCATCGAATGCCTTATGAGGAGAGATTGAAGAATCTAAATATGTATACCGAGGAGCAGGGGTGATATGATACAGACCTTCAGAAACCTGAAAGGTTTTAATGATCCAAATTCAATGAGAAACCTTTTCTATTTCAAAAAAATCAGCAGAACCAGAGGTCACGATTTAAAGCTCCAGGGAGGAAGACTCAGAACCAATATCAGGAAGTATTTCTTCACGGAGAGGGTAGTGGATGCCTGGAATGCCCTTCCGGAGGAAGTGGTGAAGACTAAAACTGTGAAGGATTTCAAAGGGGCATGGGATAAACACTATGGATCCATAAAGTCTTGAGGATGTGAATGAAGAGAAGAGGCATGGGGGTGGCTTGCGGGAATGACGGCTACTACCTGGTGATTAATACCCTTATTCAATAAACGTACACACAGTTAATGCGACTCCAACATTGCTCTATGCTTCAACGGCAAGAGGAAATGTGGGACAAAAGATTTGCATTCACAAATAAGTGTGGGAGTAGATTGCTTGTTGTGGCGGTTACTACCCTGAACTAATTAAGCCTGATACTTCACTTTGATTACATATAGGGGTAGATTTTACAAATTTGCGCACACGCGGCCCCGCCCCCAAATGATGGACCACCGCAACACCCCCCGACACCCCCCCTCAGGAAAGCCCCGGGACTTACGTGCGCCGCCGAGCCTACTCAACATAGGCTTGGCGCACGCAGGGGGATCTTCGGGCAGGTTTTCGGGGGGTACGAGCGTATCTTATGCGCGTACCCCTTTGAAAATCTGGCCCATACAGTGCAGCTCACTGCTTCAACGGCAGGGGGGAATAAAGATAAGAAGATTTACATTCAGACAACTACCAACTAGGATTGAATTGCATAGTCTGGGTAAACAAATAAGCGTGGGAGTAGCTTGCTTGTTGCGGCAGTTACTACCCTGAACCAATTAAGCCTGATACTTCACTTTGAATACATATACAGCACAGCTCCCTGCTTCAACAGAAGGGAGGAATGAAAAAAAGAGGATTTATATTAAGACAACCAACAAGGACTAAATTGCACAGGCTGGTTAAACAAATAAGCGTGGGAGTAGCTTGCTTATTGCGGCGGTTACTACCCCGAACCAATTAAGCCTGATACTTCACTTTGAATACATATACAGTGCAGCTCACTGCTTCAACGGCAGGGGGAATGAAGAAAAGAGGATTTATATTAAGACAACCAACAAGGACTAAATTGCATAGGCTGGGTAAACAAGCGTGGAAGTAGCTTGCTTATTGCGGCGGTTACTACCCCTAACCAATTAGGCTTGATACTTCACTTTTATGCAGCTCCAGCACTGCTCTCTACATCATTGGCAGGGGTGGAAGGAAATTAGAACCAAAAAGTTACCAATAAGGGCCCTGACCTCAGCGGTCAGAGAAACAGATAAGTATGAGAAAAATAACTGTGAAAGCTTGCTGGGCAGACTGGATGGGCCGTTTGGTCTTCTTCTGCCGTCATTTCTATGCTTCTATGTTTCTATAAGTGTAACACAAGGTGTCGCTAGATACATTAACATTATTTAGGTAAAATATTCTTTTAGTTTAAAGCAGCACATTTTTTTATTCTTCAAGTGTGAGCAATTGTGCAAAGCATCAACATAGCAATTATCCTCCTTAACACACACATACACATTAACACACAATTAATTATCCTCTTTAAACTTCCTCCTAAATTTAAGTGAATTCAAAATCCTATGAATTTATTGTGTAAAAGACTATTCAGTTAATTAAAACAAACTTAATTTAATTTAAAAGTTAATTAAAATTGTAACTGCATCTATATTATTTATAGTTCATATTATTTCGTTCTCTGTTCCGGTTATCACCCATTGTTTATTGTAAACCGGCTTGATGTGATATTTTCACGAATGCCGGTATAGAAAAAATTAAAATAAAATAAATAAATAAATAAATAAACCCAATATACACATTTTAGACTAGGAAATGGGGATTCCAGTTTCTTAGACATCTGCAACAGATTTCAAAATCCATATAAGTTATAGAAAGAGTTGCTCAGATTTGAAAAGTTGCATAATTTTACATTTTTAACATTTTTTTGAGGGTGGAGAGGGATACTTCTTCACAGTATTACCAGGATTCAAAGCGGTCCATATTTAAAAGCATTTAGCCAGATATCTAAGAAGTTTTCTAGCTAAATTAAAATGTGGGCACTTATCCGGCTATATTCTACCCAGATAATAAGTTATCCAGGTAAGTTAGGGGCATTCTGAGGGTGTAACTCGGAGGAGCTGAGTTTGCAGGATAAGTTATCCATCTAACTGTGGTCAGCCCATAGACCTCTCCTTGCTTTAGCCGGATAAACATCCAAAAATCTTTAAGATAGCTGGGTATATTCAGTAGTGCAGCTGTGCTACTGAATACACAGTAGGGATGTGCATCCGTTTTCCACGGATTTGTAATCCGCAACTTATTTTTTTCTATCTGTTAAATACGTGGGGAGGCGAAACGCATCGCGACTCCCCACTTATTAAACAGATTTCTGTTTTATTCGGCCTCCTAAATAAAAATGTAAACCCCCCACCCTCCTGACCCCCCCAAGACTTACCAAAACTCCCTGGTGGTCCAGTGAGGAGTCCGGGAGCCATTCCTTGCACTCTCACACCCTCGGTGCTGGTTTCATCATGGCGCCAATAGCCTGTGTCACAGGGGCTACCGCTGCCATTGGTCAGCCCCTGTCACATGGTCACTGGCGCCATCTTATGCTCCTACCATGTGACGGGCTGACCAATGGCACCGGTAGCCCCTGTGACATAGTATGGGCAAAGGCTATTGGCGCCATTTTGAGTCCTGGCGTCGGACGGCAGGTCGCTCCAGGACCCCGGTTGGACCCACAGGGACTTTTGGCCAGCTTGGGGGGGCCTCCTGACCCCCACAAGATTTGCCAAAAGTCCAGCGGGGGTCCGGGAGCGACCTCCTTGCACACCGGCCGTCCGATGCCAATACTCAAAATGGAGCCGATCGCCTTTACCCTCACTATGACACACATAGGGGTATATTTTCAAACTGCGCGATTTGGCCTACTTTTGCTGGCGCATCAGGCGCAAGCAAAAGTACGCTGGATTTTAGTAGATACGCGCGGAGCCGCGCATATCCGCTAAAATCCGGGATCGGCGCGCGCAAGGCTATGGATTCTGTATAGCCGGCGTGCGCCGAGCCGCGCAGCCTACCTCCGTTCCCTCCGAGGCCGCTCCGAAATCGGAGCGGCCTCGGAGGGAACTTTCTTTTGCCCTCCCCTCACCTTCCCCTACCTAACCCACCCCCCCGGCCCTGTCTAAACCCCATCCTTACCCTTGTCGGGGGATTTACGCCTCCCGGAGGGAGGCGTAAATCCCCGCGCGCCAGCGGGCTGCTAGCGCGCTGGGACGCGGCCTGGGGGCGGGTACGGAAGGCACGGCCACGCCCCCGGACCGCCCCGGGCTGTAACCACGCCCCCGGACCCGCCCCCAAAACGCTGTCGACACACCCCCTAAACGCCGCGATGACCGGGCCCGCCCCGACACGCCCCCGACACGCCCCCCTCGGAGAACCCCGGGACTTACGCGAGTCCCGGGGTCTGCGCGCGCCAGTGAGCCTTTGTAAAATAGGCTCACCGGCGCGCAGGGCCCTGCTCGCCTAAATCCGCCCGGATTTGGGCGGATTTAGGTGAGCAGGGCTCTTAAAATCCGCCCCATAGTGAGGGCAAAGGCGATCGGCGCCACTTTGAGACTCAAAATCGCCGTCCGATGCCAATACTCAAAATGGCGCCGATCGCCGTCATAGTGAGGGCAAAGGCGTTCGGCACCATTTTGAGACTCAAATTCGCCGTCCGATGCCAATACTCAAAATGGCGCCGATCGCCGTCATAGTGAGGGCAAAGGCGATCGGCACCATTTTGAGTATTGGCATCGGACGGCGATTTTGAGTCTCAAAATGGCGCAGAGCGCCTTTGCCCATACGATGTCACAGG
The DNA here is from genome assembly GCF_901001135.1 of Rhinatrema bivittatum. NCBI lineage: Eukaryota > Metazoa > Chordata > Amphibia > Gymnophiona > Rhinatrematidae > Rhinatrema > Rhinatrema bivittatum. The sequence continues at coordinate 215,814,096 of NC_042623.1, read as the reverse complement.
GGCTACCGGTGCCATTGGTCAGCCCCTGTCACATGGTAGGAGCACAAGATGGCGCCGGTGACCATGTGATAGGAACTGACCAATGGCATCGGTAGCCCCTGTGACACAGGCTATCGGCAAACGAGTGCAGCGATGGCTTCCTGACTCCCCGCTGGACCACCAGGGAGTTTTGGTAAGTCTTGGGGGGGTCAGGAGGGTGGAGGGTTGTAGTTAATTTTAATTTTAGCTGGAACAATAATTTAACTCGCCGTAGTAATGTATTTATAGATCGACAACTTATGGAATTCTCCATACTTCCGCATGAAACGGAATTGACCCCCCACAAATACGTATCACGTACGCAACGAAAACTTTTTCCCTGCACATCCCTAATACACAGCTCTAGTTAGCTGGATAACTTTATCCAACTAACTAGTCGAGCTGCACAGCGGCTGAATATGGACCTCATAATGTTTTGTTTAATGTCTTCATTCGGGTCAGGTGGCAGAAGATTAAGCAGGGATTACACAGGTTCTCAATCTGAGCCAAAAAGTCAAGAGCCATCCTCAGCTGATCACACACACCTTATCCTTGATCTTAGCCAAAAAGGCTGAGACACAGTCTTACTCATACACAACCCTTCTATCAAGCTGGAGAAGACAGATAAGTGAGATACTGACCATAAAACATTCCTTTTTGTCTGGGAATGCTGGCTTTGCAGTGCTTAAATAACTTTTGTAGCTCTTCAGAAAGGCCAATTACATGAGTCTAAAAATATAGTTCTTTGTCTTCATAAGAAACAAAATGGTCTGACTCATTTTCTCCATATATGCACACTGATTGCACAACCCAATTTTCCAACTGAAGGAGCTAATGTCCAATTCAGAAATATAATTTGTCACCAGGTATGATCTTTGTTTGATTGCCTCTTTCAGCCATTTCGAATGAATATCAATTGGGAAACACAACCAATGTGCAGTGGCAAAAAATATTATGAACTGACCCCTTTATTGGTTGTCCATCTTAATTTTATAGCTCAGTAATTCAATGACTGTGTGTGAATCATTAATGTAAAAATGATTCTTGAATTATTTTGTTCTTTATCATTTTTATGATTTATGTTAGTGTTTCATTGTGAATTTCAGGTGTTATCAACAACTTATGCATAGAGGACTATGTACTAAAGTGCATTCATCATTAGTGAGCATATGGCTAGGGAATGCATTATTTATGAACATCACTAAAAAACCATGCTTAATAACTTTAATGCAGCTGAATATTCAAATATGGAATTAGGCATTATAATAAAGGCTAAGGAGATGCTTAGGCATTTATCTCCTAACCTGCTTTAAAAGCAGCATTATTTAGCATGAGTGAGATAATATCATAAAAATATCTTCATCTGAGAGGAGCATGAGCATGAGCAGGACCACTTCTTGCCCTAACCTCGAGCCTCCACTATTAATCTGTATTTAGCAGTAGAAGCAAAAGGTAGGGATGTGCTGCAGGGATGGATACGTTCAATTTGGTATTCGTATTCATTGGGACCCAAATCTGTTACATTCGTTTTCGGGGGACCCCGATTTGTCATTAGTTACATATGGTATTCGTTTCCTATTAAAGTTAAAAAATCCCAACCCTTTACATTTAATTAACTATAACTCCCCACCCTCCTGACCCCCCTAAGACTTGCCAAAAGTCCCTGGTGGTCCAGCGGGGGTCCCAGAGCATTCTCCTGCACTTGGGCCATCGGCTATGTCACAGGGGCTACCGATGCCATTGGCCAGTCCCTGTCACATGGTAGGAGCACAAGATGGTGCCGGCCGTCCATTGCTCCTACCATGTGACAGGGGCCGATCAATGATACCGGTAGCCCCTTCCCCTGTGACATAGTAAGGGCAAAGGCTATTGGCACCAATTTGAATTCCGGCAGCCGATGGCCTGAGTGCAGGAGATCGCTCCAGGACCTCCACTGGACCACCAGGGACTTTTGGCAAGTCTTGGGGGGGGGGGGGGGTCAGGAGGGTAGGTGTTTTATTCGTTAATGATACGTTGCATTCGTGGGGGTTTACCATAAGTTTCGCAACCCCACAAATGCAACGAATAGGGACCTATACGTTGTGGATTGCACATTCGTTCAAAACGAATGCACATCCCTAGCGAAAGGAGGAATGGTTAAGAAAGAAAGAAAATCAGCATCAGGAGTATGGCAGCAAGGTAGAGTGGCAGCAAGACCACCAAGGTGTTTTCATTCATCTTACCACTCACAGGGAAATCCTGGAAAATCCAGCAAAGGCAGACTGATTTTCAAAAAGATCAACTTTTCCATTATCTCTGATGCCATCCTTGAATAATGAGGGCTCACGATGTCCCCTGCCATAGAGGACATGTTTACTGGGTACGCTGGTTGGTAGGCAGGAAAGATAATGCTAAGCCATCTTGGCCAGGTCTGGTCAGACCATGGACTTGTGTTCCCATTATGCCAGTGGATCTGTGCCCATGTTTTCATTGGGATCTGTTATTTATTTATTTATTTATTTATGTATTTATTTGTATGTTTTTATATACCGAAGTTTGGTGCCAGCCTTCACTCCGGTTTACAGGTATAACAACAGTTTACATGAATAGTCGAAACGGTTTACATTAATAACTATGGGAGATGGCGCAGGCCTTCTCTCCGGAATCAAAGAATAACAATGTTTTACATGAACAGTCAAACGTTTTATATTAATAACTGTGAGAGAGGGTATAACAAGGGTTTAATTCAATAATCTTGCTATGTACATTAATAACGAAAGGGGGGATGGATTTGTAGTTATAATAGCTAGCTTACTGGGTTTCATAGTGAAGTGCTGTGTCGTGTAGCATGTATTTTAAAGGTGCTGAAGAAACAAAGCTATAGGATATAGAAACAAAGCTACAGGATATAGGACCAACTGGTTCTCATGGTGAGTATAAGAGTATGTAGAGTTATATAGTGATCAGGAGCTTAACGGAGATTATTATTTTTTTTTTTCTTGGGTAGAGTAGGGTGGACATTGAATAGTTTACCCTATCCCGTCTTTGTAGGCTTGTCTGAATAACCAGATTTTGAGTAGTTTTAAAAATATTTTTGAATTGTATTGTAGTCTTAGGTTTTCCGGTAGGGTATTCCATAGTCGTGATCCGGCTATTGAGATTGTTATAGTGTGGTACAGAAATTTCTGCTGGTGTTTGCTTTGCTGGGGTGGAGTGAGATTCTCTGTTGCCAGATGCTATAGCTTTGACTTGTGTCAGAAGAGATGGTTCTGTTGGGGAAATATGACTTTGGCGTATTTGGGGGAGGAAGCGGTTGCTGACCAGGTGCTGCTCATGCTTGCACTATTCTCTGGGGTGACTATTCTTTCCTGTGTTATATCTCCAGTGCACCTCTGTGTCTGGCTCTCTTGTTCACATACTCTAGTCTCCAGTATCTCCATGATGTAAGTAAGATGATGATGAGACCAGGGGGCGAGACTCCCTTTCACCCGCAGATCACAAACCATGGCAAGTGTGTACATTTTGCTCTATGTCAGAGGTTTCAGCCTGTCTTGCAACTGCTGCTTCAAAGAGTCCACAAAATTTGGAAAATTCATGCTAAGTTGATTACATAATAAAATAAACCAAGATCAAGGAAGACTATAACATATAAACATTCAAAATCCAATGAACTGAATCTTCATGTTCTCAATCAGATAGAACAAGCCACAAGAGGGCCACAACAAATAGTTAAAGAACCTTAAAAAACACTAAAATGCCTGCTGAAGTCTTTAACGTCATATGGAAAACTTTGTAATCTTCAGTCAAGCAAAGATCATTAGACAGGGAATTCCATAGAATATGGCCTATAAGTGAAAAAGTGCATGCCCAAGTTTCTTGCAAATTTGCTTCTTTAACTGAAGGAACAATTTCTGTATAGGGATATATTCCAGCAACAGATCTAAAAGATATGATCTGATGCTGGAATATATGTATGCCTACACAGAACTTATGATTTTTATTAAAAACTAAACAAAGCACTTTAAAAACAATTCTCTGCCTAATAGGTAACCAATGAAGTTGGTATAATATTGGTGTCATGTTCACGTGACCTAGAATCTAGTAAAAGACATGCTTCAGCATTTTGAAGTAATTGTGAAAATTTAAGATGACATTTAGAAATTATAATAATCAATGGTCATCAACACAAAAGTTTGCAATAATGCACAAAAATCATTTTGTGGTATTTTGTGGCATTTTAGTCACCACAATAACTTTAACTTTAACCTTCTCCATAGCAGGACCAAAAGAATGGAACTCTTTACCAATTTACTTAAGTTCAATCAGGGACTCCAAATCTTTCAAAAAAGAACTTAAAAGATGGTTATTTAGACAATCATTTACAAACTAAATTGGCTAACAAATTTCACTATACTGAAAATCTCCCACTGTAACAACCATAGTTTTCCAAATCCTCCCCACCCCTTCTTACCTCTTACTTCACCACTCCTCTATTTCCGCCTTACATTACTTTCTCCCCCTTTTCCTTTGAACCTTTACTTCCTTTCTACCTAACCAGCTAACCTTTGAATAAATTGCTCTAATACACCTCTACATTGTTACCCCTATGAATTTCACTACCAACATATCCTGTTAAATATCAACAAGTCTGATTGTAAGTCGTTCTCTTTAAACCTGTTCTACACTGCTGTTGCCAAGATGTTATTCATTTTTTACATGCTTTTGCATTATGAACAAGTTTTATGTATGAAGTTGTTGTTTCATTGTAAACCGGAGTGAAGGCATTATGCTAATACATCGGTATATAAAAGAATCTAAATAAATAAATAAACTTTAAAAATCCTGACCTCAGAACAACTTTTAACTATGGTTGCAGGGATCAACAGGTATTTAACTGAATCTCTAGACCTGTAACAACCACAGAAAACAATTTAGGTCCTGGTTTTAAAGGAAGCAGGCAAAAAGTCAGGATTTGGGGTGCAATTAACCCATAGTGCTTTAGTTTTCTCTAAATTCAACATGAAGAAATTGTCATGCATTCTGTCAAATATGGCCCACCCACTGTGAGATTCTACCAAATACAAGGGGTATGAATCCTTGGACTGAAAATAAAATCTGAATATCACTGGTGTATACCAGTGGCGTAGCTAGAATTGATTTTTTTGGTGGGCATAAGGTTAACATGGCTGGGCTGTAGGCATGCAGGTCTGAGACCTACTACTTGTTTTCTTATTGATAAATAATGCCATATACTGCACCCTGCAATGGCTTTCTAAGTAATTTGCAACAGCCATTGTGTATCATGTATGAAACTTTAAAATAATTTACCTCAATTATTTCAAGCACTTAACAGCATTAAAAATTCCTTATTAATCAGAATTTATTTTATATTTATTGCAGTTTATAAATGCCCAAGTATATCATGTAAAAACAAAGAAAACAATCAGATCCAATCATGTAATAAAACAAAAATTAATGTATTCTTTCATGAACCATTTTTGTAGAAAGCCAGAAATCTTCATAAATACAATAACCGGGAGAGGCAAGACTCACACTCCCCACAACCATTTCCTCCCCCCCCCATCCCCCAAAATGACGACAACAACATTTATTTGGTTAAATAAAGGCCGCTGTTTATTATACAACTTAACCCGAGCCCGTAACTATTAATACAATCTTAACAAGCCCCCCCCCCCTTTTGACATCTCCATCACGAATTGCCCCCCACCACGTCCCAGTGGTAGAGCTACTAAAATGTCCTCCTTTTGTCTTACCCCACCTCTTGCCAGCGTGGGTAAGAGTTCCGGCCTCTGAACATCAGCCCCCCTCTTGCTCATTGGCCATCTCATGGAGGAGGAGGGGGAATCTTGTGTAGCATGGCCATCTCATGGCCATGCTACACAAGATTCCCCCTCCCTCCCTCGGATGCCTTTTTACAATACAATAACAAAATCAACAAGATTACCGCCACCACTGCGACATCCACATATGACACATGAACACCTTATTATCCATACAATGCAACAATTGGTAGGGAGGGAGGGAGGGAAAGCTGCTTGCCTCCGCCACCTCAGCTGTTCCTGCACCAACTGAGGTGCAAAATCGGCTGCCCACAACAACTTTTACCTGCCAACTAATGGCAGGTATTAAATACAAACAAGGCGCCAGTATTGGCTACCCATAGTCTACTCGTATTCCCCCCCCCCCCCTCGGGCAGCCTAGGCTCGCCTGCTTCCCATTAATATCGACAGCGCGGGACAAGCCCGCGCTGCCTTCACTAACTGGGAGAGGCAAGACTCATGCTCCCCACAATCGTATCCTTCCCCTCCCCCACATCCCCAAAAATAACAAACAACATTTATTTGGTTAAAAAAAGGTTGCAGTTTATAATACAACTTAACCTGAGCCCGTAACTATTAATACAATCTTAACAAGCCCCCCCCTTTTGACACTCCGTCACAAATTGCCCCCACCACATCCCAGTGGTGTCCTTCTTTTGTCCTCCTTTTGTCTTACCCGGCCTCTTCCTAGCGTGGGTAAGAGTCACGGCCTCTGAGCATCGGCCCCCCTCTTGCTAATTGGCCATCTCATGTAGCAGCCCCCACGCTACACAAGATTCCCCTCCCCCCCCAATGCCTTTTTACAATACAATAACAAAATCAACAAGATTGGGCTTGGGTTTACCGCCACAGAACAAGGCCAACCCTGTTTGCCTTTGTTCCCCCCCACTGCGGCCCATATCAGACATCAATCACCTGCTCCAACCCTTCCTGCAAAGCGTTATTGAATAGATCTATAACCACATCTGAAAGATGTACCCCATCACTCCAGAATAGACTGGGGATAGCATCCCAAGACCAATCATGCTTCACTCAAAAACCCCCGTGCTTCACCACCCATTTCCCTATTTGCTTGTTCAGCTTTTTTTTTTTTTTTTAATTAATGTTTATTAAAGTCAACCCAAAAATACTGTAAACATTTCATAATACAACTGGTATCTATCCGAGCATATCAAATAGAATCCGTAATATACAAAATGTGTGACATTTTTTCCTTAAATCCCGTATAGTTATTACCACCCATCCCACTCCCCCCCCCCCCCCCACAGTATAAATTGCCATTCAGGCAAAACCAGTGAAATGCTCCCAAAGGTTACATGGGACTATAATCTAGAAAGAGATAAGAATAACATAGAAACAGGAGTAAACGCATGCATAATTGCATTCGGCGAGTCAATAATCCTTACCCTCTACCTATCAATCTTGTGGTGTCCTCGCTAGCCAATCAGTGAGCAGTTGCAAGTTTAACAAGGCGGTATAATTATGTGGTTTGTTTATAGCTATCATCTTATGCACAGTTCCCAGCTTTGATAATTGCTTTCGAAGGCTTGCTTGAGAAGGAACACCATCAGTCCGCCAGAGAAAGGCCAATTCTCTACGTGCCGCCAGGAATATAAGTTGGACAAGTTTTGTCTTGTCAGGAGGAATATCTATGGTTACATTCAACAGTACTAATTCAGGCGTTAATTTGATGGCTTCCCCAGTGATATTTTGTTTAAGTTGGGAGATGGATCTCCAGAAGAGAACCACCTTAGGGCAAGACCACCACATATGAAAGAAAGAACCTACCTGCCCGCATTTTTTCCAGCAGGAAGGGTTGTATGAAGCATTAATTTTATTTAAACGCACTGGAGTATAATACCACCGTAATAAAATTTTATAGCTATTCTCCGCTAACGCCGAGTTCGCTGAGCTCTTTTTAGTATGTAAAAAAATAACATCCCATTCCTCATCCACTAAAGTCTTGCCCAGGTCGACTTCCCAGGCTACCATGAAAGAGGGTTTTACCAGAGGGTCTTTGTTAAGGTAACTATACACCTGCCATATGGCCCCCTTTAGTGTGTTAGCTTGTGCACACCAGTTTTCCATCTGGGTCTTTCCCTGGGCTAAATCATTGCCCACATTCTCCACTTGGAAGAAATGTCAGAGCTGTAAATAGGGAAATGTATCCACCCCTTGGAGATGATATTTATCTGATAGTGCCTGGAAGGAGAGGAATGCCTGTCCATCCCATACATGTCCCATATTTGTAGTCCCTTTTTCCTCCCACGATTTAAAGTATGCGGAATGCCTGCCCTCTAGAAAGCGAGTATTGGTCCTAATATGGGAACTATAAAAGTACCTCCTAGTTCCAATAAATCGGAATTTCCACTTTTCCCAAAGACTCAAAGTAGTTCTGGTTGCTATAGTCAGAACAGACGATGGTAGTCTGGAGTTTTTAGGTTGCCAAAGCAGAGAACTTAGCGGAGCCCCTCCTAATATATAAATAAATAATATATTTTGCTCAATGAGCACCCACTGCTTCTGGTCTTTCGTTCTATGCCAATCGAAAATGGCTCTGAATTGGGCAGCCGAATGATACCACTGAAGATTTGGGACTCCCAGCCCCCCTCTGAGTTTAGGTCGATATAGAGTTGTGTGAGCTATCCTAGGCGGCCTCCTTTTCCACACATAAGAAAAAATCCGTTGCTGCCATCGCTTAATATGGGGTGTTGGAACCTCTATAGGAAGTGCTTGGAATAAGTAGCCCAACCTAGGTAATACATTCATCTTTATCGTTGCGATACAACCAAACCACGTCAGATGCAGGTCTGACCACCTATCTAAGTCCTTAAAGAGCATCTGAATGAGGGGAGGATAATTTAAGTTATATAAATCCGCAGTGGCTGCACTAATGTGAATCCCGAGGTATTTAATCTTTTTAGTTGCCCATTTGAATGGAAATTCCGATTTCAGGGCCTGTAGCTCAGTCGGTGGGGTAGACACATTTAGGATTTCGGATTTATCAACATTTAACGTGAACCCTGATACTTTACCAAAAGCCAATAATTCTTCCATCGTCAAATGTAATGAGCTGGAAGGGTTGGACAGGGTGAAGATATCATCAGCGAACATAGACATTTTATATTCATGCCCACCTATTGCTATCCCAGTAATTAATTTGTTCGCCCTGACTTTGATAGCTAACGGCTCTAGAAAAAGCACAAAAAGCAATGGGGACAGCGGGCATCCCTGTCTCGTACCTCTGGTAATTGGGAAAGCCTCAGAGTATGATCCATTGACCTTAACCCTCGCCCTTGGATTAGCATATAATTGCTCTAACCAATTAAGAAAGAAGGAACCAAAGTTCATCTTCCGCAATACATGGAACAGGAAAGGCCAATGAACCATATCGAATGCCTTTTCTGCATCCACTGAAAGAAGAACTGTAGGGATCGACCTCTCCCGTACCCACCCAATCAAATCAATAATTTTCCGGGTGTTATCTGCCGCCATTCTTCCAGGTATAAACCTGCTTGATCCGAATGGATTAAACGTGGGAGAATTTATTTATTTATTTATTTATTTATTTTGTATACCGACATTCGATCGAGATATCACATCGGTTTCCAGATAACAGGTTGAATAGGGCGAGAACTGCCCTATTTTTACATTGTAACAAGATAACAATTAAATTAATTTAAACAATAAAATAATATACCATAAGAAACATTGCAACAGTTGTATATATAAATGTGAGTATAGAGTTGTGGCATATAGCCTATTTACAAAATGTACAATATGTCTTGGGTACGGGTAGAGAGGGGACAAGGATATGGGAGGAAAGGGAGGGAGGGAGGGAAAGGTGGGGGGGTGGTGAAGGGGGAATGGGGTGTTAAGCGTTAGTGCAGTGTGGTAGTCAAGTGGGTAGGCTTTCAAGAACATGTATTTTAGTATGGTGGGGCTCAGGAGGGAACGCTTTTAAGAATTGTATTCAATCGGGATGCCAATATTTTCGACAGCAATTTAAGGTCTATATTAATTAATTAATGAAATGGGTTGATATGATCCACATTCTATAAGGTCTCGACCTGGTTTCCCCAATATGGTAATACCAGCGACATTAGTTTCAGAACGTAGGCCATTTCCAGTTTGTAAAGAGTTGAACAAGGCAGTTAGAGGCGATACTAAAGAAGACGCCATGGTTTTGTAGTATTGTGGGGTAAAGCCATCCAGCCCTGGGGCCTTATTAGCCTTCAGGTCTCGAATCGCTTGCAGGATTTCTAGGGGAGTAATCTCCTTATCCAATATAAGCTTTTTGGCCTCCGTAAGCTCTGGCATAGGTATATACCCCGTATATTGCCCTATCTGCTCTGTCAGAATGGACGGGTTTGCTTCATACAGCTTCTGGTAGAACTGTTGAAAACTATGTCGTATGTCTGGGGGTGATTTAAGTAAATTCCCATCTGTACCCTGTATCTCTAGGATCTGGTTTTGCAGTATTTTTTGTTTTAAATAACGAGCTAATAACCAACCAGATCGGTTACCCCATTCAAATTTCTCACGTGTTATTAGAGCTAATTTGGCTGAAAGTTCTGCGTCCGCCATCCCCTGCAGTTCGTGTCGGAGGGATTGCAATTTAGTATAAGTTTTCTTGGACAATGTTTGCTTGTGATTGGTTTCCAAAATAGCAATTTCCTTTAATAATCTTTCCCTGGTTCTCAAACGGCTATGTTTGACCTTAGCCCCCTGAGCAATTAAATGGCCCCTTACTACTGTTTTCATACACTCCCATATCAATGTTGGGGTACCCTCATTAGAAGATAAATAATGTGCAATTATGTCATGCAGGGACTTGCAGAAATCAGCGTCTTGAATAAGAGAATCATTCAATTTCCAAGGTCGGAATCCTCCCCCCCCTTTCAAGTCATCTATTTCAATATCTATAGAAGAGTGGTCGGACCAAGTGATATTATGGATACTGGTCAGCTTTATCTGAGGCAACAATATTCTGTCCACCAAGAAATAGTCGATGCGAGAATATGACTGGTGTGGTGTAGAGAAGAAAGTGAAATCTCTAGTCTGAGGATTATAGTATCGCCACACATCTAGGAGATTCCATTTCTTTATAATCGCCCATAGGCGCCTCCTTGGTACACTGGTATAAGTGTTGCCTCCACCAGAGTTATCTAGCTGAGGAGTCAGTGTTAAATTAAAGTCTCCAGTTATAATCAAATTACCTTCGCTCTCTCTACTTAGAAGATAGTCCAGCTGGTCAAAAAATACTTTTTGTTCAGAGTTCGGGGCATATATATATATAGACCAGAGTATAGAGAACCCCCTGTCATTCAAACTTGAGCAGTAAATAGCGTCCCTCTGGATCCTTGACACTCTTCTTAATTATATAGTCATACCCTTTTTTTTAAGAAAAATGCACACCCCCGCGTATTTGCTATTCTTCCGAGCAGCTGAGAAGAAACTATAGGCCGATTCAGGCCATGCCAGCAAATGTTCATACCTTCGTTTGAGATGTGTTTCTTGTAAACATACAATAGCTGCCTTACGGGAGTGTATTTCCTGTTTTAATAATTGACGTTTGCGGGGAATGTTGATGCCTTTTACATTTAGAGACAAGATATTAAGCGACATTATAAGAATTTGAGAAAAAGAGCAATCTAAAGGCCCGCACCGCAAGTACCCAATGTAATTCTGTATGCCCCTGTACTCGACCTATAACCCTAGGAAACCTAACATGCGCCTCTCCTTCTCCCATTGTTATCTCATCCCTGTTTACCATACATCCGCCCTGCCCCCATCCTATTGTTCCCCCCGTTACACACACACATCCCCCTATCCCCCCTCCCCCTCCCCTTTCAGTTTCCCCATGCAGAAACCATGAAATCATGGCCCCCCTGCACGGAACTGAGGGCCTTAGCACTTCCCAAACAGAGTACACAGCCCCCCCGAAGCACCCAAAACTGCCTTTCAAAAAGCCACCTCTCCTTATTGCAGCCAGCCGGTCTGCTCAAGCCTCTATACCCAAGGCTCCTATAATGGTCACATCAACTGATATAATAGCATAACAAACTACTAGCCCGCCCGTACTTTCATAGATAAAAAAAACAAACCCTTCTGAAAAACGCAGACACATAGAAGTAAAAAGGATGATAGATAACAGACATTAGGATCACAGTCAACTCGGGTCATCCAAAGAAGGTGTAGCTTGATCTTCAGTATTCTGCCGCAGACGCCGCCCGCCTTTCTCGATGTGCTGCCATTTTGGTAAGTCCGGCCGCTCTCTACTCACATTTGGCACCGGTGCGCTCATTCGAAGGCCCGCAGTAGCCAATATAGCCATCGCCTCCCTTGTCATGCTCGCCTTTGTCGTCACCCCTTCAATCGTAATGGCGATACCCTCTTGATAGAGCCATCTGTATCGGATTTCAGCTTTGCGCAGGGTGGCTGTTATTTCCCGGAATTCGTATCTGTATTTGAGCGTAGCAGGAGCTAAATCAGCATAAACAGAAATATTGTTTTCCTCCCACCTCCACGACTGCTGTTTTCTGGCTATGCGTAAGATTTGCTCCTTCAAAGGGTATCTTAGGAAGCACACTATTATGTCCCTCGGAAGATTATTAATCCGGGGACCAAGTGCGCGGTGAGCTCTTTCGATTTCTATTACTTGGTCTCCGGCCGGAGCTTCAGTAGCTGGGAGCTGTTGGAAAAGGAACGTGCTTATGTCCCATACCACTGCATGGCAGTCTCGATAGGCTTCCACCTCGGGGACTCCTCTAATTCGCAAATTACAGCGGCGATTACGGTTTTCCAGATCTTCAATTTTGAGAGATAAATTAGCTTCCTCTTTAGCAAACCACTCGCATTGTGTTTGTATTTTATCAATTTTCTCCCCCTGATAGTCCAATCGGAGATCGCAATCCTCCACTCTACGGCCTATTTCCGCCATTTCTTCTTTCAGTTTGTCGAATTTCTCCATCATTTCCTTTTTCTTATTTTTTAAGTCACGGCGAATGTCACTGAACCACTGATGAAACTCTTCTCGGGTAGGCATTGGGGTGGTCATATCAGGTCATTGGAAGATGAGTGATCCCCGCCCTCACCGGGGGGCTCGGCCCGCTCGGCCTCTCCATGTGGCTCACAGCTGTCGGTTTTACCATCTACCTTCATATAGGAAAACCGGCTCAGATCCGTTCCTTTTCTCTTCGCAGCCATGTTCCTTGAGGTGCAGTGCTCCTCCAGGCAAAAAATAATGAAAGCTGGTAGAGGATGGACAGCGATTTAATTGCTAGCTATGTTTTGGTGCTCCGGAGCTCAGAATCAGGCTGCCATCTCCATCGGTGACGTCACCGCCCCCCCTGCTTGTTCAGCTTTTAACCCCTTTATGCCATAATGGCGAGTCCTTAAAGAGCAGCCGCACTATTATATCGGACCATCCGAACTTAGTATTGGGCATCCCATGCATAAGGGACGAGAAGTCCTTTCTTACCTTTGCTACCATCTCCTTACATGAACAATCCCCTATGTCATTACCCCCCAAATGAATTACAATAATTTGCAGCACCCCGTTCTCAATAACACATTCTTGCAAGAAGGATAGTAAACCTCCCCACTTCATCCCCCTACAGCTAAACCATTCAAAGTTCCAGTTCCTGGCATCCAACTTCAGGTGTTGCCCGTACGGGCCTTTCACCACCCTGTGCTGCTCCCAGTGCACAAAGAAATGGCCCACGACCCAGACACATTCCTGAACCCAGCATCTCCCCAACGATTCTGTAAGAAAAGTAAAACTTTTAAAATCACCATCCAGATAGTAACCCTTCGTTCTTATAATCAATCATTACATATCAATAATCAATAATCAATCATTACATATCACCCTCTCAATGCAAAGATCCTCTTCCCCCTTCATCCTTTCTCCTTCTCCCCTCCCCTACCGATCCCACCCCCCCTGTCTTACCCCCTTCCTCCCACCTTAACTTTTGGCAAACCTCCTTGCCAAATAATCTTGTGCATAGTAACTTGTGTTTTCTCAGTTCCTTTTAGCTAGTAAAGTTCTAATGTATAATGACCTGACCTTGTTCAAGCGTTTAAATCTAGTTATAAGTTATTCTACAAACAGTTCGATGTAAACTATTCCATTCTATGTTCCTTATACCGTTCTATGTAACAAATTGTTCTATTGTAAACCGGGGTGAAGGCTAAGTGCTAAACCTCGGTATATAAAAGCTCCGAAATAAATAAATAAATAAATAAATGTCTTAATATGACAAAAAAGGCTTTCAATCTCCACCGGCCTATTGATTGGATCGCCTGTTGAGACAATCCCCCTTCTGCCGCTGATGTTGCCGCCCTGATACGAAAAGAATGAGACATATAACACTCCATATTCCATCCCAAACCCTGCACCACTCTTTTCAAAACCTGGACAAACTGAAAAACAGTCAACGGCGAGGCATCGGCGTGCACCAAAAAGGAACCTGTAACCTTTGGTCTCCTTTGCATAAAAGCCTGCATAGTTCACACTGGACACACCATCCTCAGCAGGAACTAATGTTATAAAATGTCCCCTTCCATGCTGATCTACCTTAGAGTGATGTATGCAGACTGTCACCACTCTACCGCACACCCACGCTTGACTTGCCATCAGACGGTCTGGATAGGATTCATCCCAGAGCTTGCTACTAACTCCCTTACTTGAATGGCACCAAAAAATGCCATCACAAAAGCTGTCCGAAAAAGCAACACCTCGTACCAGGACCAACAGACCATATCCAGATACCCCACAATTACTAAGAGATCTCTATCCCCTCTGCCAACCTCCCAAAACCTTTCCCTCCGCCAACCTCCCAAAACCCATTTTACCAAAAAACCCTTTGCTAGGTTGCCCCATCCCTTTAACTTTTGGAAAAAGGAAAACCCAGCAATCTGCAAACAAATGGATGATAACGAATACCCATTGCTTTTTGCCCATAGTATGAATTGAATAATGCTGCCATCATCCACTGGGCCACCCATCCATCCAGCCGCGCTTAAATATCTCATTACCATTCCACAACCCCCTAGGTAAGGTGCTCATGTTGCTGGCGCCAACGACTTCCTGATCAGCATCCACGCTTCAGCCGTACCAGTGGTCTGGACAAGGGTCACCCGTCAAATTCCCTCCAGGCGCGAGTTCTCTGAAGACCTTCCACTTAAAATGAGAAAGGACATCCGCTAATAAATTCTGTGCTCCAGGCACATGCTTAGCTCTAATGTTTACATTCTATTTTAAACAAAAGAAAATGAGCTCCCTAAGCAAAGCTGACACCCTTGGACATTTTGCTGACTGCTTATTGATAACCTGGACTACCCCCAAGTTATCACACCAAAACAACACTCTTCTATTTGCCAACTTCTGTCCCCAAATACACAATGCAACTACTTTTGGAAATAATTCCAAAAAGTTGACATTCTTGGTCAGGCCATCCTCTATCCAATCCCCTGGCCACGGCTCCACACACCAATTCCCCCGAAAGTACACCCTGAAACCAAATGTACCCGCTGCATCAGAGAACAGTTCATGATCATAATTCGATACTTCCTCCTCTTGCATGAATCAAATGCCATTGAATGATGCCAAGAAAACTTCCCATATACCTAACTCATCCTTCACCCTACGAGTCACCCTGATGAAATGATGACCTGCTCTATCCCCTGCGGTACTACTCGACAGCCGCCTAATGAAAGCCCAACCCATTGGAATCACCCGACAAGCACAATTCAAAGCACCTATTAAAGATTGCATCTGCCGTAACGTAACCTTAGATGCCTGATGCACCAACTGCACTAACCCCTTTAACTTCTCAATTTTGTCATCTGGCAGATTCGACACCATAGCTTCAAAGTCCAATTCGATACCCAAAAAGGTAAGCTGTGTCAGTCTTATCAGGCGCTATGGGCACCCCCAATGATCGCGCTACTTGCAAAAATCCATCCAACTGCCACCGACATAAACCTGACTTACACGGTCTAACAAAGAAAAGATCATCCAAATAATGTAACACCTTATCATGAACTGTACTCTGCACTACAACCCACTGTAAAAAAGTGCTGAAAGCCTCAAAAAATGCGCACGACACAGCCCAGCCCATTGGCAAACAATGGTCTACAAAGTATTGACCTTCGAAACAAAAACCTAATAAAGAAAACTGCATGGATGAATAGGCAACAATAGAAAAGCCAATTCTATATCCACTTTGGCTAACAACGCTCCTCTACCTGCCTGCCTCACTAACCTCACCGCTTCATCAAACGAGGCATATCGCACTATACATAACGCCTTTGGAATAAAATCATTCAGTGACACTCCCTTCGGGTAAGACAAGTTCAAAATCATACGATATTTACCCAGCGCCTTTTTAGGGATGACACCTACAGGCAACAAATACATGCAGTCAAATGGCGGGGAATCAAACGGTCCTACAACTCGCCCTAACTGAAGTTCAGCTTGTATTTTTGCACGAGCAATTTCTGCATGCTGCTTAGCCGACCGAGCATTCCGCCCCCCCCCCCCCCGGCCCCTCATAAGGAATCACAAAACCCTCCTTAAAACCCATAAACAACAAACTTGCAACTGAACAATCAGGATAAAAACTTAACCACTCCTCAATGCCCTTCAATAAAATGGGCGAGTCCGCTTTACAACTCAACAGTTCAAGCCTTACCTCCTCTATTAGGGACTCCACCGGAACCCTGGGTACATTTTGTGGCTGAGTGAGTCCCTCCACATGTCAAACAAGCATGCCGGAACTTAAAGACCAGGAAAAGGCAGGCCGCCTTGTAGAAATACCAACAAACATCTGTGCTACCTGCCCCTGGCTTGGTCCCCGAGATGGGCTTACTAGCATTTCCGGCTGCACGAAAGGAACTAACCATGCTACTTCCCCCCCCCCCCCCCCAAGACCCTGACGCATTCCCAAACCCCCCAATCCCCTGCGCTGCACCCTTTGAAGTATGAAACCATTTATATGTCATTTGAGTTAGCCACAGGTGAATGTCCTGTGATCCCCAAGACATAAATTTATCCCCTGCTATCTTGTCCCTAAACTTTTTGTCATAGTTGACATAGCCCAACCTTCATAATCCCTAAACGCACCTAATATGCTGTCAGCATATGAAAGCAAAGCTCCATGCTGAGAGGGATCATAGTGACCAACGACGCTGGCCAAACGTAAAAATCCCTGTACCCAATTAACAATATTCTTAGCCACACTAGGACACGCAGCCTTTTATTCTTCTTCCTATCCTTCTTCTTACTTTTCTTACTCCCCCATCTTCCCTCCAACAATCAAAATATGTTTACGTACTTTCGCTTACGAATATGCCTCCTAAGTCTTCTAGGCACCCCCTCCCACAACTCTGACAAGGCCTCACTGGCCGAGTGTCCCGCCCCGTGTTTAGGCCCTTCAAGAACCTCCCTCTACCTTGGCCCAGACTCAGTAGAATCGGCCGAAGTCTCAGACGACCTTGAAGTAGAACTAGACGTGGATGTATCCCTTTTCCGTTTTGCCCTACCACTTGCCCTGCGCTTGGACTCCCACCCCCTCTCACCTGCCGGAGACTCCCATTCTCCGCATACTGCAGCACGCCATCCTCCAGAAGGGTAACCGCTCCTGTCCCGACCACTCTCCACTCCCTGGAACTCTCTCTCTCTCCAGGCCTCTTGTTGCGAAGTACCAGGCAAAACCGCATCCATTGGTTCTGAAAGAAAAGATATCCCTCCCACCCTCTTACCCATGTAATCCACGCCTACTGCACCAATAGCTCCTTTCTTATTATGAGACCGGATCCCTGCCGATGCTAAATTCCCAGCACCTTTGTCTCTCGCCTCTAAACCAACCGAGCCTGCACTGGGAACAAAAGAACTACTACTTGAATCCAGACTGTACCAGGCGGGCCAGCCCCCAAAGCCTCCCCGCTCACCCTGCTCTAAGCCCTCACCTAACCCAGGGTCCCTCGAACTCACAGTACCAGCCACCTGCTCTAACCCTCGCAGGGAACCAGCCTGGAAGCCACTGCTAACAATACCCTGCATTCCCTGGCGCTGCCTAATGGAGGCACTGCCCCTAGTAGGGCATTTCCCCGGCTTCTTAAGCAAACTTGTGACTTCTTGACACCCAGACTGAAAAACCCTGCTAACACTACTGAGAGCTCCACGCTGATGCTGCGTCTTCTTGATCTGAGAACTACACTCAAGTGCAGCATCTACTGGAAGGGCAGGAGCCTGCCTCCAAACATTACTCCTGGGCAATGGGGATTTTCCCTTACCCCGGGTGCTCCTTACACTCCCCGCCTTCCCTCTGGTACCGGCCCCACTCTTTCCTGTCTTCTTATCCCCTCCCCCTTCCACAGGCTGAGCTTGTGCAAAAACAATGGGCTCCTCAGCAGCTGCAGTAACATGCGCACCCCAGGGAAAAGGACCTCTCTCCTTGAGAAAGCTACCGAAAGCAGACGCCGACGCATTCAAGGAAATCTCCGCTTCCCCATCTGACGCAGACCCACTAGACAGACACTCGGGTGGAGGGGGGGAGAGTTCCACATCGGCAGACTCAGGGCCGCTCTCTCCCGAGTCTGCCATCATGAAAACGGGAGGATTAGAACACAGAGGAAGCCCTGCAGCAGACAACAAACAGGACGGGAAAATGGGAGGGGAAGGCCAGATGACACTACCCCTCCTTGCCATGCGGGCTGGCGGGGAAAAGCCTCGGCAGCAAGCGACAGCCTCGCAGTAGCCTGGGGAGGATGAGGAGAAGCACTCACCTCAGGCAAAGGGGCTCGATCACGGCGACCGCGATCCTGAACTCTCCTGCTCATACTAACACTGAAGTGAAACCTCAAATCCAAACTGGTGAAATGCAAGTATTAATCAAAGTGTCTAAAATCGCTGCGGATTTTTTTTTTTAATTGATACGGGGAAAACCTGAAGCCCAAACTATCCCTAGCTACGAAAGCTGCTTGCCTCCGCTGCCTCAGCCGTCCCGTACCAACTGAGGCGTGAAAACGGCTGCCCACAACAACTTTTACCTGCCAACCAATGGCAGGCCTTTAATTCAAACAAGGCACCACTATTGGCTACCCATAGTCTACTCGTATTCCCCCCCCTCGGGCGGCCTAGGCTCGCATGCCTCCCGTTATTATTAGGAATGTAGATAGCTGGGTGGCTGGTGGGCGTGAGGATCGCCTGGTGACATGCCTACCTGGTGCGAAGGTGGTGGACCTCACGCGTCACCTAGATAGGATTTTAGACAGTGCTGGGGAGGAGCCAGCTGTCGTGGTACATGTGGGCACCAACGACATAGGAAAATGTGGGAGGGAGGTTCTGGAAGCCAAATTTAGGCTCTTAGGTAGAAAGATTAAATCCAGAACCTCCAGGGTAGCATTCTCTGAAATGCTCCCTGTTCCACGTGCAGGTCACCAGAGGCAGGCAGAGCTCCGGAGTCTCAATGCGTGGATGAGACAATGGTGCAAGGAAGAGGGATTCAGTTTTGTTAGGAACTGGGGAACCTTTTGGGGAAGGGGGAGTCTCTTCCGAAGGGATGGGCTCCACCTTAACCAGGGTGGAACCAGACTGCTGGCGCTAACCTTTAAAAAGGAGATAGAGTAGCTTTTAAACTAGAACAAAGGGGAAAGCCGACAGTCGCTCAGCAGCGCATGGTTCGGAGAGAGGTATCTTTAAAGGATACTAATGATGCATTAGAATTAGGGCATCCCGACAGTGAGGTTCCAATAATTAGAAAAGTAGTCCAAGTGCCTGTAACTAAAAACTCACCTGAGCTAAAAAATTCTAACTTATCCCTATCAATTAAAAAGCAGAATGAAAATACAAACAAAAAACAAACTTTGAAATGTTTGTATGCTAATGCCAGAAGTCTAAGAAGTAAGATGGGAGAATTAGAATGTATAGCAGTAAATGATGACATAGACTTAATTGGCATCTCAGAGACATGGTGGAAAGAGGATAACCAATGGGACAGTGCTATACCGGGGTACAAATTATATTGCAATGACAGAGAGGAGCACTCGGGAGGAGGTGTGGCACTTTATGTCCGGGATGGCATAGAGTCCAACAGGATAAACATCCTGCATGAGACTAAATACAAAATTGAATCTTTATGGGTAGAAATCCCTTGTGTGTCGGGGAAGACTATAGTGATAGGGGTATACTACCGTCCACCTGGTCAAGATGGTGAGATGGACAGTGAAATGCTAAGAGAAATTAGGGAAGCTAACCAAATTGGTAGTGCAGTAATAATGGGAGACTTCAATTACCCCAATATAGAATGGGTAAATGTATCATCGGGTCACGCTAGAGAGATAACGTTCCTGGATGGAATAAATGATAGCTTTATGGAGCAATTGGTTCAGGAACCGACGAGAGAGGGAGCAATTTTAGATCTAATTCTCAGTGGAGCACAGGACTTGGTGAGAGAGGTAACGGTGGTGGGGCCGCTTGGCAATAGTGATCATAATATGATCAAATTTGATTTAATGACTGGAAAAGGAACAGTGTGCAAATCCAAGGCTCTCGTGCTAAACTTTCAAAAGGGAAACTTTGATAAAATGAGAAAAATTGTTAGAAAAAAACTGAAAGGAGCAGCTACAAAAGTAAAAAATGTCCAAGATGCGTGGTCATTGTTGAAAAATACCATTCTAGAAGCACAGTCCAGATGTATTCCACACATTAAGAAAGGTGGAAAGAAGGCAAAACAATTACCAGTGTTACGGCTGTGGCTGCTGTGCTACCGCCTCACCACCAGGGGTCCCTCTAGTGCTGACTTTCCTGACAGGCCCAGTCCATCTCCTATGTCCACTCTATGCTCTGGGTGTGCCCTCTTAACCCTGCCTGACAGTTGCCTCGGTGCTTCGGCATCGAGCTCACCTGGGCTCCCTGCTCTAGCCTGCCTTGCGCGGCCTTCGGGCCATTCCTTGCCTTGCCTTGCGTGGCCTTCGGGCCTATCCTTGCCTTGCCTTGCCTTGCGTGGCCTTCGGGCCTATCCTTGCCTTGCCTTGCCTTGCGTGGCCTTCGGGCCTATCCTTGCCTTGCCTTGCCTTGCGCGGCCTTCGGGCCTATCCTTGCCTTGCCTTGCCTTGCGTGGCCTTCGGGCCTATCCTTGCCTTGCCTTGCCTTGCGTGGCCTTCGGGCCTATCCTTGCCTTGCCTTGCCTTGCGCGGCCTTCGGGCCTATCCTTGCCTTGCCTTGTGCGGCCTTTTGGCCTTCTTCCGTGTGTGTGTGTGTGGCCTACGGGTCTTCTGACCTGCCTTGCCCCGTCTATGGTGTGTGGCCTACGGGCCTTCCGTATGTGTGTGTGTGGCCTACGGGCCTTCTGACCTGCCTTGCCCCGTCTATGGTGTGTGGCCTACGGGCCTTCCGTATGTGTGTGTGTGGCCTACGGGCCTTCTGACCTGCCTTGCCCCGTCTATGGTGTGTGGCCTACGGGCCTTCCGTGTGTGTGTGTGTGGCCTACGGGCCTTCTGACCTGCCTTGCCCCGTCTATGGTGTGTGGCCTACGGGCCTTCCGTGTGTGTGTGTGTGGCCTACGGGCCTTCTGACCTGCCTTGCCCCGTCTATGGTGTGTGGCCTACGGGCCTTCCGTGTGTGTGTGTGTGGCCTACGGGCCTTCTGACCTGCCTTGCCCCGCTATTGGTGTGTGGCCTACGGGCCTTCCGTGTGTGTGTGTGTGTGGCCTACGGGCCTTCTGACCTGCCTTGTCCTGCTTACTGTGCCCTGACCCAGCCTGTACTTGACACTGCTACTTGCCGCCTGCCCTGACCCAGCCTGTACCAGACACTGCCACTTGCCGCCTGCCCTGACCCAGCCTGAACCCAGACTCTGATTCTTGCTGCCTGCCCTGACCCAGCCTGGTACCTGACTCTGTTCGAGCTTCCTGTCTCTCTCCACCTGGAGCCACCCTGCTGGGTGGTGTGCACGACTCCTGTCCGGAGCCCAAGCGTAACAGTATGCCGAAGCCATCACATTTTCCAGGGGAAGAGATAGGTCTGTGTCCTGCCGGTGAGTCAACTTTTCACTAATTCAAGATGCCTCCTTCTTTAAAGTTTTATACCTGCCATTCCTGTCAAACTTTGAATTATCCTAGCTATCAGAACTGTCTAGCCTGTGAACTTGTTGGTCAGGAACACTGGTCATGCAATAACTGCAACAAGAAAAATGTTTCTGTCTATCAGGAGTGTTTGAACTGTCTGGCTCCTAAACCAGGGTGGTGGAAATGCTCCTGTCTCCCGTGTTTGTTACCTCCAGGCAAACCCTGCCCCTGTTGTTCTGCTCTAGGACCAGCTGTGCAATTAGAAAAGGCTATCAGCTCTCCTAACCAGTATTCTGTTTCTGGCTCAACTAAAACAGACATTTTTGCTGGCAGTTTGAGGGTAGAAAAACCCAGGACTTACCTGGCCAAGAAGGCTTCTGTGAGACCAGTGCTAGAGCCTCGGGAACAGGTTTCTCTACAACGGAGAGAGCTGATTAGCTCTAGCAGGGCTCAGCTTCCCACAGCTGCCAAGTGGACACTAACGAGCACCTTCCTTAGACGTCCTAGAACTGCCTGTGCCTTCTCTAAACTGCTCCTCCAGAAACAAAATCAGGAGCATCAGACTTTGGCTCGAGGTATCAAGCCCACGGCAGTACAATCTGTGTCTTCCATGCACACCACCTTTAACCATGCTACTCTGCCGTCTGAACCTGCTGCACTACCCCGAGAAGAGCCTGAGTCTGCTGAACCGGCCCTGCTGCCGTCCTCGGAGGGGTCCGCACCAGCCCTGCTGACAGACTTTCTACCTCTGCCATCTGAGCCTGCCGAACCGGCCCTGCTGCCGTCTTCAGAGGGGTCCGAACCAGTCCTACTGACAGACTTCCTGAGTCAGCCATCGGAGTCTGCTGAACTGGCCCTGCTGCCACCCCGGGAGGGGTCCATACCGGTCCTGCTGCCACCCCTGGAGGGGTCCATACCGGTCCTGCTGACGCCCCGAGAGGGGTCCGAGCCTGCTTCATCGCCCCGAGAGGGGTCCGAGCCTGCTACAACGCCCCGAGAGGGGTCCGAACCTGCTACAATGCCCCGAGAGGGGTCCGAGCCTGCTTCATCGCCCCGAGAGGGGTCCGAGCCTGCTACAACGCCCCGAGAGGGGTCCGAGCCTGCTACAATGCCCCGAGAGGAGTTCGAGCCTGCTTCATCGCCCCGAGAGAGGTTCGAGCCTGCTTCATCGCCCCGAGAGGGGTCCGAGCCTGCTACAATGCCCCGAGAGGGGTCCGAGCCTGCTTCATCGCCCCGAGAGGGGTCCGAGCCTGCTACAACGCCCCGAGAGGGGTCCGAGCCTGCTACAATTGCCCGAGTAGGATCCGAGCCTGCTGTACTGGCCCAGCTGCCGCCCCTGGAGGGGCCTGTACCGGTCTTAATGCCGACCTTGGAAGGGTCCGGACCGGTCCTACTATCGCCTCAAGAAGGGTTACGGACTATTTCTCTGCCCCAGGTGGGGTTTGTGTTCCCCTTGTCACCCCAGGAGGGGTTATGGAAATCTGCACCGCCTCTGCTACCCCAGGAGGGGTCTCACCCTGCCGCCTTGTCCCAGGAGGGGTTATGGACTGCCTTTTTGCCTCGGAAAGGAGTTGAACCTGCCGCATCACCCCCGGAGTGGTCTCCCGTTATTCTTGACTACCTCCTGCACAGATGGGATCCAGGAGGAGGGGGAGGCCTTGAGGGGGGGGTACTGTTACGGCTGTGGCTGCTGTGCTACCGCCTCACCACCAGGGGTCCCTCTAGTGCTGACTTTCCTGACAGGCCCAGTCCATCTCCTATGTCCACTCTATGCTCTGGGTGTGCCCTCTTAACCCTGCCTGACAGTTGCCTCGGTGCTTCGGCATCGAGCTCACCTGGGCTCCCTGCTCTAGCCTGCCTTGCGCGGCCTTCGGGCCATTCCTTGCCTTGCCTTGCGTGGCCTTCGGGCCTATCCTTGCCTTGCCTTGCCTTGCGTGGCCTTCGGGCCTATCCTTGCCTTGCCTTGCCTTGCGTGGCCTTCGGGCCTATCCTTGCCTTGCCTTGCCTTGCGCGGCCTTCGGGCCTATCCTTGCCTTGCCTTGCCTTGCGTGGCCTTCGGGCCTATCCTTGCCTTGCCTTGCCTTGCGTGGCCTTCGGGCCTATCCTTGCCTTGCCTTGCCTTGCGCGGCCTTCGGGCCTATCCTTGCCTTGCCTTGTGCGGCCTTTTGGCCTTCTTCCGTGTGTGTGTGTGTGGCCTACGGGTCTTCTGACCTGCCTTGCCCCGTCTATGGTGTGTGGCCTACGGGCCTTCCGTATGTGTGTGTGTGGCCTACGGGCCTTCTGACCTGCCTTGCCCCGTCTATGGTGTGTGGCCTACGGGCCTTCCGTATGTGTGTGTGTGGCCTACGGGCCTTCTGACCTGCCTTGCCCCGTCTATGGTGTGTGGCCTACGGGCCTTCCGTGTGTGTGTGTGTGGCCTACGGGCCTTCTGACCTGCCTTGCCCCGTCTATGGTGTGTGGCCTACGGGCCTTCCGTGTGTGTGTGTGTGGCCTACGGGCCTTCTGACCTGCCTTGCCCCGTCTATGGTGTGTGGCCTACGGGCCTTCCGTGTGTGTGTGTGTGGCCTACGGGCCTTCTGACCTGCCTTGCCCCGCTATTGGTGTGTGGCCTACGGGCCTTCCGTGTGTGTGTGTGTGTGGCCTACGGGCCTTCTGACCTGCCTTGTCCTGCTTACTGTGCCCTGACCCAGCCTGTACTTGACACTGCTACTTGCCGCCTGCCCTGACCCAGCCTGTACCAGACACTGCCACTTGCCGCCTGCCCTGACCCAGCCTGAACCCAGACTCTGATTCTTGCTGCCTGCCCTGACCCAGCCTGGTACCTGACTCTGTTCGAGCTTCCTGTCTCTCTCCACCTGGAGCCACCCTGCTGGGTGGTGTGCACGACTCCTGTCCGGAGCCCAAGCGTAACAACCAGCATGGTTAAAAGGGGAGGTGAAAGAAGCTATTTTAGCCAAAAGATCTTCATTCAAAAATTGGAAGAAGGATCCAACAGAAGAAAATAGGGTAAAGCATAAACATTGGCAAGTTAAATGTAAGACATTGATAAGACAGGCTAAGAGAGAATTTGAAAAGAAGTTGGCTGTAGAGGCAAAAACTCACAGTAAAAACTTTTTAAAATATATCCGAAGCAGAAAGCCTGTGAGGGAGTCAGTTGGACCGTTAGATGATCGAGGGGTTAAAGGGGCACTTAGAGAAGATAAGGCCATCGCGGAAAGATTAAATGATTTCTTTGCTTCGGTGTTTACTGAAGAGGATGTTGGGGAGGTACCCGTAATGGAGAAGGTTTTCATGGGTAATGATTCAGATGGACTGAATCAAATCACGGTGAACCTAGAAGATGTGGTAGGCCTGATTGACAAACTGAAGAGTAGTAAATCACCTGGACCAGATGGTATACACCCCAGAGTTCTGAAGGAACTAAAAAATGAAATTTTAGACCTATTAGTAAAAATTTGTAACTTATCATTAAAATCATCCATTGTACCTGAAGACTGGTGGATAGCAAATGTAACCCCAATATTTAAAAAGGGCTCCAGGGGTGATCCGGGAAACTACAGACCGGTTAGCCTGACTTCAGTGCCAGGAAAAATAGTGAAAGTGTTCTAAACATCAAAATCACAGAACATATAGAAAGACATGGTTTAATGGAACAAAGTCAGCATGGCTTTACCCAGGGCAAGTCTTGCCTCACAAATCTGCTTCACATTTTTGAAGGAGTTAATAGACATGTGGATAAAGGTGAACCGGTAGATATAGTATACTTGGATTTTCAGAAGGCGTTTGACAATGTTCCTCATGAGAGGCTTCTAGGAAAAGTAAAAAGTCATGGGATAGGTGGCGATGTCCTTTCGTGGATTGCAAACTGGCTAAAAGACAGGAAACAGAGAGTAGGATTAAATGGGCAATTTTCTCAGTGGAAGGGAGTGGACAGTGGAGTGCCTCAGGGATCTGTATTGGGACCCTTACTTTTCAATATATTTATAAATGATCTGGAAAGAAATACAACAAGTGAGATAATCAAATTTGCAGATGACACAAAATTGTTCAGAGTAGTTAAATCACAAGCAGATTGTGATAAATTGCAGGAAGACCTTGTGAGACTGGAAAATTGGGCATCCAAATGGCAGATGAAATTTAATGTGGATAAGTGCAAGGTGATGCTTATAGGGAAAAATAACCCATGCTATAATTACACAATGTTGGGTTCCATATTAGGTGCTACAACCCAAGAAAGAGATCTAGGTGTCATAGTGGATAACACATTGAAATTGTCGGTACAGTGTGCTGCGGCAGTCAAAAAAGCAAACAGAATGTTGGGAATTATTAGAAAGGGAATGGTGAATAAAACAGAAAATGTCATAATGCCTCTGTATCGCTCCATGGTGAGACCGCACCTTGAATGCTGTCTACAATTCTGGTCGCCGCATCTCAAAAAAGATATAATTGCGATGGAGCATGTACAGAGAAGGGCTACCAAAATGATAAGGGGAATGGAATAACTCTCCTATGAGGAAAGACTAAAGAGGTTAGGACTTTTCAGCTTGGAGAAGAGACGACTGAGGGGGGATATGATAGAGGTGTTTAAAATCATGAGAGGTCTAGAAGAGGTAGATGTGAATCAGTTATTTACTCTTTCGGATAGTAGAAAGACTAGGGGGCACTCCATGAAGTTAGCATGGGGCACATTTAAAACTAATCGGAGAAAGTTCTTTTTTACTCAACGCACAATTAGACTCTGGAATTTGTTGCCGGAGGATGTGGTTAGTGCAGTTAATATAGCTGTGTTTAAAAAAGGATTGGATAAGTTCTTGGAGGAGAAGTCCATTACCTGCTATTAAGTTCACTTAGAGAATAGCCACTGCCATTAGCAATGGTTACATGGAATAGACTTAGTTTTTGGGTACTTGCCAGGTTCTTATGGCCTGGATTGGCCACTGTTGGAAACAGGATGCTGGGCTTGATGGACCCTTGGTCTGACCCAGTATGGCATTTTCTTATGTTTCTTATGTTTATTCTTATGTTTCTTATGTTAATATTGACAGTGTGGGACAAGCCCGCACTGCCTTCACTAAAATATAATTAATCATCAGAACAGGTGTAGCACTGAGCTAGGACAATTCATATTACAACTAACATGAAAAAAAAAATTCAATTTCTGGTGTCACCTCTGCAAAAAATAACACTCCACTGCTATTTCGTGAAGTAATGGAAATTCCTGCAAAGAAAGAGACATCAGAACCTTGCCATACAGTCACAGCACTGACTCTCAGGATTCAAATAACAGCGACCTTATGAAAAAGCAAATACTACACCAGGCCCTACAACATTAATACATCACCTACTGGAATAACAGAACAAGCTGGACTACTACTACAGAGAAACTACACGCTAGCAGAAATACTGCATTTCACACACACAGGCAAAACAGAGACCAGTCTTTACCTAATATAGAAATAAGAGACTACAAATTAGAAACAAACATGTAGATAAAACCAAAATAGAAAGCCTGAGACACTAAAGTCTCTGAACAGTGGAATACTGAAGAAAGAGCAAAAGACAAAAATATAAGAAATGCACATTCCCAAAGAAGGCATATTTAAATTGCTGAAATACCAACATTAAATTTATAAATTGTCCAGCGATCAACAGTTCATTTGTACTGAGAAAAATACGTTGTATCAAAAATTATTTATTCAATGTATCAGCTTAACTTTATTAATTCAATTCTTTAAATGACTTACTATTTTATATATTTTTTAGAAAGATTTCTTCTAAACGCTTTGGACCATTCATACCACTCCGCGGTTAGCCAAATTTATGGGTTTTCACTTGTGTGTCTACCGCTCGGAGTCATTTTTTTATCATCGTTTTTTAAGAAAAAGAGAAATTTGATTCTACATATATATTTAAAAAAAATGTTTTCAGTGGACCAATGATTAAAAATGATTCCGAGCGGTAGACACACAAGTGAAAACCCATAAAATTGTCTAACCATGGAGTGGTATGAATGGTCCAAAGCGTTTAGAAGAAATCTGTCTAAAAAATATCTAAAATATGAAGTCTTTTAAAGAATTGAATTAATAAAGTTAAGCTGATACATTGAATGAATAATTTTCGATACAACATATTTAAATTGCTAACATCTCAAAATATATATATATTTTTTACCTTTGTTGTCTGATCATTGAATTTTTCTAATCAGTTGGCCTGGTCTCTTTTTCCTATTTTTTCCCTTGTCACTCATTTCATAATTCCTTTTTAGTGTCTTTCTTCTACTACTGTCTTCTTCCCTTCCACAGAAACACACACACACACACACACACACACACACACACACACACACACACACTTTCTCTCACAGACTCCCTCACACACTCAAGCTCTCACTCTCATATGCTTCCCCTCCACACACACACAAGCTCACATTCTCTGCAGACACATACACAAGCTCTCACTTTTTCACCCCTCCCCAGGCTCACATTCTTATATACCCACAGTCGTACACCCAGGCTCCCATTCTCACCCACAAACCCATGCTCCCATTCTCACCCACACATACACATATTCAAACTCCCATTCTCACCCACACACAAACCCAGACTCCCATTCTCACCCACACACAAACCCAGGCTCCCATTCTCAACCACACATACACACATTCAAGCTCCCATTCTAACCCACACATACACACATTCAGGCACCCATTCTCACCCACACATACACACATTCAAGCTCCCATTCTCACCCACACATACATACATTCAAGCACCCATTCTTACCAAAATATTCAAGCTTTCATTCTCACCCACACACAAATCCAGGCTCCCATTCTCACTACACATACACACATTCAAGCTCCCATTCTCACCCACACATACACAGATTCAAGCTTCCACTCTCACCGACATATTCAAGCTTCCATTCCCTCCCACACATACACATATTCAAGTTTCCATTCTCACCCACACACAAACCCATGCTTCTATTCTCTCTCTCTCTCTCTCTCACACACACACATTCAAGCTCCCATTCTCACCCCACACACACACAGGCTCCCTATTCTTGCCCCCATACACACACCAGCTCCCATTCTCACCCACACACACACACTCAGGCTCCCATTCTCAGCCACACATACATATTCAAGCCCGCACACAGCTTCCGTTCCCACCCAAAGCAGAAAGATCGGTTGGCCTCTCCTGCTGCCACCGGCATCCTGCTATCTTTGGGCCATACAGCCCACCGATCTTCCTGCTTAGGTGTGGGAGGAAGCGGAAGCTGTGTGCGGCGCTTCTGCTCCCTGCCCCCCCCCCAAACAAGAAGGTCGGTGGGCCATACGGCTGCAGGGGAGGCCTAACCTGCCACCTGCCCACTACTTCCCCATTTGTGCTGCTCCGTGGCTGTGCAAATGCACGGAATGGCACACCCAGTTGCGCCGGGCCTGGGTCCTCCTCTTCGCCGACATGGGGCTGGGATCCCGTGATGGCCTTGCATTTCTGGTGCTCCGGTTCCAATTGGGTGGGCCTGGGTCCAAATTGGGTGGGCAACTGCCCACCCAGGCCCTCCAGTGGCTACGCCACTAGTGTATACTTGAAAGTCTATCTTCAGCCTTTCTTAAAATTTCACAGTAACATTGCTCCCTGATTCTGACCTGTTGCTGATCTCTATTCAAAAAAATATGTATACCACTGGATAACTATTCATCTGATATCTAGCATCCTTAGCTTTTAAAGAAGTATCAAATGACTTACAGTATCAAGCAAAATTATAACAATATCTATACACTTATCCATTAATCTTAGTACCTGGTCTGACAGGGATGATATTAAGATCTCAATGCTGTGAATAGACTAAAATCCGCACTGAAACTGATTCTAAATCCCCAGTTCAGTTAGAAAATCATTTAACAGAATGAGAACTATTTTCTCCAATAATTTCCCTAATGTTGGAAGATTTGATATGGGCCTATAATTAGATGGAAGAGCAATAGGATGGCCATCCTTTTTAATAACAGGGCGCACAACAGCCCTTTTAAAAGTATTGGGAACCATTTCCTCTGACAAAGAGAGATTGATCAATTTTTGTAACCACCTCAAGAAAGATCGATTTCAAACTATAAAGCACTCAAGCTGGACAATTATCTAGAGGGCAGAATGTAAATGTTTCCCAAATAACATGATTACTAGTTTCTATGTTCAGCAATTACCTAAGGTATCTGAAAATCTAACAGTTTTTGCTAACAATAATCAGAGAAAAAATCTCACTCAAGCTTAAAGGAAGCGGAGTGCTCTTTAGATGGCATAGTTAACTTACACATAATATCAAAAGCTCCTTTGGTTGTTTACAGGAAACTTTTAGACTATAAGAATGGCAATGAAATAGGTGAGACAATAACTAGCATCAGCAGTCTTAATGCCATCAGCATAATATATTTCTTATCCCTAAAGTCTTGAATAAACAGGGAACAATATGGACTGGGCCTTGGGAGTTTTTTATCCTTATCAGGAAAGTTACTTCAAGCACTGAACCACTTGTTAATGATGCAGCTAAATCATTAGTTGAATTAAAGCACAGCAAGACATCAGATTTACCCTATTCTTCCTCAAACCTAATGGGGGTCTATAAATTCTCAATAAGAACTAGGTGTATTTGAGACAACACATGTTTGAATACAATCCTGTGGATAAAGTGTAAACAGCAACAGATAGTGATCAGATCATGAAGGTTTTACAGAAATGTCCGAAGCAAATCCATCACTAGCCCAGGATTCTGGGACAATCACCAAATCAAGGGAATGGCCAGCCCAGTGCATTGGAAAAATGTACAATCTGTGACAAAAACAGATAAAAGTTGTCATGAAATGTCCCAGCAAGTCAGTGGGCTTACAGTTCACATGAGTGTTAACAATTTCCAAGCATCATCAAATGCTCATACTGCAAAAGAAGGAGCAGGCCTTGCCTTAAATAGCCTGAGGCCTAGGAGGAGGAGTCCGAGCCCCTCCTGCGGGTGACCCTGAAAAGGGGTCACATGGCGCGCTTGCTCGCCTTGGAGCCCAGGGGTTA
This sequence comes from Rhinatrema bivittatum, assembly GCF_901001135.1. Taxonomy (NCBI): domain Eukaryota; kingdom Metazoa; phylum Chordata; class Amphibia; order Gymnophiona; family Rhinatrematidae; genus Rhinatrema; species Rhinatrema bivittatum. The sequence continues at coordinate 215,783,118 of NC_042623.1, read as the reverse complement.
GCTGGGAGGCCAGCATGGGATCTGACTGCGGCCTGGTCAGCGAGCAGCGTCCCGGCAGCGGCCTGGTTGGGTCGCGGCAACAGCATGGGAGAGCCGGAGAGGAGGGAGTGCGGCAGAGTGCATCTGTGGTGGTTCTCGGCCACCGCAAGGCTTCCAGGTCCAGTCAGCTGGGGTTTGTGCCGGTATGTGGAGGGAGCTGGCTGTGGTCCTCTGTGGCCGGTTCCTGTAACAGTACCCCCTCCCCAAAGCCCCCCCCCCAGGGGGTCTGGGTTTCTTGGGATGTTTTCTGTGAAATTGCTGAATTAACTTTTTGTCAAGGATATTGGCGGAAGGCTCCCAGGAGTTCTCCTCTGGACTGAAGCCTTCCCATGAGAGCAGATACTCCCATATTCGACCTTTGATCCGCACGTCAAGGATCTCCTGGAGCCGATAGATGGTTTCTTCCTTGGCGTAAACTTGTGAGGTTTCGGGGGTCTTCCTGGAAGGCCAAGTCAGTACCAGAGGCTTCAGTAGAGAGGTGTGGAAGGCATTGTGAATCCTGAGGGAGGACAGAGTTGATAAGTGACAGGCCCTAGTTGCTGGAGAATGGGGAATGGCCCAATATAGCAGGGTGCGAGGTGCATGGATGGAACCCTCAGCCGGAGGAAGCGGCTCCTGAGCCAAACTTTCTGTCCTGGATGGTACTGGGGAGCAGGCCGGCGATGGCTGTCTGTGAAGCTTTTGGCTGAGGTGGCTGCCTTTTGGAGCATATTGCGTACTTGAGTCCATAATTTTCTCAATTTCTCTGCCATCATCTGGGCCACAGGAGAAGGGACCAATAAGGGCAAAGGCAATGGAGAAAGTGGCTGCTTGCCGTAAACAGTCTGGAATGGTATGCTCCTGTGGATGTGCAGGGATGTGAGTTGTGAGAGAACTCGGCCCATGGGAGCAAGTCAGCCCAGTCGTCCTGGCGAGCGTTAATGTACATCTGAAGGAATTGTTTAAGCATCCGATTGGTCCGTTCCACTTGGCCATTTGCTTGTGGGTGGTACGCAGAGGTAAAATCCAGAGTGACATGGAATTTTTTGCAAAGACTTTGCCAATATTTGGCGGTAAACTGAGGACCATGATCCGAAGCGATATGCTGATGCTGAGGAAGATCGTGGAGTCGAAAAATGTGCTGTACAAACAGCTGGGTTAGACAGGGAGCTGATGGGAAACTGGGCAGAGTGACAAAGTGTGGCATTTTCAAGAAACGGTCTACAGTGACCCAGATGACAGTATTTCCACCAGAAGGGGGTAGGTCCACAAGAAAGTCCATTGACAGATGTGTCCAGGGTTCACTGGGTGCTGGAAGAGGTTGCAGCAAGCCCTAGGATTTGCCAGTCGGGGACTTCTGTTGGGCGCAAGTGGGACAAGAAGCTCGTAGGCATTGACATCTTTGTGTATACTGAACCACCAATAGAACTGCTGTAGTTGAGCCAGAGTTCTCGCACGTCCAGGGTGCCCAGTGGAATGGGAGTCAGGTCCTGCAGACTCTGCTTGCCAGCAAGTTTTGCTGATAGCAAAATACCAGAAAATACCGGAGACCGTGAATGCCAGGCTCTGGAGAAAAAGTTATAAACCATTCTTGCAGGACTTTATAGATAACAGCAGAATCAACAAAGTGAGACACAGGATGAAGCAGGAGACAGCGCTGGGGGTACGAAGCAGATAATCTGTGGGAAGGAATGCGAAGGGAGAGATAAGGGGGAGACAAAGCAAACAAAGCAATAAAGTTTGTGGTGTGAAACATGCAAGCAGAAACCAGATGGCTTGCTGACTTTGCTAGTTTAACCTATATAAGTAGAGCTGGGATGTAGCAGTTTTTTTAAGCAAAAAAAACTCTGTTCCAGAGCCAGCGCTGTGCTACGTATATTATGTAAGTATACTTTTGCTTCCTGTGTATCCATTTTTGCTTATACGCAGTATATGATTTATAATAAAGAATAATAATGTAAAATAAAATCAGAGTTGTTCTTTTAAACATATATTGATTTGGTCGTCTTTTTTTAACAGTCCCCATATTAAGACAGGGTTTCTGAGTCTACGGGATAACACCGTCTTCCCCGGTGGGACTGCTTGCGTTGCCGCAACAATAACCCGCGCTGGATCAGTTATGTGTCTTGCAGGTTCAAGCTGTTCTTCAGTAGAGAATGAGTGGGAAAGCGCATCTGCGTGTTGATTCTTGGATGCTGGGTGATAGCACAGGTAGAAATCAAAACATGTAAAGAAAAGTGCCCAGCGGGCCTGGCGAGGTTTAAGGCATTGAGCCTGTTGCAGGTGTTCCAAATGTTTGTGGTCTGTGTAGACCGTTATACGATGCTGGACCCCTTCCAGCCATTGGCGCCATTCTTCAAAAGCAAGCTTCATGGCCAGGAGTTCTTGGTCGCTAAGGGTATAGTTCTGTTGGGCCGGAGAAAATTTTCTTGGGAAGAAAGCACAGGGATGCAGGGACCTGGCTGGGTCGAATTGACTCAGGGCCGAACCTACTCCTTCTGAAGACATGTCCACCTTGACAATAAAAGGGAGTCTAGGGTCCGGGTGGTGAAGGCATGGTCGATGGAGGAAGGCGTCTTTGAGTGCCTGAAAGGTGTCCAGTGCTTCAACCGGCCAGATATTTATGGGAGCCCCCTTGTGGGTTAAGGCAATCAGAGGAGCAGCCAGATGAGAGTAATTTTTGATGAAGCTCCGATAGTAATTGGTGAAGCCAAGAATGTTGGAGAGCATGTAGAGTCGTAGGTCGTGGCCAGCCCTGAATACTTTTGAGTTTAGCAGGGTCCATACTGAAACCATGATTGGATACAATGTATCCCAAGAAGGGTAAGGAAGTTTTTTCAAAGAGGCATTTCTCAAGTTTGGCGTATAAATTGTTCTCTTGCAGACGTTGCAATACCTGGCAGATGTCCTGGTGATGGGTTTGCAGAGTTTTGGAGTAAATCAGGATGTCATCTAGATACACGACCACACAGGTATACAGAAAGTCCAGGAGAATCTCATTCATAAGATTTTGGAAGACGGCGGGGGCTTTACAGAGGCCAAACTGCATAACCAGGTATTCATAATGGCTGTCTCTGGTGTTGAACGCCGTCTTCCACTCGTCACCTTCTTTAATCCGAACAAGATTGTATGCCCCACAGGGGTCTAATTTCGTAAAAGCACAGACTCCTTGTAATTTGTCAAATAGCTTGATTATCAGAGGCAGAGGCCAATCTTTCACTGTGATGGCATTGAGGTCCTGGTAATCTATACACGGGTGAAGTGAGCCGTCCTTCTTCCCCACGAAGAAAATTCCGGCTCCGGCAGGAGAGTTGGAGCGGCAGATGAAGCCCTTCTGCAGGTTCTCTTTGATGTAGTTGGACATTGCCTTTGTTTCAGGCACGGATAAGGGGTACACCCTCCCACGTGGAGCGGTGATGCCCAGATTTAGGTTAATTGCGCAGTTGAACTCCCGGTGAGGGGGCAAGATGTTAGCTGCCTTCTTAGAAAATACATCCGCGTACTGCATGTACTGGTCCTGCAGGTTCATCAGGGCTGTCTCCAGTGGAGATTTCTGTGGGTGCAAGGATGCAAGGTCTTTTGACAGGAGGGCCCCATTGTTCGAGCCGCAGGGAGATGCAATCAAAATGCGGATTGTGTAACTGGAGCCATGGGATACCCAGGACCACTGGGTGAATGGCCTTCCATATGACGTAAAAGGAAATTTGCTCCCAGTGGCATGGTTCGATATGGCATTCCAGGGGAACGGTCATATGTGTGATCTTCCCAGGAAGGGGGTCTCCGTGAATCGAAGTGATAGTAAGCAGTACGGGGCAAGGCCGTGTGGGAATTAATAGCCGGTCCACAATTTCTTGCATAAGGAAGTTTCCTCTGGACCCAGAGTCGACTAGCGCCAGGGTAGAAAAGTCACGGTCTTGTAAGACTAGGGTCACAGGTAAGTGGGGGAACCGGTGAAGTTAGGCCTAGGGACACTCCCCCATTGAACCCTAGGCCCTGGAGTTTGACGGCCACACAGGACACTGGAGCAGGAGATGCCTGGAGGCTCCGCTGTATAGGCAAAGTCCGGCCCGCCAACGTCATTGGCGTTCCTCCGGAGATAATGGCCCCCGACCCAGCAGCATAGGTTCTTCAGTGGATGCTTCCAATGAAGCTGGAGAATGAGAACCAGGTGAGGCTATGTGTGAAGGAGTGGGCCCATTGGAGCGTCGCTTGACTCCAGCAATTTCAAGGGATCTCTCCCGGAGTCGGCGGTCAGTTCTGCCTGCTAAGTCAATCAGTGTGTCCAGGGACACGGGGAGATCCTGTACTACTAGCTCGTCCTTGATTTTTGGCGAGAGGCCATCCAGAAAGATGGTGCGGAGGCAAGGCTCCTCCCAATGGAGCTCGGTGGACAACGTACGAAATTCCAGAGTGTAATCCATCAGAGGGCAGCCGCCCTTACGGATGTGCAGGAATTCTGTACTGGCTTGGGTCTGCCGACCAGGGCTCTCAAACACGGCCCAGAAACAATATAAAAACCCTGAGAGGTTCAGCAGAAGGGAGTCCGAATGCTCCCAGAAGGGAGATGCCCAGGCCAGGGCTTTCCCTTCAAGCAGTGACAGAATGTAAGTCGTCTTAGTCAGGTCATCCAGAAAGAGGGCGGATTGCAGGCAGAAGTACATATTATATTGGTTGAAGAACCCACAGTACTGCTGTGGATTGCCTGCATAGCGAGGTGGAGCTGGTAAAGGGATCACCGGGCGAGGTGCAGGGGGCCGCCTCTGCGGAACCAGGTGCAGGAAACATCTGCGCAGTGGTGGAGACCACTGAGTCCAGACGAGTGTTAAGGCGCTCCATAGATGCTGCCAAGGATTCTAGGACTTTCTACTGCTCCAGGATTTTCTGTGTGAGTCCTGGAATTGCCGGATCCATGGCCTTAGCTGTTAGCAACGTGGATCCATGGACCAACATGGAGTTGGACCCACCAGTGGGGAGGAGCCCCATGGGTGCCCACCATCGGCAGGTGAGGCTGGTGATCCCTGAGACCCCACTGGGGCTTCACCAATACCAGCCCTCGTTCCTCTCAGGTTGAACTCTCGGGTACCAGGGCCAGCTGGACTTATGTGGGGTCTCAGGGAACTGGTCAAGGTCAGGCAGGCAAAAGTCTTGACAGGCAGTGTATCTCATGGTCAGGCAGGCAAGGGTCTTGGCAGGTGGCATATCTCGAGGTCAGGCAGGCTAGGGTCTTGGCAGGTGGCATATCTTGTAGTCAGGCAGTCAATAGTCTTGGTAGTTGGCGTCAGACAGAACAGGAACTCAGGAACAAGTAGCGAAGCTTCCAGGAACAAACAGGAGCCAGGAGTAGTCAAGGCAAGGCCTGAGGAGCAGGTCTTGCCTTAAATAGCCTGAGGCCTAGGAGGAGAAGTCCAGGTCCCTTCTGCGGGTGATCCTGAAAAGGGGACACGTGGTGCGTGCGCGTGCCTGGGAACCTGGGGATTAGCTGGGAGGCCAGTGTGGGACCTGACTGCTGTCTGGTCAGCATGTGGAATCCCGGCAGCAGCCTGGTCGGGTTGTGGCAGCAGCGTGGGAGAGCCAGAGAGGAGGGCGTGCGGCAGAGTGCGTCTGCAGCGGTTCCCAGCTGCCACGAGGCTTCGGGGTCCGGTCAGCTTTGGTTTGCACTGATAAGTGGAGGGAGCCGACCGCGAGCCTTTGCGGCCAGTTACCGTAACATATTTCCACCTGTGCCAACATCTTGAATCAGATGTTTATGAGAGAGCCTAAATTCTTCCTGCTTTTCATGTTGATACTGACCATCCTTCATGGTATGGTGATAATGCACTGCTATTTTCCTGCACCTCTCTATTTGGTCCTTCAGGACTGGAATCTTGTGGTCCTTGGACTCCAGCTCCAGGGCATCCCTCGCTTTCAGATGTAGTAAATATGCAAAGCAACAGATCCCCTGATGGCCATCTTCCACTGCTCTTATATTTTTCCCACTGTCTTTCACAGAACAGATTGCATGAAGACTCCTCTTCTCTAGACTGGCTGTCAGCCCACCAGCATCTTTCTTATGACTGTTAAGAAATTGAACAAGGTATGGGGGCTATCCATCACCTGGGTATGCAGAACAGCCTACCTGCATCCTGATGTTTGATCCCTGTTAAAGCTTCTGCCTGCACCTTCCAGCTCCCATCTATGTGCCATCAGGGAGAGTTAGGTATGCATAGCATTTGAGTTGGTCCAGATGTCACTGGTGAAATTCATGTTACTCTCCAGATGCACCTGCATGCAGCTATGGCACTGATTGTACAGGGTGGAGATAACTTGCCAACTAAATGCAGTCCTGGAGAGTACTTTGTAATTGACAGCTAAGAGGTGCAGCCCAGGTTCTCCACAATCTATAGGGGCTGGCCATCCAGACCAATCATTTCCATGATGCACCTCATCACTACCTTGGATACTGCCTGCCTCTTGCCCCATCCCATTTCCTCTATGATGTTTTGTTACTACAATTGCATGGCAAGTGGCTGTAGCCTGCAACTGACTGGTGGACATGGGCTCAGCTTGAGGAAAGTTTTCCCCTTGTCAACCCTTTTGCTATGGCTTCTGCTTGAAGTCACAGAGAGGATCTACAGGCTGCCCTCCCCTGCAGGGCTGGTGCAAGGGTCAGTAGTGCACTTGGCAGATCAATGTAAAACTGCCCCCCAAAGCCATCCTGATTTGAATGTGCCCTCTGACAGTGGTAGATATATAGAGTTATGGTCACCCTCTAAAAGTGCTCCCCCCTCTCTCTCTCTCTTACCTAGCAAGTGCTCCGTGACTGCTATTGACACTTCTTTCACATTTTAAAAATGGTGCTTGCCCACTGATGCCACTCTAGGTGACCTCCTAGTCACGCCTAATGGTTGTGCTGGCCCTGCATCCTTGATGCTGATGCTAGCTGGTATTGCTTATGTAGGTAATGTGGCATAGCAACATTTGTCAGATGTCCCAGTACCTTCCATCAACTAATGGCCTTACTGCAGTGAATACACTGAGCAAAATGTAGGTTCTACCTAAATTTAAAGTATCTCTACATTAGGGAAGCCATGGGTCATCTTCTCTCTGTATCAATGGGGGCTGCTGCTGACACTGGAGTAGATGTGGAAATAGGCCAGGGTATCGATCATGCTCTCTACATGTACTGACTGCTCTTCATAGGGGTTGCTTTCAACACTGTCAATATCATTTGCCTCCCCTACTTCTTCTCTGGAGGCTAAGACACTACTGATTAGAGCTACAAAATTCTCTTTGGCTACTAGCTTTTCAATATCTTTTGAATCAGGGAATCCTAGACATGATTCTTATTCAGAATGAGTTCTTGAAAATGCTGCCTTCATTACCTGAGAAGCAATGATCATGGAGGTTCATGTTGTTGGTTTTTGGGTGTTGCACTTCTGCTGCTCCTGTCCTGCTATTGCAAGCTATGGATGGCTCTCCCACCTTTTGCCCCTGCTCCAAAACAATAGGGAGAAGAGCAGGTGGTGGTGGCACATGCCCTCCCAATTTCAATGTCTTAAGGCTTGAGCTAGCTTCCACTCCTTGCTTTATGTAGCTAAAATAGAGACTTTTAATTTAGGGGCAGGATTCTCTTTTTTCTCATTACTTCTTTTTCTCATTACTTCTTATACTTCTCACAGGCTAAGGCTGGCTCTTCAAAAACACCCAATCCTCTGCCCCTGCCATTGCCTCCTCTCCCTAGTGGCATGATGGAATTTGAAGTGTATACTGGTGATTTTGATATCACAATAGACTTTATTAATATGCGACCAGCACTCATCAGTACTACTTTAGTACTTAATGAGTGTATCTGTCACACACAATCAATCAAGTTCAAAGACTTAATTCACTTCAATGCTTAACAAGTACAGAGCCTATTTGCCAAGAGCAGTTAACAGCTTGCAAGTGGCACAAACTCAGTCTCTGTCTTTATAGGGCTATCCCTCACAATGTCTATCACAAACTCACACACATGCACAAACATTTAAAGGTGAATTTTAAAAAGCTCAGCATGTGCATCAATTAGGGGATGCATGAAGAAGTTAGGCTTTCATGCACCGACCATATTTTAAAAAGCACCCATATACGTGCATAATGTCACGGTGCACAAATCTGGTGGGTTGTAGTTTGGGTGGGGCATGGGTGTTTTGGGGCCTGGCAAAGATATGCATGCATAAATACATAATTGCCCCGGTGCACAGCGAGGTCCACTGCCATATAACTTTACTTCTGGTATTGATGATGTGTAAGTTATAAAATAAAAAGATCAAGCCATTTGTGAGCAGTTTAAAGGGTCTGGGGTAATTTGGGGGAGTGTATGCTATCAAACTGTGTGTGTGTGTGTGTGTGTGTGGGGGGGGGGGGGGGTTGGAGGACCTAGTTGTTAACTGGGTGAACTGGTGGACAAATTGGCAGACTGGAAATGGTGTGGGAGCATCCCTTTTAAAATCTCCTGACTTCTGCAGTAGAACCAAGATTTCTGTGCCAACTTAAAATTTAGCACACGTGTGTGAGACCAGTTTATTTTATAATATGGGTGCATATATGTGCCCTGGGTGTGGGCTGATGTATGCACTCAAATATGTGCCCGCACACCGGTTTCAAAGTTACCATTCCCATGCATGCATGTGGCTTACTCATTTTGTACATGCAAAATAAAATGCTAGAAAGAGAACTAAGAATGATGGCAAGGCTGCGCTTCACTTCACTTCAATCTGTCTGCAGATAGATATCTTTAGTGTAATGCACTGTGCTCACTGTGCTGCATCAGACAGACAAAGAGACACAAAAATTCATTCTTCACTGGCACTACTTTAATCTTGAGTGCTACCCTATCCCATTGGACAGAAAACAATGTCTCTGTTTCTCTGACATAGGGGCCGATGCAATATCATAAGCGCAAAAAACGTGCATCCAAATTGGACGCAAGTTTTTTGAACACCTGCACATCCCCTCTCTTGGGCGCTCGATCTAATAGTCTAATGAGCTGGCACACTAAAAGGGACTCGCACAGACATGGGTTAGGAAATTGAATGCTGTAAATTGAGCATATCTTTTCCTAATCTGAAAGCTGTTAGATTTTTTGTTGTTGTTGTTGCAGCTTTCTAAGGTTCCTCCTGCTTAGTATCTCAACAATATTAAGTAGGAGGAACCACAAAAAAACTGTATTTTTTGCTCTTCGGAGCATGGCTTTTGGTGCCTCAAACAATGCCAGCTCTGGGCTTGCGTTAATTTTTGGGCGTTAAAATATGAGCGTTGGCCACACATTTTTTTTAAAATAGGGATACTAACTAATAGCCTCATCAACAAGGTATTTGTATGTGATGAGCGCTATTTGCTATGTGCTGGTATGGACACGTGTTTTGTATGCGCTAATCCCAATATTGCATTGGGCATATTTCTAGCACATCCAAAATGGCAGCCAACCGGGCATTTAGTGGTAGAGATGTGAATCAGAACTGGAATCGGTTCTGATTCCGGGTTCGGGGACTATCGGGAAATGTTTTGCTTGCGGTCCGATCATTTTTTTTTTTTTATCGGCTGCACCTGAGCCAATAAACAAAAAACCCATACTGGGTCAGACCAAGGGTCCATCAAGCCCAGCATCCTGTTTCCAACAGTGGCCAATCCAGGCCATAAGAACCTGGCAAGCACCCAAAAACTAAGTCTATTCCATGTTACCGTTGTTAGTAATAGCAGTGGCTATTTTCTAAGTCAATTTAATTAATAGTAGGTAATGGCCTTCTCCTCCAAGAACTTATCCAATCCTTTTTTAAACACAGCTATACTAACTGCACAGGGGCTATCGGTGCCATTGGCCGGCCCCTGTCACATGGTAAGGGCAAAGGGCCATCGGCACCATTTTGATTAGTGGCAGCCAACAGCCCGAGAGCGGGAGATCGCTCCCGGGCCCCCCACTGGACCACCAGGTACTTTAAAAAAGTTTTGGGGGGGTCAGGAGGGTGGGGGATGCTAAAGGATGTGTTTTAAAGGGTCGGGGTGGGTTTAGGGGTTGTTTTTGTGTGCCATGTTTTCCCGCCCTCCCCCAAAACGATAAGAGAACCCCACAAACAATGTTTTGGGGTTTTCCTATCGGTTTCGGAGAACCCCCAATTTCTGACGAGTTTGAAAATATCGTACGATATTTTCAATCATCAGGAAAATGATTCACATCCCTATTTAGTGGTGCGCAGAGCTCAACGCCTGATATTGCATCAGCCCCATAGTGAGAGAGAGTTTTGTGATGCTGGCTGCAGTAGTGAGGATCATAAAATGCTCTTTATGAATGACAATGCCTTCTTTTTAAAAGCTTCTCTGCCATTCTAAGGGGCAAATGCAATAAAGTCACCCAGCCTAGTGCACAGGTTTACACACTTTTGGACACACTAACCTAGTGCCGGATAGAGATGTGCATTCGTTTTTCATGATTTAGTCAATGCCATTGTCTAATTCGTCATTGTTGGGGAAGTTGGGAAAAAGAATCAAAATTCCACGAATTTTCGGGTTAAAGTCGGTTTTTTATTACTGCGCACTAACGGATGTTAGTGCGCATGGACTATCCGTTAGCGCGCAGTCGCTGGACGTAGTGCGCAGTACATGGCGCCTCACCATACTGCGCACTAACGGATTATTAGTGCGCGCTAGGTACATGACAGTGCGCATTGATATATGTTAGTGCGCACTAATGTAAATTGATACTAAATTGATACTTTTTTGTTAATTGAAGGTTGAATATGTATTCCTATTGGGTGTCTTCTTATTTTTTATTCATTACCAAGGTTACCAACAGCCAAGGTGCTGTTTTTTACAGATTGTTTTATATGGGGGATGGGGAATGGGAATGGGGGATAGAGCTATTAGCTTGAAGTTCTAATCCTACTGTAGTAGTGTGTCTGTGGATACTGTGATTATGTCATCAATCATGTGACTAGAATTTGTTTGATATATTATGCATAATATTCATTTGCATCATTTTTGAATTGGCCACTTAAATTAATAGGTTTATTTTCCCTCCTACTTTTAGTCAATAGGAAGCTATAATAGCTATATAATAAGGGGTGCTCTGCTTATGTGTTGCTTTTGTTTTGTGGGTTTGAGGAGAAAACATCAGTCAATCAGTCATTATAGCTAGCTGCATCTGTTGATTTGATAGTTAATATTATACAGCCTTTATTGTTATTAAGGGGTAGCTGCTAGCTGGCTTAGCTAGCTGATACTAGTATCAGCCTATGATACTAGCAGCCAGCCAGTAGCCATTGCCACTAGCCACAGTAGCATATAGCTGCTAGCAGCCAAGTACCACTAGCCAAAATAGCCAATAGCCAGCCACAACCAGTGAGCTGAGCTGAGCTCTACTCTTTTTTTCTGTTTCTTGAGTGAGCTCTTCATTCGCAGCATTCCTAGCCTAGGCATAGGCAGGCACCAGCACTCCAGTCCAGCAGCAGGGCTTGCTTATAAAGGACAAGGTGAAGGTAGGTGCTTTGATTGCTTTCTGAACATTGCAGCAGTAGAGTTTTAATAGATTTATAAATATATAAAATTATATAATATTATATTTATCAATATTATATAGATGTATGTGTAATCTACTAGATTTATCACTAATAGTGTTTATAGCTAGCTAGCCATAGCCAGTGACACTAGGCTAATAGCTAGCTTGGCTATTAGCCTAGTGTCACTGGCAGTGGCTATGGATAGCTATTAAATCCAGTGAGTCACTACTATCAAATAAATTCTACTACTAAACCTATAATTGGCCAATAGTCTGTCCAATATCCTATATTATGTATCTTGTGCTTGGCTTGAGGCTTCTGCTCCTGTGTGTGAGATTTGTGGGTAAGACTTGAAGTGGGAGGGAGAAGTTATTTTAGTTCAAAGAACAGAATAGGCCTGAAAAGGATATGAAAAAATAGGAATAGGACTTCTCTAACCTCAATGCTTAGCTTGCATGTAGTATTAACAGAAAAGCCTAGCCAGTCCTGCCAGGAGGCTAATGTAATGAGTGAACTGAAGTATTGCAGCCTAGTTTCAGTCTCAGTCTGCTGCAGTTTGATGCTCTGGCCAATGCATGGTATAAATTGCAATATATTATATTAGTTCTTGAGAAAAGCATTGCAGTATTACCAGAAAAGAGAGAGAAAACACAATGCATGCAGTATTTAAAGATCCATAAGCAAAAAAAAAATCTAATTGAGATGGAAAACTCTGTCAACAGTGGCACTACCGCAAAAAGAAATAGTGAAGTGAATAACAAATCTCAACAAATATCTCACAAGGAGTCCAGGAAATGCAATAACCGTAAAGAGAGTACCTGGAAGGCTATGACCACAAATGCTCATAGTTTGGGAAATAAAATCCCAGATCTGCAGGCCCTAATGGCTGAGGCAGAATTGGACATTGTTGCTATCACAGAAACATGGTTCACAGAATCTCATGAATGGGATACAACAATACCAGGCTACAACTTGTTAAGGAAGGACAGAGAGGATAGAAAAGGGGGAGGTGTGGCTCTTTATGTCAGAAACAACATCCAAGCAACTGAGCTACAAGGAAGTTGGGGTATTGAAGAAGCTCTATGGGTCGACCTAAAAAACGATGACGGAGCGTCCATTTATATTGGAGTGGTTTACAGGCCTCCAAACCAAAAGGAAGAGCTGGACAGAGATCTGGTTAAAGACATCCATAAGATAGGTAAGAAGGGAGAAGTGGTGATCGTGGGTGACTTTAATATGCCAGATGTAGACTGGAAAATCCCATCTGCAGAAACTAAAAATAGTAGAGCGATAGTGGATGCCATGCAAGTATCTTTGTTCAAACAAATGGTGTTGGAACCCACGAGAGAAGGAGCTATACTCGACTTAGTGCTCACTAATGCAGATAATGTCTCAGATGTCCAGGTGGGCGCCCACCTCAGCAGCAGTGATCATCAAACGGTATGGTTTAATATCACTAAAATAATAGGGAAAAGAACCACAAAGACCCGAGTTTTACAGTTCAAAAACACAGACTTTGAGGAAATGGGGAACTACCTGGAGGAAGAACTTAAAGGATGGGAGAACGAGAGAGATGTGGATCAGCAGTGGACCAATCTAAAAGGAGCAATCACCAAGGCAACTGCTCTATATGTTAGAAATGTAAAGAAAAGCAAAAGAAAACTGAAACCTATCTGGTTCTCAATGGAGGTGGCTGACAAAATTAAAGCTAAAAGAACAGCATTCAAGAAATATAAAGGATCCCAAAGGGAGGAGCACAAAGAAGAATATTTGTATCAACTGAGGGAGACAAAGAAATTAATCAAGTTGGCAAAGAGTCAAGCGGAAGAGAGGATTGCCAAGGAGATAAAAAATGGTGACAAAACATTTTTCAGATACATCAGCGAAAAGAGAAAGGTCCAAAGTGGTATAGTGAAATTGAAAGGTGGTAATGATCAATGTGTAGAGACGGACGAAGAAATGGCAGAAATATTAAACGAATACTTCAGCTCTGTGTTCACTAAAGAAGACCCTGGAGAAGGACCATCTCTAAACAACAAGAAACTGGAGGGAAGGGGAATAGATGAAAATCCTTTTACAGTAGAAAATGTGTGGGAAGAACTAAAGAACCTGAAAGTGGACAAAGCCATGGGGCCTGATGGGATTCATCCAAGGATATTGAGGGAGCTCAGAGATGTTCTGGCGGGTCCGCTGTGTGACCTGTTCAATAGATCCCTAGAAACGGGAGTGGTGCCGAATGATTGGAGAAGAGCGGTGGTGGTCCCGCTTCACAAGAGTGGGAACAGGGAAGAGGCAGGCAACTACAGACCGGTTAGCCTCACTTCGGTGGTGGGAAAAGTAATGGAGTCACTGCTGAAAGAGAGAATAGTCAACTATCTACAGTCTGGAGAATTGATGGACCAGAGGCAGCATGGATTCACCAGGGGAAGATCCTGTCAGACAAATTTGATTGACTTTTTTGACTGGGTAACCAAGGAATTGGATCAAGGAAGAGCACTAGATGTCATCTACTTGGATTTCAGCAAAGCTTTTGATACGGTTCCGCACAGGAGACTGGTGAATAAAACGAGAAGCTTGGGAGTGAGTGCCGATGTGGTGACCTGGATTGCAAATTGGTTGACGGACAGAAAACAATGTGTGATGGTAAATGGAGCCTTCTCTGAAGAGAGAGCGGTTTTAAGTGGTGTGCCGCAAGGATTGGTGTTGGGACCAGTCCTGTTCAATATCTTTGTGAGCGACATTGCAGACGGGATAGAAGGTAAGGTTTGTCTTTTTGCGGATGACACTAAGATCTGCAACAGAGTGGACACGCCGGAAGGAGTGGAGAGAATGAGACGGGATCTAAGGAAACTGGAAGAGTGGTCGAAGATATGGCAGCTGAGATTCAATGCCAAGAAGTGCAAAGTCATGCATATGGGGAGTGGAAATCCGAATGAACTGTACTCGATGGGGGGGGAAAAGCTGATGTACACGGAGCAGGAGAGGGACCTTGGGGTGATAGTGTCTAATGATGTGAAGACAGCGAAACAATGCGACAAGGCGATAGCAAAAGCCAGAAGAATGCTGGGCTGCATAGAGAGAGGAATATCGAGTAAGAAAAGGGAAGTGATTATTCCCTTGTACAGGTCCTTGGTGAGGCCTCACCTGGAGTACTGTGTTCAGTTCTGGAGACCGTATCTACAAAAAGACAAAGACAAGATGGAAGCGGTACAGAGAAGGGCGACCAGGAAGGTGGAGGATCTTCATAGGATGACTAGTTGTAGTAGTCAACTCTGAAGCGATTGATTGAAAAGTGTCGCAAAATAGCTGGGCATTTCAATCGTAGTGTAAAAAGTGGGAAGCAACTCAGAAAGAGGCAAATAGCAGTTGGCGCACCTTTGCAAACCTTCTTCAGGATGTGCCTACCAGATGGAATTCCACCTATCTTATGTTGGAAGGTTGTCTGAACAGCAGACACCTCTTCATGATTTGGCATGGCAACTGAAATTGGATTGGAAAATCCTCTTGGATGTCAGGACTGGACAAACATTGCACACATGGTGCATGTCCTCAAGCCTTTCAAAGTATATACTGATGCATTGAGTTCAGCTAATGCCACTTGGGTGGTGTCATCCCTGTAATAAACTATATGGAGGAGGTATTAGAGGAATTTCTGCATCATCCAGATTTCTCTAAGGAAGTGTTAATGCTTGTTAAATGCTTAAAAGAGCAAGTTGAAAAAATATTGAACCTCTCATGCAAGGGATTGCTATAATGTTAGCCACGATGTGTGACCCACGTGTGAAAGGCAGTATTGCTCTCAAGAACAATGCTCTTACACATTGGAGAAAAAGTTGATTAAAATGGTTGAAAACATAATGTCTAACAGGGTCTGTTCCACTGGTAATGATGAAAAAGAATTAGTATCATCCTCTCAGTCTCCAACTCCATCCTGCTCAAGTACTAGTATGATCAGCTGCTCCCCTACCCCTTCCATAACACATCAAAATATGAGTCATTCCACATTTAATGAACTGCCTGCCATGTCACAAGCAATCGCATCAGCTGTTTGCAGAAGAAGTTACTACTACTGAGTCCTACCTGCAGGAGAATGTTTCAGAACTGCATGTTAAGAGTTTTCTGTCTGAGCCAATTCAGAGCATGGACTCAGATCCCTTGAGATATTGTGCACAGAAAGCTTCAATGTGGCCTGATCTTGCAATACTAGCACAGCACTTTCTTTCCTGCCCGCCAACAAGTGTGCAAAGTGAAAGAGTATTTTCAATGACAGGGAACATAGTGAGTCCACACCGTGCACGTTTGTCTCCAGACTTAGTCGAGCAATTGGTTTTTATCAAACGAACTTTCCACAGCTTGGGTATCCGAACTTTCCCTGTGACTGGGAGGAGTGAGCCTCTTGTCGGGGCCGAGATCCAAGGTCAAGGGGTGGAAGAGAGGCTTGGCTCTATGCAGCTGTGCTCCCCGCTTGCTGGGGTGCCCGGCCACAAGAGGCAGCAGCGGCCACAACACTGCCGCTGTTGCCTCTTGTGGCCCACAGGAGAAGCCAGTCTGGGAGTCACAAGACATGAACACTCTGTCCTGCTGCGTCTCCAACACAGGCTTCTCACTCCCAGGCTCCTTTCCCCCAGTGTCCACCTCTGAGGCAGGCAAGTCCTTGCTGGGTTCTTCTGCCTCAGCGTCCATCTCCGCAGCATGATTGTGTGAATGAAGTATGAAAGAATTTCAGGCCAATACATATTAAATTGCACTTACAGTGCACAGAGAGGTTGATACTCTAACTAAGTAGCTAGTGGCTGTACTAGTAGTAGCTAGCTAGTAGCTAGCTGCTAGCTAGCTACTACTACTAGCTACTAGTTACTAGCTACTACTTGGATATCCAGTTTATATCCAACTAGTAGCTACTACTACTAGCTACTAGTTGGATATAAACTGGATATCCAAGTGTTATATCCACTACTGTAACAATATATTGATTAACCAAATATATACAAACACCCTTGAGTGTAATAAAAAGAGAAAACTGAGCACCCAGAAGTTGTACATTTCTGAAGGATTTTTTGTTCATGAGTCTGCTTTCTCCTAGTCCTTACTCCTACTTTAGTATCACAAGCATTAAATTTTTTGCTTCAAATGGCTGTCTTGGTCATGGAGCAATTTTTGGCATTGACGTGTGAGTCATTGCAGTAGCTTGAGTGCTGCACACACTGCACACAGTGCACAATATTGTATTGGCCAGGTTGAAAGATGTGTGAATGGTCAGTAGCCACGGTTGAATTCTTGACGTTGGCGCTACTGCTCACAAGTATACAACTTGTGCTAATTCAGCCAGACTGAATGTTGTATGGAAGTGTATGACTAACTTAGTTACTACTAAAACAATGAAATGTGTTGGATTATAATAGACATACATCCGTACATGTCTGCTCTTTGTAATTTAGTAGTACCATACTATATTATTTTGGAATAATTATTATTAGTTAAATGACTAATAAAATAATATATAAAAAAGAACAAACAAACATTTTTAACAATGTAATGTAAACACATTTATTTTGTTTAACATATTATTTATATTAAACTACCATTGACACTACAGTAGACACATTTTTTTCAAAAAAAATAAAATAAAATAAAAAAAACCAGGCCAGCAGCCCAGGTCAAGGTGAAATATGATGCCTTGACTTCATGATGTTGCAGCAGGGTCAGGCTCATGTGGAGAGGAGGGTGCCGCCACTGGAGAAACCTGCTCTGAAGCAGAGGGAACTGGCACCTCCTCCTCATGAGGCATCTCATGAGGAGGAGAAGCCATTTCCCTCTGCTCCTGAGGGGCCTCCTCCAGGGCTAACAACCTCCTCTCCACATTGGTCACACTAGCCTGCACCTCTCCGACCTTCTGCTGCAACATCATGAAGTCGGCATCATATTTCGCCTTGAACTGCCGTACTTCCTGCAGGATCTCCTCCAACTTTGAATATTGTGCACAGCAGCACTTACAGGTTGGAGGAGATCCTGCAGGAAGTACGGCAGTGCTGGTGCTGGTGCTGGCACTAGCGCTGGCGCTGGTGGTGGTGCTGGTGGCAGTGGTGGGCCACTGGGTCATCATGCTGACAGCTTTTTCTTGCCCTGTAAAGAAATTAAAAAAAAAAATTATTCAACATGAGACACAGAACTATACATTATACATACATTACATAGTCAGATATGACAAATAAAAAAGCAAATACTGGATGCGTGCGAGCAAGTTTATAAAATAATCTACCCCTTATTTAGTTTATTGACCTTGAGGATTATAGAAAAATGAGGAGTCCATTGAAGGGGAGAAGGAGTGAGGGGGAGAGTGGAGGTATATCAAATCTATCAACATAGATTAGAGAGAATACATAATTTGAAGGATTGGAAGGAGAAATAATAGTCAATCTCAGGTTACACAGAATATGATGGTAGGAGATACACTACAAACCTCTTCTTTTTTTTCACCTTCAATTCTTTAGTTTACTATCATAGCCACTCAGTGTCATTTAATATATACAAATAAATAAATACACACTTCCCCCCATTCCCAATCCCCAGCCACTATAACTGACTGATATAAAAAAAAAGATTTTGTTTTTCAGCCTCAGATAATATATACTACTGTACTGGCCGTGCCAAGAGATATATTATTTCCTACCTAGACCACTACTTGTTGCTGCCTCCGTCCTCCTCTGGTGACAGCTCTGCCTCCCACTAGGCCCAGGAAGCCCCACCTCGTCCCTGCCTGGGTGTGGTTCTGTACAAGACAAATCAAAATTCAGAGAACAACAGTTAGAATTTTAAAAAGAAGAATGAGATCAGACACAATGATTCATTCACTGTTATAGTAAAGAAACATTTTTAAACACAAATTCCATTACAATTAATTGAATACTTGTGTAATGTGTGTTGTTCTTGTGTAGTATTCTGAAAACAACTTACCAGGCACGGAACGGGCCAAGGTTCGGCGGACCTCCTCGAGCAACCTACCCTCGTGCAATCGCAGATGGCGACCTGAAAATTAGAGGAATATACAGGAAAAAGAATAACATTGATTAATTTTTACAACATGCCCATGTTTTGCCTTGACCTACTAGATTATTTTTTATGCAACATACAAAAGTTAGTTATACATAAATACTATTTTATTTACATTTCAATGTGGCTTTCAAAAAAATCCCAAATACCACCATTTCAAAACGATAAATATAAATATCAATAATATACCACAGATAATTTTATTTCCTTTGTAGTCTAGTTATTAAGTATTAATACTAGTATAGTATAGGGTAAGGGTGGTACACTAGTAGCTAGCTAGCTAGTAGCTAGCTACTAGTATTTCTGTTTTTTTAAAATATATTTACTTAACATCATAACTTTTATTACTTATAGTAGTTAATTATTACATTATAATTATATAACTCACTGTATGCTACTAGTAGCTACTAGCTACTGTAGCTAGTATTACTATCATACTCTATTTAATTTTCAATGACAAAATAATATACATAATTTATAATTGAATAATATGATCAACATTATTATTTCTCACCTTTCTTTTTCAGGTCTTCCACCTCACGAGGGTAGGAGGCCCGCCGGCAAAACTCCTCCTGGAGAGAGGCCCAGGCAGCAGTCTCCCTTTGCAGGTTAGGCCTGCTGCCTGGGGGGTGTAAAGGTTCCTCTCATCCAGGAGCATGAGCCGGGCCAGGAGGTCCACGTCAGCCTGGGTAAAGCGGGGCTTCCTGGTCCTTGCTGCCACCTTGGAGGAGGACGGTGGGGAGGAGTCAGACTCCCTCCCCCTGTCACCACCAGACTCCCTTTCACGTTCCATCCTACCATGAGAAAATAAAAAAGAAGATAAAAAAAGTATGTGCTATAGGACAGCTGTTTGTTCAGAAGCTCACACACTAATGCAGGGAGGGGCTAGGCAGCTCCCCCCTGTCTGTGAAGCCAGCCCTCAGCCCTCACCCACACAGTGACAGTACACTATTCAGTTCAGTGGCAGGGACATGGGGGGAGGGGAGGAGTGAGGGTCAGGCAGCTGAGCTCCCCCCCCCCCCTGTCTGTGAAGCCAGCCAGCCTCTCACTACGTAATGCAGGCAGGGAGGGAGCTGTCTCAGCCCTCACCCTCACAGTGACAGTACACTATTCAGTTCAGTGGCAGGGACATGGGGGGAGGGGAGGAGTGAGGGTCAGGCAGCTGAGCTCCCCCCCCCCCCTGTCTGTGAAGCCAGCCAGCCTCTCACTACGTAATGCAGGCAGGGAGGGAGCTGTCTCAGCCCTCACCCTCACAGTGACAGTACACTATTCAGTTCAGTGGCAGGGACATGGGGGGAGGGGAGGAGTGAGGGTCAGGCAGCTGAGCTCCCCCCCCCCTGTCTGTGAAGCCAGCCAGCCTCTCACTACGTAATGCAGGCAGGGAGGGAACTGTCTCAGCCCTCACCCTCACAGTGACAGTACACTATTCAGTTCAGTGGCAGGGACATGGGGGGAGGGGAGGAGTGAGGGTCAGGCAGCTGAGCTCCCCCCCCTGTCTGTGAAGCCAGCCAGCCTCTCACTACGTAATGCAGGCAGGGAGGGAGCTGTCTCAGCCCTCACCCTCACAGTGACAGTACACTATTCAGTTCAGTGGCAGGGACATGGGGGGAGGGGAGGAGTGAGGGTCAGGCAGCTGAGCTCCCCCCCCCCCTGTCTGTGAAGCCAGCCAGCCTCTCACTACATAATGCAGGCAGGGAGGGAGCTGTCTCAGCCCTCACCCTCACAGTGACAGTACACTATTCAGTTCAGTGGCAGGGACATGGGGGGAGGGGAGGAGTGAAGGTCAGGCAGCTGAGCTCCCCCCCCCCCCTGTCTGTGAAGCCAGCCAGCCTCTCACTACGTAATGCAGGCAGGGAGGGAGCTGTCTCAGCCCTCACCATCACAGTGACAGTACACTATTCAGTTCAGTGGCAGGGACATGGGGGGAGGGGAGGAGTGAGGGTCAGGCAGCTGAGCTCCCCCCCCCCCCTGTCTGTGAAGCCAGCCAGCCTCTCACTATGTAATGCAGGCAGGGAGGGAGCTGTCTCAGCCCTCACCCTCACAGTGACAGTACACTATTCAGTTCAGTGGCAGGGACATGGGGGGATGGGAGGAGTGAGGGTCGGGCAGCTGAGCTCCCCCCCCCCCTGTCTGTGAAGCCAGCCAGCCTCTCACTATGTAATGCAGGCAGGGAGGGAGCTGTCTCAGCCCTCACCCTCACAGTGACAGTACACTATTCAGTTCAGTGGCAGGGACATGGGGGGAGGGGAGGAGTGAGGGTCAGGCAGCTGAGCTCCCCCCCCCCTGTCTGTGAAGCCATCCAGCCTCTCACTACGTAATGCAGGCAGGGAGGGAGCTGTCTCAGCCCTCACCCTCACAGTGACAGTACACTATTCAGTTCAGTGGCAGGGACATGGGAGGAGGGGAGGAGTGAGGGTCAGGCAGCTGAGCTCCCCCCCCCCTGTCTGTGAAGCCATCCAGCCTCTCACTACGTAATGCAGGCAGGGAGGGAGCTGTCTCAGCCCTCACCCTCACAGTGACAGTACACTATTCAGTTCAGTGGCAGGGACATGGGGGGAGGGGAGGAGTGAGGGTCAGGCAGCTGAGCTCCCCCCCCCCTGTCTGTGAAGCCAGCCAGCCTCTCACTACATAATGCAGGCAGGGAGGGAGCTGTCTCAGCCCTCACCCTCACAGTGACAGTACACTATTCAGTTCAGTGGCAGGGACATGGGGGGAGGGGAGGAGTGAGGGTCAGGCAGCTGAGCTCCCCCCCCCCCCTGTCTGTGAAGCCAGCCAGCCTCTCACTACGTAATGCAGGCAGGGAGGGAACTGTCTCAGCCCTCACCCTCACAGTGACAGTACACTATTCAGTTCAGTGGCAGGGACATGGGGGAGGGGAGGAGTGAGAGTCAGGCAGCTGAGCTCCCCCCCCCCCCTGTCTGTGAAGCCAGCCAGCCTCTCACTACGTAATGCAGGCAGGGAGGGAGCTGTCTCAGCCCTCACCCTCACAGTGACAGTACACTATTCAGTTCAGTGGCAGGGACATGGGGGGAGGGGAGGAGTGAGGGTCAGGCAGCTGAGCTCCCCCCCCCCTGTCTGTGAAGCCAGCCAGCCTCTCACTACAGTAATGCAGGCAGGGAGTGAGCTGTCTCAGCCCTCACCCTCACAGTGACAGTACACTATTCAGTTCAGTGGCAGGGACATGGGGGGAGGGGAGGAGTGAGGGTCAGGCAGCTGAGCTCCCCCCCCCCCCCCTGTCTGTGAAGCCAGCCAGCCTCTCATGCAGGGAGGGAGCTGTCTGACACTGACAATCTCTGTTAAACTTTTTTTTCACTAAATTAGCATAAAATTAAATGAAGTACTTTTGTGTGTTAAACTTTTAATTTCCCCTAATGTAAGTAACTTCATTTAATATTATTTTTATATTATTTTATGCTACTTCACCGAAAAAAAAAGTGCATTAACTATTTAACTTAACCAACTAAGTAACTACTAGTAAAGTAATACTGTATAAAAACTAAAACAAAATCTTATATATTTATTATATTATACACTTACAGTGGTAGAGTTGATGATAATGTGGTAATAATGAATGAATCAACGATAACGTTGTGTTGATTTACTGGTGTACTACTGCTGCTCAGCTCACTCAGCTCTGTCAGAGACTGCACGTAGTAAGAAAATAATTATTAGTGCGTGTATTTTAAGCAAAATGGCCTCTGGGGACCTTACAGAGCATGCTCAAGGTAGCGCGCACTAATCCGCGGTAGTGCGCACTACCCAGTGGTAGTGCGCACTAACTACGGATGAGTTAAAATACTGATTCTACATTCCCATTGTCTGTTTTCCAGGTGGTGCGAACCAGTTGGAGCCCAGAACTGTACATTTAGCTAACGAACTCCTTACAAATTGATACGTTTTACTTAAAAGTTGCAATTTTAGGTAGTGCGCACTAGCATTAGTTGGTGCGCACTAACGGGAAGACTGGGCGCACTAACCCCGTTAGTGCGCACTAACCACGGATTAGTTAAAATACTGATTCTACATTCCCATTGTCTGTTTTCCGGGTGGTGCGAACCAGTTGGAGCCCAGAACCGTACATTTAGCTAACGAACTCCTTACAAATTGATACGTTTTACTTAAAAGTTGCAATTTTATGTAGTGCGCACTAGCATTAGTTGGTGCGCACTAACGGGAAAGCAGGGCGCACTAACCCCGTTAGTGCGCACTAACCACGGATGAGTTAAAATACTGATTCTACATTCCCATTGTCTGTTTTCCAGGTGGTGCGAACCAGTTGGAGCCCAGTACCGTACATTTAGCTAACGAACTCCTTACAAATTGATAAGTTTTACTTAAAAGTTGCAATTTTTGGTAGTGCGCACTACCATTCGTTAGTGCGCACTAACGGGAACCTTGGGCGCACTAACCCCGATAGTGCACACTAACTCCGTTCGTAAAAAAAAAACCAAACCACACGCGAAAAACTAAACTTTTAAACGAATCGGTCGACCGAAGCCCGACACGATTCCTAAAAACGAAGCACATCTCTAGTGCCGGATGCAGTAAAGAGATTAGCACATCCAAAGTGCATGCCCTAACAAGCGCAAACTCAATAGCGCCCGTCAGTTAATTACATGTAAATGAGGATATTACCTATTACCCCCGATGCAGTAAAGTGCTGGGTGCCCAACACATACTTTTTAATATGGCAAATTTAACTCCAGCCTCGGAGGTAAAGTCAACTCTCCGTATAGGGCTCTTGAAAAAGATTAATAAAAATAGTTCTCTGTGTTGTGTTAAGTGTGTCCTTCTCCTTAGTATTATTGTGACACTTTACTACTTTTGGTGGAGAATAATAACAGGTAAATTTTAAAACCCGTGTGCGCGGTTCCCGGCGCACACATGGATGTACCAATCTTATAACATGTGCGCGTGCGCATGTTCTAAAATCAAACACCAGATTTTGTATCAGCATGCGCATGTGCACATGGATGCCACACTTGTGTGTGCAGGGGGGAAATTTTTGTAAAAACTGCACGGCGATGTGAGTAGATCTACCCTAGTTCCCTCCCAATCCAATAAAGGAGCGGACTGGGAGGGAACTTCCCTAACCCTAACCCTATCCTTCCTCCCTCTTCCTCTAAACTCCACCTACCTATCCTAATTTTTTTTTGTTGCTGAACTTAACTGCTCCATGGACCAGAAGTAAGTTCTGCGTGCTGGTCAGCTGCCAGAATGCGCTAACCTGGGACAGCACCTAATGGTGCTCACACCCGCCCCGCCCAGACTCCACTCGATATTTCTAAAAACATCCTCAGAGTACCCTCTTAGTAAGGAAATATTTTTCCATGCAGCAGCAAAAGTACATTATGTACTCCCTCCCTTCTAAAAATGTGCTTAGGAGGTAATTTTCAAAGGATTTATGTGTGTAAATGTAACATGCTAACATAATCTTCAAAAGCCCATTTACATTCTAAGGGGTGAGTTTGAAAGAGCTTCTCAACTCTTATTTCAAAACAGGAAAATTATGCACATTTATGTGCATGCGTGAGCTACAGAATGAACGGGGCTGTTTTGGGACAGGTCGGGAGCATTCTGGGGCGGGCCAACATTTATGTGCATAAATCCCAATTTTAAAACTGACAAACGCAGTGCACATTGGGCTGTTACTGGCATATATTTATTTCTGCTCTTTTACAAGTGTAAGTCAGAATAGAACTCTTTATAGCCAAAAGATTGACTGGATGAGGGGTCTGGGTAAACTGGGGGGAGTGCAGCCTGAAGAGCCAGTGCAGTCTTGATTAGCTAGAATTAGACTGGGCACTGGTAGATTAAGTGGTCAAACTGGTTATTTCCTTCACTCATGCATATAAAAATCCAGTAAGACCTAAGGAAAGATGCAAATAACATTTCCACATGTAATTGCTTAAGTGTTAGGAGCACACATACGCATGGCTCGGTGTATTTTTTATTATATGGGGGTAATTTTGCAAAGGATTTACATGTGTAAATGTATTTACTATTGTAGCAATTTTCAAAAACCATTTACTCGAGTAAAGTGCACTTATGTGGGTACATACTATGAGCATTTCAATGTCATTTATTGTAGCAATTTTCAAAAGCCCACTTATACAGGTAGAATGCATTTACACATGTAAAACCCATTTTTAAGCCTGCAAATGCTTTTTAAAATCAGGCCCTAAGATGGTAACTTTTAAACAGTTGCCTGGGCATACATGTACACATGTATGCCGGCTCATGCCAATGGATGCGTCCATTTTATAACACACGCGCATGTTATAAAATCGGCTGTACATGCGTACATATGCGCACCATTTTATATGCCGGCTCTACCACAAATGCTGGCTCTATCACGTAAGTGGAGGGGATTTTAAAAACAACACGTGCCTATGCAATAGCCCTTTATCCCAATTCGTTCCCAGTTCATCCAGTTAACGGATCGAACTTCCTAACCCCCTTGTTAATTAGCCTACCTTTTATCCTTTTCACTCCAACCCTTAAAACTCTGCTCAGTTGCCTATTTTTTAAAATTTTATACTTACACACCATCGATAGCAGAAGTAAAGTCATGCAATAGAGGAGCTTGGTGTGCGCTTGTGCGCATAAATACATTTCAAGTTTACTTCCTGGAATGCTCATGACCTGCCCATGCTCTGCCCAGACCAAACCCATGCCCCTCCCATTTTTTAAGCTGTTGATTTGAGTGTATACTGAGAGATATGCACGTAATTGCATGCTTTTTAATATCCGTGCGGTGCACGTCAGCCTGAGAGATGCACATATCTCCCTACTTTGGTGCATGGATTATTTAAAATTCCAGAGTATGTGGGCATGCGCGTGCTTGTTTTAAAGTTACTCTCCCTTCTCGTGGGGAAGATCACGTGATGCTCTGAGGGGAGCAGATGTGAGCTCCCTTCTTGGGTCCTCGCTCGCAGATCCATCCGCATCCATAGCGGCTCCTTAATTCCATCGGTGATACCAGCTGCTCCCCGAGATTCTGCTGCCCCAAAATATTACTTACCCGGCTCAAATGACATCGCGGGTGATGAAAAAAGAAATAGAAAAGGAGAAGGCTCAACCCGCAGATCTGCAGACGGAAGATGACATCGAGCCCGCTGACACGGCACACACGGTACCAGCTGCCGATATCAAAGTGGCAGTGGTAGGTGCCTTAGAACTTGAATTAAAAAAAATATCAGCCAAATTAAATGAATTATTCGACTCCTTTGCGAGCTATGAGGCTCGATTTGGCCAGATAGAACAGCGGGTGTCGGATACGCAAGATGGCCTCCTCACTGCACAGACTGATATTGATTATTCTGTTTTCTTATAAATGTTATTAGGTATTTATATCAAGTATTATTTATAGCTATATACGTTTAAAAATTTGTTTTGTTTTAATAAGCACACTCAATTCGAAAAACATTATATTGCTTTTTATTATTTATTTATTTATTTATTTAACGTGTTTTGTATACCGTCATTCAGTTTCGCCATTAAGAACGGTTTACAGTCATCATGAAAAAAGGTTAGATAAACATAATCACAGTAGTTTGTCTTGGAGATGGATTATAGTTTAGGGATTTGTGTGTTAGTTATTACATACAAAATATTCTACTAAGGCATAGAATAGAGTTAAGTGAGGTAGAAAGGAAGGTATATAAGTTGGATGCTTTTCACCATCGTACAAAATCTCACCAAACCACCAAATGAACTAAGAATACCTTCCAGCACAAACAAAAGCAACAAATTTGCGGAATACTTCACCGATAAAATCAAAAAAACTAATAAACAACTCCAACAACAGCACCAACACACACACCCAAACCCCAAAATTGTCTCTGAAAATGACAACAACTTGGCATAACTTCGACCTCGCCTCTTCGCTGGAAATTGAAAAAATAATCAAAAAAATGAATCCAGCAAACCATCCCATCAATAGTATCCCCATACAAACAATTAAACTGATCGAAAACCCAATAACCAAAACAATAACAGACATAGTTAACCTTTCCCTCACCGAAGAGAAATACCCTTAATGCTTAAAATCAGCAATCATTAAACCATTAATAAAAAAGAACAACCTAGACCCGGAAAACATTCACAACTACCGACCTATATCAAACTTACCTTTCATTGGAAAAATCATAGAAAAAATTGTCCACTCCCAACTCTCTGACTACCGCGAAATGAACAACATACTTCAACCCTCTCAATTTGGATTCAGGAAAAACATAAGCACGGAATCATTTCTCCTTTCACTAAATGACACAGTACTTCGAGGATTTGACAAAGGACTAAGTTACCTATTAATCCTCCTGGATCTATCAGCTGCTTTCGACACAGTCAAATGGGCTTCAGAAGGGTCTCTCCCTAAGCTCCATCAAGGTTCAGGTGGCTGCGCTGTCTTGCTACGGTCCCAGGAGGGATGGCAAGACCATTACCAAGCATCCAGATGTTTCTCGCTTCCTGAAAGGAGTCAAGCACATTCGTCCGCCACTGAAGTGGCCAGTGCCTTTGTGGGACCTCAACATAGTTTTGGATTTCCTCGTGGGATCCACCTTCAGACCCCTTCGGGGCCTGTCTCTCTGTTCTCTAACTTTGAAGATGGTGTTTTTGCTGGCCGTATGTTCAGCACGCCGTATCTCGGAGCTACAGGCTCTGTCCTGCCGGGATCCCTTCCTTAGGATCACTCCGGAGGCTATCCCTCTTCGCACGGTTCCATCCTTCTTGCCGAAGGTAGTCTCACAATTTCACCTCAACCAGACCATATCCTTGCCAACCACGGCAGGTCTGAAGAAATCAGAAGAAGGGCGTTTGCTATGCCATCTCGACATTGGCAGATTGCTGACCAGATATCTGGCAATGACAGAAACAGTACGAAAGACGGACCATCTGTTCGTCCTGCACAGCGGGAAGAAACAAGGAGAAGCGGCCTCCCGGCCCACCGTCGCCCGCTGCATTCAAGAAGTCATCAGAGCGGCCTACGTAGAGGCCGGGAAGTCACTGCCTCTACAAGTCAAGGCCCATTCTACCAGAGCCCAAGCAGCATCTTGGGCAGAATCTAGGATGCTGTCGCCTGCAGAAATATGTAAAGCGGCGACGTGGTCCTCCCTCCATACCTTCTCCAGGTTCTACCGTCTGGATGTCCAGGCCAGGGAGGATACAGCATTTGCGATGGCAGTCTTACACGATCCTCAGGCAGCCTCCCGCCCAGTCCGGGAGTAACGCTTTTGTACATCCCACTTGTTCTGAGTCCATCTGGCTACACGACAGGAAATGGTGAGATTACTTACCTGATAATCTCGTTTTCCTTAGTGTAGACAGATGGACTCAGCATCCCACCCAGCTGCCTGTATACATTGGTTTCACCGATTCAAGGTAAGCCTTATCACTTCTTACATGAGTGCGTCCACTCTACCAGGTGTCGACGCCTTCCGGATGGGAATGCTGGCAGTCTCCAGCTACTATCAATCGGTCAGGGGAATCCTGTTTCCACTATTTCATTGATTGTCAGTACACATATATCCATAACAGCTTTTGCAAGTGTAACATACCTCTAGGAACTAGGGCAGAGAAATGTTGAATCATCATTGTGACATGAAAAGACTGACAATAGAGTGCTGTCCTCTTTAAGAGCTGGGGGGGGGGGAAAGGAGATTCAAAATTGGATTGTCTGAGCATGTGCAAACAGATCACTGCTCAGCTTGAACAGAGTTCCTGCCCTGCTCTGAATTAATAAATATTATCTGTACTGATTAAGGTTCTCTTTTCTGGAACCCTGCTGTGGACGACTTGGGAGTAATTGAACTGTGCCCTGTCAGGATTTGAAGCTCTTCTTTCGGATAGAGGCTGCTGTATTGTGGATTTGGCAGTTGAAGCAAAGAGCAGTACTGATGCCCTCTTCAGCTCTAAATTCAAATGGACACACAGTAGGATACAATCTGGGACTTTGCTTGTTCAGAGACTGCTTAAGGTCGGGTGCTATATCACATGCTGATTCTGGTTGAAATACTTAACATGAGTTATGACAAAGTTGAGTTTTCTCTTGTACTATATACATGTGTTTATATGACAAATGCAGATGCTTAGGAAGTGAACAGATTTATTTCAGTCATTCATTCCAGTAAAGATAAAACTGTTACTCACTAAAGAGCATGTGGATTCATTTCTGATACTGGGTTGGGAATCAAAGTGCAGGTTTCAGACACAAGGAGTCATAAAGAAAATTGAACTTCAAGGGTTACAACAAATTCTGGCGCATCAACGTGGGGCAGTGTTTTTTTTTTTCTTCTCTCTGTCTGACCTGCTACTGAGCGACCCAGCATCATTAGTGAAGTGAGCACAGTATTCTCTTTGTTTCTTTCTCATACAAAATGGAGTATTGCAAGTACTATGATTGTATTACTGATAGATCTGTTATTCTGAGTTCTGTAAATCCTGAAATATCTTTAGCAAGTGTAGAAGATGCATTAAGCCCAGCGGGTGTAGTTACAAAATTGAAACGTTTAAGAGCTGAGTCATCTGATCAAGTTTTGTGTGAGTTTGAAGAACCGCTTTCTATAATTATTTTAGAAAGAATGAGCTTAAAAGGGGAACTGGACAGTCAGTGGATAATTTTACCTGTCTTAGATGAGACAGTATCAGAACAGAATGTTGAGTCGATGTCCCCTGAAGCATGCACTGACCCACTAGTGAGTGACATACTTTTAGATATGACAGATCGACTTCAAGAAGAATTAGCATATATAGCTGACAGTCATAAAATCAATATTCAAGATCTGAGGAAAAGAACATCTGCTCTCATGATTGAGAGTTTGGGGTCACAAGAAAAAGAAACACGAGATATGGATCAATCACCCCAGAGTATATTGCAGACTCCAGTTAAAAGCCAAAAAAACGTTCCCAAGTGGCGGGATGCTATGCTGACCCAACATTCTGTGGCAGTCAATTCTTCTCAATATTCCATTCCACCAATTTCTATTCCTGCGGATGTTTCAAAGGTTATAGTGGAGCATGTGATCAAAACTCCTAAGGAAAAGGGTGCAGAGTTGAATCATACGTACTACAAAATTAAAGTTTTCTCTGGAAATGTCCCTAAACCTAGTAATGAAGGAGACTATGAAACTTGGCATATTCAAATTAAGCAATTACTGCAGGATCCAGATCTCACCGCAGGTGCAAAAAAAAGGAAATTAATTGAAAGTCTCCTTCCTCCAGCTTTAAATATTGTCTCTTACATAGATAAAAGCGCCACAGCAGAGCAGTGTTTAGAGGAACTGGAGAAGGCATATGGCAGTGTTGCGGTCTCGGCCGCCACGGGGGCGTCCGAGCCCTTACCTTCCCTCCAGGTCCCGGGTCTGGGCCGCGGTCCGCGGGCTCGGAGCTCGTGCGGGCAGCATGGGCCTAGTTCCTCCTCGTGGGAGACGCCGCCGGCCGTCGCGGGGGACTCCTCCCCTTCGGGGGAACGCGCGCGCGCGACGGGAGGGTTTTTCTGCTGTCAGCACCCGGATGTGCTGACACGCCCCCCGTGATGTCAGACGCCGGGTAGGGATTTAAACCGGGACCCGGGGCTTTTTGAATTGCCTTGCAACGAGGTTCCTTCTTTGAAGTACTAGTTGCCTTGCTGCTACCCGGTTCCTGATTCCTGTTGCCTGCACTTGGATTCCAGCTTGTCTTCTGCCTGCCTTGACCCCGGTTCGTGACTCCGATTCCAGCTTGTCTTCTGCCTGCCTTGACCCCGGTTCGTGACTCCGATTCCAGCTTGTCTTCTGCCTGCCTTGACCCCGGTTCGTGACTCCGATTCCAGCTTGTCTTCTGCCTGCCTTGACTCCGGTTCGTACTCCGATTCCTGCTTGCCTGCCATCTGCCTTGACTCCGGTTCGTACTCCGATTCCTGCTTGCCTGCCATCTGCCTAGACTCCGGTCCGTACTTCACTCCTGGGCTTCTTCACCCTCGCCTAAGTCCCAGCGGTCCGGGTCCCTACGGGCTTCTCCTGGGGGGACCTCGGACTTCCAGGGCGAAGACTCCTAAGACCTAGCGACCCGGACTCTCACAGCTCCTCTGGAGGAGTCGCGGGTTTCCAGGTGAAGCTCCAGTTGCCCAGTGGGAGTTCTGCCTCCCGACTGTTCCCGCCGGGCAGTCGGCCTAAGGATCCACTTCCGGATTTTGTCTATCACAACAGTTTGCAAGGCCATGGATCCGGCAGACCTCGCCGGGCTACAGGCCATTCCGGGTTTGGCCCAACGCTTAGTTCAGCAACAACAAGTTTTGGACTCTCTGGCCGCTACAGTAGAGCGGTTGGCAGCTCGCATGGATGTCGAGCCGCCCGCACCTGTACAGGTACCGGTACCTGCTCCTGTACCGCTGGTAACCTTCCAGACTCCGACACAGCTTCCAGCCCCATCCCGCTACTCTGGGGATGCCAAGGCGTGCCGAGGGTTTTTAAACCAATGTTACGTGCGCTTTGCACTTTTGCCTAACCAGTTCCCTACTGACGGCGCCAAGGTGGCGTACATTTTTTCCCTTTTGGATGGACGGGCCTTGAACTGGGCTTCACCCATGTGGGAGAATAGTGATCCGGCTCTGGGAGATTTGAACCGTTTTGTTGAAGAGTTTAAAGCGGCTTTTGATGAGCCAGCACGACAAGCTTCCGCTACTACTGAGTTGCTCCAGCTTCGGCAAGGAACACGGTCTCTTGCGGACTATGCATTGGATTTCCGCACACTCGCCCACGAGGTAGGCTGGCAGGATGAAGCTCTACGGGGCGTTTTTCTGGAGGGCTTAGCAGGCCGTATAAAGGATGAGCTAGCGGCTCGCGATCTGCCAGAAAACCTCAACTCTCTTATTGACCTTGCGGGTCGAATCGATCGGCGTTTACAGCAGAGGGCGAGAGAGGCTCGCCCTTTTCGACGCCTGACATCTGTGGCACCAAAGACCCTGAATTCTGGCTCTCGAGGTACTACCGCCTCTTCAGCAACTTCTTCGGAGGAGCCCATGCAATTGGGTCGTTCTTCTTTGTCGCCCGAGGAAAGGCAGCGTCGCCGCGACCTGAGGTTGTGTCTGTACTGTGGCGGTAAGGGTCACTACCTTGCGCAATGCAAGGAACGAGCGGAAAACTCCCGCGCCTAGAGGTAAGGGAGGAGTGTCCCCTAGGCTGCCTTAGCACTGCTCCTCCATGTACCATACCAGTAACTTTGGAATACCCGGGTGGTTCTTTTCCCACGCAAGCCTTGGTCGACTCCGGGGCTGGAGGCAACTTCATTTCTAAGGAGCTCGTGCAACAGTTGTCTCTTTCTACACGAACTAGGACTCCTGCCTTGAGGGTAACCTCTATTCAGGGTACTCCTCTATCTGGGTGCATTTCCACAGAGACCTTCCCGCTTATTCTGCAGACGGGGTTATTGCACACCGAAGAAATTTCATTTCTGATTCTGGAGAAAGCTGTACATCCGATGGTCCTTGGTCTACCCTGGCTCCAAAAGCACTCTCCAGTAATCCGTTGGAAGGACTTTCAGATCACCCAGTGGAGCCCCGACTGTTTCCAGTCCTGTCTCCAAGCAAAGAAAGTCCACCGGATTCCATTGGCACTCATCGAACCAGAGTTACCGGCCCCGTACGCGGATTTTATGGATGTCTTCTCCAAAGAGAAAGCGGAACTGTTACCACACCACCGACCTTTTGAC
Source organism: Rhinatrema bivittatum (assembly GCF_901001135.1). Lineage (NCBI taxonomy): Eukaryota > Metazoa > Chordata > Amphibia > Gymnophiona > Rhinatrematidae > Rhinatrema > Rhinatrema bivittatum. The sequence goes on along the minus strand of NC_042623.1, from coordinate 215,750,851 downwards.
TGTGCTATTGAACTGCTCCCGGGTTCTACTCCTCCTCGGGGACGCGTATACCCTTTGTCTCAGCCTGAGACTCGGGCTATGTCGGACTACATTACCGAAAATCTGGCGAAGGGCTTCATCCGCCCTTCAAAGTCTCCCGCAGGAGCTGGTTTCTTTTTTGTTGCAAAGAAGGACGGAGCCTTACGGCCGTGCATAGACTACCGTGGGCTCAACGCCATCACCAAGAAGAATCGCTACCCGCTGCCTCTTATCCCAGAGTTGTTGGACAGACTCCAGGGGGCTCAAGTTTTCACCAAATTGGATCTGCGCGGTGCATACAACTTGGTCCGGATCCGTCCCGGGGATGAATGGAAGACGGCGTTCAATACCCGGGACGGCCATTACGAATACTTAGTAATGCCCTTTGGGCTGTGTAATGCCCCTGCCGTCTTCCAGCACTTAATGAACGAGATTCTACGAGAGTTACTACACTCCTGTGTAATAGTCTATTTGGACGACGTGCTAATACATTCTCCAGACCTTTCCTCCCATCGACAACATGTGAGACAAGTCCTCCAGATCCTACGGGACCATCACCTGTATGCGAAATTTGAGAAATGTCTCTTTGAGCGGGAGTCGTTACCCTTCTTAGGGTATATAGTGTCCTCTACCGGTTTCCGGATGGATCCCAGCAAGGTGTCCGCCATCAAGAAGTGGCCCCGCCCTGAAGGGCTTAAAGCGTTGCAGCGGTTTTTGGGGTTTGCTAACTTCTATAGACACTTCATTCCCCAGTACTCTCATTTGGTGGCACCTTTAACTGCTTTGACTCGGAAGGGGGCTAACACCCGTCTATGGCCTGAAGAAGCTTGCGAGGCTTTTGATCAGTTAAAGAAGGCGTTTCTCCAGGATACTTGTCTACGTCACCCGGATCCCACTCGGCCATTCTTTGTTGAAGTAGACGCTTCGAATATTGCGGTGGGAGCGGTCCTTTCGCAAGTTTCTACTACCGGACATCTCCTACCCTGCTCCTATTTCTCCAGAAAGTTTTCTTCAGCTGAGTGTAATTACGGCATAGGAGATAAGGAGTTGCTGGCCGTCAAACTTGCACTGGAAGAATGGAGACAGTGGTTGGAGGGCTCTCTCCATCCGGTCACGATTTACACTGATCATAGGAATCTGGAGTTCTTAAACCAGGCCCAACGGTTGAATCCCAGACAAGCACGTTGGTCACTCTTCTTTAACCGTTTTGATTTCATATTAAAATATCGGCCAGCCGCGAAGAACGTTCGGGCAGATGCACTCTCCCGCTATGAAATTCAGGAGGAAAAGGAAAATTGTCCCCAACACATCATTGACCTGGCTAAGATCCAGGTGGCCAGTTCCACTGTTTCTACTCTAGGTCGAGTTGTGGTTTCCCGCAGGGACCGAAGAAAGGCGTTAGCCTGGGCCCACGATTCCCTTTCAGGAGGTCATGCTGGCAGAGCGAGGACTCTCGATCTACTAAATCGCTATTACTGGTGGCCTCAAATCCGTCAGGATGTACGGTTGTATGTGGATTCGTGTCCAGTATGTGCTCGGCAAAAACCCTTGAATGGCCGGTCCTGGGGCCTGCTGCACCCACTACCTATTCCCGCGGAACCATGGTCCCACATTGCCACGGATTTTGTGGTGGATCTGCCATCCTCAGAAGGCAATACGGTCATTTGGGTAACCGTAGACCGTTTCTCTAAAATGATCCATTTGGTGCCTCTGCCTAAACTACCCTCTGCACCTGAGCTCGCGCTTTTGTTTACTCAACACATCTTCCGGGCTCATGGACTACCTCAGAGTATCGTATCTGACAGAGGACCACAGTTTACGGCCCGTTTCTGGCGTGCCCTTTGTAAGAAATTTGGGGTACAGCTGAATTTGTCTACGGCTTTCCACCCACAGACCAATGGTCAAACGGAGCGCACTAATCGTACTCTTAAGACTTTCCTCCGAAGTTTTGTTTCTGAGAAGGGGACTAACTGGGTTTCTCTTCTGCCTTGGGCTGAGTTCGCCTACAACAACCACACCCATGCCATCACGGGACGAACGCCTTTTCAGATTGTGTTTGGTCGCCACCCGCGGCCCCCAATACCAGTACCTGTTTCCGTTCCTTCCCCAGCTGCACTAACCACAGCAAGTCAAGTGCATCGTCTCTGGAGGAGTATTCAGCACAGACTAACCAGCGCAGCGAAGAAGTCTCAGCAGTTTGCTAATCGCCACCGACGTCCTGCACCAGTCTTCCTGCCAGGCACCAAGGTTTGGCTCAGCACCCGGAATCTTCACCTACCCAATCGTTCTTGCAAATTGGTTCCCCGTTACTGCGGCCCTTTCCAAGTTGCGGAACGTATAGGAGCGGTATCTTATAGACTTCGTCTTCCCACTACCCTGCGCATACATAACGTTTTTCACGTCTCCTTGCTGAAACCGGTGGTTTTTTCACGCTTCCATCACCCCTCCTCGGATGCACTTTCTTCTGCTTCTTCAGGTGAAACTACGTATCAAGTACGGGAGGTTCTGGACGTCCGCTTCCACGCCCGTCGCTGGGAGTACCTGCTGGCATGGGAGGGGTGCGGTCCCGAGGAGGACTCGTGGGAACCAGCTCGGAACATCTTGGACAAATCACTGCTAACTCAGTTCCATTTGGACAATCCTGGGAAACTTGGCCCTCGGCGGAGAGGGCGTAAGGGAGGGGGTACTGTTGCGGTCTCGGCCGCCACGGGGGCGTCCGAGCCCTTACCTTCCCTCCAGGTCCCGGGTCTGGGCCGCGGTCCGCGGGCTCGGAGCTCGTGCGGGCAGCATGGGCCTAGTTCCTCCTCGTGGGAGACGCCGCCGGCCGTCGCGGGGGACTCCTCCCCTTCGGGGGAACGCGCGCGCGCGACGGGAGGGTTTTTCTGCTGTCAGCACCCGGATGTGCTGACACGCCCCCCGTGATGTCAGACGCCGGGTAGGGATTTAAACCGGGACCCGGGGCTTTTTGAATTGCCTTGCAACGAGGTTCCTTCTTTGAAGTACTAGTTGCCTTGCTGCTACCCGGTTCCTGATTCCTGTTGCCTGCACTTGGATTCCAGCTTGTCTTCTGCCTGCCTTGACCCCGGTTCGTGACTCCGATTCCAGCTTGTCTTCTGCCTGCCTTGACCCCGGTTTGTGACTCCGATTCCAGCTTGTCTTCTGCCTGCCTTGACCCCGGTTCGTGACTCCGATTCCAGCTTGTCTTCTGCCTGCCTTGACTCCGGTTCGTACTCCGATTCCTGCTTGCCTGCCATCTGCCTTGACTCCGGTTCGTACTCCGATTCCTGCTTGCCTGCCATCTGCCTAGACTCCGGTCCGTACTTCACTCCTGGGCTTCTTCACCCTCGCCTAAGTCCCAGCGGTCCGGGTCCCTACGAGCTTCTCCTGGGGGGACCTCGGACTTCCAGGGCGAAGACTCCTAAGACCTAGCGACCCGGACTCTCACAGCTCCTCTGGAGGAGTCGCGGGTTTCCAGGTGAAGCTCCAGTTGCCCAGTGGGAGTTCTGCCTCCCGACTGTTCCCGCCGGGCAGTCGGCCTAAGGATCCACTTCCGGATTTTGTCTATCACAACATGGCAGTGTAACTAATGGAGAGGAATTATTTTTTCAATTTATTGAAACTTTCCAGAATGGCAAAGAAAAATCTTCAGACTATTTGAGAAGGCTTCAGGTCCTGTTACAGAAAGTCGTGGAGCGGGGAATTTTCTTTGGGCTCGCCCCAGACAGGCAGTTACTACAACAGTTTGTACGTGGGTGCTGGGAGGAGACCCTGATTACCCGACTGCAATTGAGGGACTTATTAGAGAGCCAGTCGAAGAAACTGCCACAGTACTCGGAGCTGCTATTTAAAATTAGAACGATTGAGGAAGAAAGAAACATGAAAGAATCTAGGAGGATACGTCAATTGGGAGTTACCCAGATTAAACCTGTAAGCAGGACTTACCTAGCAAATGACATAAGCATTGCTCAACATATGACACCAGAGGCAAGTGAGTTTAAGGTGGGATCTGAGTTGGGAACATTTTCAGGAGAAGATAATGTTTTGCTCGCCCCATTGATCACTCATTGTAGAGCTGCCAATTCAGAAATAGTAAATAGCCCTGCTGCAAACAGCATGATGCGAAGAAACTCTTGGGTAGAGAAGATGCCTCAAAAAGGGAGGCATCATCCCAAGATACTTTCATTTTGCTATAACTGTGGAGAGAATGGACACATGATGGGAGAATGCATCAATCCTGTAAATGCTGCTCTAGTCCAACAGAAATTGCGGGAAAAAATTTGAAAAAAAAAAAATACCCAGCATTAGGCAGGTTTCAAATACTCCTTTAAACTAAAAAGGTGCTTTTGCGAGGGGCAGACAAAGGCACCAAATGCAATTCAGATAAGTCCCAAAAGAAAAATATCCAGTGATCATATCCCACCATGTCCTCTACCAGATGATGTTTTGAAACGCCTCGTGGGAAAGGTTTGTTCTGCAACCGCTTATTTGGATGGTGTGCAGTGCCCTTGCTTAGTGGACACTGGCTCTCAAGTGACGTGCATAACACAAACCTTCTATGAAGACTATTTATCACATCGGAAGCTATACCCGCTAGAAGACTTACTTTGTGTTACGGGTGCAGGAGGTCAACCTGTTCCTTATCTGGGGTATATTGAAGTTGAAGTACAGTTTCCCAAGGAGGCCTGTGGAAGTGGGAACAAATATTCTGTCCTTGCTCTAGTCTGTCCCGATCAAAAGAACAAACCCCTGCCTTTAATAGTGGGAACGAATATTCTCAGACATCTAATACATGACTGTAAAGAACTGGCTGGCCCAAATTACCTTAAGGAGTTAGCCATGGACAAAAATTGGGTAACTACATATCAGACCTATGTTTCTCATCAAAGTTCCAATCAAAGAGTTACTAGGCCAATGATGGCTAGATTGACCAGCACCAGACCAATAGTGTTCGAAAGGGATGAAGCGAAGGAAGTGGAATGCATTCTGAGAATGCCCAGACATGGTCAGAGTTTGTCCATATTGCTTGAGGCTTCAGAAAATTATCCTCTACCCGGAGGCTTACTAGTACAACCTCAACTCATCCGAACTGGCAGTAAGTCGCACACAAAGGCTAGGGTGCTAATGAAGAATATATCAGATTGTAGCATCAGTTTGCCTCCTAGAAGGACACTGGGTGTAGGTGAGCCAGTCGATATAGTGAGGACCATGAACGTTACAGGCTCGACCTATAAGGATGGTGCTAAACTAGAATCTATTGGAGAGGGTAACATGGAGTCTGAGAAGGTGTCGCTAGACTTCGGAGATTCTCCAATATCTGAAGAGTTTAAACAGCATATAGAAAAGAGAATTAATCAAGAGGCAAAAGGAGCATTTTCCTGTCATGACCTTGATATTGGATGTATTACAGGAATAATGCATAAAATCACCCTGTTGGATCCAACTCCATTTAAAGAGCGCACACGTCATGTATCCCCAGCTGACTTTGAGGATCTCAGGCAGCACCTGAAGGAGCTATTAGCCACAGGAGTGATTGAGGAGTCTGATAGCCCTTATGCTTCACCTGTGGTATTGGTTAGAAAGAAGAATGGTACCTTGAGGATGGTTGTTGATTATCGTAAATTGAACAACATAACCAGAAAAGACTCCTATCCATTGCCTCGAATTGAAGAGACATTCACTCTCCTATCAGGTAGCAAGTGGTTCTCAGTACTAGATCTCAAGAGTGGGTACTATCAGATTGAGGTAGAAGAAATGGATAGGCCTAAAACTGCATTCACCACGCCCTTTGGAAACTGGCAATTTAAGAGAATGGCTCAAGGACTGACAAATGCTCCAGCAAGTTTTCAAAGAATGATAGAGAAAGTAATGACTGATATTAATCTACATGAAGTTGTGGCCTTCTTGGATGATCTTATAATATTCTCGGACACACTGGAAGAGCATGAGGACCGATTGATGAGGGTGTTACAACGACTGTTGAAATGCGGATTGAAGCTCTCTCCATCTAAATGTAAATTCTTTCAGAAGTCAGTGAAATATTTGGGTCATCATATCTCAGAGAAGGGGGTGCTCCCCGATGAAGAGAAAATTTCAGCCATTACTAAGTGGCCACAACCTAAAAACATTAGAGAGCTGCGATCTTTTCTAGGATTTGCGGGCTATTACCGAAGATTCGTGAATCAATACTCACGCTTGGTGAAGCCGCTCAGTAATCTGTTGGTGGGACTAACAAACAGTCGAAAGGATAGGAAAGAAGCCCGGATTCAAAGTCAGCAGCTATTGGGTACGCGGTGGACCTCAGAATGTCAGAAAGCATTCGAAATTATAAAGGAAAAACTCACGGTTGCCCCTGTGTTGGCTTTCGCAAATTGGAAGCTACCTTATGTATTACACACTGATGCCAGCACTACAGGGCTAGGCGCTGCACTTTACCAAATTCAAGAAGGAAAACTGCGAGTGATTTCATATGCCAGTCGTGGGCTCACTAAAAGTGAACGGAATTACCCTATCCACAAATTGGAATTTTTAGCCCTTAAATGGGCAGTTTGTGAAAAATTTCATGATTATCTATATGGTGCAGAGTTTAAAGTAGTGACAGATAATAACCCTCTGACGTACGTCCTGACGACTGCTAAACTGGATGCCACAGGTCATCGATGGTTAGCATCCCTCTCCTGTCGCAATGAAAACACCTCAGACGGTCTTCAGGGTGAAGCGTGCTCCCAGCTTTTTGGGCAGCCCCTTTTTTATTGTAAAATCATTACATACGTCACATATTTACTGCTACAATATTTCCACATAAATGTTTATGCTGACCTTTTACTACGTGGGTGCAAGTGGGCAGTAGGTGCAAGCGGTCAGTCTTCAGGCAGGGAGGGGGGAGGTCATTAGCTGGTCATGGGCATTTGTATTAAATTATCTAGGTGTGAAAAGCAAGTAGGTCATGAGCTATTCTGGGGCTGCAGAAAAGCTTGCACTAGATGTTTCCTGCTGACTTCCTGTTAGCTGGGGGCTGTTCATATGCTGCGGTCGGAGCAAACATTTTCTTTATACTAAGAGTAGGTTTAAGGAAAAAACCAGTTAGAAATGGCAATGGAGTTTCCCTTCCCATGACGTGGTTTTCCAGCGAGCCTGGAAAGCAGAACTCCTATCCCACAGCTCGTCTTTCCTTTTTTATTTTTAGGCAGCATACAGAACGTCTCTGTATCCAGGCCGAGATTGGGGTTTTAGAATGGATACGAGATGGGGTAATGTACTGAACGCACCAAGCCAAACAAGGAAGCCTTTTATCAGGAATGCAACAGGAAGGAGTCGTGTGATACCACCGATATTAGGAAGCCAGGACTATAGCCAGTCCCAGGGGGATGCTGGTGTACTATCTGAGGGTGGCTCTTCTGCAATCATGGTCTCTATCTGCTCTATGGTATGTGTAAGATTTGCTTTATAATCTGATATATATATATATACAGCAATGAGAATAGTCTTTCTGAGACTTGGAGCCAGGAGATGTTTGTGAAATTGTGCATGTGGTCAGTGATGGTTGCATTAGGGAAGGAGTATTTTCTAGATATGATGTGGTGCAGAATGAAGGTTTGATTGCAATATGAGTATTTCCCTTACCCTGAGCCCTGTGATACTGTAATTATTATATTCCAACAAAAACAGCATTAATTTGTACCCTACTATTCAAATACATTACTGTGTAATTGACTGGTGAATTTATAAAGGACCCATTGGTAAGTCCATGGGTAAGTAGTCCATCCTGATAGGTTAAAAAGAACTGCATGCATCAATAGTCCTTCTCTGGAATGGGTTGGCATGTGTATGCAAACCCAGCAATCTGTTTGTTCAATAGTTGTGATAAAGTCTGTGCATCGGTAATGTACATATTGGATTGTCAATAGTTCTTGTTCAGACATCGCAATGGCAGGAGAGATGAAGCTAAATATGAGTATACAGAACACAATTGTTAATGAGTTGGCATTCAGGCAAGAAAAGGCAGCTAATAAGAAGGTCTCTGGAGTTTTCTCAAAGCCTTGCTGTTCCAGGAGTTGTGCAGATTGGTGGGATAGGGCTTTGATCTATCTCCAGGTCATCAGGGGCTGCTTTTTGCGGGGAGTCCGGTCTCTGACCGTCTGTGGATTGTGGAGGCTCAGGGAGAAGTTTGGGATCGGGTTTTGTGGATCCGGACACCTTTCCATCTTTCCACGGCTTCATACAATGGATTGGCACCCAAATTGGACCTGTGAAAGAAAGCACAGTAGCATGCCCGGGAACGGGACCATGCCAGACAGTATTAGGCAATACAAAACTGACGGTTGTGGGTGACTAACTTTAGTCCCATAATGATTATCCGCGACTGTGGTCTGATTTGAAGTTGATATATTTAGATGATTTAAAGTGTTTTGGGGGGAAGACCAATGGCAAAGTCCAATGGCATGGCATTTCCCGCTTTCTGTTTGTTTGTGTGTATGCTCCAGGAAGAGAAGAAGCAACATTACAAACATACTGGCTATCAGAAATAATGTTTAAATTAGCATTGATAAAAATTGCAAGGGTAGAATGACTGCAGCTAGTTCTGCTGTTTGCGCTGACTGCTGCAGCAAGATTAATAAAATTTAATGATGTCATAGTCAATCTTACAGCAAGGTGTATCAATTTGTCATTCATCAAGGCTTAAATTGTGATATGTGTTTCTTGTAGCGTCGGGTACCTAATATAGGGAAAAAACTGAAATTCAGATTAATTAATGACATTTCATTATGGCTATAATTCTACTATTACTAATCTTATATAATGTTTTTCCACTTTATGAGTAAAAACAATGAAGCATCAGCTTAAGTGTCATAGCAAGATGTAACAGAAATAAATTAGATCAAAGATCAAAAATCAAAAGGATGTGTAAGAAATGTTTGAAAAAATTGTTAAAAGAAGCTGCAAAGTAAAGCGTTCATCTTCACATGTCTCATGACAGGAAGACTGTCAATCTGGAAAATATTAAAATCTATCACTCAGCAAAAAATTATTAAGGCAATGATTAAAGTGAAATTGTTACATTTTGAACCTTGGAGAATTAATTCTATTATACCATTTAATAAAATCAATTTGGATTTGCAAGAAAAGACTTGGGAGGGATTGGTTTAGATGTAACAACCTCCATGAGCAAAAAATAAAGGTTCAGAATTCTGAATAAAATTTAGAAAAAGAAAATAAAACTGAAGTTTCCTGAAATAAAACTATTATTCAAAGAGTTATTAAGATAACAAAAAAACAATATGGTATATCTGGTAGTAACATTTGGTAGAATAACACAGTGCCTCCTAGTGGATGCACTATCATCACTTTATAGATGTTAACCTAGAATAAATTTAAGCAATAAGATTCTGAGCTGAAGTATAATGTGCAATACTAAGTAATTAGAATAATTAGAACTTAAACATCAAACAGTTAATTATCAAATGAGTAGAGCTTGAATATGCTCCATTTAAACAAAAGTAACTGTTTTTTTCTTATTTCCGTTCGCCGCACAAGTCACTGACAAGAATACTTCTATAAGCAGTGCTGTGCCTGTCACCACAAAACGTACTTCCTCTTTGTCTTTTTTTTTTTTCTTTGCTCAGCACTGAACTGACAGAAGCAGTTTCCTAGAACAGTGCTTTTACGGTAAAGCAACTTTTGCTTCCCTAAGAGACAGTTTAACTCTGTGGTTAAAATGTCCTTTCAGATTGTCAGTAACCTCAATTCAGTATTAACACAGTTTGAAAGCATTAAAAAGTTTTAGTTTTGAAGCTTGAGGGAAAATAGATTTGGATCAGCAGAAGATCTGAGCTTCAGCGCACAGTTAAAGAAATGTATCAGATATATACAAATACAAAATTAGAGAGATAAACTGCAGTACTAAGTTCAGTTTTTTTCTTTTCAAAAGTTCTCCCTCCCCCACACGAGTTAACAACAGAAAGACAGTGTGTTTCTCAAGAGAAAAATAAACAGAGGAAAGAGAACTCCATTCAATGAATCAATAGTCAGATTCTATCCTAATCTACTTTATCCTAAACAAAACTAATTCTGTGCACTATTAATGTAATCAATAGCTATGAAATATAAGGTTCAGAATCACGAGGTCATTTTAATTTTGGTCCGATTTAACTTTGTGAAAAGGGAAACATTTCACATGAAATTTATAGTGTCTTGGCCAAATTTCAACACAGTTGTAACATACATTGAATCTTTTTTGATGTGCGAGGGGCCCCTATCATTTCCTGTAGGGAAATGTGCTTTAAATACGTATGTTTTGTTTATTCTGGTTTCCAATAGAGCATTGTACTGTCTTATTAAATCATTTCTCTCACGTTGGAACCTTTTTTGATTATAATGTTGCTGCAATATTAGGAATGCCTGGCCCAAGGTCATATATGCTAATTTCTTGGAAGACCTGGGAGCATTTTTACTGCGTACGGCATTCTGGGCGGTATTCAATTCAAATGCTGTCAGAGATCCCTCCAGAGGACAAACTCTTTTTTGTGGGCTTAAGGCAAGCGTCCATCCATGAAATGAATCAACCCAAATGGTGACATAAAAAAATGAACGTTCTAATTTGGCAACTTGTGCTGCTGGAGGACCAGCGACAGCTGAAGCTACAGTGACTTTTTCAACTTCCTCCTTACTCTCCGTGTCTTTCTCATTATTCTCAAGGAAAATAGGCATGGATTGGAGGCAAGGGTTAGGTGACAGGTCAGGAGGTTCAGGAATCAGTGACAATTCAGGAAGGTCAGGAGGCAGTGACAGTTCAGGATACAGGGAATTTATGGGTGGTGAAAGAGCTTTAGGGTAAGGCGGAGAGAGACTAGCTTCTCTGATTTCAGTGTCTTTAGCTTCCTGAGGTTTTTTCTCTGAGATGAACGCAGAGGAAACCACGGGAGCCGTGGTTGGGGACTGTGCCTTGTGAGTGTGTGTTCCCAGATGTTCTATGGATTCATATACTGTCCTCCCTAGTTCATTGGTCCTTTCTCTACTGAGAAAGACTTGAAGTCCTTCTAATAATTCTTCTCCTGTAAGATTTTCTTTGCAAATTGGACCACACTGGCCAGGTTGTGGTTCAATTGTGCCTAGGAGCTGTTTTTCTGAATCAAACTGGGAAGTCTGAATGGACTGCGTCATGGGTTCTGGCATGGGAAGCTGAGGATACAGCGAAGTTGCTGTTCCTGAGGGTTTTTGCAAATCTGGTAAGGGATGAGGGTGTGTACTAGCTGTGCTGACGGACAGTCTGTCTGTTTCTTTACTGTCTGTGTCTAAGGACGCATGAACTAAAAGTGGTGCCTTGAGATTTTTAGTCCTGATGTGTTCTAAAGTCTCTGTACATTTTTTCCAGAGCAATAACTGCTTTAAAGGAGCTCGTGGATATGTATGCAGACTATTACCTATCTGGATCCAATCTTCTACATTTAGAGTTCCTGATTCGGGGTACCAGGGACAACGACAAACTATTTCTTTCATCAATTTTTCCATATCCCCCAATTTGATATGTACCCTTTCTCCCTTGGTGACTAAATAATGATTCTTCACTAATATTTTCAGTTCTTCCGCATGACTTCTATGCTGAATTGAAATGCTATCTCCCATACTCACGAATGTTTGGGAACAAACTCGCTGAATAAATACTTACGACGGGTCTGTTGTAGGGAGCAAACTCGCTGAGAAAAAAAATACTTACGTTTGCAGGAGCGAGTTTTGCTGTTTTACGATGCGCATCTAGGCTTTCTGTCCAGCCGAATGAGCAGGGAGTTGTCACGTCTCGGGTCCCTCCTTGGATCAAGACTTAGATCACGTCGGGGTCACCACATGTCGCAATGAAAACACCTCAGACGGTCTTCAGGGTGAAGCCTGCTCCCAGCTTTTTGGGCAGCCCCTTTTTTATTGTAAAATCATTACATACGTCACATATTTACTGCTACAATATTTCCACATAAATGTTTATGCTGACCTTTTACTACGTGGGTGCAAGTGGGCAGTAGGTGCAAGCGGTCAGTCTTCAGGCAGGGAGGGGGGAGGTCATTAGCTGGTCATGGGCATTTGTATTAAATTATCTAGGTGTGAAAAGCAAGTAGGTCATGAGCTATTCTGGGGCTGCAGAAAAGCTTGCACTAGATGTTTCCTGCTGACTTCCTGTTAGCTGGGGGCTGTTCATATGCTGCGGTCGGAGCAAACATTTTCTTTATACTAAGAGTAGGTTTAAGGAAAAAACCAGTTAGAAATGGCAATGGAGTTTCCCTTCCCATGACGTGGTTTTCCAGCGAGCCTGGAAAGCAGAACTCCTATCCCACACTCTCCCTGTACAACTTTGACATCGGATACAAATCTGGTAAAGCCAATATAGATGCTGACGGGTTGTCTAGGAGACCACATGATCCTGAAGAAGATGATGAAGAATTTTTGAAATATGAGGAGAGGGTTGCCAAGATGCTATCTCGTGTGAAGACAGATCAAGAAGGAATGGACACTCTATCTAAGGTAATATGTAAGGCGGCATTCCAGAAGCATGATGTCTCTATTTTGACACATATTTCAGAAGATTCGGGAGACTACGACACTCCCATTACACCTTATTCTACTTCCAAGTTTGAGTGCAGCCCTGGTGCCTTGGTGGAAATCTTACCTGCAGGAGGAGATGCTGTTCCAGATGATTTTGATGACCCGGACCTGTGGCCTGGACAACCCACCCTACCTGGGTTTACCTTGGGTGACTGGAGAGTGTTCCAGAGGGAAGACCCATGTTTATCCCAAGTCATAATGATGCTGGAGAGAGGTGAGAAATTTGAAGATCGAGACAGGAATCGGGAGCATCCAGAATTTCGATTATTCTTCAGAGAATGGCAAAAACTATGTCTTCAAGAGGGAGTACTTTTCAGAAAAGTGATGAGGAGTGGAGGACCACACCAACAACTTGTGATTCCAAGAAAATATCGTCAGAGAGCTCTGGAGGGGGTACATGATGAAACTGGCCATCTGGGTTGTGAACGGACCTTGGACTTAGCACGTGCACGTTTTTATTGGCCGAGAATGGCACATGGGGTAGAGCAATGGGTGAAGACATGCGAAAGATGTGTGCGGAGAAAAGCTAGAGCAGAAAAAGCAGCCCCCTTGGTAAATATAAAAGCTTACGCCCCCATGGAGCTAGTTTGCATTGACTTCCTTACCTTAGAGCCTGACGACAAGGATACTCGAAATGTTTTGGTAGTCACGGATCACTTTACTAAGTATGCTCAGGCATATCCCACTAGAGATCAGACTGCAAGAACTGTTGCTGTTACCCTGTGGGAGAATTTCATCTGCCACTATGGATTTCCAAAACAAATCCATAGTGACCAAGGAGCCAATTTTGAATCTGAACTCATTTCAGAGCTATGTAGAATAGCAGGCACTAAATCCAGAACCACTCCATATCACCCTCGAGGAAATCCAGTAGAACGCTTCAATAGAACCTTAATAGAAATGTTGGGTACATTAGAGGATAAGCGTAAGGAACATTGGAGAAAATATGTTCGGCCACTAGTACATGCCTATAATTGTACTCGGAATGACAGTACTGGAATTTCTCCATTTTTTCTCATGTTTGGAAGAGAACCTCGACTTCCAATAGACTTATGCTTCGGCATCAGTCCAGTGGGTCATAACGCTAAAACTCATCACCAATATGTACGAGAGTTACGTCAGAGGTTGAAGTATGCATACGAGCTGGCTACTCAGGAAGCTGAGAAACATCAACTAGCCAACAAACGCAGATGGGATGCGAAAGTAATGCCATCCTCAGTGGAAGAGGGTGATAGAGTATTGGTCAAGAATGTGAAGTTGAGGGGCAAGCACAAATTGGCTGATCGGTGGGAGTCTTCAGTGTATATTGTGGTAAAACAAATTGAAGGTATACCAGTCTATGTGGTGAAGCCAGAAACAGGGGATGGACCCGAAAGGACGTTACACAGGGATCTACTGCGCCCCTGTGGATTTATTTCTGGAAGAGAAGAGGCTGATATTCACTGTGAACCATTCAATAGTACCAAGCAATTGAGGAAAAAGCAGAAGGAGGACGCTGAGGATAGTATGGATGGCTCTATTATGGAGAGCGGAAGTTCAGATCCAGCTGAACTGGATGAGTGTCCAATTACTGGTGAAATTCAGTCAAATGGAACATTAAATCCTAATGCGGAGGAGTTTCATCCAGAGTCATGGGAAGAGGATCCTGTGGAAGTTAGTATACCAGTAAATCATAACAATTCATGCGATTTGAACAGCTCAGTCAATGAAGAACAGCATGCATCCTCCTTGGGGAAGAAGAAAACTCTTGATGAATCAATGACTAAAATAGGACTTCTACCGTTACCTCAAAGATCGCAGAGACCAAGGAGACTGCCTAGTAGATTCGATGACTTTGAAGTGCAATTGCCCAAGGGGTTGCACAGCCACAACATATTGAGACAGTCATATTCAAGGAATCCATTAGAGGCGTGTATATCCATGCAGCAACTAAGTAGTATGATGCAAGAGATATTGAGCAAACAAACAGAGTTAATATATAAGCTGTGGACATAAATACCTGCCGGGGACGTCAGGTTTTAGGAGGGGACCATGTAACATACCTCTAGGAACTAGGGCAGAGAAATGTTGAATCATCATTGTGACATGAAAAGACTGACAATAGAGTGCTGTCTCTTTAAGAGCTGGGGGGGGGGGGGGGGGGAAAGGAGATTCAAAATTGGATTGTCTGAGCATGTGCAAACAGATCACTGCTCAGCTTGAACAGAGTTCCTGCCCTGCTCTGAATTAATAAATATTATCTGTACTGATTAAGGTTCTCTTTTCTGGAACCCTGCTGTGGACGACTTGGGAGTAATTGAACTGTGCCCTGTCAGGATTTGAAGCTCTTCTTTCGGATAGAGGCTGCTGTATTGTGGATTTGGCAGTTGAAGCAAAGAGCAGTACTGATGCCCTCTTCAGCTCTAAATTCAAATGGACACACAGTAGGATACAATCTGGGACTTTGCTTGTTCAGAGACTGCTTAAGGTCGGGTGCTATATCACATGCTGATTCTGGTTGAAATACTTAACATGAGTTATGACAAAGTTGAGTTTTCTCTTGTACTATATACATGTGTTTATATGACAAATGCAGATGCTTAGGAAGTGAACAGATTTATTTCAGTCATTCATTCCAGTAAAGATAAAACTGTTACTCACTAAAGAGCGTGTGGATTCATTTCTGATACTGGGTTGGGAATCAAAGTGCAGGTTTCAGACACAAGGAGTCATAAAGAAAATTGAACTTCAAGGGTTACACAAGGAAGATTACTGAAGAGCTTCACTTCCTGTGGGGGTATATGTACCCGTGCTGACGTCAGATCCGTCTCCAACTGCTAGCACGAGCACGCTATACCCACTTGTTCTGAGTCCATCTGTCTACACTAAGGAAAACGAGATTATCAGGTAAGTAATCTCACCAATATTTCAGCTTGTTTCTGTACAAAGATTTGTGTATGTTGTAATATTGTAAATTTAATAAATGTAAAGTTTTTTTAAAAACCCCACTGAATCAGTCCTCCAATAAAACATATGTTCATATTAGAGATGTAAATCGTGTGATCGATTGTCTTAACGATCGATTTCGGCTGGGGGGGGAGGGAATCGTATTGTCGCGGTTTTGTTTTTGTAAATATCGTGTAAATCGTAAATCGGGGGAGGGCGGGAAAACCGGCACACTAAAACATCCCTAAAACCCACCCCGACCCTTTAAAATAAATCCCCCACCCTCCCGAGCCCCCCCAAAATGCCTTAAATTACCTGGGGTCCAGAGCGGGGGTCCCGGTGTGATCTTTTACTCTCGGGCCTGCGGTGCATTGTAGAAATGGCGCCGGCGCTACCTTTGACCTGTCATATGACAGGGCAAAGGTAGCGCTGGCGCCATTTTGTTTTTTGTCCCCCGACGTCAGGAGCGTAGGAGATCGCTCCCGGACCTCCGCTGGACCCCCAGGGACTTTTGGCCAGCTTGTGGGGGCCTCCACCCCCACAAGACTTGCCAAAAGTCCAGCGGGGGTCCGGGAGCGACCTCCTGCACTCGAATCGTTTTGCCGTACGGCCGGCGCCATTTTGTGCAAAATGGCGCCGGCCGTACTGCAACACGAGTCGACTGCAGGAGGTCGTTCCTGGACCCCCGCTGGACTTTTGGCAAGTCTTGTGGGGGTCAGGAGGCGTCCCCAAGCTGGCCGTATGGCCGTATGGCCGTATGGCGCCGGCCATACGGCCATATGGCCATACGGCGCCGGCCATATGGCCATATGGCCATACAGCCATACGGCCATACGGTGTATGGCCGGCGCCATTTTGTATGGCAAAACGATTCGAGTGCAGGAGGTTGTTCCCGGACCCCCGCTGGACTTTTGGCAAGTCTTGTGGGGGTCAGGAGGCCCCCCCAAGCTGGCAAAAGTCCCTGGGGGTCCAGCGGGGGTTCGGGAGCAATCTCCTACGCTCCTGACGTCGGGGGACAAAAAACAAAATGGCGCCGGCGCTATCTTTGTCCTGCATTATGACAGGGCAAAGGTAGCGCCGGCACCATTTCTACAACGCACCGCAGGCCCGAGAGTAAAAGATCACACCGGGACCCCCGCTCTGGACCCCAGGTAATTTAAGGCATTTGGGGGGGGGGGGTTCGGGAGGGTGGGGGATTTATTTTAAAGGGTCAAGGTGGGTTTTAGGGTTGTTTTAGTGTGCCGGTTTTTCCGCCCTCCCCCTTCCCCTCCCCCTTCCCCCGATTTACGATTTTTGACGATAAATCGGGGGAATTCCTATTGTATCGCGCTTCTAACGATTTTTGACGATTTAAAATATATCGGACGATATTTTAAATCGTCAAAAAACTATTCACATCCCTAGTTCATATCACACTTCTCAATACTATTGTAACATGCAGAAGAATGACAGATATTCCAATAATGTAGCTGAACTGCATAAATTAAAATTAAAAAAAGGTTTTTATTTTTTAGGCTTTCTAATACTCCTTCTGAAACTGAGCATTTTAAACATTAACAGAAGGGAGCTGGAAAGTGAAGATATTATCTACTGTATATAACAAAGAAATATGTTGGGCTTTTTGGACATGAATAACATACTGTAGCTGAAAGAATAGTCTTATTACACTCTTGAGATTTCAGTTGACTTATGGTGAATGGTTCCTGTGCCTTAGCACTTAGAATTGAAAGCAAGTTATCTTATCTTAGATGGTGCATTTTAAGATATGAAGCAACCTTCAAGCAACACATGTTACTGAGTAAAGATTAGAAGAAAATGTTTAAATCTATTCTCTCTGTGTCTTCGCTGTTAGTTTGCTTATCAAATAACCTTTTTTTTTCTTTTTTTTGTACTAGGCCTAGACAGATCTAGAGTGAGCCAGATGAGTAAAAATTGTATTCTGTTTCCTTCACAAATCATCAAAGACAGGAATGTATGTTTCTATTCCATTCTCAAAGGCCTGATTCAAATCTTTTATTGTGCTGCTGGAAAATCCTGCTCAGCTCTATAAAGCTGATGCACAGACAGACACAGCCAGATAAAAGGTCTGTATTCTGCCTAGAATGTTTGTTGTTGGTGAAGCAAGATGGATGAATATTTCCTTAGATACACTAGATTTGGTCAGCTGTAGTCAGGGCCATAGACAAAAATTGTGGCACCCAGGTCAGAATGTCATTTTAAGAACATAAGAGTTGTGTCTAATCCGTTTCTATATATTGCTCCCCTTAGTTTCTTAACGATTAGGTTCTGTAATTTCTGCTATTTTTTGATTTAGAGTAACACAAAGGAGTATGCAGTAATATAGATTGTTTGTTTTCTTTACTCGTTTTATATGAGTATAAAATGTTAAGTGCATATTGTCTGGGTGTATCTTCAAATAATCTGTAAAGTTGAATAAAAAAAAAAAAAAAAAGAACATAAGTGGTTGCCATACAGGGTCTGACTGAGGGTCCTTCAATCCAAGCATCCTATTTCCACCAGTGGCCAATCCAGGTTATAAGATTTAGATTTTTATATTCTCATTTTTGTACTTTTTTCAGCACCTCAAAGTGGATTACATTCAGGTACTGTAGATATTTATCCCCAGAGGGCTTATAATCTAAATTTTTACCTGAGGCAATGGAGAGTAAAGTGACTTGCCCAAGCTCACAAGGAGCAACAGTGGGACTTGAATGCTGGTCTTGTGGCTCATAGCCCACTGCTCTAACCACTAGACTACTCCTCCTACTACTAGACTACTCTTCCACTACTCCTAAGTACCTGGCAAGTACCCAAATATTAAGTAGACCCCATGCTACTGATGTCAGTAAAAGCAGTGGCTATTCCCTAAAAGGTAGATTTTAAAAACTTTGTGTATGCAAAAATGGCAACATATGTGCATAAGTGGGCTGTGCAAAAATTAACTAATGTACGTGTGCCCAGAAAAAGGGCAGGGTGGGGCCAGCACATAACCCCCTAATTTTCCTCAGCCGGTGTGCATATATTACACATGTAACTTTGCTACAGCTCCTCAGTAGGCATCTGGTGAACATAGGAGAGAGAGAGAGAGGGAGAGGGAGAGAGAGAGCGGCTCTTTATAAGGCTCAGTCTGATACTCTATATATGGACCATTGTAAGGGAACACTTTGATTTGGGGTGAGTTTTCAGGAGGTGGGTTTGGGTTAGGGGGGAGTGGTGGTACAGTCACATTCAGAGGAATTCACTGTAAAACTGACATCATTAAAGTGATGAAAAGGAGTTGATTTATACAATACAGCAAGCAGTGACTGCAATGTACAAATCAGTTCATCTTGTTAAAATTTTCATCACTTATAAAGTCTAAAATGTTTTAATGTCAATTTTACAATGAATACTTCTGAATGTGTCTGTAACACCATCATCAACCCTCCTGAAAACTCACCCCGAATCAAAGTGCCCCCTTACAATGGTCCATATATAGAGTATCAGAGTGAGCCTTATAAAGAGTCTCTCTCTCTCTCCCAGCATGCATAAGATATGTGTGTAAAGCTGCAGACATGTCTGAAGAGTATTTTATAACCTACATGTATACTTTATAAAATAGCGCATATCTTTACATGCATTTATGGGCGCACACATAGCCCTTTTAAAATCTACCCGTAAGTTAACTTGATTATTAGCAGTTTATGGACTTCTCCTCCAGGAACTTATCCAAATCTTTTTTAAACTCATTTACATTAACTTCACTAACCACATCCTCTGGTAATGAATTCCAGAGCTCAGTTGCATATTGAGTGTGTTGAATTTACTACAACTATCTAAATATAAGATGAAAGTTATAAATTAAAAGTTTGGCACTCATGATAGGATTCTACAAAACTACATTTACAAGATACTCTAAATTTGGTTTAAACAATTAAAAATGAAGGGGACTATTTGCTAAGATGTGTTAATTGATGAATTTGGTGATTAAAACATATTGAATCCAAATTAACACATGCTAATTACCGATAAAATAAATAAAACCCTTAACATGAGCAAAATATGAATTGTTACATGATAATGCATGTAAATAACCTTGTTAATATAAAAACGGCTTACAAATCATGATAAACCACCAAATTTGTATTAAGCCAAAGAAAATTAACTATACCTGAACAGGTGTAGTTAAATTTATCTGAGATCATCAACAGGTTAATTGACCAGCCAATGTCTCAAAAATGTCCATACCACTCCTCCAACAAGGGCCATTTATGGCCTGAAGTAAACCTTTCTCCCACAGCATTCCCCCACCACTGAGCAGACCATATTTCCTCATCTTTTCCCCCTTCCCGGCAGACCCCCTCTCTCCTAAGTCCTCCCCACCAAATTAGTCAATGACCTAGGGTCCTGGAAGCTGATGCAATCTTCATTTGGTCCTCCTATATGCAAGACAAAGAAGACCACCAGATCAGCCAATGCCATATTGGAATCAGAGCTGGAAGAATAGGAGTAAATGGGGATCATTCTTATCCAAGGGGACCTTGAACCTCAGTTCTGGTAGGGGGAACCTAGGGAGAAATGATATAGCAAGGGCTTCTGATCGATGGGGAGCTTTCCTTGGGATTTAGATAGAGAATAATCATGCTTAAGTAGCAGGTGGTGGGAATCTGCTGAGAGTAGTGGTGGTATGTGATTAACTGTGGGGTAGAATTATGCTAGGGGGTGTATCTTCAGAGACAGATGATGCTGGAAGAGGGTATTTTGAGCTGCTACTGGCTCTTTAAGAAGAGTGAGAAGGGGGGTGACATCTCATTAACAGGCCAATGCAATACAATGCACTCAGCCGAGCACACTGGACACGCATCCATCCTTACACTACCACTGGACTCTCCACCGTGTCTGGCGTGGAGTCTAACCGGACGATTTGAATCGGAATCGGAACCGAACCGATTCCGGTTCCGATTCACATCTCTAATGGACAATCTGTGACAGATCTTGGTTTGATTGGGACCACTGGGACTTTAAAGTCTATTGTGTTACTCTCATGGCTAGTCGAGCCATTGGGGTAACGTGAACTGTAGATGCCATGTGTCCTAGCAAGGATAGCAGGTGACGAGCTAAAGTAGTTTGTTGAGACTGTACTGCTTTGGCCAAGGTTGATAATGTGCATGCTTGGTCCTTTGGGAGGAACGCTCTGGCTTGAATGGTGTTTAGATCTGCTCCAATGAACGAGAGAGTGTGTGACGGAGTCAGATGTGATTTGGGATAGTTTATGAGAAACCTCAAGGACTGTAGCAATTGTATGGCAAGATGGAGGGATTGAAGTACTACCTCCTTGGATGGTCCTCTAAGCAGCCAATCGTCTAGTTACGGATAGACATGGATACTGCGCTGTTTTAGGTATGCTGCTACTACTGCCAGGCATTTCGTAAATAATCGGGGTGCTGATGCAGGCCGATTGGCAGCACTCAGTATTGGAAATGCCTTTGACCTACTATGAATCAGAGATATTTTCGATGAGGAGGGGATATGGCTATATGGGCATAAGCCTCCTGAAGATCTGGAGAGCAGAGTCAATCTCCCTTTTACAGGAGAGAGAGCATGGTGCCCAAGGTAACCATCCTGAACTTTTCCTTGCGGAGATGTTTGTTTAGGGCATGGAGGTCCAGTATAGGACGTATGTCGCCCGACATTTTTAGAATCAGAAAATATCGAGAGTAGAACCTTTTTCCTTGCTGCAGTCAGGGAACTGGTTCCACGGCATTGGACTGCAGGAGGATTGAAAGGTCTGCCTCGAGAAGTGGAGTGTAGTCGGTTAGACTCCACGCTAGACGCGGTGGAGAGTCCGGTGGTAGTGTAAGGAAATTTAGATGGTAACTGTGGGCTACTATAGAAAGGACCCATTGGTCGGTGGTGATTGTGTGCCATTTGTTGGCAAAGTGGCACAGGCAGCCTCCCACAGGAAAGATGGTTGGAGGGGGGGTTGACTGCTGCTCTCTAGATGGAAGTCAAAACCCCGAGGCAGGACCAGTCTGAGGAGCTGATTGGGCTTTTGGGGGCCTGTGCTGATGAGCTGACCTCTGTGAGAGGGTCTGGTCGGCCTAGCCCGGGATGGAGGAGGATAATAATTTATAGGTTAGTCTTCTAGGTCTCGTTGAAATGCTCTCTTGGTGGTAGACGAGAAGTTCGAGTGGACAGTTGGCGCACGGTTTCGTGGTGGTCTTTGAGTTGCACTACTGCCTCTTAAATTTTGTCACCAAACAAATTGTCCCCTGTGCATGGAAGGTCTGCTAACCTGACATGGACTTCCTGGTGTAAATCAGAGTATTTCAGCCAAGCCCAGCGCCTGGTGCTTATTCCTGCCGCTGATAGTCTGGAGGCAGTGTCGAAGATATCATATGCTGCTCTTACCTCGTGTTTCCCAGCATCGAGTCCCTTCTGGAGGATGGTAGATAATCCTTCCTGGAATTCTTCAGGCAGGGTCTCAGTGAAGTCTTGGAAGAGATTCCTTGTGTATTGTGTCATGTATAGCTGATAGGCTGCTATAAGTACAATCAGCATAGATCCCTGGAAAACTCTTCGGCCAAAGGCGTCCAAAGACTTCTGCTCTTTGCCAGGAAGGGCCGAAGAATGAGGCCGGGATCTCTTAGCCTTTTTCTGGGTGGATTCTACCACTATGGAGTGGTGGGGTAATTGGGTCTTATGAAAACCTGGAGCTGTCTGAACCAGGTATGTAGCGTCAGTTTTCCTGTTGACTGGTGGCACAGTTCCAGGGTGTTCCCAGCAGTGGCGTAGCCAGAATTGATTTTTTGGGTGGGCACAAGGTTAACATAGGTGGGCACAAGGCATGCAGGTCTACTAGTTGTTTTCTTACTGATAAATAATGCCATATACTGCACCCTAGAATGGCTTTCTAAGTAGTTTGCAACAGCCATTATGTGTCATGTATGAAACTTTAAAATAATTTACTTCAATTATTTCAAGTATAGAAAACAATCAAATCCAATCATATAATAAAACAAAAATTAATGTATTCTTTCATGAACCATCTTTGCAGAAACCCAGAAATCTTCATAAATACAATAAAATATAATTAATCATCAGAACAGGTGCAGCGCAGAGCTAGGGCAATTCACATTACAAGTAACATGAAAAAAAAAAAAAAATTCAAATTCTGGTGTAATCTCAGCAAAAAATAACCCTCCACTGCTATTTTGTGAAGTAACAAACTCTTGCAAAGAAAGAGGCATCTGGAACCTTGCCAAACAATCACAGCACTGACTCTCAGGATTCAAACAGCAACCTTATGAAAAAGCAGCAATGCAAATACTACACCAGGCCCTAGAACATTAATACATCACCTACGGGAATAACAGAACAGGCTGGACTACTACTACAGAGAAACTATATGCTAGAAATACTCATTTCTGTCACAAACAGGCAAAACTGAGACCGACCCTTACCTAATATAGAAATAAGAGACTATAAATTAGAAACAGAAACATGTAGATAAAGCCAAAATAGAAAGCCTGAGAAACTAAAATGTCTGAACAGTGGAATACTTAAGAAAGAGCAAAATTTAAAAATATAAGAATGCACATTCCCAAAGATGACATATTTAAATTGCTAACATCTCTCTCTCTCTCTCTCTCTCTCTCTCTATATATATATATATTTTTTTTTTACCTTTGTTGTCTGATCTTTGTATTTTTCTAA
This sequence comes from Rhinatrema bivittatum, assembly GCF_901001135.1. NCBI lineage: Eukaryota > Metazoa > Chordata > Amphibia > Gymnophiona > Rhinatrematidae > Rhinatrema > Rhinatrema bivittatum. The sequence goes on along the minus strand of NC_042623.1, from coordinate 215,727,625 downwards.
TCAGTTGGTCCTGGTCTCTCTTTCCCATTTTTTCCCTTGTCGCTCATTTCCTAATTCCTCTTCAGTGTCTTTTCTACTACTGTCTTCTTCCCTTCCACACACACACACATATATACATAAATGCTTTCTCTCACAGACTCCCTCACACACTCAGGCTCTCACTCTCATATGCTCTCCCCCCCCCCCCCAAGCTCACATTCTCTGCAGACACACATACAAGCTCTCACTTTCTCACCCCTCCCCAGGCTTATATTCTTATGCACACACAGACGCACATCCAGGCACCCATTCTCATCCACACACACACAAACCCATTCTCCCATTCTCACCCACACATACACACATTTAAGGCCCCATTCTCACCCACACATACACACTTTCAAGCACCCATTCTTACCCACATATTCAAGCTTCCATTCTCACCCACACACACAAAACCAGGCTCCCATTCTCACCCATATATATACACATTCAAGCTTCCATCCTCACCCACATATTCAAGCTTCCATTCTCACCCACATATTCAAGCTTCCATTCTCACCCACACACACAAACCCAGGCTCCCATTCTCACCCATATATACACACATTCAAGCTTCCATCCTCACCCATATATACACACATTCAAGCTTCCAACCTCACCCACATATTCAAGCTTCCATCCTCACCCACACACATTCAAGACTCCATTCTCACTCCCATACACACCCAGGGTCCGATTTTCACCCACACACACACAACAAGGCTCCCATTCTCATCCTCACATACACATTCAAGCCTGTGCACAGTTTCCGCTTCCTCCCCCCAGAGCAGGAAGATCAGCTGGCCTCTCCTGCTGCCACTGGCCTCCTGCTATCTTCGGGCCGTATGGCCGACCGATCTTCCTGTTTGGGGGGGGGGAGGAGAGCGGATGCGCCGCGCACAGTTTCCGCTTCCTCCCCCCAGAGCAGGAAGATCAGCTGGCCTCTCCTGCTGCCACTGGCCTCCTGCGTACAGCCGACCGATCTTCCTGCTCTGGGGGGAGGAAGCGGAAACTGTGCGCGGCGCTTCCGCTCTCCTCCCCGCCCCCCCCCCCCCCCAAACAGGAAGATCGGTCGGCCATACGGCCCGAAGATAGCAGGAGAGGCCAGCTGATCTTCCTGCTTTGGGGGGAGGAAGTGGAAACTGTGCGCGGCGCTTCCGCTCCCCCCCTTCCCCCGCAAACAGGAAGATCGGTCGGCCATATGGTTGTAGGACCGCTTCCCCACGTGTGCCGTGATGGCGTGCCAAGCATGGGTTCTCCTCTTCACTGTCATGGGGATGGGATCCCGCGACAGCCTTGCAGTTCTGGTGTCAGTTGGGTGGGCCTGGGTCTAAATTGGGTGGGCAGCTGCCCACCCAGGCCCACCCGTGGGTACGCCACTGGTTCCCAGGTACAGTGTAAGAGGTCAAGCAGAACTTCGTGGACAGGAATTGTCATTATCTCTTTGGGGCATCCATGAATTGAAGCATCTCCAGAATTTTATGCCTGGCATCCTCCTCTGCTTGCAATTTAAAGGGGATGGTTTCAGACATCTCCTTTATAAAGCTGGCAAATGATAGGTCCTCTGGAGGGGAGCGGTGTCTTTCTTCTGGGGGTGAAGACTCTGACAGAAGGTCTTCAGAATCCTGAGAGTCAGAGGAATCATCACCCCAAGGGTTGTGTAGTGGGTTTCCTCCAACCTGCGGGCCTTCAGATGGAGGCAGAAGTCCAAATCCAGCCTGATGAGGAGATGGCACCGATGGAAAATGTGGAGGCACTGAGATAGGAGGAGGCAGCACCGAGGACAGTGGTGGTACCGATGGCATCAGTGTTTTTGATGGACGTCGGGGTACAAGTAAACCTGATGGCTCAGGAATCGGCTCTGGCATCAGTGGCTCCCGGAGAGGAGAGGAGGCCAGGTCCGGTTCTTCATCATCTGAAGATAGGGGAATTGGGATCGATGCTGGAGGAGGGATCGATGGTTATGGAGCTGCCACTGATCTGGAAGGAATGGGCACTGATGGAAGTGCACCGATCAGGGTGTCCAATCGTTCGAGGAATGGAGCCAACATAGTAGGCACCAGATCAATCATCAGTATGGGAGTCGGCACCGGTGGTGAGTGACTGAAACCCCTGAAGGACCATAAGAACATAAGAACATAAGAAAATGCCATACTGGGTCAGACGAAGGGTCCATCAAGCCCAGCATCCTGTTTCCAACAGTGGCCAATCCAGGCCATAAGAACCTGGCAAGTACCCAAAAACTAAGTCTATTCCATGTAACCATTGCTAATGGCAGTGGCTATTCTCTAAGTGAACTTAATAGCAGGTAATGGACTTCTCCTCCAAGAACTTATCCAATCCTTTTTTAAACACAGCTATACTAACTGCACGAACCACATTCTCTGGCAACAAATTCCAGAGTTTAATTGTGCGTTGGTGTTGGTAACAGCAGCTGGGGTTGGAGGCAGAGTAGGCGTTGCCGGAGGGCCCACAGGAATTTCTGGAGTCTCTGCACCCGGCACCATTGCAGGTGGGGAACGCCTCGGTGTCCCGGGTCTAGAGGAGGATGGGGGCTCCTCTCCCCGGGACTTCTTGGACGGTGGCTCAGCCGAGGTTGATGCCAATGGCTTGTAGGTGCCGGCACCGGATGAAGCTTCGAGCCGGTGCTGATGATGGTGCTTCTCGCGATGCTTGGCACGGTCCTTCTCAGCCACCGAGGACGAGGATGTCGAAGCTTTTGAGTGGGACGATGCCGGTGACGGCTGGTCACCAGTGTCTCAATGTTGTTGAGATGTCGATGGAGGAGTTGAGGATGAAGAAACCTTCCGACTCAGTGCGCTTTTGACTGGAGTCAATGGAGACGAGTGCTTAGAGGTGAACGGGTGCTCCATCTTCTCCAGGTGGGCGTGGCAGCCTTTAGGGGTCATTTGGGCACAACTAGTGCACTGTTGGACGTCGTGGGAAGGCTCCAAGCATAAGACACAGACGTTATGAGGGTCCATAATGGACATAGTCCTCGGACACTTGGGGCACTTCTGAAAACCGGTCGCCATTTCCAAAAAAGGGGCGGCTCGCGGTCGGTGGTCGTTGGGCACCGATAGAAACGCCACTGGAAACCGGCCGCAACAAGTGTGGTAAACTTACCGGTGTTAGCGGAGGTCAGCGGTCGATGGGGGACCCCGGGATGGGGTAAAATTTTAAAATTTTAAGGAAAATGTTCTGTGAGAAAATATTGTGAGAAATTCTCAGAGCTCCTAAGAACTGCAAGGCAACTGCTACGTGGAAAAAAAGAGACTGATGGGGGACCCCTGCTGGATGCAGGGTTAGTGGCATGCTGGGCAAGCTTAGTGTGCCAATCAAAGTTCTAGAAACTGACAAAAGTGTTCCGTGATAGAGCTCCATCCGATGATGTCACCAATATGTGAGGATTACCATCCTGCTTGTCCTGGGAGAAAGGAGACTTTGTCAAACCTGGAAAGGCCATTGAGCCAACCTCATCCAAGATCTCTTCCAGACCTCCAGAAATAGCTGCCTCTTCCCCTAGTTAGACTCCAGCAGCCATGGTTCCTCCAATGACTTATGTGCCTGCAATGGCCTGAACAACACCCCAGTGCATCTCCCAAGGCAGAAGGAACTGGAGGAATCTGCACTCTGGGCTGACTGTGGTACTAAGCTCCAGAGGATTCATTGGAACTCTTCCTTAATAGGCCACACCAAAGAGCCTCTATCTCCAGCTTCATCAGACCCCACAAGAAGCCATAGTTCAAATCCCACTGTCACTCCTTGTGACCTTGGATGAGTAACTTTACCCTCCATTGCCTCAGATAAAAACTTTAAGATGAATTTTAAAAGATGTGTGAGTACCGGAATTAGAAGACATGTATGCATGTAGCACATGCACGCAGCCATCTGATTTTAAAAAGTGCCCACATGCACAAGCAATTCCCAATGCATGAATATCTCAATTCAAAACAAAAAGGGCATGATGTAGGCATTCCAGGGCTGGGTCAAGAGATATGCACTTAAGTAGGTATGTGCCTGGACACTTGCCCAGGTCTAGTACCATGTAACTTTACTTCTTCTACTGAGGAGATTTAGGACTAAATAAAATTGTTTTTAGACATCTCTGAATTGTTTGAAGAGTCTGGGTTTACTTGGGGCTTGCAGGCTAAAGAACCATTTCAGTTTCTCCCATTGTTGTTGCACTTTGTCCAACTCCTCACAGTCTGTCAGCTCCTCCTCAAGATACTTCTCCATGTTAACAAAGTTAGTATTTTTGGAATCCAGGACATTGAGCTTCATGCGACTTCTCTCCGCCTTGGACTTTCTATCACATTCCAGTTAAGGAGCGGACTGGGAGGGAACTTCCCTATCCCCCTAACTACCCTTCCTACCTTTTCCCCTCTCCTCTTCGACCCCTAACTCCTAGCTAGCTAGCCCCAATTTTTTTGTTTTATTACTTACTGCTCCTTCCGAGCAGAAGTAACTTTGGAGCACCAGCCGGCTGCCGGCGCGTGCTTCCCCAGGACAGGGCCTAACGGCTGCTGTCCCAGTCGGTCTGTTTGAAAAGCCATGTCTTGATGCCTTTTTTAAAGTTGCATAAGGATGGTTCTAAACATAGATCAGTGGGAAGGGAGTTCCAGAGGGAGGGTCCAGCAATGGAGAAGGCTCTTTCTTTAGTGAGGGTAAGGTGTGCAGTTTTGAGGGATGGGGTGTGAAGGAGGGTGCCTGCAAGGGGGGTTCTGGTGGGGCAGTTAGAGGATCGGAAACGTGGCAGTTCTTCGAGCCAGGGAGGGTTGTCTTTGTAAAGCGTGTTGTGTAGGATGGTGAGAGTTTTGTATTGAACGCGGAAAAGGATGGGAAGCCAGTGCAGATCCTTTAGAATGGGGGTGATGTGGTCCCTTTTGCGGGTGTTGGTTATGATTCTCGCCATTGAGTTCTGCAGTATTTGCAAAGGTTTAATAGTAGATGATGGGAGGCCTAAAAGAAGGGAATTGCAGTAGTCCAGTTTAGATAGAATGGTCGTTTGCAGAACTAGTCGGAAGTCCTGGGTGTGGAGGAGGGGATTAAGTTTTTTAAGGACAAGGAGTTTGTAGAAACCCTCCTTTAGTAGAGACTTAATGTGCCATAAGACACTATAAGAGTTTCAGTGCTTAAGAATTGCCTAATTGGTGCTGTTGCCTAAAGCTAGATTTGTTGCTGTTCTATGTAGTTGTTAGGGACGTGGACCCTTGAGTCGGCTGAGACAGATGGTGATGCACTGTGGGAACCCACAGTGGACGTCGCAGCTGGGAGGTGGTGATGAGGAGAAGGCCAGGGAAGGCTTCACCCTTGGAAGCCTGCGGTCCCCCTGGGAGGAGCCCATGAGGACCCGAGCTGCTGGGACTTAGGCGAGATTCTCTGCGACCGAGGACCTGAGGAGATAGGCCCGGGGAGCAGCCAGCACCAGGAGGTTGATGAAGACTTCACCCTTGGAAGCCCGCGGTTCCCCCGGGAGGAGCCCGTGAGGACCTGAGCCGCTGGGACTTAGGCAAGGCCACCTGGTGGGCGAAGAACCAGGTACATGTGGATGAAGAGAAGCCGGCCAGCTGGGGGCAGAAGCTGAAGCCAGAAGTCAGTGGATGAACCAAGGTTGGAAGCCAGGAGTCAGTAGCCAAAGACAAAGCCAAGGACGGAGCTGAAGCCAGAAGTCAGTGGACGAGCCAAGGTTGGAAGCCAAGAGTCAGAAGCCGAAGACAAAGCCAAGGATGGAGCTGAAGCCAGAAGTCAGTGGACGAGCCAAGGTCAGAAGCCAGGAGTCAGAAGCCGAAGTCAAAGCCAAGGATGGAAGCAGAATCGGAAGTCCAGGGAAGGAGCTGGAGTCAGAAGCCGAAGATATGATCAGGGATCCGATGCAGCAACTAGCAACTCTAACCAGAGTGAACCTCGTTGCAAGGCATCGGACAGGCCTCGCTGCAGGGTTTAAATACCCCTGCAGCGTCTGATGTCATCGGAGGGCTGTCTTCACTTCTCCCACGCTGGCCCCTTTAAATCTGGAGCCCGCGTGCACGCGCTCCTAGGGGGGTGGGGCCAGATGCGTCGGCCTGACGGCATCTCCCTCGAGGAGGGAGCACCACGGCAGGGCCAGGATCGGGCCTTGCCGGCCGGAAAGGAAGCTCAGCAGCCCAGGCCGGCCTCGAGGTGAGTGGGAGGTCCCAGGCTCGGCCTGGGACCATAACAGTACCTCCCCTCCTATGCCCCCTTCCTGGGGGTCTTGGTTTAGCCGGGTAATACACATGGAACTGATGGAGGAGGTCCTTGTCCAGGATGTTGGAGGCTGGCTCCATGAATTCTCCTAAGGACCATAACCCTGCCAAGAGAGAAGGTACTCCCAACGTCTGAGGTGGAATCACACATCAAGTACTTCTTTGACTTTGTAGACCGTACCCTTGTGTGCTTCAGGTGTGGCCGGTGCGGGGGTCTTCCTATGGAAGATGGACAGAACCAACGGCTTCAACAGGGAAACATGGAAGACATTGTGGACCATGAGCGTAGGCGGAGGCGGTAAGAGACTACCCCCACCCGCGCCATGATGGAGAATGGACCGACTTAATTTGGGGCTAGGCGCATGGAGGGAAGCTGCAAGTGAAGATACTTAACCATACTTTATCCTCGGGGAGAAAGGCTGGAGCCGGAAGTCATAGACGGTCTGCGTACTTCTTAGTGATAATTGCAGTGCGTTGCAGCTTCTGTAGGGTAGAGTTCCAGAGACAATGTAACTGTTGGGCCCACCCTGCCTTGTAGAACTCGCCTTACAATATATTTATGTATATAGCTAGCCCAATTACTTTATGAACTCTCCCACTTTCTCCTCTTTACCTCGTTTCAGTATTCTACTCTTAGTCCCTATCATTCCCAGCCCTTCTTTCCTCCCCTTTTCCTGCCTGCTCCTCTCACCCCACCCCTGTTAAATGTAATTTTCCTTTCTTTGAGTTAATTGTAAACTGGCGTGATGTGTTCTACGAATGTCGGTATATTTAAAAGTTCATAAATAAATAAATAAATAAATAATATGGCTTTGATAATGTCGTAAGTTATATGTTGATATATCACCTCAGTCTTCGATATAGTAGATCACAGTATTCTCCTGTATTGCCTCACAGAATGTGGCATTTCAGATTTGATTTTGGCTTGGTTTACGTCATATTTGTCTCAATATTTTAAATAGATCAAAATAGGCAAAAAGTTGTCTGAATGGTCGTCTTTGTACATAGGTGTACTCAAAATATTGGCATTGTCCTCACTGCTTTTCAACTTTTACCTAGCACCCATCTGTAAAGTTCTTGCCCCTCTATCTGATGGGTACAAAATATATGCAGACAATATCCAGCTTCTCATTTGTGTCCAACCAACTTGGTCATTCACAAATGAAATGATTGGAATCTGTATATCTTTTATTAGGCACTGGCTATTCCATACAAAGCTGGTTTTGAACACAGCTAAATCTGAATTTATTCTTGCTCAGAGGCCATTTGCAAAATGCATCTCAACTTATATATCTCTTGAAATTATCTCTTTTCCATTGCTGTTGTCTATGAAGAGTTTTGGGGTCTGGATTGATACCAATTTAACATTTAAACATCACATTAATAAGTCCATAACTCACTCTGGGTTTATAAAACTGCGAGTCCTTTGTGGACCTAGACATGTGCTGGAACACTCTGACTTTTGTCTGGTCGTTAAGGCCTCAATCTTGCCATTACTAGATTATTGCAATGCCGTGTACTTTGGTCTTCCTGAAGTCTCTCTGAGACCTCTACAATTGCTACAGAACTCTGTGACGTCTGATTGTTGGCATTAAGCATTATGAACACATTACCCCAGACTTACATTGGCTATGGCTAACTGTTTGTTACAGAATTCAATACAAAATTTGCATTATTGTGCATAAATTGATCAACATGGATTCCTCACACTGGGCCAATGTCTTATTGAGACTGTATCAACCCATACTCATCTTGAGTTCCTCTCAAAGGCAGCTTTTGGATGTTCTATCTATTCAACAGGTGCATCTATCAGTCACTAGGGACCGTGCATTCTCAATAGCTACTCCAAGCTTATGGATCTCTCTGCTTGAGATTTTGCAACGCATTGAGTGCCAAAAATCCTTCAAAATGGCTCTGTTTAGGTTGGCTTTTGATTTATAATTGAATGTCTTTTCCAGAGTGTTACTCTTTTTTGTTTCATTATTTTGCCATTTTTGTTTTATACTGATTACTAGGGATGTGCAGACAAAAGGTTTTCGTTGATAAGTTGATAAGTTGAAGTTGAGGGTCGATTTCATTCAATATGGACATATGGAGAATTCCATAAGTTGAGGGTCTGTCCATACGTTCACCGGTTCCCTAAATAAAAATTTAAACCCCTCACCCTCCTTAATCCTCCCCCAAGACTTACCAAAACTCCCTGATGGTCCAGCGGGGAGTCAGGAAGCCATCCCTGTATTCCTTTGCGAGGAGCACGTGAAGTCGGTGTCATGTTGAGTGACGCCGACGTCACGTGCTCCTCCGCACCTCCGCTCCGGGACCCCCGCTGGACCCAACCGGAACTTTTGGCCAGCTGGACCCAACCGGAACTTTTGGCCAGCTTGGGGGGGCCTCCTGACCCCCCCCCCCAAGCTGGCCAAAAGTTCCGGTTGGGTCCAACGGGGGTCCCGGAGCGGAGGCGCGGAGGAGCACGTGACATCGGCGTCACTCGACGTGACGCCAACGTCACTCGACGTGACGCCGACTTCACGTGCTCCTCGCAAAGGAATACAGGGATGGCTTCCTGACTCCCCGCTGGACCACCAGGGAGTTTTGGTAAGTCTTGGGGGGGTCAGGAGGGTGGGGGGTTTAAGTGTTTATTTAGGTTCAACGTATTCAACATAGCTATGTTGAATACGTTGGAACTCGCGATGCGTTTCTCCTCAAACCTTTTTTTTCTCTTTTAAAAATATAAGTTGCGTTTTACATATGCGTTCAAAACGAATGCACACCCTTACTGATTACACATATTTGTTTTGTAGACTAACCAATTTATTAAGGCATGAGCTTTTGAAGACAAAGTTCACTTCTCAATAAATTGCTTAGTCTGCAAGGTGCGACTCACCTTGTGTCATTTTTACTACAACAGACTAACACAACTATTGCTCTGAATATCTGAACCACATATTTGCTTTGAACATTGCCTAGTGCCCTGACGTAGGCAACTAGGGATGTGCACTGATTATTTTGTTGTGTTATTTTCGTTTTGCGTTGTTATCTATTTAATTTTAATTTAAAATAGTTCAGGGGTGTTTATTTTGTGTTTCCCTGATTTCAGACTTAATGCACACTGGGGCGGATTTTCAGAGCCCTGCTCGCCTAAATCCGCCCAAAACCGGACGGATTTAGGCGAGCAGGGCCCTGCGCGCCGGGAAGCCTATTTTACATAGGCCTACCGGCGCGCGCAGAGCCCCGGGACTCGCGTAAGTCCCGGGGTTCTCCGAGGGGGGCGTGTCGGGGGCGTGTCGGGGGCGGGCCCGGTCGTCACGGCGTTTCGGGGGCGTTTTGGGGGCGGGTACGGGGGCGTGGCTACGGCCCGGGGCGGTCCGGGGGCATGGCCGCGCCCTCCGTACCCGCCTCCAGGTTGCGGCCCGGCGCGCAAGAGGCCCGCTGGCGCGCGGGGATTTACGCCTTCCTCCGGGAGGCGTAAATCCCCCGACAAAGGTAAGGGGGGGGGTTTAGACAGGGCCGGGCGGGTGGGTTAGGTAGGGGAAGGGAGGGGAAGGTGAGGGGAGAGCAAAGGAAAGTTCCCTCCGAGGCCGCTCCGATTTCGGAGCGGCCTTGGAGGGAACAGGAGTAGGCTGCGCGGCTCGGCGCACGCCGGCTATACAAAATCCATAGCCTTGCGCGCGCCGATCCAGGTTTTTAGCAGATACGCGCGGCTACTAAAATCGCGCTCCTTTTAAAATCCGCCCCACTACCTTTAGTTGGTGCACACTAACATTCAGTTACGGTGTATGTTAAAACCGGGAGATATGCACATAGCTGGGCTGCATGCGCAACACGTGCATTTTCAAACACCTGCAGCCACGCATGTATCTCCTGGTACATGCTAAAGAATGGGTTTAGGGAAAAGGGGAGGGCCGGGGATGGGGTCTGGGAAGGGCGTGGATGGGCTGGGACAGTGCCATTAGGCACTATCCCGATGAAGTGCGTGCCAGGAACTAACCGGCGTGTGCAAGTTACTGCTGCTCCATAGAGCAGGTAAGTAATATAGCAAAAAAAAGAAGGGTAGTTAGTAGGGCTTTACGGGTTGGAGTGGATAGGGGAAAAGGGAGGAAGGTTAGCTAGGGGGTTTAGGAAGTTCCCTCCCAGTCCCCTTTATTGCACCGGATACCGCACGCACATTGCTGCCCGCGTGCGTGTTTCAAAATCTACCTTAGTCCTGTTGGTTCACACTAAGTACCAATTTTACGAAATTTCTTAAATTTTTTTTTGTTTCGGGGTGCTCTCAAAACAAGATGAAATAGACTATTTTATTGCCATTGCCTGTTTCATCTAAAATGAATGCACATCTCTATAGGCAATTCATACATTTTTTATATAGATAAAGATAAAACCCAGTTTTATGCATGTAAATCCTTTTGAAAATTATCCCCATCTGGTCGATTTTAAAAACCCTATTCACACCAAAGCCGGGAGATACAAGCGTGACTCCGCCTGGCACACACCTCGCAGATTTTAAAAACAGCACGAGTATGCACATATCTCCCGGTATGCACACAAAAATTTTGTTCACAAAACGGGGTGGGCAGTGAGCATGGTCTGGGTCAAACATGGACGGGTCTGTACTTTTGAAGTCTGTGCATAAGTCTTTATGTGCACAAGTGCACGCCGGGGTCCTCTACTGCATAATTTTACTTCTGCAAAGTGGTGAAGTAAAAAAAAATTGGGTAGTCAGCGGTGGTTTGAAGGGTCAGGGCTAATAGGGTAAAAGGGAAGCGATTAGCTAGTGGGATTAGGAAGTCATCTCCTTTAGTGGGGCGAACTGGGAATGAACTGGAAAAAGAGTTAATTGTGTTGGCGTGCGTATCTAGTAAAATCCCCCTTAGTTATGAGAGTGAGGTGGCATTTGCGTGCATCAATATGAAATTGTGCTCACATGGACGCGCGAATAGCCAATTTTAAAACACGTGTGTATGTTTTAAAATTGCCACATTCATGTGAGAGAACCAGCAAACATGCACGGGACTTAAAATTTATCTCTATGTGAATAACATTTTAAAAACAGCTCAAGTGATTTTAGCATACATATTAAAAATGGTTCTGCATAAACTTTAGTAAATCAACCCCTATGTGGTGATCATCCCTATGCAGTGCAATGACATTTATAGAGCATCTGTAAAAATCCTTTATTTTTAATAAATTGAGTTCTGCACTGCACTTTGGGCCAGATGCACTAAAAGGCTTCTACCATTTTGCGTGTATGTGAAAAATGTTTAGCACATCTAGTCATTGATGTTATAATTCTCTTCGGTCTACTGCCTTTGAGGAAATAAGATGACAAAATGCTGGCAGGATTTTCATGTGCTAACCTCCTTCACCTGCAGCTAGTTTGAATTCCATTGCTTATTATGTAGTCTAGAATGTTGTGAAAGGTCAGTGATAAATGTTGACATGCTTACTAGAGTTTACATTAGTGAAATACCAAAACTAGGACATGCATGTGCACTGAAAAAGATGGCATAATAACTGAGCTCAGGAAGCCTAAAAACAAAGACAAAGATAGAGAGACACAGAGAACATAGGTATAACATTGATGATGTCAATGCAAACAGCATGGTTCTAATCTGTTTGCAAATCTGAAAACCTTGACACCAGAGTATTAACTGCCAAAAGAATTGGAATGGGCAAGCTATCAAACATGAAATTACTTCTGTTGAAAAAGCTGCATTTAAGGCTGGCATCCGTGGTGACTATCGTCCACTGCGGAGCTTCGAGAGGCATCCCCCGAAGGAGATGCGGTAGGTAGAGCCACCACTGCAAATCGTCGACTGTAGAGGCGGAGAGTGGAAGGACCATCTGGAACTGCTCCAACACCGGCTTCCAGCGTGACAGCAAAGCTTTCTGCAACGGTCGCATATGAGCAAAAGCCCAAGGGACAAGATCTATGGTGGAGGCCATGGAACCCAGGACCTGCAGGTAGTCCCAGGCCATGGGAAAAGGCAGAGCCACCAGGTTTCGGATCTGGGCGATCAACTTGAGAGCTCGTGCGAGGGGTAAGGATACCTTGCCTGCATGGGTGTCGAAGTGGGCCCCCAAGAACTCTAACTTCTGGGAAGGCTGAAGGTTGCTTTTGGCGAAGTTTACTATCCACCCAAGGGAGGAGAGAAGAGCTAACACTCGATCCACTGCCTGTTGACATGAAGCCGCCGACTTGGCTCTGATGAGCCAATTGTCTAGATAAGGATGGACAAGGATCCCTTCCCGGCGCAACGCCGCCGCGACCACCACCATGACCTTCGTGAAAGTAAGAGGCGCCGTTGCAAGACCGAAGGGAAGTGCCCGAAACTGGAAATTGCGATTGAGGATGTGAAACCGGAGATACCTCTGATAGTTGCGGTGGATGGGGATGTGAAAATATGCCTCCGCGAGATCAAGAGAGGCAAGAAACTCTCCTGGACGGACCGCCGCTATAACTGTACGAAGGGTTTCCATACGGAAGTGGGGAACATTCAGGGCACGATTGACCCGCTTGAGGTCCAGAATCGGGCAGAAGGACCCGTCCTTTTTGGGAACGATGACGTAAATAGAATACTGGCCGGCGCCAAGCTCCCTCTCCGGAACCGGGACCACCGCTCCCAGATCCAGGAGCCTGGCCAGCGTCTGTTCTACTGTGGCCCTCTTGGACTGCCCGCACGGCGAGAAGAGGAACAGATCCGGAAGGGTGCGGACGATCTCGGGGGCGTAGCCATCCATGATAATGTCGAGGACCCACTGGTCCGACGTAATTTTGACCCATTCCTCGAGAAATAAGGACAGGCGGCCGCCGAGGTAAGGAACCGAGGAATGAGTCAACTGACCTTCATTGGGCGGAGGATTTGGGAGTGGTACGCGCAGGCTGTCCCTCCCGAAAAGGTCGGCGCCCGCGAAAGGACTGCAACCAGGACTGAGCCCGGGAGGAGCCTCGTGAAGAACCACCCTGCCCCCGAGAAGTAAAACGACGTTGGCCCCGGAAGCGAGAACGCATTGGCGCGGAGGGGCGCGAAGGCTTGGGGCGGTCCTCTGGGAGCTTATGGACCTTGTCTTTCCCTAAGGATTCCATAAGTTTCTCAAGATCCTCCCCAAACAACATTTTACCTTTAAAAGGCAGGGTACCCAGTCGAGCTTTAGAAGATTGATCAGCCGACCAGTTACGAAGCCAGAGGAGTCTCCGGGCCGATACCGCCGAGGCCATCACCTTCGATTGAACCCGGACCAGGTCATAAAACGCGTCAGCCGCGTATGCTATGACAGCCTCCAAACGCTCCGCCTGTTCCGCCTCTGCCGATGGAAGAGCCTGTGCACCAAGGAGCTGTTGAACCCACCGGAGGCCCGCACGCAGCATGAGACTACTGCAGCAAGTAGCCCGGACCCCCAAAGCTAATGATTCATGGATGCGCTTAAGATGTGACTCCAACTTACGGTCCTGCGGATCCTTGAGGGCCGTAGACCCTTCGACCGGGATCGTAGTGTGTTTATTGACCGCGGAGACATAAGAATCAACCACGGGGTACCGTAACAGATCCAAGCCTTCCTCAGGAAGAGGATACAGTTTCTCCATGGCGTGTCCCACCCTGAGAGCCCCATCAGGTGCCTCCCACTCCCGTAAAATTAAAAGCTTCAGCATAGGGTGAAAGGGAAACACCATGGCTGGGGCACTAAGCCCCCCTAGGACCAGATCCATATTCTTGGGCAGGGAGTCCAGTAAATTATCTACCGAGGGACCCTCCAGAACTAATTCCTGTAGGACGAAGGGGATAAGAGGCCCCAGCTCCTCCCTGCGGAACAAACGAAGAAATCTGGAGTCATCTCCCTCCAGCGGGGAGGTATCCAAAGGATCTGGGGAGGGATCTGGGTCCGGAGAGACCGGAACCATAAGAGGATCTGATAGAGGAGCCACCTCGGGGACCACCCGGACACTAAACGGCCCCTGGCGTTCCGCAGCCGGACTAGTAGTCAACGGCAAGTAACGGGGCATTTTTGCAGGGGGAGGGTCGGGGAGGGGGGGTTCCTGCTCCTCATGCAAGCTAGCTAAATAAGATTTATGCATGAGGAGAACAAATTCAGCTGAAAAAGGGACCCTGGAAAAACGGGACGGGGGGGTCGAGGGGGGGTCAGTACTCACCTCCTGGGGGTCCACAGGGCTCAAATCGGGGGGTAAATCACAAAAATCTGGCCCCCCAGCCCCAGGCAGCTCCAAAATCAGAGCCGTTGTAAAATCCAACATGGCCGCCGCTGAAGAATTCTGCCAGTTTAAAAACGGCCTGGCCAAGCCTGGGGGAGTCGACCCCCGAGCTAAATTTGTCCTCTCAGCCGAGGAGGGACCTTCTCCACCTGGCAGGCAAGCAGGGCAAAGACCCTGCCGCGAAAAACGGGAGTAAAAAAGCCCACATGCAAGACAAACTGCTTGTCTGGGCATAGCCCAAGTGTGCTGAGAAAAAAACAAGTTGAAAAAAAAAAGTAAAAACTCTTAAAGTGACAGCCTCAGCACCAGGAGAGAGAAGGGAGACCCTGCTGACTCCTGTCTGTCTGACTGCCGGATTAAAGCCTGAGGACCAGAAAAGGGCCAAAAAAGTTTTAAAAAGTAATAAAAATTCTGGTCAACTGCTGCAGAAGTCAGAGGTATTTGAATACCTGCGACTTCAGAACTTTGGTACCTTTTGAACTGATTTTTAAACTGATTTCTTTAAATCAGTAGTGACTGAGCGCAGCAGCGGGTCTAAAACCCTCTCGGCAGCCAGAAAAGGGGAGCGAGTCCCAGAGGGAGACGGTCCCACACCTGGAAGGTAACCCGGACTCAGACTTTGCAGCTCAAAAGGGGCAAATAGCCCCGTGAGTCCGGCAAGAGCGAGAAGACGAAGTCGTCTCCTAAGAAAAAAGAAAAAGACACTAGGGATCAAAAAACCCCCAGAAATAAAAATTTTCTGAAGTACTTGCTTGAATCTAAGAAGGAATAGAAAAGGCTGACAAGCCAGAGACAGAGAGCCGAAGGGGAGCTGTTGCACCTGCTGGAGACAGACGAATACTGAAGGGGTTAGTGTACAGGTTCTTCCCTTAAAGGGACATCCTCACAATTCTGAGGGATGTACAGAACAGGATAAACGCAGGCTGGAATTTCCCATTAGGTTGTATAGGCACATGTTTATGGGCACCATGGTGAAAGTGACACCTCTTCCTCCACAGGGTGGCCCTCCATTCAGTCTAGCAACAGTGTTCAGTTGGGCCTGCCTTTTAAAGGCACAGGAATGAGCCAGTGATACTGGATTACTATAGAATTGCTGCCAACCTGTCCTGTGCCTTTAAAGGGGCAGGTCTGACAGGGTACTAGTGCTAAGGCTGAGTGGAGCTTAACAGTATAAGAGAGAGGCCCACCCTGTGGAGGAGGTAGCACCCCTTTCACTACTTTGTGTCCTCCCTCACCACCATATACCTTGAGGGCTGCCCCATGACTTAGAAGTGCAGACAGTGGGGAACTCCCTGCCCACCGTAACCTTGAGGACACATACAAGGTAAATCTGTATAAACTGTGTTTTACAGAATTGTTAAAGAAACTCCTTTTACATACAAATGTATCATTGTTACTTGTGAGTTCATGTTTATCAAAGCAGTTTCACACTATTTCAAGACTGAATCATAGTCATTTTCTTATCCCTTTTCTAAAGAGATGAATCTTTGAGTCAGGATGCTTTTCAAGCACTTAAATTTTCAACTGTTCTAAAATAATTTCTGCAAAGCTTAGATTTTCATTTAAAGACTGATGCCTGGTTGTGTCAAATGGAATAAGACATCTAAGATAATAAGATAAAAGCTAAATAATATAATGGTGTTTATCACATATAAGATCCTCGTCACTGTAGGCTATTGAGTACTGAGTAGCATTATTTTAAAAACCAAAAATAGGTCTAAATTATATAATGTGGTTCAGAATTATATTCTTATTGTCAGTGATCAATTTTCTTCAGCCTTCATTACAAAAGGTGTCAGTGTAAGAAAACTTTTCCTCACCACAATACAAAAGAACAGCCCTTGAATGTCAACAAGTGCATCTTGATGTTTTCACATCAACCAAATGTGAAATATCTCTAAAAGGTGACTACTATATATTCTAAGCCTACAAGAATAAAACAGTCTTTTGAAATTTCAATATATTGTGAAGTAAGAACACACATGGTCTCAAAACGCCATGTACATCATTGTTTTTGCTTGTACAACAAAAGGTATTCCAACCTACAGAGATTCTTGTTTTCTCTAAGATGAATGCAGCCATTAGAATGCTGCAGTACCACATCATTTTTTAGTATGCTGCTTCTTAGGTTCCTTTGGTCTTGAGAAACCATGGAAATACACCCTTTATGGGCTCCTCAGTATTTTGGTAAACAGTGACATCTGTGGCTACATAGGCTCGTGCGTGAATAGCAATCTCTTTTGCAATGAATGCAGCAGATGCGGCTATCCAAGTTTTAATTTTAGTTCCTACAAGCCTTCTTCTCTTCCTAGATCCATGTCAGTCTTTCCTCATATTTTTTAAAGTCTTATGGAGTTCATGTTTCCAGTGGCTATGATCTTGGGCAGAGGTTTCCTAAATGTCAATGGGAATGTAAGGTCTTGCACACTCCTTTGATTTGCAGGTGTGGAAGGCCGATTAGCCTTTTACTTGAGGCATGTAGAATGTATTTGTGAATGTTGCCATTGTCCTTACAATGGACATGCCTGAGTGATCAGGGGCACTTCTATTTCAAGAGGGTAAAGACAGTAGACATTTGAGATTGGTCCAGGACTTTGGTGTTTGAGATTTTATCCATCCAGGATGTGTTAAGGATGTACCACAGGAAGCACATGTGGAAACTGTTCAGCCTCTTCTTTTGATGTGCGATTAGTGTCCACATCTTACTGCCATAGAACAGAATATTGAGAATACAAGCTTTGTAGCTGCTGAGTTAGGTGTGTTCCATACAGTAAATGTGTTATTGTTACAAATCCTTTGTAAGCCTAGACAGAGTGGTGACAGCTTTTCCAAATCACAGATTTAACTCTGCATCAACTGAGAGATTATCCATGATGGTGGATCTCAAGTATGTGAACTTATCAAGGATCTTTAGTGTATAGTTAACCCTGAGAGGAGCTTGTGAACACCTTGTCCTATAACATTGGTCTTTGATGGTGAACTCAAAGTCCTGGTAAGCATGGGGAAAATTATCCATAAGGTATTGGAGATGTTCTTCAGTTTGAGTTGTGACAGCAGCAGCATCAGCAAATAATAGCTCTCTAATGAAAAGTTCTTGCATCTTAATTTTTGTTTTGAGTCATGAGTTAGATTTTGTCTGTAGGTATATGCCCTTAGAGGTAGATTTTAAAAGAACAGTGCATGCCAAAATCGGGAGATGCGTGCACAAGTTGGGCTCGTGTGCACCCACTGAATTTTAAAAGCTGACCAGATGCATGCATATCTCCTGCCCTAGGCACATCTCATTTGATTGCAAAAAGGGGCATGGTATGGGCAGGGCCTTGGGAATTTTGGAGCCTGGACAAGAGATGTGCACATAAATATTTACATGCCCGATGGTGCCATGGTCCACTGCCATGTAAGTTTACATACAGCGCCTCGGCCTTACAGTGGCAACCGCCCTGCTGGCTCTGCCTCCTCAGTATGCTGAGTATGCAAATGTGTTCTCCAGCTGGGGCTAGCTTCTTCTTCGCTCCAGCCCTGCATCGACTACTGGGGTTTGAATGTCATCATCAGGAGAGACTGGTATCCGTTACCACTCATCCCAGAGTTGCTGGATTGGCTACAAGGGGCCGTTCACGAAGCTGGACCTTCGGGGGGGGTATAACCTAGTCTGCATAAAACCGGGGGATGAATGGAAGATCATCTTCAATACCAGGGATGGCCAGTATGAGTATTTAGTGATTCCCTTTGGCCTCTGCAATGCCCCTGCGTTCTTCCGCAATCTGCTATACACTAGCGTTATAGTATACCTCAACGACATCCTAATTTATTCCAGGAAACTTCAGTCCCATCGGCAGGAGATCAAGCGAGTTCTTCAGCATCTATGAGCTCACAAGCTGTACACCAAACTTGAAGAATGCTTATTTGAGCAGGAGTCTCTCCCCTTCTTGGGATATATCGTCTCCAGCACTGGATTTCACATGGATCCTGAGAAGATCACCTGCATCCAGAACTAGCCACAATCATCTGGGCTTCGGGCCTTGCAATGCTTTTTAGGATTCGCCAACTTTTATAGTCCCTTTATGCCACAGTATTCCTGTATTGTGGCGCCACTCACTGCACTCACCAGGAAAGGGGCCAACCACAAACAGTGGCCACCTGAGGCTGTTACGGCCTTCAATGAATTAAAACAAGCTTTCTGCAAGTCACGTGCCTGCAACATCCGGACCCCTCTCGCCCATTCATCGTGGAAGTAGACGCCTCCTCCACAGCCATGGGAGCGGTGTTGAGTCAGTGCTCAGATAAAGGGGTCTTATTACCATGCTCCTTCTTCTCGCAGAGGTTTTCCCCAGTCAAGAGGAATTACGGCATAGAATACAAGGAATTGCTTGCCATCAAGATGGCTTTCGAGGAGTAGCGGCAATGGTTGGAGGTTGCACAACATCCCATTACAGTGTGCATGGATCACAAGAATCAAGAGTACCTCTGTCACGCCCAGCAGCTGAACCCTCACCAGTTTCGCTGGTCTTTATTCTTCCGCCATTTTGATTTCACCCTCCACTACAGACCAGCCTCCAAGAATATCTGGGCTGACGTTCTTTCTAGAGATTTTGAGACGGAGGACAAGTCCGAGGCTCCAAATTACATTATCAACCCAGTGCAAGTACTACTAGGTGCAGCACAACCCATTCTACCTGGGAAAACTGTGTTCCCTCTTTGGCTCAGACAGAGAGTTTTAAGATGGGCTCATGATTCACTCTCCGCAGGGCACCCAGGAAGATCCCGTATCTGGAACTTATTACAACGTTACTACTGGTGGCCACATGTGAAAAAGGATATCAAGGCCTATGTGGAATCCTGTCCAACCTACACCCAGCAAAAACCCTTGGCAGGGTACCACTGGGGGCTACTACAGCTGTTACCAGCTTCCAAGGAACCATGGATCCACCTGTCTACAGACTTCATGGTGGACCTGATTCCTTCGAATGGCCACCGCGTCATCTGGATCGTCATTGACAGGTTGTCGAAAATGGCCCACTTTGCCACACTTCTCAGGCTCCTTTCGGCTCCTAAACTGGCTAAACTTTTCACACAACATATCTTCTGCCTCCATGGACTTCCACAGCACATCGCTTCCGATCGCGGAGTTCAATTTACTGCCAACTTCTGGCGGTTTCTATATAGAAAGTTCAGCATTCAACTAGATTTCACCACTGCCTATCACCCTCAGGGCAATGGCCAGGCTGAACATACAAACCGACTCCTGAAAACCTTTCTCCGCTCCTTCATGAATGACTGGCAGGACGATTGGGCCACTCTCCTTACCTGGGCCAACTTTTCCTACAATTCACATATGAACTCGGCTACTGGTTCCTCTCCATTCTTGGTCATCTATGGGATGCAGTCCACACCGCTGCTTCCTACACCTCTCTCAGTGCCTTCCCCGGCAGCCCAGCTCACTGCCCAGGAACTTCAGGGCCTATGGAACTGCACACAGAGGAATCTTCAGATTGCGGCAGAAAAATCAAGGAAGATGACTGACAAGCAGCACCTTTCTTTAACTCGGGAGATAGAGTATGGCTCAGTACTCGCCACATCTACCTTAGGGTAGGGATGTGCATTTGTTTTCAACGTATGAGCATTCGGCAATGCATAAGTCCCTATTCCAGCGCAGCTCACTGCTTCAACAGCAGGGGGAATGAAGAAAAGAGGATTTGTATTCAAACAACCAACAAGGACTGAGTTGCACAGGCTGGCTAAACAAGCATGGGAGTAGCTTGCTTATTACGGCGGTTACTACCCCAAACTAATTAGCTAGATACTTCACTTAGATACAGCTCCAACACTGCTATCTACAATGGCTGGGGTAGAAGGAAAATAGAACCAAAAAAGTTATTTAAAGGGACAAGAATAACAGAAAAGTATGAAAAAAAAAAAATAAGTGTGAAAGCTTGCTGGGCAGACTGGATGGACCGTTTGGTCTTCTTCTGCCGTCATTTCTATGTTTCTATGTATGTATGTTGTATTCTTGGGTTTGCGAAATGCATTGCGATCCCCCAAGAATACAACATAACATATATTAGTTTCATTCTTTTGGCTCGCAGTGATTTCTTAGCGGCTGTTTGAAATAGGAGAAGGCCATGTGGGAGTATCCATAGCAAAAACCAGCTCTTTCCTGTGAGTCATGTGACCTCACAGCCCTGTCATAGAGTGGGTCAGACAGGTTGGCAAGGAGATGAGAATGCAACCTATCAGAGCTAAGCATTTTTCTAATGCAGCCAATCGCCGCTCTCACTCAGTGCTCTGTGACGCTATTCCTGATGACACAGCACTATTTATACCTTAAGTACGTGGCGTGCCATGCTCTTTCTTTGCGGGGGTGGTCGGGGAGGTGGTCTGGGTTGGTGGCTTTACTCAGAGCTATTTATTTATTTATTTATTTAACTTCTTTTACTATACCGACACTCAAGACCAGGTCTTATCGTACCGGTTTACATTAGAACAAGGGGAAAAATCAATTAACGTATAAGTGGAAAAGAGAAGTTACATTAAAACTAGTCTGAGTGTCTGAAATCTGTATTCAATTGCTAGCTACTTTGATAGAATTTTCCATTGAAAAAGATATTTATTTCTTTGATTTTGCTGTAGTGCCGCCAGCTAGCCATGCTTTATTTGACTGCCCCCTTTTTTTTTTTTTTATTGATCTCAGATGGTCTCTCTGTCTGTCCCACTGAGACAAGCTGCTAACTGTGCCATGTTGCTGGTTATTTTTATATCTTACCCCCTGGGGTAGATTGCAAGCAGTATTTGGGTGTTGTGGGTGGGAGATATATTCATTTTCTAACTAGTTTGATAGAATTTTCCATTGAAAAAGATATTTCTTTGTTTTTGATACTGTGCCAAGCAAGCCATGCTTTTTATTTAACTGCAGTTTTTTTTTTATTGAACTCAGACTGTCTCTTTTGCTCTTTTAAGCCAAGAAGTCAGTGCACTGGGCAGTTTTGCAGACTCACATATATTGGGACAGCAGTGCTCTCTGAAGCCAAATCCCCAGTGAGCCTCTTTTGTAGTTACAAGTTTGGTGCATGCACAATACATACAGCGGTCTGTGGGCAGTTTTGCAGACTCACATATATTAGGACAGTGGTGCTCTCTATAGCCAAATCCCCAGTGGGCCTCTTTTGGAAATAATTCTTTTAATTGAAATCCCTAATAGGCAGTGACATTAAATCCATAATGTCAGGGAAAGCTAGACATGGTCGAGTGATTGGGACTGGCAGAGGAGGCACTTCAAAAGGCAGTGCCAGTCCCCCATTAAAGTTAAAAATGGACCTGTTCCAATCTAAAATCTCTGGAGGGGCAGGCAGTTCCATCCGGAAAAAAAATGAAATTTAAAGATGATGCATCGGCACCACCTGTTTCTGACCCTGTAGTTTGGAGATGAGAGAAGGGGAGGATGAGTCATGTAAGACAAAATGACAATACCCAAAAGCCCCAGTGCGAGAGCAGACTCGAATTAGCATTAAAAATGTAGCACAGGCACTGTTTGCTTCTGATTCCAATGAAGACTCATCTTGTGTGGGATTCTCATCATCAGCTCCAGTGCCAGCATCTACCCTGAAGGCTATAGAGAAGGGATCATGAAAGAAATCTGCGATATGGAGCCACTTTAAAGTGATGAAGGACCCCCGTTTTGCTCAGTGTAATTACTATGCCAGGGCTATTAGCAGAGGCAAGCAAATGGGACATCTAACTAATTTTGGTATGATGCATCATATGCAGAGGCAACACCCAATATTACTGCCATCTGGGGATGGTGGCAGTACCAGTCATGGGACCCCTTTTTCCAGGCAGCGTAAAATGGTTGAAAAGGAGCAGAATCACCCCAGGCCCTCAGCCCCTTCTTGCAGTCAGGTGGCAGGCCAGCAGCCCCCTGCCATGTGGCAGAAGCGACAACCCACCATGGAGGAAATGGGGTGGTGTTCGGTAATGCTATCCCGGGGTAGAAGGCAGGCAGCCTCAACAGTTATAACCAAGAACATCAGGGAAATGATTGCCCTTGATGACCAGCCCTTGCAGATAGTGGAGAATGTGGGTTTCAAGCATTTGCTGAAGGTCTTAGTTCCAAATTACAAAGTCCCCTCCAGAACCACATTTAGCAGAAAGGTCATCCCCAGCCTGTACAACCAGTGTCGCAGTCGCATCCAAGCACTGCTAGCTAAGGCACAGGGGAGTGTGCATTTCACCTGCGATATCTGGACTGCCATGAATGCTGCACATTCTTCCCTCTCCCTGACAGCACACTGGTAGGACCTGGCTGAGGCAGGGTCAGGCAGCAGCTCTTAGTGAACATGTATTAGGGTGGAGGTGGGCTTTACTGCACACCCATCTGACCGATGAGGCCCAAACCTCAGCCAATATTCTAGCATGCATCAGACAGATACTGGTGGGCTGGCAGCTACACCAGCTAGACAGGAATCTTCAGGCAGGGTTCTTTGTCACAGACAATGGTGCAAATATGGTAAAGGCAATATGCGATGGGTGCTTTCAGAACATCTGATGTTTTGCACACACTCTGCACCTGGTAGTGAAGTCTGTTCTGGGGTTGGAGTCCAATCACGAAGAGAATGAGTACCTACATATGTTAATACACAAGTGCAGGAACATAGTAGTGCGCTTCCATAGAAGTGTGAAGGCGGAGCAGGTTGGCCAAAAAAAGCGGACTGATTTGGAGATGCCTCACAAGCGTCTCATTCAAGACATTGCCACCCGGTGGAATTCCACTTATATGATGCTGCAGAGGTTAGTGAAGCAGCAGACATCCCTTCATGAACTTTCTGTGGCAATGGACATAGGTGTGCATAGTCCCCTAGGGCATCAAGATTGGTTAGTCATGAGTCAGCTGGTAAAAATCCTTCAGCTCTTCAAGAATGCCATGGAGGAGCTGAGTTCCAAAAGTGCCACCTTGGCTGACATCATCCCTATAATTTTCTGGAGGAAAGTTTGGAGGGCTTTAAACAGGAAGAGCGAATGACAGAAGAGGTGCTGCATTGTCTGGACTTTTTGCAGAAGCAGGTGCAACAGAAATTATGGCCTTTAACAGAAGACCAGACATATATGCACACCACAGTCTGTGATCCCCGTGTGAGAGAGAAACTCGCCCTACAGTCCAATCGTCTCACATTTGTGAAGGACCTGCTGTTACTAGAAGTCTGTGAACAGGTGCACCATAGGCAGAGACAGATTAGGCATGAAGCAGAGGAGGAAACAGCGGGCACTTCAGAGAGTTGTACTAGCCCAAGTAGGAGCAGCACTCTGTCAGCGACAGCTAGTAGTTCCTCCTCCTCCACTTCAGTATGCCAAAGCCATGTTGCCCATAAAGAATCATCTGTTCTGCTACGGGCTAGAGAGAAAGCAGATGGGATGAGTGACTCTCAGCCCACCCAAGCAAAGGAGACACCAACACAAATGTCAGTGACACGGTATCTCTCAGAGCCCACAGAGATCATGCAGACAGATCCGCTGGCATATTGGGCACACAAGCCCACTGTCTGGCTACACCTAGCCTTTTGTTAAAATGTGAACCGGCATGATGTTTCTTACTAATGTCGGTATATAAAAGCTGTTAAATAAATAAATAAATAAATAAATAAAGTGGCTCAGCAATATCTGTCATGTCCACCAACCAGTGTGTCCGGTGAACATTTATTTTCAATGACAGGGGATATCATGAGCCCTTACCACTCAATGCTGGTACCAGAGTTGATGGAAATGCTAGTGTTTTTGAAAATAAACATGCCTTTGCTTGGGATTCCAAATTTTCCCTGTGAATGGCAAGATGAATAAAAGCAATTGAAAGCCTTGAAGCAGCTACAACTGCCTCCTATGCTCCAGATAATATCAGCACATGTACGTGACCTGAAAAGCTGTGCCTGTCCGTCCACTGTCCAGGCTGTACATCCCTACAAAGGCCTGACCTCAAACGCTGTGCCTGTGTGAGTTTAGTTCTAGTATTTCTAATTTCATTTTCATTAAATTTTGCATCACTTCTTTCCAGAATATTCTTTTTCCTGTTTTTCAACATTTGGAATGTAAGAACATAAAAAGCTGACTTCAGATGTTTGGAGCTTGCATATTTCATATGCTCAATAGTTTTTATGACCTTTATAATACGGGCCATTTTCCTTAGATGTTTCTTAGGTGCCAACATTAATGTTTCTAGTACTATAGAAAACTTGTGGTAGTTGCACTCTAGTTCATCCTCTGTGTTCCCATAGTTTACAGAGGCACTGTGTAAACTACAAAGTCAACATAGGTTGATATTTTAGATTTGGACTTGAGTAGTAGTTTTCTTATTTCTGAGAGCTCTTCATGTTCCTTTGTTATCAGTTGAAGTGCATAAGTACAGTTAATAGCTTCTGGGTATTTGCAAGAGCTTGACCTCAAACGCTGTGCCTGTCCATCCAGGCCTTACATTGCTACAAGGGCTTGACCTATTACGCTGTGCCTGTCCATCCAGGCCTTATGTCCCTACAAGGGCTTGATGTCTAACGCTGTGCCTGTCCATCCGCTGACCAGGCCTTACGTCCCTACAAGGGCCTGACCTCAAATGCTGTGCCTGGCTGTCCAGCTTGGAGCTTGGATATTTCATATGCTCAATAGTTTTCATGATCTTCATAATATAGGCCATTTTCCCTAAATCTTTCTTAGGTGCAACATTAATGTTTCTAGTGCTATAGAAAACTGGTGGTAGTTGTACTCTAGTTCATCCTCTGTATTCCCATAGTTTACAAAGGCACTGTGTAAACTACAAAGTCAACATAGGTTGATATTAATATTAATATTATTATTAATGTTAATATTAATAGGGAGAAGGAATAGCCTAGTGGTTAGAGCAGTGGATTATGAACCAGGAGACCAGGGTTCAAGTCCTGCTGTTGCTCCTTGTGACCTTGGGCAAGTCACTTTACCCTCCATTGCCTCAGGTACAAAAAAACTTAGATTGTAAACCCTCTGGGGATAGGGAAATAGCTACAGTACCTGAATGTAAACCAGTGTGATATCTCAAATGTCAGTATATAAAACTAATAAATAAATATTGTAGATTTGGACTTGAGTAGCAGTTTTCTTATTTCTGAGAGCTCTTCAAGTTCCTTTGTCATCAGCTGAAGTGCATAAATACAGTTAATAGCTTCTGGGTATTCATTAGATGCCATCGGAACCACCACACTCTAGGGGCCAACCCATTTCAGGGAGCCCATTCCTGCGCAAAGGAACGGGAACTCTCCCTGGGTGTAGCCAGCCTATCTCTTAGTACCCATTGACCCATGTTGAATCAGATCCATTGTTCACATGGAAACCTCCTCCACATTGACTCACCACACTTTGAAGGCTTGTGCTCCACTCTAGGGGCCAACCCATTTCAGGGAGCCCTTTCCTGCGCAAAGGAAAGGGAACTCTCCCCGGGTGTAGCCAGCCTTTCTCTTAACGCCCTCCGACCCATGTTCACATGGAAACCTCCACCAAATCGACTCACCACGCTTTGAAGGCTCGTGCTCCACTCTAGGGGCCAGCCCATTTCAGGGAGCCCTTTCCTGCGCAAAGGAAAGGGAACTCTCCCCGGGTGTAGCCAGCCTATCTCTTAATGCCTGCCGACCCATGTTGAACCGCTGTTCACATGGAAACCTCTGCCACGTTGACCCGCCACGCTTGAAGAATTGTGCGCCAATCTAGGGGGCCAACCCATTTCAGGGACACCTTTCCTGTGCAAAGGAAAGGGAACTCTTCCCGGGTGTAGCCAGCCTATCTCTTAACACCTGCTGACCCATGTTGAACCACTTTTCACATGGAAACCTCCTCCGCCTCGGCCTTGAAAATTCTCGTTTGCATATCTGCTACGTCCACCAAATTTTAAAAGACCAGCGAGAACCCACTAGACGCCATCAGAAACACCCCACTCTAGGGGCGAACCCATTCTAGGGAGCCCTTTCCTGTGCAAAGGAAAGGGAACTCTCCCTGGGGCCAGCCTGTTTTGCCCCTATCAGAACCACAGGGACCAGACTACTTTCGCTCTGCCAGCCTGTCTTGCCCCTTTTAACTTTCTGTCAGTCTGCCTTGCTGCCATACACCAGACGACTCACTCTACTCCTTGTGGTGTTCTTGCCACTATCATGGTTTCTCAGTGTGTTGATGCTAGTCTTTCTGCTGCTTTGTCCCTTTGTCGGCGCCTCATGGTTTTTTCTGACACTCTTTCTGCTTGCTATGTTCCCCCTTCATTGTGCTGTAGGATGTTGATGCCACTTGTCTTGTCACTTTGCCTGTCGTGCTGCCTTTGAGGGTTCATGCAACTGTTATTGGTGCTCTTTTGAAGCTGTGGTGTGTTTTTGACACTCTTGCTGCTTCTTTGCACCTCTGTTAAAGCACTCTTGCCACTCCTGGTACCCCTTTGCCCCTTTACAGTGCCTTAGGCTATTCATGCCACTTTGATGACACTTTGCCACAGTCTAAGTACTTTGGAGCTGTTTTCTCATTCTGATGATTGCTAATCATTAGTTTCATCAGTATTGATAAGAAAACCCCAGTTCTGCAGTCAAAAATAGGCTGCAAATACTTCCCCCATTGACTTTAATGGGAAAACCGACAACGAATAAAACTAATCAACGAGTTGGTTTCCCCCCCTATGAAACTAATGCAACGAATTTGCGTCCCGGAGAAACGAAAACCGAATCGAAATGAATTTTTTCCTTCTGCACAGCCCTACCTGATATGATTCTGCTGTGCTGATGGGAGGAGCAAGCAGATAGTAGTTAGTGACGACTCCTAAGGAAGGAGGAGTTGGCAATCTGTTAGGTTCTCCGTGAGGAGTTAGCAATCTTGTTGTGGATTAGCTAGGGAGTTAGCAATCTTGTTATGAACGGATTGCAGGAGTTAGCAATCTTGTTAGAGTTTGGCTCCCGTGGTAGGAGGAGATAGCAAACTGTAATGCACTACTCCTCGAGAAGGGAGGAGTTAACCAACTGTTACCAGTGGAGTGCTTGGAGAGGTCACTCAGCTTGTAGAGGAATGTAGATAGGTGGATCCTTGGGTCGATGGCAGATGACAGCGCCCCCAGGAGGATATCCTGAGAGGGACCACCGGCCAGGTTTGGGTATGGAGACAGACCAGATAATTCTTTTATTAGACAGGTTAGTAGAACCACCAGAGGTGGCAGTAGTGAAGTGATATGCCCGGCAGGGCTGAAGTCCTTCAGGTACTGGAACGGTGTTCCCAGGGTAGCTGAGCTGTAGAGAAAACTATAGATAGTGAGTAGACAGGGTATGTAGTGTACATAGCCAGAACTGGATGACAAAACTCACATAAGGTCTTAAGAAGCTCAGGAGCTGGAAATGGTTAGGCTCTCGAGGAGCGAGTGCGTGGTTCCAGGGAAAGCTCTGAGAGAGCGATGGTAACTCACAAATGTCTGTATCTGCGATGGCTTCCAGGAAGTTGAGAATCTTCAGTGTGTTCAGGAACATGGGCCCTCGAGGAATGTGTACTGGTTCCTATCTGCAATCTGAAATAGTAACTCACAAATGTCTGTAACTGCGATAGCTTCCAGGCAGTAGAGAATCTTCAAAGTGTTCAGGAACATGGGCCCTCGAGGAGCGAGTACCGGTTCCTATTTGCAATCTGAAATAGAGAAAGGCCCCCGAGGAGCGGGTACCCCTGGTAAGTCCAAGGAGGCAGAGTAGTTTGGAGGAATCCCCTTGCTAACTTGATTCGTTAGCAAATACTGAGACCTTTTATATTGGAAGCAGATGATGTCATCCCAGGGAGACGCCCCAGAGGTTCGCGCCCTTGCTGGTACATACATCGGAGCGCACGTGTGCGTGCGCGCGCCCTACGTCATCAGGCAACATGGCAGATCCAATGTGTCATGCCCGTCCGGGGACGCCGGAGGAAGAAGGCAAGAAGACTCCGCGGCAGCCAACCATCTATCAGACCCGGAGGGAGTCGCCACAGAGGTAAAGAGGGTGGAGTGAGGGCGTCGAGCAGCGACGGTCGCAACACTACCTTTGGGTGCCTTTGATGAGATTGTCTCCTCGCTACATTGGGCCCTTCTCGGTCACCAAATGGATTGATCCAGTTACTTATCGCCTGCAACTACCGTCGTCCCTGAAGATCCACAATAGCTTCCATGTGTCCCTCCTTAAACCTCTGGTTCTATCCTGGCCACGTTGGAAGTTCCACAAACCCCAGGATTTCGCATCAGAGGAGGATCAAACCTATCAGGTAAAGGAGGTCCTGGATGTGAGGCATCGCCATAAGAGATGGGCGTACCTGATCTCTTGGGAGGACTTCAGCTCCAATGAAAATACATGGGAGCCCACCTCCAACATTTTAGATAAAATGCTGCTTCAACACTTCAACAGCACTCATCCTGAGAAACCCGGGCCTTCTAAGAGGAGGTATAGGGGAAGGGTTATGTTAGGTTCCCCGGCCACGCGGGTGGGCCTGTTCCTGCCCCATCCACTGCCAGTTCCTGTCCCTGACACCGGTTCCTGCCTTCACAGCCTGCCTCTGTCCACGCCGCGTCAGCTGATGCCACTGCCGCCACTCCCCTTGGGCCCCCTAGGCACGCATGCGCCACTTTCTTCTATTTAAAGGGCCAGTGGCAGGAAAGTTCCCCCTGTGGGTCAGGATGATGATGTCAGGCAAGGCAGATATAAATACCCTGCCTTGCCATTCCTTCCTCACCTCAGCAACAGGTTCTGCTCTGTCCAGAGTGCGAGTTGCTCATCAATCCTGCTCCTGATTCCGTGGTCCTGTTCCTGGTTCCTGTTCCTGCTCCTGTTCCAGTTACTCACCACCTCAGATTGCTCTTCTGGTTTTGACTTGGTAAGTTCCTGGATTCTGTCTTGTCCGCTGCCTGTCCTGACCACTGCCTGCTCATTGACTCTTCTTTCTAGCTGCCTGCCTAACCTCTGGACTGTTTCTGGATCTCCTTGTCTGCTGCCGGCCCCAACCTCTGGTACGTTTGATCTCACTTCTGCCTTCTGTCTTCAAGGGATTGTCTTTGATTGGAGACCCGCACCTAAGTCCTGCTAGCCCTGGTACCCAAGGGCTCAACCTGCGGGGAACATGGGCTGTATAGGTGAAGGTCCAGTTGAGTCTCCTCTCCTCCTGTACCTGTTCCCAATGACAAGGACCCTTAGGGGGTTTCCTCCTGTAGGTAGCATCAACCTTGTCTTGGCTCAGGGGTTCACTTTCTTAACAGGTTTCAAATGCTTTATCACCCATAAGACTACTATTTGTGTAATTTCTTTGTCTAACCTCTCCTCTGTGCATCTGATAGCTGGGGCAAAGAGATATTTTGAAGAAAATCAATTATGCATCCCTGATCTATAGTGGGATTTGAGCTGAATACAAATCAATTATGCTTCCCTGATCTATAGTGGGATCTGAGCTAAGTAAAAACACAAAAACTGCTGACGAATATCTTTATTCGTAGTTAGCATGATACCCAGTTTGTCCTTAATTTTAACAATATTATTTTCCCACCTTCGAAATAAACCTGATGTGTAAGGTCTAAACGATACGCTATAGAAGCTGAATCCAGTTCGGATAACTTTAATCTGCAGAGGTCCAATTGACGCAAATTACAGGTGGAAGGTGCCTGATTGTGAAGACTCTCCAACTGGGCGATTTGTGTTATCAGTGCCTTCTTATCTCTCTCTTTCAACTTTTTAGTATGGGATGCTTGGCAATCAATTTTCCTCTAACCACTGCTTTTAAACAGTCCCAAAGCACAACAGGGGATATATTCTCAGTATCGTTAAATTCCAAATAATCCCAAACGTCTTCCTGAAATTGCCTTAGAGACTCTTCATCTTCCAGTAGACTGTCATTAAGCCTCCAGAATAATTGGCCCCCATCATAGTGAGCAATATCTAAATTCAAAGAGGTGCATGGTCAGACCAGGTTATAGGTCCAATAACCACCTAGGTAATATTATTGATAATCCCCTTATCGACCAAAAGTAAATCTATTCAAGAATATGAATTGGGATGTCAAAAATAAGTATAACTTCTAGACTTAGGGTAGCGAGACTTCCACACATCTAATAATCCAAACCTGGATAAAAAAAACTTTTAAAAGCCTGCAGTCCTTTCCTAGAACCTGGCCAGACCCTGGGGATTTATCTAAAGTGGGATTAACAGTTAAATTAAATCACCCCCTATTATAAAATGACCCTCAGCCCATTTGACCAAAATCTCTCCCAAGTTCTTAAAAAATAAATCTTGTTTAATATTAAGATTAACAAGCGTGTATTTCACTCCCCCCACTGATATCACCAAAATGATATACCTCCCCAGTGGGTCTTTTAAGCAAGATATATATTCAAAAAGAAAATCCTTACGAAAAAGAGCACCCACCCCTGGGTACTTCACCAGAATTGAGAGGGGTACATGTCAGAACTAAGTAAATGTTCGTG
Organism: Rhinatrema bivittatum; assembly: GCF_901001135.1. Taxonomy (NCBI): domain Eukaryota; kingdom Metazoa; phylum Chordata; class Amphibia; order Gymnophiona; family Rhinatrematidae; genus Rhinatrema; species Rhinatrema bivittatum. Next base: position 215,696,715 of record NC_042623.1, on the reverse strand, counting down.
CCTGCTTTTTAGATGTGTTTCCTGCACTAGCGCAATGGCAATCTGCTGAGTTTGTAAATCAGAAAAAAATAGCCGCCATTTATGATACATATTAAACCCCTTAACACTAAGAGATAATAAATTAAAGACAGCCATACCAAGTTAAGAAATGAAAATAAGCTGGCTTATGTACAACCATGCTACAGCTATAAAGAGCAGATTAATAAATAAAAGAACCCCAATTTGGTCACTTGCAAAAAATAGAAGAGGACCGGAAGGCTCATCTGCATACTGCTCCCAGCATCTCCTGGGAGAGGAGTCCAGAGGTCACAGCAAGCAATCCAGGGATTGAATTCCACAGCCCCAGCTTCCAGAGGCCCTGCACCCTTTGCTGTAGAAGAGGGGCAAAAGTGAATTTCAAACCCTTCAATTCTTTGAGTGAAGATCAATTTAATGGTGGTTAAAGAGGATTGATAAGTATACCTTTGGAATTATAAAAGTTCTGAGAAAGGAGAAATAGTGGGATATATTCTTTAGAGTTTGTATGTATCTGAGATAATAAGCAAGCCAGAGATAGTTAATTCTAGTGTCTGTCTTGTCTACTCATGCAACCCTTGATTTTTAGGCAAGAGACACTTTCTCATTAAAAATAAATCAGGCTCTTATCTAAATCATCCTATTGTATCAGCCCTTATTGAAAGTTTAATCATCCCTTTGTAGGACACTAGCTGATTAATTGGTAAATTCACCTGTAAATTTAAAGTACTCTAATTCCCTTAGTAACCTAAACTTAACTAGGAACTCAACAAAATTAAGATGAAGGCAGCAGTCCAGCAGTAATTGCAGTCTTTTGCATTGAGTGTCACATGTATGATTTTTTACTCGCTGGTGAGAGATTGTATGTGTGCTCTCGGTGCAAAGAGCTTCTCGCTCTCAGGGAACGAGTCTGATCTCTGGAAGCTAGAGTGGCAGACTTGGAGGAGCTGAGGCAGACAGAGAGGTACAATGATGAGACCTTCAGGGACATAGTAGCCAAGTCCCAAATCCAGTCTGGCAGTCCCAGTGCTGCCTTGGATCAGAAAGGTCTTCTAGTTGGAGAACATCACCCTGATCTAGCAGGAAGTGATCCTGTAGCAAGGACCTGCTCTCCAGTGATCCTGTAGCAAGGACCTTCCCTCCCATTGTCCTCTCGCGGTCCTGAGTCCTCCGGCACAGCGATCTGTGCCGAGGGTTGGCGTACCGGCAGCCGGACGGCGCCCACAAGTTACGCCTTCCTCTCGTAACTCGAAGAAATACGGTATGGGGGGGGGGGGGGATTTAGGTAGGGCTGGGGGATTGGTTAGATAGGGGAAGGGAGGGAAAAATGAGGGGGAGCTAAAAAAAAGTTCCCTCCAAGGGAGGGAACAGGGAAAGCCATTGGGGCTCCCCTCGGGCTCGGCGCATGCAAGGTGCACATGTGTGCACCCCCTTGTGCATGCCGACCTTGGATTTTATAACATGCGCGTGGCAGCGCATGCATGTTATAAAATCGGGTGTACATTTGTGCGCGCCGGGTAGCACGCACAAATGTACCCCATGCGTGTAGGAATTAAAATCGGCCCCAAAGAGTAGGATTAAATGGTTAATTTTCTCAGTTTAAAAGAGTAAGCAGTGGAGTGCCTCAGGGATCTATACTTGGACAGGTGCTTTCCAATATATTTATTGTTCCCCTTTTTAGTTTTTCCTCTAGTTGTTGAACTATGTTACCCTTCCCCCTCTTCCCTGTTCTTTGTATTTTTCCATCTACTGTTTGATGTAAACCGATATGATGTACCCACTAAAGGTATAAAAAAGCCTCTAAATAAAATAAATAAATAAATAAATGATTTGGAAAGGAATACGACGAGTGAGGTTATCAATTTGCGGATGATACAAAATTATTCAGATTAGTTAAATCACAAACGGATTGTGATACATTACAGGAGGAACTTGCAACACTGTAAGATTGGGCGTCCAAATGGCAGATGAAATTTAATGTGGAAAAGTGCAAGGTGTTGCATTAAGGGAAAAATAACCCTTGCTGTAGTTACACGATGTTAGGTTTCATATTAGGATCTACCACTCTGGAAAAAGATCTAGGCATCATAGTGGATAATACTTTGAAATTGTTAGCTCAGTGTGCTGCAGCAGTCAAAAAAGTAAACAGAATGTTAGGAATTATTAGGAAGGGAATTTATTTATTTATTTATTTTAAGCAATTTATATACCGAGATACGTTGGGAACATCATCTCGGTTTACAGGTAACTCAACATAGCAACAAGCTTCACAGAGGAACAGTCAAAAATAAAAAAGGGTATAAACAAGAAACCATTTAGATAACAGGGTAAAAAACAAGAAACCGTTCAAAAAGGAAGACAACAATAACTAGGATAGAGGAAGGGTAGGGGGGATAGAGGAAGGGTAGAGGGGAAGTATTTACTGAATCAAAGAGGAGGGTAGAGGGAGTGGAAAAAGGGATGGGGGGAGGCTTTACAAGTAATTACAGGCAATTTACAATATATTCGCTGGGGGAGGGAGAGAGGAAATTTACAATATATTCGCTGGGGGAGGGAGAGAGGCAATTTACAATATGTTCACTGGGGGAGGGATAGAGGGAAGAGGTAGGGGTGTTAAGAGTATGTGAGTGAGAAGAGCCAGGTCTTTAGATTCTGTTTAAATCTCTTTGGGCAGGTCTCGAGGCGAAGGCTTGGAGGCATTTTGTTCCACAGGGTGGGACCAGCTAAAGAGAGTGCACGCTCTTTGGTACACTTGAGCCTGGCACTATTAGGCGAGGGAGTATGTAGTGTGGAAGAGTGTTGAAGTCTAATGGGTCTGTTTGATGTACGGAATCACAGATGTTCTTTGAACCATGGCATGTCTGAGTTATGAATTGTTTTGTGCATGATGGTGAGAGATTTGTATTTTATACGGGCATGAATGGGTAGCCAGTGAAGGTGTTTGAGTAGTGGGGTAATGTGATCACTTCGGTGTGCATTGGTGAGGATGCGTGCTGCAGAGTTTTGGAGAATCTGCAGGGGTCGAATGGCATATTGAGGAAGGCCAAGAAGAATTGCATTGCAATAATCAAGCTTGGATAGGATGGAGGCTTGTAGGACCGTACGGAAGTCAGAGAAGTGAAGAAGCGGTTTAAGTTTTTTAAGGGTGTGGAGCCGAAAGAAGCCATCTTTAAGTGTGGAGTTGATGAATTTTGTAAGATTGTGGTGGCTATCAAGCATGATGCCCAGGCTGCGAACTTGTGGGGCGAAGGAGCTTGTAGGTTGAGGGGATTGGGAGTGGGGTTAGTGCGATTGGGTGTAGGTGAGATGTGTAGGAGCTCGGTTTTGGCTGTGTTGAGTGCAAGAAAGTTATCAGCAAGTAAAGAATTGATGGTTGCGAGGGCAGAATCCCATATTTTAAGAGCTTCAGGAAGGGAGTTTGTTATAGGAATGAGAACTTGGACATCGTCCGCGTATATGAAGTGCGGGAGCCCAAGATTTGTTAAGAGTTTGCAGAGGGAGAGGAGGTATATGTTGAAGAGGGTGGATGAGAGTGAGGAGCCTTGGGGAACACCCTGTAGGATCTTGATAGGCTTAGATTCGCAGTGTCCACTTTTTACCCGATATTGCCTGTTGGAGAGGTAAGATTGGATCCAGCTAAGGGCAGAACCAGATATTCCAATTTCTCTAAGGCAATCGGTTAAGATGTTGTGGTTGACGGTGTCAAATGCTGATGATATGTCCAGGAGGGCAAGTAAATATGATTGACCTTTGTCTAGGGCCCTCAGAATATGGTCAGAAAGGGATATGAGGAGGGTTTCAGTGCTATGGTGTCGGCGGAAGCCAAATTGGGAAGGGGAGAGGATGTGATGATCTTCTAGGTAGTCGGTGAGTTGTGTGTTGATAATTTTTTCGAGAATTTTGGAGAGGAAGGGTAAATTGGAGATGGGGCGGTAGTTGGCTGGGTCGGCGGAGTCGAGAGAGGGCTTTTTTAGAATGGGTTTGATTATGGCTTGTTTAAGTATTGTGGGTACTGTACCTGAGGATATCGAGCAGTTCAAGATGTCTGCAATGGGTTTGGATATGGTGTTAGGGATGGTGAGAAGGGTCTTGGTTGGGATAGTATCTGTTGGATGTGTTGTGGATCCGATTTTCTTGAGTATGGATTCTATTTCAGTACGTGTGGTGGTCTCAAACGAATTGAGAGTAGCATGAGTAATGAAAGGTAGGGATGAGGTAGGAGTGTGTGGAGTGAGAGTGTGTGGGGTGGAAGAGTGGGACGGTGTAGTGGTGGTAGAGGCGTGAGTGGAAGATGTGGGGGAGGTAGGGAAACGTGCCATGATGGATTGAATTTTCTTATGAAAGTAGATGGCGAGCTCCTCACATTTCGAATTATGATCAGATTCAATGGGAATAGGAGTGGTAGTTTTGGTGAGGGCCGTGGCAAATTCAAATAGGGCTCGGGGATTGAATTTGAGTTGGTGGATTTTTTGGGCGTGAAAGTCCCTCTTAGCTTTATCTGTGGCTTCCTTGTAGGAGTGGAGGTAGGAACGGAAAGTGGATCGTAGGGCAGGTGTTTGATTTTTGTGCCAATTTTTTTCTAATTTCCTAAGATGGCGTTTCATGGTTTTGAGCTCGGATGTGTACCATGGTTTTTTCTTGGCTTCAGCAGGGTTAATCTCTCTAGAGTATTCAGGGCAGAGGGAATTGGCCACTGCGTTGGTGAGCTGCTGCCATGAAGCAAAGGCTGAATCAGCATTAGAGAGGTCTAAATTGATAAGTGTGTCGGTGAGGGCTGCTATCAGATCTTCGGATTTGCAAGTTTTCCGGACGTGTATGGTTTTTTTAGGGAGATTGGGTGCTGGTGCGTTGTTAATGGAACATGTGGCATCAATGCGGAAATGGTCGGACCAGGGAATGGGTTCACATGATAGTTTGTCAGATTGGATTAGGGCATTGGTAAACATGAGATCGAGGATATGGCCTGCCTTATGGGTCGGGTTGTTGATGATCTGTTTAAATACAATCGCATCCATGGATGCAAGTAGGGATTCACATGAAGCAGAGCGAGGAGATTTGTCAACATGTAGATTAAAATCCCCAAGTATGATGGCAGGGGAGCATATGTCAAGGTGTTTGGAGATGTATTCAATTAGCGGGGAAGGGTCAAGTTCAAGTAGTCCAGGGGGCGAATAAATGAGGCATATTTGGAGAGAGGGTGATTTAAATAGGGCAATTTCGAGTCTGTGGGGAGGGGCAATAGGTTGAAGAGAAAAGTTGAAATGCTTTTTGGCCACGAGAAGGAGGCCTCCTCCTCTTTTTTTGTGTCTGGGGATAGAGAAGATGTTGTATTGGTCGGTTGGGAGTTGGTTTATGAGAACAGAATCGGTATCTTTTAGCCATGTTTCGGTAAGAGCGCAGATGTCTGGGCTGTCATCAGTGAGGATGTCATGGAGGATGCAGGTTTTTTTGACTATAGACTGTGCATTTAGGAGAAGGATAGTGAATGTTGTTAGGCCTAACAGTTGGGTTAGTGGGTTGATCATAATGGGTATTAGGCATTGGCAAGGATAATGGGGGGTGGTGTGCAACATGGGGTGAATTGGTGTAGAAAGGTGTTTAAGGATCGGAATGCGGTGTGGTATCATAGTGTGGTATATGTATAGTAATAGACAAAAGGTAAAGGGAGGAGGATCTAGTGAGCACTAGAGGAGGGAAAACAAATTCTCTAGAAGGGGTGGATTTAATTAGGGGGGGCAGATAGTGTAGGTAGAGTAAACCTGGAAGAGTGTTGGAGGAGAGAAGGAGGGTATTTATTTATTTATTTATTTAAAATTTTTATATACCGGCATTCATGTTGCAAACACATCATGCCGGTTTACATATAACAGGAGTGTACAGTGAACAATTCAATAACCTATTTGTGTAGAAGGAAGCAGTTACAAATAACAAGGTAAAAGAACTGGGAGGAGAGAAGGAAAGGGAGAGAATAACATTAGGTATAGGTATTTACATTAGTAATAACATTTTTACATGTGGAAGTGGTAGAATCTGGCTGAATAGAATTAATCGGTGTCCGGGAAAGCTTTTTTAAACAGCCAGGTCTTAAGTCTCTTCCTGAAGGTTGGGAGGCTGGGCTCCTGTCTAAGGTCCGGTGGGATGGAGTTCCATAGAAGGGGGCCGGCTGTTGAAAAGGCCCGATCTCTCAAGGTAATGTGTTTGGTAGTTCTGGCTGGGGGCACTTGAAGAGATCCTCTGAGTGTGTCTCTTGTTGGTCTGGAGGAGTTATAAATTTGGAATGGGAATTGTAAGTCGAGTGGGGTGTGTTGATGGATGGTTTTGTATATTATGGAAAGAGATTTGTAGAGGATTCTAAAGTGAACAGGCAACCAGTGGAGATCTTTTAGGATTGGAGATATATGGTCCCTCCTCCTGGAGTTTGTCAGTAATCTTGCCGCAGCGTTTTGTAACATCTGGAGGGGTCTAGTATAGGAGGAAGGTAGGCCCAGTAGGATAGAGTTACAGTAATCGATCTTAGAAAAAATGATAGCTTGTAGAATGGTTCTGAAGTCCTGAGTGTGGAAGAGTGGTCTAATTCTTTTCAGAACTTGGAGTTTGTGGAAACAGTCCTTGGTGGTTCTGTTGATGTAAGCTTTAAGGTTCATCCGGTTATCAATTAATACTCCTAGATCTCTCACCTGTGTAGTAGTTGGGATAGTTGGAGGATTAGAGATGGCATTGTTATCTGGGGAGATGAGAAGCAGTTCTGTTTTAGAGGAGTTTAAAACTAGGTTTAGGTTAGCCAGGAGATGTTTAATTTCGAAGAGACAGTTTTCCCAGTGAACCAATGTTTTTGTGTAAGATTCTTTAATGGGTATCACGATCTGGATGTCGTCGGCGTAGAGAAAATGTTTGAGGTTAAGGTTGGAGAGGAGTTGGCAGATAGGTAAAAGATAAATGTTAAAGAGTGTAGGTGACAGTGAGGAGCCCTGAGGGACTCCTATGGATGCGTCCATTCGTGAAGATTCTTTGTTCTGTATCTTAACCTTGAAGCCTCTGTTGGAGAGAAAAGATTTAAACCATGAGAGAGCGGTGCCTGAGATACCTATAGAAGCCAGAATGGAAGTGAGAATGGAATGATTGACCGTATCAAAGGCGGCTGATAGGTCCAGTAGAATTAAGAGGAAGGGTAGGGAGAAGAGCAATAGGCACAGAAGGCACAAAGTTGGCACAAAGGGGCGCACCAAAGGGGCAGGCCCCTTTGTCGTGCTCCTTATGCGCGCGGTGCCTGGCGCGAGATGCCAAGGGCTTAGAAGTTAGTTTTATAGGGTTGTTTGGCCGGATATGATGTCAGCCGGGTGGGCGGTTCTCTGGCGTCGTGCTGTGGCATGTTAGAGGGGCGGTAGGCTCGGGCTCTGACTCGGACCCCGATGGGTCTCCCGGGCCGATTGCCACGAGCAGGGAGGGTTCGAGCGGCGCAGAAGCGGAGGACGCAGGTGAGCTTATCCGGCGCGAAAAGAGGTAGAGAGGCTTGCCTGCATCAATTTAAAAGGCTTGCTTGGCCGGATATGATGTCAGCTGGGTGGGTGGTTCTCTGGCGTCGTGCTGCGGCGTGTTAGAGGGGCGGTAGGCTCGGGCTCTGACTCGGACCCCGATGGGTCTCCCGGGCCAATTGCCACGAGCAGGGAGGGTTCGAGCGGCGCAGAAGCGGAGGACGCAGGTGAGCTTATCCGGTGCGAAAAGAGGGAGAGAGGCTTGCCTGCATCAATTTAAAAGGCTTGCTTGGCCGGATATGATGTCAGCCGGGTGGGCGGTTCTCTGGCGTCGTGCTGCGGCGTGTTAGAGGGGCGGTAGGCTCGGGCTCTGACTCGGACCCGATAGGTCTCTCGGGCCGATTGCCACGAGCAGGAATGTTTAATAAAACGGAAAATGTCATAATGCCTCTGTTTTACTCCATGGTGAGACCGTACCTTGAAAACTCTGTACAATTCTGGTCGCCACATCTCAAAAAAGATATAGTTGCAATGGAGAAGGTACAGAGAAGGGCAACCAAAATGATGAAGGGGATGGAATAGCTCCGCTGTGAGGAAAGACTGAAGAGGTTAGGGCTGTACAGCTTGGAGAAGAGATGGCTGAGGGGTGATATGATAGAGGTCTTTAAAATCACGAGAGGTCTTGAACGAGTAGATGTGAATTGGTTATTTACACTTTCGGATAATAAAAGGTCTAGGGGGCACTCCATGAAGTTAGCAAGTAGCACATTTAAGACTAATCAGAGAAAATTCTTTTTCACTCAATGTACAATTAAGGTCTGGAATTTGTTGCCAGTGTGTTGTGTTTTAGACATTGAAGCGTGGGCCCTTGGTCGCTGTAAGAGATGACACCTCCCACAGGGCGGGGCCCTGTGGGGACTTGCAGCGATAAGCTGCTCAAGGCAGAGATGGACACAGAGAATTAGCTTTATTGTACTGCAACATAGATGGTAACCCGAGGAACAGGTGATGACTAGCCAGGAGAGGTAGGTTGCAGGGTGGAAAAGGCAGTTCCACAGTCTCACCAGGTCCCAAGAGGGAGATGTATCCGGTAGAGGTCCGCAAAGCGGGCTAGGCCGAGAACCCAAGCTTAGATGGAGAAGCCAATAGATCCGGTAGTAGTCCGCGGTGCGGAGTAGGCCGAGGATCTATGGAGAGAGAGAGAGATGAGACAATGCAGAGGCAGAATAGGAGGGGTAGTACTCACTCTGATGCTGGTAGTTGAAGTAGAAAGGAACACACGAGGAGCGGAGGTCCCAGACGGACAAGGCCCCCAAGGAGCGGGTACCATAGGTGTCCTGGTATTGAGTAGGCAACCCCGAAGGGAAGGTAGGAGCATGGCAAGGCCCTGAGGAGCAGGTACCGTAGGTGTCTTAGTTGGTAGAAGGTAACCCTGGAGGGTAAGGAGGAGCGAGGCGAGGCCCCCATGAAGCGGGTACCTAAGTCATCCTGGAGCGAGAGTACACAGAGCAGGAGCGTCTGGTAATGTGGAGAGATCAGCATGGAGGATTCCTTGTTAACTCATAGAAGGAATCATGAGTGGAGATTAAATACCAGAGCTAGTGACGTCTTTCGATGGGGACGCCCCCGCCATGACGCACATAAAGGACGGGACTGTGTGCGCGTGCGTGTGCCCTAGGTGACTCCTGGAGAAAGATGGCGAACGCAATCGCCCATGCCTGACCGGTGATGCCGGAGGGTATGGTGAGGAGAAGCGGAGGCAGCCATCTTCCTGAAATGAACTGAGTCAGGTAGAAAAAAGGTGAGCAATAGAGGGTGCAGCCGACTGCGACCGACGGGCGCAACACAGAGGTTGTGGTAAGCTGAGTTTTAAAATCGTTTGGATAAGTTCTTGGAGAAGTCCATTAACTGCTATTAATCAAGTTGACTTGGGGAATGGCCTCTGCTATTACTGGCATCAGTAGCATGGGATCTTCTTGGTGTTTGGGTACTTGCCAGGTTCTTGTGGCCTGGTTTGGCCTCTGTTGAAAACAGGATGCTGGGCTTGATGGACCCTTGGTCTGACCCAGCATGGCAATTTCTTATGTTCTTAACCACAATACAAAAAACTAAAGTCCAAACTCTGTGATACCTTTCCCCTTCCCAAACAGAATAGCATCACAAAATGGTGAATCCATAAATTCTATGGGAGGTCTAGGCATCAAGACCCACGTGTCCCCCCTGCCCAGCAGGCTTATGATGAAAAGCACAAGTGAGGTGTAATAATACAATTCTCCTCTTAATTCACTAATCTAAACGGAAAGACTTTTCAGGCAACCTGAAAATGAAACAAGATAAAAATGAGAGCTTAAAAACCGTCATCAAAGTTGTCCAAAAAGAAATCAAGTAGCCTCCTCAGAAGCATTGGAACCCTACAAATTTTGACGAAGCCATCTTTCTCCTTTACCAATGTGTTGACAGCGAGGTGTTTCATCTTTTCTGATGGTCAAATTCAATGAACTTCTCCCAGGATCCAAATCAGAGTAGCCAGCCATTGCTTCTTCACAAGTCACCTGCTGTGAGACTCGTTTCAGTGAAAACCACAGTCTGAAGGGGAACAACCACCGATACCGGATATTGTCTTTTCGAAGCACACTGGTGATAGCACGAAACTCCTGCCACTTGCAGAGCATAGATGGGGAAAGAGACGCAAAAATGGCCACCTTGATTCCTTGCCAACTCCAGGATGATTGTGTGCAGGCTTTATTGAAGATTTTCTCTTTCATAGTATACTCATGGAAACAGACTATTATATTTCTTGGCCTAATTGCCAGTTTCTGGCCAAGAGCCCTGTAAACTAGATCTACCTTCACACTAAGCAAGGGTGAAGATTCCTGTTGAGTCAGAGTGGCCAGAAAACTCTGGCAAACTGGTAGCACCATAGCCGAGCAGTCTTGAAAATCTGAAGTTTCAGGAATCTCCTGAAATCTTAAATTGTGGCGACGAGATCGATTTTCAAGATCTTTGAGTTTGTCAGATAGCGATGTGTAGTCTTGATGCAGGGAGTTAACGTCTCCCCATATATGGCGAAGCTCCTCCAACAAGTGAGGCAGATCTATTTTCAATATCATAGAATCTGCACCCCAGATGCGCCATTTCTTCTTTCATCTCCCCTATCGAGTCCATGATTTCTTTTTTGTAACTCTGCATGTTGTTCCTTAGATCGCAGAACCAACTGTGAAACTCTGCTCTGGTAGGTAAATCTGTATCAGGCAGAGATGGGTCACAAATTGTAGCACATTCATCCTGCATATGTTAACCGACTCAGCCTCTCGGGTGAGATCAAGTTTCTTGTAAGAGAATTTATGAAAATCTACCAATTTTCGCTTCACCGGCATCAGCAGCAAAAGTCTAAGCAGCATTGGTAAAAGAGAGGAAATAATGCCAAAGGATGCCTGAGATTTAAGGAGCTCGCTGAGTCAAGGAGCCCACGTTTTAGTTGACCTGCAGTCTCGATGATGTAATTTCCTCCCTGAGTATTGCTATTGTTATGGCACAGTGTTCCTCTATTCCCTTTCTTTTAATTTCTTGTGTTGGAATGGATGGGTATCTACCTTGCTGATCAGGGAGATGGAAGTGTTAGGAGAGCCTGGGGGGGGGGGGGTTATTGGTTGGAACCATTTTCTGGAGGATGGGGTTATTAGTCCCATTTGGGAAGGGGAGTATTTGGTTCCTGATGTGGGCTGTTATGTGTTGTTTGGGGTGGTCCCTCTCCTCGAGTCCCTTTGTGTTTTTCACTCAAGGGGTTCTGGGCTTGGGTTTGGGGCTGGTGGTTAGGATATTTCCTGGTTTGTCTTCCAGGTAGGTTTCTTGGGTGGATAGGGGGTTGAATAGGTTACATGGTTGTGTGCTCTCTACCCCACTTTTGGGGGTAGATGGTTCTGGTATATTGAAGTTTTTAAGTTGCAGCCCTATAAACAGTTTTCTCCTTGCTCAGTTTATAAATGGGTTAGTGGGCAGTACTATGGTTCAGGAAGTTAGCGCGCACTAACCATTGTTAGTGTGCGCTAACAGAAAATGATACAATTTGACACTTTTCAGGTCAGTTAAGGTCAGTTTAAGAATGAATATGTATTCCTATTGGCTGCCCTCTTATTTATTCATGTTACCAAGGTTCCCACTGACAATATATGGGGGATGGGAAATGGAAACAGTTGGTAGCTTGACAAAAAAAGTAATGTGATCAGTCAATGTGACTAGAACTTGTGCCTATCCCTGATACCGGGAGTGTTGTGATCTTCCTGCATGCAGTGCCTATCCCTGATACCAGGAGTGTTGTGATCTTCCTGCACTCAGTGCCATATCCCTGATACCGGGAGTGTTGTGATCTTCCTGCACGCAGTGCCCTATCCCTGATACTGGGAGTGTTATGATCTTCCTGCATGCAGTGCCCTATCCCTGATACCAGGGGTGTTGTGATCTTCGTGCACTCAGTGCCATATCCCTGATACTGGGAGTGTTGTGATCTTCCTGCACGCAATATCCTATCCCTGATACTGGGAGTGTTGTGATCTTCCTGCACGCAGTGCCCTATACCTGATACCAGGGGTGTTGTGATCTTCCTGCACTCAGTGCCATATCCCTGATACTGGGAGTGTTGTGATCTTCCTGCACACACTAGTGCCCTAACCCTGATACCGGGAGTGTTGTGATCTTCCTGCATGCAGTGCCCTATCCCTGATACCGAGGGTGTTGTGATCTTCCTGCACTCAGTGCCCTATCCCTGATACCGGGAGTGTTGTGATCTTCCTGCACGCAGTGCCATATCCCTGATACCTGGAGTGTTGTGATCTTCCTGCACACAGTGCCCTAACCCTTATACCGGGAATGTTGTGATCTTCCTGCATGCAGTGCCGTATCCCTGCTCAGTGCAGGAAGATCACAACACCCCTGGTATCATTAGGGAACTGTGTGCAGGAAGATCACAACACTCCCGGTATCAGGGATAGGCACAAGTTCTAGTCACATTGACTGATCACATTACTTTTTTTTGTCAGGCTACCAACCGTTTCCATTTCCCATCCCCCCAACCATCACCTCAGTGGGAACCTTGGTAACATCAATAAATAAGAGGGCAGCTAGCCAATAGGAATACATATTCATTCCTAAATGACCTGAAAAGTGTCAATTTGTATCATTTTCTGTTAGTGCGCACTAACTCCCGTTAGTGCGCACTAACCCGATTAACGATTTTTTAACGATAAATCGTTAGAATTCCTATTGTATCATGTTCTTTAACGGACGATTATTTTAATCGTTGAAAAACGATTCACATCCCTATTGGCCAATATCCAGGGAAGGTTTATTATTTTGGTTTGCCTTCTGTTCTCTTTCAATTTTACTTTGGTGAATGTCTATGGGCCAAATGTGGGACAGTTGACCTTTTATTGATCTCTCATGGACAAGTTATTTGCTTTTGGGTTTCAGCAGCTCTGTATGGGAGGTGATTGGACTCCTCTGTAGATAAATCTTCGGGGGCAGATTTTAAAAGGCTACGCGCATAACTTACGTGCATAATGCGAGAAAATCTGCCCCTGCGCACGCCGAGCCTATTTTGCATAGTCTCGGCGGTGCACACAAGCCCCGGGATGCGCGTATGTCCCAGGGCTTGCAAAAAGGGGCAATCCAGGGGTATGGCTGGGGGCGTAGTGGCGGCTCGGGGTGGTCTGGGGTGTGGTCGAGAGCATGGCGATGGTACAGGGGCAGTCCGGGGGTGGGGTCGAGTGCTCCGGCACAGCGCCCTGTGCTGGCGCATGCAGGTTATGCCTGCCTTGGACAGGTGTAAGTTTTGGAGCAAAGGTAGGGGAGGGATTTAGTTAGGGATGGGGGATGAATTATATAGGGGAAGGGAGGGGAATGTGGGGGGGGGCCGGAAAAAAGTTCCCTCCAAGGCCGCTCCGATTTCGGAGGCTTGCGCATCCCGGGGCTTGCGCGCACTGCCGAGACTATGCAAAATAGGCTCGGCGTGCGCAGGGGCAGATTTTCTCGCGTTATGCACGTAAGATACGTGCGTAGCCTTTTAAAATCTGCCCCCGAAGATTTATCTACAGAGGGGTCCAATCACCTCCCATACAGAGCTGCTGAAACCCAAAAGCAATCAAAGGTCCAATCAAAGGTAGGGGAGGGATTTAGTTAGGGATGGGGGATGGATTAGATAGGGGAAGGGAGGGAAAGGTGGGGGGGGGGGCAGAAAAAAAGTTCCCTCCAAGGCTGCTCCGATTTCGGAGCATGCTTGGAGGGAATGGGGAAAGCCATCGGGGCTCCCCTTGGGCTCGGTGTGCGCAAGGTGCACGTGTGTGCACCCCCTTGTGCGCACCGAGCCCGGATTTTATAACATGCGCGCGGTAGCACGCGCATGTTTTACAATCAGGCGTAGATTTGTTCGCGCCGGGTAGCACGAACAAATCTATGCCCGTGCATAGATTTTAAGATCTGGCCCTCAGTGTCTAACATTAAACCTGTTTCATCTGTGCATACCAAAGACCTTCTTAACACTTTTCATTTGGTGGATATTTGGAGACACTATCATCTGGGGGACCGAAACTACACTTTTCACCACGACATAACACATATAGTCGCATTGACTTCTGTTTATGTTCTCCTGCTCTGGTTCCCTTTCCACATGGCAGTGCTATACTGTCTAGTACAATCTATGACCATCACCCAGTTCAACTACAGGTTTGGTTTTTTTTCATGATGTTTCTCGTTCCTTTTCATGGTTTCTAAACACTTCTCTGTTGGAGAATAAACAGTTTTAATGTATGGTTTGTAAAACAAAAAATAATTTGATGAACATAATCCAGTTGCAAATTATGATCCTGTTTTACACTGGGAAGCCCTTAAAGCTTATCTTTGGGGTTGAATAATAGGCTTCGCCAGTTTCTTATTTAAAGAAAAAAGGAAACAATCTGAATTCTTGATAGTTAAGATCAAAGATCTGGAATGATTGCACAAACAGAATTATTCACCTTGTAGTTTAAGGCTCTGGAGGCTACCCTTCGGAAGCTTTAATCTTTGGAAATTGTTAAAACTGACAGAGCTCTTAAATATATGAAGCTGAAATTTTATGAGCATGGTGACAAGCCAGGTGCACTTCTTGCCCAGCTGTCAAAGCATATATTTCTAAGGTTTGGAAGCCTAATAGTTCTCTGACCTCCTGTTATAAAGAGGTGGAAGTCGTTTGTGGCCTTTTTTACCGAATTCTTTAAAGATCCTGTCACAGCCTCTGTGGTAGATATTAACAAATTTCTAGTGGATGTGCCTCAGCTTCAGCTAGATGAGATTGATTGGTTAGTGGCACCCATCACTTTGTTGTAAATACAGGTGACCAAAGCATCTCTACCTGGGGGTAAATGTCCTGGTCCTGATGGATATCCCATTGAATTTTATAAAAAATGTTTGCTGGAGGTTATGTTCTCCCTGTTTTCAATTTTCAATTTAGTTGGGAAAAATAACTTTTCTTTGCAGGAAATGGCTGACGCTACAATTCTTTCTAAACTAGGCAAGGATGCAGTTGAATGTAGTTCCTATCGCCCTATTTCTCTCTTAAATTCTGATATCAAATTTCTTGCCAAAATCTTTAGATACGCTTGGAACAGGTGCTTCCTTGCTTGGTTCATGTAATCTACCTCTAATTCTAGGAGTCTATTTAATATTTTACATTTAACAAAGCAGAGGAGCATTTCAGGGCTCTTGTTGTCTTTAGACGCGGATAAAGCATTTGATAGAGTGTCATGGCCATTTATGTTTGAGGTTTTGACTTGGGTGGGTATCGCTGAACAGTTCATAGAGTGGGTTAAGGTAATGTATGTGTGACCCAGAGCGCGTTTGTTGGTAAATGGGCACTTATTTCCATTTTTCAAGATCACCAAAGGCACTGATCAGGGTTATCCCTTGTCTCTCCTGTTGTTCAATTTGGTTATAGAGCCTCTGGCTCGGGCAATATGTCAGTACCCTAAAATTATGGGAGTGAGACTCGGTGGTCAGGAACATGTTAGCTCCTTATATGCTGATGATATTCTTTTATATTTAACTAACCCTCATGAGTCGGTTCCTGCTTTAATTGATCTTCTTCGGAATTTTGGGGATCTTTCAGGATATAAAATAAACCTAAACAAATCTGAACTCTTCTTTCTTATGGATCATATACCCCTTCCAGATTGTCTTACTGGTTTCTGTCAGGTCACTGATGGTTTCAAGCACTTAGGGATTTTTGTTACTAACAATTTCAAATCCTTATATAATGCAAATTACAGTCCTGTGATGTCGAATAAAGGAGGACTTGGTTAAGTGGGGACATCTCTCTCGCAGGATAATACTTCTCAAAATGAATATTCTGCCAAAACTGATGTATTTATTTCATCATCTTCCTTGCTCTGTATCTGCTAAAGTTTTTGTTGAGCTGCATAAACTGATGGCCCAGTTTATACAGAAAAACCATAGGGCCTGAGTGAAACTTGGGCAGCTATGGTTGCCTAAGGTGCAAGGTGGCATGGCTCTTCCGAATCTGCGGCTCTACTACTGGGCTAGCAGATTAATCTGCATACATGAGTGGCTACATAGGGGGGCTGCCCCATGGCTGGTCTTGGAAAAATTACAGGCTGAACTGGTTAACTTAACTTAACCATGCTGCCCTTTCTCCACCCTAGGTCCCCAGTGTTCAGACGGACTGTTGATTAAGTCCAATATTAACCCATACCTTGTCTGTCTGGGGGCAAGTTTGTAAATTTTTGGAATTGTTTGGCGACACAATCTCTCCCAGAGCATCCTTGCTTGAAAATACCCTATTGTCTGTTTAACTTTTTCTCCAAATTACAGAATTGGAGAGCTAAGGGCTTGCTTTTTATTTCACAATTGTGGGAGGATGAAACTTTTTTGGAATTTTGTGATTTAATGGAAGAATTTGTTTTGAAAGCAGATTTTGAGGCCACCTATCTTCAATTGAAGGATGTTCAAGCCCATCACTTTCCAGTGGCTAACCCCTTGCAGCCGCTTAAAGGTGTGGATCTCTTTCTGATTGAACCTGGAAATACGGGCAAGGGAAAATCTTTGATATATAGGAGGTTTTGCGGGATAAGTATGGCTCCTTCACAACCCCTAGTTTGATTACACAGCAGAACTCAGATTTGGGTCTGAATTTGGGCACACACACTTGGAAGAGTATCTGGCTTTTGGCCTACCACATTACTATTTCTGCCCGACGCACAGAACTAATGGTTAAATTGCTCCATAGAACATACAGTACTCTGGTATATTATTCTAAGTTTCAATCCGGTACAGGTTCTGAATGTTGGCGGGGTTGTGGTCAAGAGGGCACATATATACATATGTGGTGGTTTTGCCCATCTGTCCAGCAGTTTTTGGTCACAGGTGACTCATGAATTATCTGACATTATTAATCTTCCAATTCATATTACACCTTTGCTGGTTTTATTGGGTAGATGGATGGTCGCTTATCCCTCAGAAATTTCATAAACTGGTAGAGCAATTGTTACTTGCAGCCTGTTATAGAATTGCAACTTTTTGGAAATTCCACCCTACTGTGGATCATTGGAAAGCCCAAGTACGCGACGTGATTAATTTGGAAAAGCTCAGATTTGATCTGACCGGGGAATCATTTAGGTATAAGCAAGTGCGGGAGGTGAATCATCACTATTATGGTCATACTGTATCCTCTGTTCTGTAGCCCATTAAGCTTGGATATTGCTGTTTTGTATTGGCTTGTAAATGTGTTATTGACACTCTTTATGGGCTGTGTTTAAAAATGTTTTATTTCTGTATATGCTGTATGCCAAAAACTGAAAACTTCTTTTCAATAAAGAGATATAAAAAAAAAGAAACATGGAATTGTTTTAATTTATGCCCTTTTTATTACATAATAAAAGACTGGTTTCATCAAAATTATCAATGGTAAGAACTTATAACAATCATTATTATACTTGGAGTTCACAAATGATTTCTCAGCAATGTATATAGGCCAATTTTCAAAGGACTTAGGTGCCTAACTTCAGGAGTTAATGCACATATGTTTTGCTACAGCTTCCTGTTAGGCGCAGGAGTCTGGTGAACATTCAGAGGTATCCCTTGTAAAATTGACACAATTAAAGAATTTTAGGCCTTATAAACGATGAAATTTCTAACAACAGTTGATTTGTATACTGCAGTATCTGCTAACTGCTTTGTACAAATCAACTCCTTTTCATTCTTTAATGATGTCAATTTTACAAGGAATACCTCTGAATGTGTCTCTAACACCATCCCCCTAACCCTAACCCAATTCCCAAAAACTCATCCCGATTCAAAGTGCCCCTTACAATGGTCCATATATAGAATATCAGACTGAGCCTTATAAAGAGAAGCTTGCTCTCTCTCTCTCTTTCTCTTTCTCTCTCCTCTCTCCCTCCCTCTCCCTGTCCCTAGCTCCTGCATGACCCACTTACACGTGCATGTGGCCATTTTTGCGCACACAAGGCTTTTAAAATCTACCTTTACGTTTCTTTAGAAAATTTACTAGGGCTGAATCCCTAAATTTCGGTCCTTAAAAAGTGAATGGCTTTGGAGACAAGAGTTAGGACGGGAAATGAAAGTTAAGTGCTTAGTACTGATTTTCAGCATTAGGTGCCAAACTTAGAGGTCATTCATCAAATCATGTTAGGGCCTTATCGCGGGCATTAGGACCCTAACGCCCACGATAACGCCAAAATGCCTGCGATAAATAACGCATCGCGAGATGCGTATGCAATTTTTAAAATTTTCCTGAATGGGAGGAGTTTGGGTGGAATTAGGGCGGAGTAAATTGAAATGTAGGGGCGCTTAGCATTGCATGCGATAGCGTAATGCATGTTATTGCGGTTTTTAATGCCGAGTATACGTTATGCTGGGCGATATGCCTGAAATGGGATTTGCGTTAAAAATCACAAATCCCGTTTTGGGCAGGAGGGAGGGGGAGAGGGGACGGGAAGGCTAAAACGGCTAAAAATCACAAATCCGGTTTTGTGCAGGGAAGGGGGAGAGGGGAGGGGAAGGAAGAAGGGAAAGAGAGAGTGCCTCTGGGGAGGCACACATATTAGTCAACTTTTTATTCCACTGTAGGAGGTGCAACTAGTAACTTGAGTTGAGGTTTTGGTGGTGGTCTAGGTTTTGGGGGGCAGTTTTACATGCACAGACAGAGGTACGAAAAGCACAATTCACTTCAGTGAAAAATTGATGTGATTTGGAGTGAGGAAAAGTACACAAAGATGAGATTTGTACATTGTACTCTCGACCTAGCTTGATGGCAACTAGGTAGAGAGTGCATCAAACAGTGGTATAGTTTACTTATATGAGAGCCTTATAAAGAGTCTCTCTCTCTCACTCACTCTCACTGGATAACTTTACAACCAGATATTCAGGTGAACTTACCTTCAGTTGAATATACACTTAGCACAATTGCTTCATTATAGGCAGAGTATACATTTTATTAAATAAATATATGCAGCTAAAGTTAACTGGATAATATCAGCCAGGCAATTTTGCCACTCACTGAGTTACTGAATATCGGTATAAAAACAAATAGCGGCAGAGCAGTGGAGCCTTTTCCCCCTTGCCCTCCCAATGTCTTCAAAAACTTAGCAGTGCGAGCAGTGCCAAAAGTCCAGCGGGGGTCCGGAACGACCTCCTGCAGTCGAATCGTGTTGTCTACGGCCGGTGCCATTTTGCGCCGCCATTTTGCGCAAAATGGCGCCGGCCGTAGACAACACGATTCGACTGCAGGAGGTCGTTCTGGACCCCCGCTGGACTTTTGGCAAGTCTTGTGGGGGTCAGGAGGCCCCCCCAAGCTGGCCAAAAGTCCCTGGGGGTCCAGCGGGGGTCCAGGTGCGATCTCCTGCCGCGAATCGTTTTTCCGTATGGAAAAACCAAAGGTAGCGCCGGCGCCATTTCTACAAGCACCGGAGGTCCGAGAGTAAAAGATCACACTGGGACCCTTCCTCTGGACCCCAGGTAATTTAAGGCATTTTGGGGGGGTTCGGGAGGGTGGGGGATTTATTTTATAGGGTCGGGGTGGGTTTTAGGGTTGTTTTAGTGTGCCGGTTTTCCCGCCCTCCCCCTTCCCCTCCCCCTTCCTCCAATTTACGATGACCACGCCCCCGGGGGAAGATCCCGAGAGGGACCACCGGTCAGGCTCAGAGTATGGAGACAGACACACACTAGTTCTTTTATTAAACAGTATATTGAACCACCAGAGGTGGCAGTAGTGAGCTGGAAGTGCCCGGCAGGGCTGTAGTCCCTCGGGTCCTGGAACAGCGATCCTGGATAACTGAACTGTAGAGAAACTGAATATAAGAACATAAGAACATAAGAAATTGCCATGCTGGGTCAGACCAAGGGTCCATCAAGCCCAGCATCCTGTTTCCAACAGAGGCCAAACCAGGCCACAAGAACCTGGCAATTACCCAAACACCTAGAAGATCCCATGCTACTGATGCAATTAATAGCAGTGGCTATTCCCTAAGGGGCGGATTTTAAAACGAGCGCGAATAGCCTACTTTTGTTTGCGCTCCAGGCGCAAACAAAAGTACGCTGGATTTTAGTAGATACGCGCGGAGCCGCGCGTATCCGCTAAAATCCTGGATCGGCGCGCGCAAGGCTATCGATTTCGTATAGCCGGCGCGCGCCGAGCCGCGCAGCCTACCCCCGTTCCCTCCAAGGCCGCTCCGATTTCGGAGCGGCCTCGGAGGGAACTTTCCTTTGCCCTCCCCTCACCTTCCCCTCCCTTCCCCTACCTAACCCACCCGCCCGGCCCTGTCTAAACCCCCCCCCTTACCTTTGTCGGGGGATTTACGCCTCCCGGAGGGAGGCGTAAATCCCCGCGCGTCAGCGGGCCTCCTGCGCGCCGGGACGCGACCTGGGGGCGGGTCCGGAGGGCGCGGCCACGCCCCCGGGCCGCCCCGGGCCGTAGCCACGCCCCCGGAACGCTCCCGACACGCCCCGAAAACGCCGTGCGGTTCGGGCCCGCCCCCGACACGCCCCCGACACGCCCCCCGACACGCCCCCTCCGAAAACCCCGGGACTTACGCGAGTCCCGGGGCTCTGCGCGCGCCGGTAGGCCTATGTAAAATAGGCTTCCCGGCGAGCAAGGCCCTGCTCGCGTAAATCCGCCCGGTTTTGGGCGGATTTACGCGAGCAGGGCTCTGAAAATCCGCCCCTTAGTAAACTTGATTAATAGCAGTTAATGGACTTCTCTTCCAAGAACTTATCCAAATCTTTTTTGAACCCAGCTACACTAACTGCACTAACCACATACTCTGGCAACAAATTCCAGAGATTTATTGTGCGTTGAGTGAAAAAGAATTTTCTCCGATTAGTCTTAAATGTGCTACTTGCTAACTTCATGGAATGCCCCCTAGTCCTTCTATTATTCGAAAGTGAAAATAACCGAGTCACATCTACTCGTTCAAGACCTCTCATGATCTTAAAGACCTCTATCATATCCCCCCTCAGCCGTCTCTTCTCCAAGCTGAACAGCCCTAATCTCTTCAGCCTATCCTCATAGGGAAGCTGTTCCATCTCCTTTATCATTTTGGTTGCCCTTCTCTGTACCTTCTCCATCGCAACTATATCTTTTTTGAGATGCGGCGACCAGAATTGTACACAGTATTCAAGGTGTGGTCTCACCATGGAGCGATATAGAGGCATTATGACATTTTCCGTTCTATTAACCATTCCCTTCCTAATAATTCCTAACATTCTATTTGCTTTTTTGACTGCTGCAGCACACTGAGCCGACGATTTCAATGTATTATCTACTATGACGCCTAGATCTCTTTCTTGGGTGGTAGCTCCTAATATGGAACCTAACATCGTGTAACTACAGCAAGGGTTATTTTTCCCTATAATCAACACTATATATGCAATATAGTGAGTAGGCAGAGTATGCAGAGTTCAGGAACAGAACCTTGATGGTAACACTCACACAATAGTCTCTAGAAGTAGTTCAGGTGTTGGAATGAGTTAGGCCCTCGAGGAGCGAGTACCTGGTTCCAGGGATGGCTCTGAGAGAGAGATGGTAACTCACTGGTGTAATAGGCAGCGATGACTTCCAGGCAGAATAAGTATTCAGCAACCAGTCTGGGAACATGGGCCCTCGAGGAGTGAGTACCGGTTCCAGACTGTGACCTGAAAAACAAAGAGAGAGCAAGGCCCCCAAGGAGCGGGTACCCCTGGTAAATCCAAGGAGGCAGAGTAGCTAGGAGAGTGCGAAACTGGTCCTTGCTAACTCGATTAGTTAGCGATTTCTGAGACCTTATGTATCCGGTACGGATGAAGTCATCTCAGGGGGATGTCCCTGAGGTTCACGCCACTGCTGGTACATCAGTCGGGGCCACGCCGCACACACGCCCTTAGGCTCTTGTGAATCATGGCAGATTGCAGCATCGAGCCGCTCTGGGGACGCCAGGAGGAGTCGGTGTAATGACGCCGCGGCAGCCAACCTTCCACTTAAGCAAGAGGGAGTCGCCAAGAAGGTAAGGTGGGCGTAGTGGAGACGTCGGACAGTGACGGTCGCAACAGCTTCAGAATGAATGTTTTCACACTCACTCATTCCGCATCGGAGCCACTTCCAGTGCTGCCACCACTGGGATCCAGCAGGCAGTTATACAGCCTGCTGGATGAATGGTGGATCGTAAGCTCCCGATCAATGGAGATCGGGAGCTTACGCATCATACATTAGGCATGATGATGGTTC
This sequence comes from Rhinatrema bivittatum, assembly GCF_901001135.1. Taxonomy (NCBI): domain Eukaryota; kingdom Metazoa; phylum Chordata; class Amphibia; order Gymnophiona; family Rhinatrematidae; genus Rhinatrema; species Rhinatrema bivittatum. Next base: position 215,674,467 of record NC_042623.1, on the reverse strand, counting down.
CCCTGCTCTGGTCTATGACCTAAGTTTTCTATTTCACTTGCAGCTGCCTTCCAATGTCATTCTGCGTGGATCTTCGGCCATTCATTCATCATGCATGCCTGAAAAGGGCCATGAAAGGGAAATTTGGTCTTGACCTTGGGTTGTCAGAAAAAGGATGGACAATCAAATAGCTGGGCCAAGGATGCATGTGTTGGCACCAGCTCTGGACCTTGCTACAGTTGGGAAGAATGAGCCTGGCACTGCCTGACCTGATCATCATACACCTTGGTGGCAATGATTTAGGCAAAAGCATCACCAATACTCTGATGAACACGATGAGGGAAGACTTGAGCCACCTTGCCTTTTCATGGCCATCCACAAAAATCTGCTGGTCTGAAATCATACCTCTATATATATGATGTGCACTGGATGGTGGGGAAGGTACCATGCTAAGTCAATTGGCAGGTAGCCAAAGCCATACAACACCAGGGTGGTTATTATTTGCAACATGGATGGAAATGGCGCAGAATTATATGCTCCGGATGGAGTACACATGTTGAACTTGGGAAATGATCTGTTCTTACAAGCTATGCAGAGGTTTTTCAATGATCTGATACATGAACCATAGCCATTTGTTTGGGGGAGCCCGTCACGCTTGGGAGGAAGGGTATTTCCATGCCGGTGTATACCGGGCCCCTGTGGCGGTGGTGACCAAGTCCAGGAAAGCATTTGTAAATACAGAGGCATTAGAAGGAAGCTGGGAGGTGCCAGTATGTTGGTTCCACTTGGGTGGAAATCAGAGTTATCAGCACCTGCCCAGTGGCAATTTGTAAGCACTATTGACTGGACTCTGTACCTAAATTAGACTCCCCTGTTAGGGACTCTAATAAATGGCTGCAGCCATTTCATCCAGTTATGTGTCACGCCTGAGCTGAACCTCCTTTCCGAGTTTCTCCCTTACTATGTCAGCCAGAATGTGCGCGCTTAAGGCATTGGCCACCTTAGTGGATTGTGGCTGACCCGTGTAGGGAATAAAGAAGCCTTCTTGAAAACCGCTCAGTACAGTGTAGGGATGTGCAGAGGGATGCCATACGTTGCATTCATTATTCGGATTCGTCGGGGAGCAGATACGTTGCATTCGGCTGTATGGCACCCCGATACGTTAATACGGCGATTTCTATTCGTGTCCCAGCTAAAATTAAAATTAACTACAACCTGCCTTTGCCTTTGCCCTCACTATGTCACAGGGGCCGACCGTTGGTACCTGTGACATAGTGAGTACAAAGGCGATCGGCGCCATTTTGAGTACTGGCATCGGACGGCCGGCGTGCAGGAGGTCGCTCCTGGATCCCCACTGGACTTTTGGCAAGTCTTGTGGGGGTCAGGAGGCCCCCCCAAGATGGCCAAAAGTCCCTGGGGGTCCAACTGGGGTCCCAGAGCGACCTCCTGCACTCCGGCCGTCCGATGCCAGTACTCAAAATGGCACCAATAGCCTTTGCCCATACTATGTCACAGGGGCTACCGGTGCCATTGGTCAGCCCCTGTCACATGGTAGGAGCACAAGATGGCCATGTGACAGGGGCTGACCAATGGCACCGGTAGCCCCTGTGACAAAGGCTATCGGCGCCATGATGAAACCGGCACCGAGGGTGTGAGTGCAGGGGATGGCTCCCGGACTCCTCGCTGGACCACCAGGGAGTTTTGGTAAGTCTTGGGGGGGGGTTCAGGAGGGTGGGGGGTTTGTTTAAATTTTTATTTAGGTGGCCGTATAATTCGGCGAAGATTCGTGGATTCGTGGGAAATCACGATACGTTTCGGTTCCCCACGAATACTACGAATAGTGCAATATACGTTGCGGATCGCCAATACGGCGAAAACGAATGCACACCCCTAGTACAGTGTTTGCCCCAGCTCTATTGGGATAATGAGCTAAAGAAGGATAATTAGCCTGCCACTTCATGAGAGTTGGGGCTAATGCCTGTTCCTTCCCCTTACTTATCGCTGCGTGGACATGTGTTTGCCTGGTGGGGTGCAGCGCACCAACTGCAGACGTGTTTATATCTGCAGTCGGCAGTGGAGCAGGCCCTCTGGTTGTATTTCCAGCAGGCACTGCTTGAGCCTTGCATGCACTTGACTTGTCCGCCATGTGCCTGCTTGCTACAAAAGGATCTAGAACTCACTTTGGAGTCAAAAGCCCGTGTCGACATTTTCGTGAGCCACAGGCTGACATCCTGTCTTCCCCATGACAGAGCGGACTTATTGGCCTTTCTCTCAAGAAAGACCTCACTGTAGTTGAGCGATGTGAAGCCACTGTATTCTTTGTATGCGTCCAAAATTGTATCCAACTAAGAGAACAAGGGCTGCACCACAGCAGGCACCAAACACACCATGATTGAATCCATTCACATAAATGCTCGCACCCAAATTATGATCTCTCTTTGCACGGGCTTGGCTGCTTCCAGTTCCTTTCTTCTCTTCCACTTATTCTGGCCCTGCCTCCTATGTCCTTCCATCAGATGGAACAAATCAATGTAGTGCTGTTTAAACTGCTCGGGGGGGGGGAGGGGTTGGTGGACTTTGTCCCCCTGGTCTAGCCTCATGCCAAAAATGAGGAACCTGAAGTTTGGGAGGAAGAGGAGAATGAACTGGAAGAGCTGCTGCGCAGGGCCGGCGCTGTTTTTTGCTGCCCTGTGCGAACAATAACTGTGCTGCTCCCCCCCCCCCCCCCCCCACGATCCATTGAGTCTCTGTCCCGGCCCATCAAATAAAGCCCAGCTCTTTCCTGCAATCTATATTTTTAAAAACTGACATGCTCCCACACCCTCACCTCCATCACATATGCAGAACACAGAGAGACCCTTACCAAATACAGAATAAAGAGATCAGAAAGTATCAACAGAAATGTGCTGAGAAGAATTGAACTGGAATTCTCAATTCTACATGCAGAGCAACAATGGAAAAACAGGAACATTACTATTCTTCATAAAACATTAAATAAAATGAAGAAATATAAAACATGAATCATAATAATAAAATGATAAAAAGAATAAATATTTAAAACGAAACATCTGATGAATTAAAAAATCCAATAATTAAAAGGTGTTCTATTCCCCCCCCCCAAAAAAAATTAAATATTTCCAAAAAGCAGAAACATCAAATTACACCCAATAATTAAAACGAATTAGGAATTAAAAATCTCCTGCTCTCCATACCTGGGATCTTTTGATTTCCAGTCACCCTGAGATCATCGTGGACTGGGGGAGGTAGGGCTGTACAAATGCTATCTTCCTTCTCACATACACACACACAATAACACATTCATTCTCTCACACATTCTCTCTCTCATATTCAGAGGCTCCTTCTCCCTCACAGATACATTATGTATGTGTGTGTGTATGCCTGTGAGAGCCTGTATGAAACACATAGGCTCTCACAGGCATACAAACATTCACAAACACACAGACAAGCACATAGGCACACAAACACATTCATAGGCTCTCACCCAGACACACACACATGATTTAAAACTCCAGGGAGGAAGACTCAGAACCAATGTCTGGAAGTATTTCTTCATGGAGAGGGTGGTGGATGCCTGGAACGCCCTTCCGGAGGAAGTGGGGAAAACCAAAACTGTGAAGGATTTCAAAGGGGTGTGGGATAAACACCATGGATCCATAAAGTCTAGAGCAGAGCTTTCCAAAGTGTGTGTCGCGACACTTTGGTGTGTCGCCTGAGGTGTGCCGGTGTGTTGCGCAAGCGGCCGCCGGTGGAGCTCATCCCACTGGCGGCTGAGCAGCGAAGAATCGTTGTGCTGTGTGCCGCGGACACACAGCCGGAAGATCGGTAAGGCCGTGGTGAGTTCACGTCACCACGGCCCGAAGAAAAAGGGCACGTCTAAACGTGCAGGTGCTCCGCCTCCTTCCTGCCCACGCGGCCCCGGAAGAAAAATGTTGTTGGAGCCGCACGGGCAGGAAGGAGATGAAGCAGCTGCATGCAGAAGAGGAGCCGCGTTGTTGCAGCGGGTGAGAAGAGGCCCGGTAGCAGGGCCCCCACCACAGATCGGATTGGCCCGAGAAGATCAGGGCCGCTGCAGAGCCAATCCTGCAGCGACCCGTGAAGAGGAGGCCCAGAGGTAAGAGAGAGAGGCTGAGGGCCCGTAGAGTGCGTGTATTAGCTGATTTGAGAGATTGGGTGCCTGTATGAGCTGAGCTGAGTTGAGAGATTGGGTGCCTGTATGAGCTGAATTGAGAGATTGTGTGCATGTATGAGATGAGTTGAGAGATTGGGTGCCTGTGTGAGTTGAGAGATTGGGTGTGGGAGTGAGGATCTCAATGTTTGCAGAGACAGCATGTGAGAGCCTGTGTGTGTGTGAGAGAGAGATAGCATGTGACAGTGAGAGCCTGTGCATGAGCAAGACAGCATGTGGGAGTGAGAGAGAGCCTGGGTGTGTGAGAGTCAGACAGCATGTGCAAGAGAGAGACTGTGTATGAATGATTGTATGAGAGAGAGAGCATGTGAGAGTGAGAGCCTGTGTGTGTGTGTGTGTGAGAGAGAGAGAAAGCATGTGAGAATGAGAACCTGACTGTATGTTTGAGGGAAGAAGATAGATGGAGAGAAAAGAAATAGAAAAAAAGACAATATGAAATGAATTGGCAAAAAAATAAGAAAGGGGAGATGGAACAAAAAAGCCTGGGACCAACCAATTAGAAAACTAAGATCAGACAGCAAAGGTAAAAAAAAAAAAAGAAATAAATTACTTTTTACTGATTGGCACATGTAATCTTTGTTAATGTCAAGAGTAGCACTTTCTCTATGCGGATCTCACAATGTACGAGATCAACATGAAGGAACTGGAAACCCACAGGGCCTGCACAGAGGAGGCAGCAGAATGGGCTTCAGTGCCAATAGCAGCAATCAGCGCCTCCCCAATAGCCATGCGGCATCAGTGGCAGCAGAGGAATGAGAGAGGCTCCGAGGTTGCTGGCAAAAGAAAGAGAGGGGGTCTGCCTTTAGTGTGTGCATGTGTATGAATGGGTGCCTGCCTGGGGGTGTATGTGTGTGAATGGATGGGTGCCTGCCTGGGGGATGGTGAGGGAGTGGTGTGAAAATGAATGGGAGCCTGCCTGGGGGTCAGTTTTAGTGTGTGAGAAAGACTGGGAGCTTGCCTGGGTGTGTTTGTGTGAGAATGATTGGGAACTTGCCTGGGTGTGTGTGTTTGTGTGTATGTGAGGGAGCCAGAGAGAGTGTGTATGAGAAAATCCAGGGGAGTAAGAGTTTGTGTGTGGGGTGTGTGTGGAGGGGGAGAGAGTGTCTTAGAGCCTGAGAGTGTGTCAGTGTCTGTGAGAGCGAGAGGTTATGGTGGGTATAAGAGCATGAATGTGTATGTATGTGACAGTGTATGTGTGAGAGAGAATGGACATGTGAGTCAGTGTGAGAGAGGATAACCTCTGGGAAATTGTAAAAAATGTATATGATTTTAATTAATAGAAATTCTATTTATCAGTTGTTTTAAAATATTCTTTTATTAGTATGGTTTTACTATTATAACTGATGCTTTATGTTTCTTGATTTTGGGCCTCATTTTTCAATATCGCATTGCGGGCCACGATAGTCCCAGACGAGAGAGAGAGAGAGAGAGAGAGAGAGAGAGAGAGAGAGAGAGAGAGAGAGAGAGAGAGAGAGAGAGAGAGAGAGAGAGAGAGAGAGAGAGAGAGAGAGAGAACCTTACTATAGTGCCTATGCCCTACATAGGTATTTGAATCCCTATGAGAGGGCTACCTACTAACTCGGGGTGGGGATTAGGTATGAGCGTCGGGGGTTGGGGGCCACTTTCGCATTCCACATGAGACCTACGGACAGAACAGTGGTCTCTAGTGCAGATTTGCTGGCCGTCGGAGTGAGGACGCTCACTCCAAGAAGTGGTTTGGGCAACGTTCTCTCTACCTAGCTTGATGGACACTCTACCTGGGCAACAACATGCTAGGTGGAGAGAATGTTGGCCAAATCTCCTCTTGGAGTGAGCGTCCTCACTCCGACGGCCAGCAAATCTGCACTAGAGACCACTGTTCTGTCCATAGGTCTCATGTGGAATGCGAAAGTGGCCCCCAACCCCCGACGCTCATACCTAATCCCCACCCCGAGTTAGTAGGTAGCCCTCCCATAGGGATTCAAATACCTATGTAGGGCATAGGCACTATAGTAAGGTGCTCTCTCTCTCTCTCCTGGAGCCTGAAACAGGCTGTCCAGAACTATCGTGGATGGCAATAATCCTTTTCTGGCCCGTAGCACAGTCCATAACAGAAATTTGGAGTTGTAGTTAGCAGCCGCGCTAACACTGCGGCTGTTTCGCCGCACACGATAAACAGGTTCCCGCTTTACATATGCTCCGCCCCCTGAATACCAAATTACTAATTTGCATTCGCAAATCACGTTAACAGCTATTAACGTGATTTGCGAATTTATCGCACGCGGTAAAGTGCTTGGAAAATGAGGCCCTTTGTTTGTTTTATGAGGAATGGTGGTTCTGTTTTTCCATTGTTAATACACAGAGTCTGGCTTCTTGGAGTTTCCATTTCAGTTTTTGTCTAATTTGTGCTCCTTTATTTTGTATTCTGTATTTGGTGAGGGTCTGTCTCTGCTCTGTGTGTGTGACCATGATGAGAGATTCTGCTAGCATAGGGATCTATAGCAATCGGGTTTGTTTTGTTTCCTCAATAGGTGGTGTATTGGTATTCTAGGACCCAGTGTAATATTTACCCATGCTTTTTCACAGGTAGGGTTATTGTTGTTTGAGTCCTTGGTGTTATTACTGTTATGTTACAATGGGATTGCAGTATAGATTTTGAGTGTCTTTTTTGCGAGGTTTTATTTTAGTTCACAATGTGCCTGGCAGTGGAAGGTGTTTGTGCTCCTGTTACTGTGAGGTGACACCAGCATTTGAAAATATCTTTTAGTATGATGAGCTGTAAGGGAAACATCCAAGCTCCATTGTTTGGGGGAATTTCAGTGGATGCACAGAGTTACAGAACTGGAGGTGCAGGATTTATATTGACATTCTGTCCCTTCCTATATATTCCAGATTTCACTCTCATAGCCATATAGAATTAGTTGAATGAGGCTATCAAATAATTATATAGTGTGAAACTGGCCAGCTTTTTAAAATTATGCAGACGACCCTTTGGACTTTTTTATTAACACCAAATATTCAAAAGCTGTGTTCATCCCATCAAGCTCATATATCTCATTAAAGAGGTAAATTGAATAACACAATAACTTTGTTTTATTATTGTTACTCATAAATTATAACAATAACATTAATCTTGGAATATTATATATTTTTAATATAAACGAAAGGTTTTCACAAGATATGTTGTGTTGTGAAACATTTTATTATGTATATATTTAAGGAAACATACATAAATTGTCGAAATACATTTCGTTCATTTAACCTTTAACCTCCGGTTTGCTTGTAGACTAATTACTGTGTGCCGAAATTATGTTTGTCTAAAAAGTGTGTCACCAACATGAAAAGTTTGGAAAGCTCTGGTCTAGAGGATGTGAAGGAAGAGAAGAGGCATGGGGGGCTTACAGGAACGACAGCTACTACCTGGTGATTAATACCCTTATTCAATAAACATACACATGGTTAATGCAACTCCAACATTGCTCTATGCTTCAACGGCAAGAGGAAATGTGGAAAAAAGGATTTACATTCACAAAAAAGCGGGGAGTAGCTTGCTTGTTGTGGTGGTTACTACCCCAAACCAAATAAGCCTGATACTTCACTTTCAATGCATATCCAACATAGCTCTCTGCTTCAATGGCAGGGGGAATGAAGATATAGGATTTACATTCAGACAACAACCAACAAGGACTGAATTGCATAGTCTGGGTAAACAAATAAGCATGGGTGTAGCTTGCTTGTTACGGCGGTTAATGCCCCGAATCAATTAAGCCTGATACTTCACTTGGAATACATATCCAGCACAGCTCACTGCTTCAATGACAGGGGGAATGAAGAAAAGAGGATTTATATTCAGACAGCAACCAACAAGGACTGAATTGCACATGCTGGGTAAACAAATAAGCATGGGAGTAGCTTGCTTATTGCGGCGGTTACTACCCCTAACCAATTAAACTTAATAATTCACTTAGATGCAGCTCCAGCACTGCTCTCTACATCAATGGTGGGGGTGGATGGTAACTAGAACCAAAAAGTTACTAATAAGGAAAAAGAGTAACAGATAAGTATGAGAAAAAAATAAGTGTGGAAGCTTGCTGGGCAGACTGAATGGGCCATTTGGTCATCTTCTTTCACACACACACATAGGCTCTCACAAACACATAGGCTCTCACAAACAGAACCTGAAGACCTGGCTTTTCACCCACTCCTACACCTAACTGCCTGCCTCCCCTCTCCACCCCTCCTAGTTCAGCTTACTCCCAGGAACCTACTGCAATCCCAGGAACCTACAGCATTTCAATCTTGACTTACCCGTTATTTAACCTGTATATAACATGCTTTACTGCCTCCTTGTAACTTGGTGATGTAATCTCCTCTGCCTCCTTGTAAATATGTACTATTATCTATATTATTTTTTAGATCACCTCTCCTGCACCCCTACCCTCCCTAGTTCATTCGTTCACTGTCTCCCCTTTTACACTTGCATTCCTCGTTCTTATTGTTACTTGTTCCATGTAAAGCCTGTTGCTAGTTTTGTTTTTTGTAAACCGACGAGATGTTCCCAACGTACGTCGGTATAGAAATGCCACTAAATAAATAAATGCTCTAGGGATGTGCAGCAGGGACGGATTCGTCCCATTAGGTATTCGTATTCTTCGGGACCCAAATCTGTTGCGTCCGTTCTAGGGGGACCCCAATCCATTCATTAGTTACATATATATTTGTTTCCCAAAAAAACCCCCTTCCTAACCCTTTAAATTTAATTAACTACAACCCCCCACCCTCCTAACCCCCCAAGACTTGCCAAAAGTCCCTGGTGGTCCGGCGGGGGTCCTGGAGTGATCTCCTGCACTCGGGCTGTCGGCTGGCAGTATTCAAAATGGCACCGATAGCCTTTGCCCTCACTATGTCACAGGGGCTACCGGTGCCATTGGTCGGCCCTTGTCACATTGTAGGAGCAATGGACGGCCAGCGCCATCTTGTGCTCCTACCATGTGACAGGGGCCAACCAATGGCACTGGTAGCCCCTGTGACATAGTAAGGGCAAAGGCTATCGGAGCCATTTTGACTACCGGCAGCCCACAGCCCGAGTGCAGGAGATCACTCCAGGACACCCGCTGGACCACCAGGGACTTTTGGCAAGTCTTGGGAGGGTCACAAGATGGGGCTGGCCATCCATTGCTCTTACCATATGACAGGGGCCGACCAATGGCACCAGTAGCCCCTGTGACAAAGTAAGGGTAAAGGCTATCGGTGCCATTTTGAATACCGGCAGCTGACAGCCCGAGTGCAGGAGATCGCTCCAGGACCCCCGCTGGACCACCAGGGACTTTTGGCAAGTCTTGCGAGGGGGTCAGGAGGGTGTGGGGTTTATTCGTTAGTGATACGTTGTATTCGTGGGGGTTCGCCATACGTTTCGTGACTCCCACAAATACAACGAATATGGCATATATGTTGCGGATTGCCAATACTTTGCAAATGAATGCACACCCCTAATATGCTCACATAGACACATAGGCTGTCACACAGACACAAACACATAGGCTCTCACATAGACACACACAGGCTCTCACTCACACACATATACAAGCTCACACATATACATACAGGGCCTCCTACTGTCTTTGGGTTGAGGTGGGATGAGCTCCACCACGGCCCAACAACCTTCCTGCTTGGGCAGGGAGTGGAAGTCGTGCATGGGCACACAAAAATACGGGCCTCTCCTTCAGCCGCCGGCCGCCTCTCTTTTTCTTCAGCCGCTGGTGGGTTGAGCTCTGCTGGCGGCCTCTCTCCTTCTTCTGCTGCCGGCGGCCTTCTTTAGCCATTGGCAGTTTGAGCTCCGCCAGCAGCTTCTCTTTTTTAGCCACCAGCAGCCTGTGGACTCTCTCCTTCTTTGCCAAGTCAATGCTGTCATTGCCTGTGACGGCTCAGCTGGGTGTGCGACACTCTTTCTGCTGCTTCTTCACGCCTGCTCGGACCCAGCATTTCCGGCTGAATGAGCCAAAAAGAGGAGTGGCCATACTGTCGCTGCCTCTCTAAGTGGCTGTTTACTGCTTCCACTAGCCCCAAACCCGCCAGCGGTGAGGAAGGAGATAGGCCGCCAATGGGTTGAACTCTGGTGGTGCACCTGCAGCCTCTTCTGTTGCCACCAGCCCACCGCCCCCCCCCCCCCCCCCCCCCCGGGGGTGCCGCCCTGGGCAAATGCATGGTTTGCACAACCGGTGGTTCCAGGTCTGCCACTACGTGTTATGGGTACAGTAGAGATCTAAATGCGGTTGGGGAATAGCGAGGCCATTTTTCCCACCTGGGCTGGGGATTGACATCATAAGGCCTGTATCCCCAATAATGCATAAAGCTGTCCAGATCCCTATAGGAGCGACAGTTGTAGGAAGGCCACTGGTACTGTCTGTGCCATCGACCACCACTGGTGTGGTAACGCTCGGATGGTGAGCGGGAGGTCGGCCAGGATGGGGATCTGAATGATATCTCGTCCCTTGAGCTATGTAAGTTTTCTGACATTGGGCTCACAAGAAGATGCCATAGCATGTTCTGCATGGCCAGTCAGACTTTGCGCACCTGTATCAGGTACTGCATTAGCGAGGATAGGTGGGACGACTTGCGACTGGATAACAACCTGATCCTTAATTTCTTTGGGGGGCGAGCTGCATCAACTCGATGTTGAGACCACGGACACCGCTACTGCTACCCTCCGATTCTTTTCCTCCTTGGCACCTTTGTTTTAGCCAAATTAGCCAAATTATACTTTCATTTGTGGTCTTTTAGACCTTATCCCGCCCTTTGTGGTTCCCTTTTTAACCACCTTTGCTCCTCGAGGAGGCCCAGGTGCCCTACCTCCTCCCCATTGGCTTCTAGCTCCCTTGTGGTCAGAAACATCAACAGGCAGGAGGGCCATGGAGTCGGGACCAGAGGGCTCCAGACCATGAGCACCTTGCGGACGAGGGTTCCTAAAACCCCCATAGCGCACTCTGCTGGTGCCTGCCGAGCTACAGCCAAGGAGTTGGACCTCAGGGACATCTGTACAAACACTGGCAGCACCTCCTTACACAAACACAACCCTGGCGCGTATTGGAAACAATTAAATGCAAATTTTATTTTTTTTGAGGAGCAGGACATGAACCTGAGCGACGCAGAGGATGGGGCTGCGAAAACAGCAGGCAGCTCTAACATTTAGGGCCTGCTGGACTAACAGCCAAAGGATCAGATGCACAGAAAGCTAAAAAAGTCTTACTTTAAAGCAAGGAAGTATTTAAACTTCTTCAAGACTCCTTTTTTCTTTTTTTGAGAAGTGGGAGTGCTGCCAGAACTACTCGCCCGCAATCACCAGAGATGGCAAGAAGAGATGAAACAGCTCTGCTCGGGGCTGAGGAGGAAGAGGCTGAACTGAGGGGAGCTGGCGGGTTTTAAATTGCCCGCCGGCCATCCCTCCCCCTATCGGCAGCGTCGCACGCTCCCCCGGGCCAATCAGGTGGCCCGGCATAGGGTGCGTCTTGATGACATTGCCGGTCCCGATGCCGGACCAATCCGGGGGAAGCGATGTCATTGGTGGTGCCATCGCGCCGAGGAACCCTGCGGTGCTCACAGTGCGATACCAGTGCCATTATGGACCCACGCGGTGGGGGAGGTCAGAGCTCCCCCCCAAGCGGAGGTAAAGCACTGGGACAACAGGGGCTGCCGCCCACATGGGTACATCTGGTACCCAGTTATTGTGGTGCCCGCACATCCGTGCTGGGGGGCCGCCCATAAGTGAGGTACAGATTAATTCAGGTGCATTAGACCAGGGTTTTCCCAAACTTGTTATAAGGACCTCAAGGCCAGTCAGGTTTTCAGGATATCCACAACTATACATGTAGAATGGGGCTGCACATTTGTTTAAAAAATAAATGTGATACATTTTAATAAATTGGAAACCCCATGCTAATTTTTTGCAACCATATTCATTGTGGATATCCTGTAAACTTGACAGGTTGTAGGGTCCCCAGGACAGGTTTGGAAAGCCTTCATATAGAAAGTGCCTCATAATTAGCTAAGATCCATTAGATATAAGAAATGTGAGAGAAAAAAACTTAACTTTTTGCTTTTTCTTGTCAGTGCCAATCATTTTGATTCACTATCTAGCCACAGATAGCTGCCAGTTTTCCCAACCCAATTGCTTTAAAGGTTACCACAAAATCCAGTCTTTCATGCTATATGATGCCAGTCCTAGCCTGTTCTTACCCTAGCTGGAGAGTGAATAAGCAAACCAGTGAAGAAACGTTAGTAGATAATGATTTTTGATGCTAGTTGCAACATGATTGAACTGAATGAGAGAGAATGCTCCAGTAGTAAAATAATTTACAGCACTGTTTGATTCTGCAAGGTTTTATTATTTAGGGGTTTAAAATATCTTAAAACTCTCCATAATTCTTCTCAGGAAAAAGTCACAGCAGTGAAGGTGACTTTCACATCTTACTTACGAAAGTCACAGGAGAGGTTTACATTTCCTTTTTCATCTCTTGCTCCCACTCAATTTCCTACATAGATGTCAAATTCATATTTCACTAGTGACTTTCCTAAAGACAAGAAGATAGCTCTATTGGCAAAGCTGAAACATTAAATTGAAAAATGTCAATATTTTTAGTGCAGCAGCCTTCAGGATCAATAGTAGTTACATGGCAAGTCAATTTTATTTTTTTGTTTTTTCTCTTTTGGCGACAGGATTCAAATTGCCATTAGTCACAATGTATTCTTCTAAATGATTTCTGCTTCTAGATGTTATTGTACGTGGCTCACGTCACTAAGAGGAAGATATTCAGGGCCTGATTTTCAAAATAATTTATGCACATAAAAGTTTTATGTGTGCAGATAGGATTTTGAAAATTGCCCAGAGGATTGTATGCTTAGATGTACTCACAGAAGCACTTTTATGTGTGCAGAGGCATTCCAGAGGTGGAGATGGGGTGGGGTATCGATTTTATGTGCATAATTTTGATTTTCAAAAGCATATGCAGAAATGTTCATGTACACATTTATATTTCCTCCCTAGTAGGTGTAAATGTGGGTGCCTATGCAATGCTGGGGTATGTGTGTATCTGCTAATTTTCAAAGCAGACTTACATGCATACGTTTGGTTTGACAATTTAGGATGAAGGCTTTGTGTTCATTCTACATATGGACTTTAGCCAGACATGGACTATTAGAAAATTACCCTCACTTTGGCACCTTCTTCCAGGCAGATGGCGCCATTGTTAAACTGATGGAGCCAGGGCTGGAGCAAGGGCTCCTGCCCTTAAAGATTTTTACCAGGACTACAGGAAGGGGGTAAGTGGGGACCAGGGTGGAAGCTCAAAGGTTCCAGCAGATTTTAATGGGGGGAATGGAATAAGCCCAGCTTAAGCCTTTCCAGATTTGTGGCAGGGATGGGGGTTGGAGGGCCCAGGAAGACTCCCGCTGGGCTTGGAGAGGCTCAGCTGGGCAGTCCTGGGAACCAGATTAAATTGTGGCAGGATGGGAGGGTGATTCCTTGCCCATGGGAGTCCCTTTTACTTAAGCTGTTTATTTTGGGGGCTTTTGTTTGTTTGTTTGGGGGAGTTTTTTTTAGGTTTATTTTTTTTCATTTCAGCAAATGAACCAAGCCAAAAAAAAAATTTAAACAAACCAAAAATTGAAATCCCCAAAATAAAAAATGAAATAAAACTAAAAATTTGGAGTGCACAGCCCAATTATATAATGAGTAGATAGAAGTGGAAAAGGTCCATCTTGCCTTGAAGTGTAGCCAGATCTACTTGCTCCACTGCTAAGAATAACTACCAGCTGCCTTCCAGAGTATAACCACCTACCAGATAGGTCCTTATCCGAGATTGCCTTTTTGTCTGCCTTCTATGTATTCCATGATATTGGGTAGAAGAACATCTAAGTTGCCTGCATAGTTGCCACCAACACCCACCTTTCCCATGCCTACACAGAGTAGTTTCTACTTATACTTCCCTGAAGTCTCTTACCTCCCAGGGGTAGGAAGCTCTGTGATTAAAAGCCAGCCAGAGGGCCAGCCAGGCTCTGGACATCCTCCTCTGATTCAACCACATTCCATGGTGGGGCACAGTTTGCCTTTGTGAGCCATGATCTGGTAGGTGAGCCGGGACTTGTCCTCAACCTATAAAGTTTGGCTTCCTAGACTGTGAGGCCATTTTGCCAATGTTCCCACACTTTCTAAAGTGGAAATGCTACATGTGTAAAGTACACATATAATTTATTTGTGCATAAAAAGTGCAGTGCATATGCACATAAGTTTAGGGACAGAGGGGGCACTTAGAGAAGATAAGGCCATCGCGGAAAGATTAAATGATTTCTTTGCTTCGGTGTTTACTGAAGAGGATGTTGGGGAGGTACCCGTAATGGAGAAGGTTTTCATGGGTAATGATTCAGATGGACTGAATCAAATCACGGTGAATCTAGAAGATGTGGTAGGCCTGATTGACAAACTGAAGAGTAGTAAATCACCTGGACCGGATGGTATACACCCCAGAGTTCTGAAGGAACTAAAAAATGAAAATTTCAGACCTATTAGTAAAAATTTGTAACTTATCATTAAAATCATCCATTATACCTGAAGACTGGAGGATAGCAAATGTAACCCCAATATTTAAAAAGGGCTCCAGGGGCGATCCAGGAAACTACAGACCGGTTAGCCTGACTTCAGTGCCAGGAAAAATAGTGGAAAGTGTTCTCAACATCAAAATCACAGAACATATAGAAAGATGGTTTAATGGAACAAAGTCAGCATGGCTTTACCCAGGGCAAGTCTTGCCTCACAAATCTGCTTCACTTTTTTGAAGGAGTTAATAAACATGTGGATAAAGGTGAACCAGTAGATATAGTATACTTGGATTTTCAGAAGGCGTTTGACAAAGTTCCTCATGAGAGGCTTCTAGGAAAAGTAAAAAGTCATGGGATAGGTGGCGATGTCCTTTCGTGGATTGCAAACTGGCTAACAGACAGGAAACAGAGAGTAGGATTGAATGGGCAATTTTCTCAGTGGAAGGGAGTGGACAGTGGAGTGCCTCAGGGATCTGTATTGGGACCCTTACTGTTCAATATATTTATAAATGATCTGGAAAGAAATACGACGAGTGAGATAATCAAATTTGCAGATGACACAAAATTGTTCAGAGTAGTTAAATCACAAGCAGATTGTGATAAATTGCAGGAAGACCTTGTGAGACTGGAAAATTGGGCATCCAAATGGCAGATGAAATTTAATGTGGATAAGTGCAAGGTGATGCATATAGGGAAAAATAACCCATGCTATAATTACACAATGTTGGGTTCCATTTTAGGTGCTACAACCCAAGAAAGAGATCTAGGTGTCATAGTGGATAACACATTGAAATCGTCAGTGCAGTGTGCTGCGGCAGTCAAAAAAGCAAACAGAATGTTGGGAATTATTAGAAAAGGAATGATGAATAAAACGGAAAATGTCATAATGCCTCTGTATCGCTCCATGGTGAGACCGCACCTTGAATACTGTGTACAATTCTGGTCGCCGCATCTCAAAAAAGATATAATTGCGATGGAGAAGGTACAGAGAAGGGCTACCAAAATGATAAGAGGAATGGAACAACTCCCCTATGAGGAAAGACTAAAGAGGTTAGGACTTTTCAGCTTGGAGAAGAGACGACTGAGGGGGGATATGATAGAGGTGTTTAAAATCATGAGAGGTCTAGAACGGGTAGATGTGAATCGGTTATTTACTCTTTCAGATAGTAGAAAGACTAGGGGGCACTCCATGAAGTTAGCATGGGGCACATTTAAAACTAATCGGAGAAAGTTCTTTTTTACTCAACGCACAATTAAACTCTGGAATTTGTTGCCAGAGAATGTGGTTCGTGCAGTTAGTATAGCTGTGTTTAAAAAAGGATTGGATAAGTTCTTGGAGGAGAAGTCCATTACCTGCTATTAAGTTCACAGGGGCGGATTTTAAAACGAGCGCGAATAGCCTACTTTTGTTTGCGCTCCAGGCGCAAACAAAAGTACGCTGGATTTTAGTAGATACGCGCGGAGCCGCGCGTATCCGCTAAAATCCTGGATCGGCGTGCGCAAGGCTATCGATTTTGTATAGCCGGCGCGCGCCGAGCCGCGCAGCCTACCCCCGTTCCCTCCAAGGCCGCTCCAAAATCGGAGCGGCCTCGGAGGGAACTTTCCTTTGCCCTCCCCTCACCTTCCCCTCCCTTCCCCTACCTAACCCACCCGCCCGGCCCTGTCTAAACCCCCCCCTTACCTTTGTCGGGGGATTTACGCCTCCCGGAGGGAGGCGTAAATCCCCGCGCGTCAGCGGGCCTCCTGCGCGCCGGGACGCGACCTGGGGGCGGGTCTGGAGGGCACGGCCACGCCCCCGGGCCGCCCCGGGCCGTAGCCACGCCCCCGGAACGCTCCCAACACGCCCCGAAAACGCCGCGCGGTTCGGGCCCGCCCCCGACACGCCCCCCCCGACACGCCCCCTCCGAAAACCCCGGGACTTACGCGAGTCCCGGGGCTCTGCGCGCGCAGGTAGGCCTATGTAAAATAGGCTTCCCGGCGCGCAGGGCCCTGCTCGCGTAAATCCGCCCGGTTTTGGGCGGATTTACGCGAGAAGGGCTCTGAAAATCCGCCCCTTAGAGAATAGCCACTGCCATTAGCAATGGTTACATGGAATAGACTTAGTTTTTGGGTACTTGCCAGGTTCTTATGGCCTGGATTGGCCACTGTTGGAAACAGGATGCTGGGCTTGATGGACCCTTGGTCTGACCCAGTATGGCATTTTCTTATTTTCTTATTTTCTTAGAGAAACACGTATTTTATATACTGTGCAATTGGTGCCATACAGTTTATAAAATACATGTATAACTTTGTGTGTGCTCAATTATGTGACCTATGTGCTGACTTAAGCACACTATTGAAAATCACTTTCTTACAGGCCAATGCAATATCTGGCGCTAAGGTCAGGGCATTGCAAAATGGGCTAGATTTACGCCCGATGCAATACCGGGATTAGCGCGTCCAAATTGCATGTTCAAACCAGTGTATAGCTAATAGTGCACATCACATGTAAATGCATGTTGATGAGGCTATTAGCTAGTACAGCCGATGTAAAATGTTACATCATGCTGGACGCACATGGTAATACACTCAAAAATACCAGCCCTGGAACTGGTGTTATGTTTTGAGGCATCCCCAAGCCATGCACAGAAAAGCAGAAAATATTGCTTTTCTGTGCTTTCGCTGACTTAATATTGTCACATTACTAAGCAGGAAGAACCACAGAAGCAGCAAATAAATAAATAAATAAAGGTCTTTAAAGCGGTCAGGGTAAGAAAACAGATGCTCGATTTACTAGCGTCCATTTTCCTAACTTGTGGCTGTGCATGGGTTAGGAAAACGGATGCTTATGAAATCAAGCATCCATTTTCCTAAACTGCACAAGGCCATGTCTCCTGGGCACTCAATGCCAAAGACGCACTAGGGGCGTACAACTTATCCCTAGCACATCTTTTTTAGCACAGCAGCTCATTTGCCTATTGCATCAAGCAGCAAGGAGAGGTGAATGTGTGCGCGCATTAAAAAATGTGCGTGCAGTTTGGACGCACATTTTTATCATGTCAGTATTGCATTGGCCTGTTAGTGGGCAATAATCAAAATCCTGCAATGATTCTACAGCTGTAGGTACTTTTTATCTGTGGAATTTGACCAATAATAATAACAAAATTACATGCATATGTTTGCTTTGATTATTGCTACAAGTATAAAACAGCCATATAATGTTTGTAGATTTGAAAATGCAATCTATGTGCATTATTTTCCTCATGAACACCTCCTGACAATGCAGGTAAAATTACGCACATTGTTGAAAACATGTACTTCTACCCATATTGTAACTGGGTAATTTCCAAAAATACAAAGCATTCATTTTCCGTGGCAATAGGTTTTTGAAGATGCCTTCTCCTCTCCTTACATCTCTCCATGTATGGTTTATAGTAGGGATGTGAATCGTTTTAGGACGATTAAAATTATCGTCCGATAATTTTAATATCGTCTTAAACCGTTATGGAACACAATACAATAGAGATTCTAACGATTTATCGTTATAAATCGTTAGAATCGTGAGCCGGCACACTAAAACCCCCTAAAACCCACCCCCGACCCTTTAAATTAAATCCCCCACCCTCCCGAACCCCCCCCAAATGACTTAAATAACCTGCGGGTCCAGCGGCGGTCCGGAACGGCAGCGGTCCAGAACGGGCTCCTGCTACTGAATCTTGTTGTCTTCAGCCGGCGCCATTTTCCAAAATGGCGCCGAAAAATGGCGGCGGCCATAGACGAACACGATTGGACGGCAGGAGGTCCTTCCGGACCCCCGCTGGACTTTTGGCAAGTCTTGTGGGGGTCAGGAGGCCCCCCCCAAGCTGGCCAAAAGTTCCTGGAGGTCCAGCGGGGGTCAGGGAGCGATTTCCCGCCGCGAATCGTTTTCGTACGGAAAATGGCGCCGGCCATACGCGTATGGCCGGCGCCATTTTCCGTACGAAAACGGGGGTCCGGAAGGACCTCCTGCCGTCCAATCGTGTTCGTCTATGGCCGCCGCCATTTTTCGGCGCCATTTTCCAAAATGGCGCCGAAAAATGGCGGCGGCCATAGACGAACACGATTGGACGGCAGGAGGTCCTTCCGGACCCCCGCTGGACTTTTGGCAAGTCTTGTGGGGGTCAGGAGGCCCCCCCCAAGCTGGCCAAAAGTTCCTGGAGGTCCAGCGGGGGTCAGGGAGCGATTTCCCGCCGCGAATCGTTTTCGTACGGAAAATGGCGCCGGCCATACGCGTATGGCCGGCGCCATTTTCCGTACGAAAACGGGGGTCCGGAAGGACCTCCTGCCGTCCAATCGTGTTCGTCTATGGCCGCCGCTATTTTTCGGCGCCATTTTGGAAAATGGCGCCGGCTGAAGACAACAAGATTCAGTAGCAGGAGCCCGTTCCGGACCGCTGCCGTTCCGGACCGCCACTGGACCCGCAGGTTATTTAAGTCATTTGGGGGTGGGTTTTAGGGGGTTTTAATGTGCCGGTTTTGCGATTTTACGTTTTTTCGATTTTTCACGATTTTTCACGATTTTTCACGATATTTTACCCCCCCAAACGGCAACAATATGATTCCCTCCCCCTCCCAGCCGAAATCGATCGTTAAGACGATCGAGGACACGATTCACATCTCTAGTTTATAGTACATGTTCTGCATCATTTTGGTGTCGCCTTTTGAATTGCTTCCACTCTGTCAGTATTCTTTTTATGCAAATAGTCTCTAGAACTGTGCACCATACTCAAGGTGACTTGAAAATAGATATTTCCCTCTTTCTAGTGGTGATCTCTTTTTATGCATTCAACTATAATATCTATCTTCACATTGACTGGTTGATCACTGCTAATTCTCCTCCAAATTGCAAGTAGCCCTTGGATTTCTGTACCCGATATGCATAATTTTGCTTTTTTTTTTCAAGTGTTAGTCCAAGCTCTTTTTTATTCTTCCAACGTCTTGATTCATTTTTCATCTTTTTTATCTCTACTCTTTTGCAAAATTTTTATGTCATTAGCAAACAGGCATACCATTCCTTCTAGCCTTTCCAAAATGTCACTTATAAAACATTAACGGGTGGATTTTAAAAGCCCTGCTCGCGTAAATCCGGGCGGATTTACGCGAGCAGGGCCTTGTGCGCCGGCGCGCCTATTTTCCATAGGCCTGCCGGCGCGTGCAGAGCCCCGAGACTCGCGTAAGTCCCGGGGTTTTTTGTCGGGGGCGTGTCGGGGGCGTGTCGGTGCGGGGCCGATCGAGGCATTTTGGGGGCGGGCCCCGGGGCATGGTTTCGGCCCATGGCGGTCCGGGGGCGTGGCCGCGCCCTCCGGAACCGCCCCCGGGTTGCGTCTCGGCGCGCCAGCAGCCTGCTGGCACGCATGGATTTACTTCTCCCTCCGGGAGGCATAAATCCATGGACAAAGGTAGGGGGGGTTTAGATAGGGCCGGGAGGGTGGGCTAGGTAGAGGAAGGGAGGGGAAGGTGAGGGGAGGGCAAAAGAGAGTTCCCTCCGAGGCCGCTCTGATTTCGGAGCGGCCTCGGAGGGAACAGAGGCAGGCTGCGCGGCTCGTTGCGCGCCGGCTGCCCAAAATCGGCAGCCTTGCGCGCGCCGATCCTAGATTTTAGAAGATACGCGTGGCTACGCGCGTATCTACTAAAATCCAGCGTACTTTTGTTTGCGACTGGTGCGCCAACAAAAGTACGCAAACGCACATTTTTTAAAAATCTACCCCTAAATGGAGAGGGTTACACACTGATCCCTGTGTACCCCACTGATCACTTTTCCCTTGCTAGAGTAGACTCCATTGAGACCACTGTTTCTGAACCAGTTTCTCACCCAGTTTATTTATTTATAACATTTTTTTTATACCGAAGTTCAGGTAACAGAATTACTTATCACTCCGGTTTACATTTTTTATACCGAAGTTCAGGTAACAGAATTACTTATCACTCCGGTTTACATTATAACAAGTAGAAAACAATGACAACATATGTCTTACAATGAACAAGGGAGTGAACAACTTGGATAATATAACATAACATAACTAGGAACAGTAGCAGTATGCACTATTAGAGCGAGACTAGCGCATGGGGAGGGAGGTTTGCTAATGGGGGGGGAGGGGGAAGGAAGGTTTATCATTTCTCTTCCAGTCTTTGTGGCTCACTCACCAGTGCTCTATCTGTTCAAAGGCCTTACTGCAATCCAGATAGGCCACCTCTACCGTGCCTTCCCAATCTACTGCTCTGGTAATCTCAAAGACTTTTATAACGTTTATTTGGCAAAATCTTTCTCTTGTGAAACAAACAGCATTGTGTAAAATGCTACAGTTCATTCACTTTAAGATATTGTACTATTTTATCCTTCAGTAGTGATTCCATTGCTTTGCCAATGACTAATGTCAAACGTACAGGGCTGTACAGTTGTATGCTTCCTCTGTCTTTCCACCCTTGGGGAAAAAGTGCAACATCTGCTCTTCTCTAGTCTCTTGGAAACCTCCTGTGCTTCAAGTGATGCACTGAAAAGAACTGTGAGGGGTATAGTCAGTACTTACTTCAGCCTCGTCACTGTTCCAAGATATATCCCATCTGGTCCCATAAACTTGTTTAATTTCAATTATTTCAATAAGTTAAAAAATATTTCTTCAACAAATGCAAACATATTTTATTTCACAGACCCTTAGGGCTCATTACCATCTCTTTCTAGTGTAAATACAGTTCAAAAATATTTGTTTACGATATTCACTTTTTTCTAATCTGCCACTTCACCAAACCTGTCATCCACTTTTATTTTTACTACTCATTTATTAGTTATTTATCTTTTATCTATATCTCTAATAGAGATGTGCAGCCTCAAAAAATGTGGGGGTTTTTTTGTTCATTCATTTTCTAGGTCATAGTCATAGTCATAGTCATTTCTCAGTGTTGCTAGTCATTTCTCAAATAAAAATAATATTTGGTTTCATTTGATTTTCCATTTTCCATTTAAGTCAATGAGGGAAACAATCCATAAGCCCCAATGACTAGATTATAAAAGAAAAATGACCTTGACCTATGCCTAGGTTTAGGCCCGTCACTAAGCCCCGCCCAAGCCAATAACACTGCCCCCCCCCCACCGACCCTGAGTTGAAAATGCCCCTCTTACAGTGAGAGATATAAAGAGTGTCAGATTCTCTCTCCTCCCTCTGGTGTTCAGGACCCTTCTGGCTCAAAATCTGCAGACATGCACCTCATCAGGACCAGCAGTAAAGTTACTCAAGTAACATGGCAACATGCACCATGATCAGCCATTGCCAAATTCAGGGTTATGTTTGCTGTGCCCCTTTTCTGCATCCTTATTCTTGATGCATGCACAGGTATGTACACTCGTATTTCCCAGCTTCTTAAAATTCACGTTGTTCGCACGCGACCTACATACGTGTGTATGGGGCCGTTTTTGCACAAGCAACACTTTGAAAATCTACCTGTGTGTTTAGCTAAAGGGAGATTAGGTTAGAATAGAGGGAAGTACCATTTGTAGGATAAACATGTTCTTGTTAAACAGGTTGTCCAGCTCAGCTTTCTGGCTCCCTGTCAGGAATAAGGCGGTCTGATCAATCGCCTACATGCCAGGGACAGGATGAGTCCGAGTAGGCAGTAGCAACTGTTGACACATAACATGGGGGGATAGTGATCAATCATTTCTCTCTCACATGCACACTTGTTTACGGCATGGTATAAAAGAGCAGGACTTTCCAGTGTCCGGCGGGAGCAGGAGATATTGCCTCTATAGATGTATAGAGTGCTGGACACTGAAAACCCCCTTCTCGCCTTGGCTGACCTGACGACTCCTCGATACAAGGCTGATGACACGAAGGGTGCTGGATGGCATATGCAATCATGTGGTATGTAAATAACTTTCTGTAAATAACGTATGTTACCATGATGTCACATTAATAAATGATGTCATAGATATTGTGTCAGAGTACCTTACTCTCTCATTCCCAACATTTGGCGTCACGAAAAGGATGTCTCTATTTAAAAGGAAAAACAGAAAAGAGACATCTGAACCACCAAGCCCAGTGGATCTAAAAATTCCCAGATGGGAAAAAACCCCGTATAAAATGTTGGCCCAGGAATAGGCTATGAATACAGGGCTCGCGGAGGCTTGGGATATAGGAGGAGAACCTTTCGATATTGTAAATCAACTCCAACAGGTCCCCGTAATAAAAGGAAAAGAATTGGGGACAGTGGGATGGAGAGGATGGGTAGTATTAACAGGATATAGGAAATGTCATGAACAAAAAAGTGTGTTGCAAGAGAAATTAGTTGAACTAGAGCGAGAGATAGACAATAGGGATGTGAATCGTTTTTTGACGATTTAAAATATCGTCCGATATATTTTAAATCGTCAAAAAATCGTTAGGGCCACGATACAATACCAATTCCCCCGATTTATCGTTAAAAAATCGTAAATCGGGGGAAGGGGGAGGGCAGGAAAACCGGCACACTAAAACCCCCTAAAAACCCACCCCCGACACTTTAAATTAAATCCCCCACCCTCCCGAACCCCCCCCCCCCCAATGCTTTAAATTACCTGGGGATCTGGCGGTGGTCCAGAACGGCGGCGGTCTGGAACGGCCCCCTCAATAGAATCGTGTTGTCTTCAGCCGGCGCCATTTTTCAAAATGGCCGCCGCAAAATGGCGGCGGCCATAGACAAAAACGATTCGACGGAGGAGGTCGTTCCGGACCCCCGCTGGACTTTTGGCAAGTCTTGTGGGGGTCAGGAGGCCCCCCCAAGCTGGCCAAAAGTTTCCTGGGAGTCCAGCGGGGTTCCGGGAGCGATTTCTCGCCGCGAATCGTTTTCGTATGGAAAATGGCGCCGGCAGGAGATCGACTGCAGGAGGTCGTTCAGCGGGGGTTCCGGACCGCCGCTGAATGACCTCCTGCACTCGATCTCCTGCCGGCGCCATTTTCCGTACGAAAACGATTCGCGGCGAGAAATTGCTCCCGGAACCCCGCTGGACTCCCAGGAAACTTTTGGCCAGCTTGGGGGGGCCTCCTGACCCCCACAAGACTTGCCAAAAGTCCAGCGGGGGTCCGGAACGACCTCCTCCGTTGAATCATTTTTGTCTATGGCCGCCGCCATTTTGGGTGTGTAAACTATCGTGAAAAATCGTTAAAATCGTGAGCCGGCACACTAAACCCCCCTAAAACCCACCCCGACCCTTTAAATTAAATCCCCTGCAGGAGGTCATTCAGCAGGGGTTCCGGACCGCCGCTGAACGACCTCCTGCACTCGATCTCCTGCCGGCGCCATTTTCCGTACGGAAACGATTCGCGCCGAGAAATCACTCCCGGAACCCCGCTGGACTCCCAGGAAACTTTTGGCCAGCTTGGGGGGGCCTCCTGACCCCCACAAGACTTGCCAAAAGTCCAGTGGGGGTCCGGAACGACCTCCTCCATCGAATCATTTTTGTCTATGGCCGCCGCCATTTTGCGGCGGCCATTTTGAAAAATGGCGCCGGCTGAAGACAACACGATTCTATTGAGGGGGCCGTTCCAGACTGCCGCCGTTCTGGACCACCGCCGGATCTCCAGGTAATTTAAAGCATTTGGGGGGGGTTCGGGAGGGTGGGGGATTTAATTTAAAGAGTCGGGGTGGGTTTTAGGGGGGTTTAGTGTGCCGGCTCACGATTTTAACGATTTTTCACGATAGTTTACACACCCAAACGGCAACAATACGATTCCCTCCCCCTCCCAGCCGAAATCGATCGTTAAGACGATCGAGGACACGATTCACATCTCTAATAGACAACCTCCTCAAAGATAATGTTATGCTTAGGTGTCACTTAGAGACGTTTAAACAGAAGGCAGAACATTATCAGACGGTGGCCAAATGAGCCGCTGTGCTGGTAGCACAACACAAATATAGAAAACGAAGAGAAAGAGTCAATCATTCTAAAATACGAGCATGTATTATGAAAGATGACTAGGATCCAGAGATATGGGACGGGGACATTTGGGACTCTACGGACAGGAAGGAGGAGGCAGTAATACCCCCTCCCCCCGTAGAGCAAGCCTGTCCCATAGTCAGGCTTAAATTCAAGCAGACCAGCGATGGTAGAGCTATAGAACAGGAGGGTACACAAGTAATGGAGGACTTCACCCAACAAGAAGTAAGTGAGATATTGGATCGCATGGGGCAAAAACCAGGAGAACCTATTGACCGCTGGCTAGTGAGATTATATGAATCAGGGGCAGGAGACATTATGATTGATCAAAAAGATGTTAAAAGATTCACTATGATTTCTACCGATCCCGAGGTAAGGGCAGCTATCAGAACAGTAGTTTGGCAAGGGGACATGACAGACTTGTTTCAAGTAGTTGCCGCTGCCACTAAAATAAGGTATAGCACTGTATTAGATTGGCCCGTCAGTAACAAACCATTATATAATATGCATGATATCATACAGCGTATCAAAGAAATTACCATGCAAACATGGTGTCTGAGGAATTTGCAGGGAGATTTCCTGGACCTACCCCTGCCCGGTACGGCTCGGGCAGAGATTATGCGTACCGTAATCCCGGCACACAGGTCCATTATGTTGACCTTGCTATTAAATACGGCTGGGAAGAAAATTGGAGATTTGATTCGAGCAATCAGAGAGGTCCTAGATTTAGGGATACAAGAGCGCAATGATAAGACTTTCACATTTAAAGGCAAGTGTGTGACAGAGGAGAAGGTATTCGAAAGGGATACAGGGATCTCCGAAACCGAGATACGGACGCACGGGTGTCAAGGAGAGATATATTTGCAGCATTGATAGCTGCCGGAGAGGCTAAAGAGAAAATAGATGGTATTCCAACCAAAGACATGTATAAATTGTATCTGCAAAAATGCAAGGGTAAACAAAAGAAAGTTTACGTGGAAAGGGAGGAAGACTGGGGAAAAGTGTTATTAACAAAGATGAACCAATTGTTGCAAGAGAAAAAAGAGCAAGAGGTAAATACTACAAACCCCTTCATAAACGAGTCTGAGTCCGTACAACCCAGCGCCCCACCTCAGGAGGCCAATAGTACCAGACTGTATCCGGACTTAGCCTGGGCAAATTAGGAAAAAGGCCATACCCCCCAAATCGCTGCCGTCACCGTGGATAATCGCCCCCATATTGGGGTAGAAATACAATGGCAATATGGGGCACAGCAGGTGATGATGGCTTTAGTAGATATGGGGGCGGAGGCCACTTTAATATTTGGAAATCCCAAGAAAATGGGGGGCAAAAGGTAGAATTAGCGGGTCTCGGGGGAAAAACTGTGTTGGAAAACGAACCATAATTTCTTTAGTCGTGGGAGGATACAAAACTCCTCAAGCTAAGGTAGTAATTGTACCCATTAAGGAATATATAATTGGGATGGATCTGTTACAGGGACTTAAGTTGAATACAACATGTGGGCAAATGGTGTTTGGAAAGGCGCCAAGTAAGCAAGTAGCATTTGAAAACAATAGACCAGTATATCTATCCAGAACAATAATAGTGGGTAGAATTGTGGGACCAGAAATAGCTTTGCCTAAAACAAGGGGTCCGGTATGCCAAAAGCAATACCGGATACCTGGAGGACATAAAGAGATAACAGAAACAATTAAGGATTTACAGGAAGCGGGGGTGCTAATTCCAACCACTAGCGGTTGGAATAATCCCATCTGGCCAGTGAAGAAATCAGATGGTTCGTGGAGAATGACAGTAGATTACAGGGCTTTGAACAAAAATACGGACCCTCTGACTGCCACGGTCCCCGATATTGTAACATTGGTAGAGCAGATACAGCAACATTCGGGGAAGTGGTATGCCGTAATTGATTTAGCAAATGCTTTTTTTCACAAATCCTATCTGTAAAGAAAACCAAGAACAATTTGCCTTCACTTGGGAAGGACGACAGTATACCTTCACTAGACTACCTCAGGGATACTTACATAGCCCTACCATATGTCACCGGAGGGTGGCAGAAGATTTAGAAAGGTATGATTGTCCAAAAGACATACAATTAACTCATTACATTGACGATATATTAGTACAAGGGGATACAGAAGAGCAAGTAGCGATAGCTCTAGCACAAGTAGTAGAAAATATGGAGAATAGAGGTTGGAAAATTAACAAGAATAAAATACAAGGACCTAGCAACACTGAAATTTTTGGGGATACAGTGGTCGAATGGTAAAAGAGAAATCTTACCAAAGGCAAAGGATAAGATATTGTTGTTTTCCCCACCGCGGAATCAAAAAGAAGCCCAGAAGTTTATAGGACTATTTGGATTCTGGCGACAGCACATTCCACATTTGGGGCAAATATTGTCCCAAATGGGGACGATTCCAACAAAATGCTTTTGATCAGGCTAAGGTCACTATCCAAACAGCATTAGACTTATGGACTATCAGGGAGGGGCCAGTAGAATTACAAGTTTCATTTTCATCTTGTCATGTGGACTGGAGTCTGTGGCAGAAACAAGATGGTAAATGAGTACCGTTAGGGTTTTGGAGCAGGAAATTATCTGATGCTGCATGGCAGTATTCAGCCTTTGAGAAGCAGTTACTAGCATGTTACTGGGCTTTGTTAGACACGGACCAATTAACTCAGAACCATGAAATCCTTATGCGCCCTTTAATCCCAATTATGCAGTGGGTACACAGCACCCCGCATACCCATCGGATAGGTATGCACAAGAAGCTTCCATTGTAAAATGGAAATAGTATATCCAGGACAGGGCGAAATCAGGCTTGGCTGGGCACTCCATGCTCCATGAACAAGTAGCAGAAATTCCTATTAATCAAGAAAAAGAACAGATAGCAACATTGGATATTCCTCCTTCTCCGGTTACTACCGGGGTACCATTCGACCAATTACCCAAAGAACAGCAGTTACATGCTTGGTTTACAGACGGTTCGGCTAGAATGAAGGGAACCGAGCGATTATGGAAGGCTGTAGTGTATAATCCCCATACAAACGAAGTAAGTCAGGAGGAAGGGAAAGGCAAATCTAGCCAGTTTGCGGAACTTTATGCCAGATGGATGGCTTTACAAAAAGGGGAAACGGAGTCACATTTATACTGACAGTTGGGCAGTCATGAAAGGAATGACTCAGTGAATGCCAAAATGGCAAAAAGATCAATGGAAGATATATCACCGCCCGGTATGGGGCGCTGACATTTGGGAAAAAATCTGGGATGAGTGTCACAAAAAGCATGTTACAGTGTTCCATGTAGACGCACATGTGAAAAATGTTTATCTAATCTGTACAATTCCATTGCAGATAAACACGCAAAACTCTGAGCCAGTGTCGCGACCACAAACAAGCAGGGGCTATGGAAATGGGCACACGAAAAAAGTGGCCACTTGGGGGTGGAAGCTACTCACAGGTGGGCCCAAGCCAGAGGGATACCAGGATCCCTCTCTGATTTTCAAAACATACTCACACAATGTGAATATTGTCAGTTGACACATCCAAGGTCACCACAAGCTATTGAGCAGGGGCATATCCATCGTGGTTTAAGTCCTGCCACTATTTGGCAAATAGATTTTATAGGCCCTTTACGAAAATGTGGAGGAGATGTATATTTATGTACGGCAGTAGATACATTTAGTGGAATCATGATGGCTGTGCCTGCACCAGAGGCTAATCAGAAAGCTACGTTAAAACTTTTAAATGAAATGAGTCGGTATTATGGAATACCAAAACAAGTTCAGAGCGATAGAGAGACTCACTTTACTGGTAACTTAGTACAGCAATATGCTAGAGACAACTACATTGAATGGATCTTTCACATTCCATATTATCCACAAGCTGCCGGCCTTATTGAGCGTATGAATGGGTTATTAAAAAATATGTTACGCTCTCTTACAAAATCTGCCACCATGAAGGGGTGGAAATCTGTATTGTCCACAGCTCTACAGCTGCTAAATAGTAGACCTTTAAAAAAGGACGGAAAGACTCCTTTCCAGAAGTTATATAATCAGGAACCCGCTTCTACTCAGATCCGAAATATCATTTGCTGGGCCACGGCTTCGGGAAATGTCGAATTGCCCTCCAAAATAGTTATGAAGCTGCGGGATATGATGTAACCAATCCCACCGCTATAGTGATACCTCCCCATGAATCTTTATTGCATGATTTACAGATTGGGTGCAGCATCCCTAAGCAACATTTCGGATGGCTGTGTATTCGATCTAGTTGGGCAAAACAAGGCATAACTGTATTGGGGGGAATCATTGATTCTGACTACCGTGGTCCCATATATGTACTGTATCACAACTTGACGATTAAAGAAATTTACGTTCCTGCCCAAACCAAAATGGTACAATTGATTATTATTCCCTATGTAACAGACCAAATGGTATGAGGAATTCCCAATTCCACTCCCTGAGGACAAGGTGCCTTTGGAAGCACCTCCAATCCAAGTAAACTACATCCAGGAGCTAAAATATGGATCTTCACACCTCATAGAGAACCTAGGAAAGGTGAAATGTTAGCTGTTGGCAAAGATGCAGTACTGACTGACTGTACTACCAGAAGGAGATGAACATTGGATACAGGTACCCAGTATCCGATGTAAACTAAGGGAATAACTAACGATGTGTTCTCTCGCTATAGGTTGGCTTGCACCTCCCATTTATGGCGATCAACCTCTTTGCCATCATTGGTATGGTGCACACCCTATATCAGCCTGTAGAAGTAACCTCCGGACGGGGGACTATCAAGTGGAAGAACAGCACCTCCTCTCGGACGCAGGATAATTTCACATGAACAGCATACGATGCTTGT